>NW_028277034.1:38632500-39257500 GCF_059951505.1 Python bivittatus | reverse complement strand
CAGGATATACGCAGAAGCCCCTTTTGTCAAAAACAGGCAGCCAATCAAGTCAGATTAGCCCCACCTTGAGGCTTTGTCAGCACAGAGAAATGAGGTTCGCTGAGGTGAATGACTTGCCTTTGTGGGGTGAAGGATCACAGCCTGTTTATAGGCCCCTGGAGCTTGCTGTTATTTATTTATTTTATAGTACACATAACCCACTCCAACTCTTTACATAATTGTGTTGAGATACTGGAGCCCAAAGGAAGGAGACTAGCATTTTGTAATTTCTACTAATTATATTAAATACTAGGATGCTACATTCTCAAACCTATTTCTAAATATGTGGAAATAAATATGTTGAAAGTTTTAGAAAAGACTGAGTTGGATGTAAATACATGGATTAAAATTCCATTAAATCTGTGGGGTAAATTAATGTTAAAATTAATCTTAAATTAATATTGTTCCTCATTTGACTTATATCTTGAGAGTCATTCCAGTATTAATTCCAAATAAATATTTTCTTCAGATTGACAAGTTGTATGGAAATTTATTTGGGAAAATAGAAGACAAAGGATTTCATTAGCTAAATTAGGATTATAATTTAATGATGGTGGTTTTAATTTACTGGATTTGCAAAAGTAAAATTGGGCCTACATCTATCAAGTATAAGTATGTGGAATGAAAATTTAGTAGAATATTATCTTCCATGGGACTTGCTTGGAAATTATTCATCTCCACTAAGGTCATTGCAAGTTCTTGGATCAACATATACAGTAATAGAAAAGGTGTTTTATTTCCAGGAGTGTGTACCATGATAAATCTTTGGGCTTTATTGGGGTGTAGGCTGGATTTTGATATTGAGAATCATAATTATTAATTCTTTGGAAGAATTCTACTTTAAAAATAGGTGGTAAAATATGGGTTTTACTGGAAAGTATAGCCAGAAGCTGGGGTAGTTATGTTAAATCAATTTAAGGATTATTTTAAGGATTTTTCTCATCTTTACATCAAATATGGTTTTCCTGATTCACAAACAATGACAGTATTTTCTCAAGAATGCTTTGACAGCTCAGTATGGGTCAGACACCTTGGCCGCTACAAAAGTATCAGAGCTGTCTCTTATTTGATGGAATCTATGACTGAAATTAAACCTACAATATATCTTTACCAAAATGTTTAAAAGGTCTTTAATATGAACTATGAACTAAAGAATTGGAATGTCTGATAGTACCACATCAGTGGTCAGAAGTCTTTAAGAATGTTAAATTGATAACAATGGATTTAAGATTAAAACTGATTTATCAAAAAATTCTGTTTCAAGTTTATTGGCCTCCCAAAGAATGTATTTAAAGGATGAACATCAGATTTCTTTTGCTGAAGATGTAAAACCCTAACCAGCAAGCTTTTGTGTACAATTTAAGATTCTGGTTACCGCCTTTAAAGCCTTTTGTGGCATGGGGCGGGATTATTTTCAGGACAACCTTTTTCCAATTATTTCTGCTCAGGCCACTAGATCCAGCAGGGTGTGCATCTATTAAGCAGTGTCGTCTGACAGGACCAGGAATCAGCCTACTTTGTACAGAACCCCTAAAATTCATTTGGCTCCAACCCTGCTGATATTCTGTAAATTCTTGAAGACCTAGATGTTCCCTGGGCATGGGACCTATAGATTGGGTGAACCTTTCACTGTGGTTTCTCTGAGATAACAGTAGTTATGTGGTTTGAGTTTGATTATTGTTGGGTGCCATTATATTACTATTATGCCATTGTTCTTTATTGTTATTATTTATTATTGTTTGTTGCTTTTAATTCTATGATTGCCACTCAGAACTGCAACTGAGAGATGGCAGCTATGTAAATTGATATAATAAATAAATAAACAGGCTTAATCTCAGAAAGAATTGGCATGATCAGAGTTTAACTAAGCTTCTAAACTCATCTGACAAATAGTCAGAATGTAAAGGACAATGACCAGTTTTGAATCTGGTTAATATCAGGACTCCAACTTTCCATTCTCAGAATTCTTTTCCTTTAAATCAGGTTGTATTATATAGTATTTTCCCTGACAACTCTTTCAAACGTAGGAATGTCATCAGTAGACATATGGTCACCTTAGCACCCATCTGAGCTTACAGAAAAGTGCAGGGTTTGAGATATCTGATCTGCAGATTGTTTCTCCATTCTGGCCCTTAAGGGCAAAAATGTAGAATTGATTAAGTCTGGTTCCTCAGAAAGTTCCATAAATTGTAATTTCAATAATCAGGCTCAGATAATGCCAGATTCATCAGATAGACTTCTGCTATACAACTTTAAAGACCTCTCTGCCTCAGAAGCATTAGATGAGCTATCTGGGGGGTAGGATATATTGAGCAGGAATAATGTATAAATCATAGACAATGGTGCTGCTAATACTTGCACACATGACCTTCCAAAGTGTAGGAGCTGATGTGAGAGTGAAAAAACAGGACTGGGGCCAGCACTAGGACCAACAAAGATATGTCCAAACCTCTTGGAGCTGATACCCCTTGGAGCTGATGGTGCTGGCTGTAGCCTCTTCTCCTTCTCCTTCTCCTTCTCCTTCTCCTTCTCCTTCTCCTTCTCCTTCTCCTTCTCCTTCTCCTTCTCCTTCTCCTTCTCCTTCTCCTTCTCCTTCTCCTCCAACATTTCCTACCCAGGGAGCAGTCACTTGGGTAGTGTCATGGCTACAGATGCTCATGTTACTATTTTTAATTCAAGTATATTATCCCTTTTCTACGATGAACAATGCTTATTTTCAGGTAAGTGTGATCTCTAGCAGAAGCAAGCTCATTGTATTTCATGACTTAATAGGAAAAGAAACTGTAAAACTGCATATGTTCAAAAGATTTCTTCATAAAAATCAAGATTAGCCATCAAAGATTCTATTCCTCCTCCTCCTCCTCCGATAAAGCCATCATGAAGCATGGAATGGGAAAGGGGGTACAAGGGAAATATAATGTGTTTCATACCTGCTGCAAAACATATGGTACTTTAAAGCAGATATAGGTAACTCATAAGTCACACATGTTCCTTCAAATTTCCTGTATGGTCTGCATCATGTTTCACAACCACTGCAGCTGCAGTCTGATTCCAAGAAATCTATTGATCTGCATATGTGTAAACATAGATACAGCCCTGGAAATCCTGGCCTGGAATCTGGGTCAGGACTTGGAGCCCCAAAGCCCCAAAAATTGCTCGCTCCTATAATGATTGTTGATGATGATAAGCTTTAATTTTTACAAATGTTGTTTGCTGTTGAGACATAATGCTTACTCATTATTAATAGGTTTCACATTATATTGGGCATTTGATTTGCAAATACCTGTTCATAAGATAAATCATGCTACCTGCTTTAGAAATGTGGAACAATTAAATTAATAAAATTTAAAAGGTTATATTAATAAGCACTTTATTTTCATGTGATTGAATTAGATTTGTAAATTGGTATTAGAGATGACTAGACCACAATCCATTTCAATGTGTCCTTTAGGAGGTAATTTGCAATCCGGCAAATTTTTGAATGGTCAGAATAGGAATACACTTATTTTCAAAACTTTATGGTGGCTAACATTATTTTTCTCACCTTGTTTTAATGTTTTAATGTTTAAAAAGCTTAGCATGCATACACAAATAGCAGATTGTTAAAAAGAATAGAGATTTCTTCCCAGTGCTTCCCCAATTGCCTGTCTATCCATGATAGTCCCAGTATCATTCCAGAAAATGTCAGAAAATAAAGATTTTATTATTCATAGAACCTGGCTTTGGACTCTTTCAAATGTTAAAAAGAGATAGAAGATATCCTTGGCTACTCATATAGTGTAGAAAGTGAACGCAATGCCTGTCTGTCCCTCCATAGATTTTTGGTAAGTAAGCATAAATGTGAGTTGGAGTTAAATCTCATTCATGTTCATCCTACCATATATCTACTAACAGTGAAACTTATAAATTTGCTCCTAGCAATATCTGCAGCAAAATTCATTTTTAACCCTTATATATATACACTGAAAAATGTATGAATGAGCTGGGTAAATCCAATTAATTCCAGTGTCCCCATTGAAGCCACAATTGTTACAGAAATGGCAATGCCATACCATGTTATATAATTCATGAATCTGCCCAAGCTGAAATTAAATGCTGTCTTTTTTCTAAACAAAATTTATCAATGGAGATCAGTCATGAGCTTTCAAGTCTTTCAGCTTCCACAGGTTCCATTGTTGGGATGTGAGAAGCAGGAATAACAAAGGAAAAAGCCAAATATATATTATTCCTTAAAAGAACATTTCTGTCTCTTGTATGTGGAGTTCAGTGACCTTTGAGGCTATGTGGAATTCACTTATTGGGTTCCCATTTAATTAACAGCTTTTGTTTTGTATTTTAATTTCCTGTTATTGAAGCACATTGCTGCTATGGCAATCAGCTCTATAGAAATTAGATAGGAATAATAAATAAAAGTTCACAACTGCTTTGACCAAGCCCACACTAATTAGTGCGTAAGACAAATAGACAAATGTGGAAATTATCTCCCTCCTCCCTTCATCTTAGGGATTTCTGTCTACTCTATCCAAATATCTTTGCTGTCTCTCTGATACTGGCTCTTTGTTCAAAGGAATTTAAAAGTAAGCAGATGGCATTAGAAATACCCACCAATAGACAAAAAAGAAATAGAGAGCATATGTATGGGTGTGTGTATTCATTCATGCACGTGCTGAGATTTATAAGCACAAATATTATGAGCCAATGGCTACTAAATGTGAGGTTACTAGTACAAGATGTACTACAAAATGACTTGGTTTGATACTTCCTATCCAACTTCATCAAGTAAAACTACTAAAAGATATCAGGTTTTGTATCAACAAAGCTACCAACAAAGTTAGTGGATTCTGTGGGCTCAGAAAGCATCTCCTAAGTGTTATGCATAAGGATTCCCACATTCAGGTGGGACTAAGTTTATTTCAGGATTTGGGGGAATGCACGAACACTTAGACCTTTGCTTGGAAAATAGACAGTACCTGTGAACCAATATTTGAGACTGAAGTGACAGGCCACATGGTACAGGAGTCACGCATCCATGAACGACTGATACACAGGGGTGTCCACAGGGTGAATGTGTTGAAAAATCAAGATGGCAGGTACAATGGTATGATCAAAGCTGCTATCTTGACTTTTGGCACTCTCCCACATTTTTATGTTTTTGGTTAATTGGCTTAATTGTTTTAATTTTATTTATATGAGTTTTGCCTTTTGTGCTTTTAATTTGTAAGCCTCCCAGAGTCACGTAGGTGAGATGGGTGGCTAGATACATTGAGTTAATCAAATAAATTAAAGGGTTTAGCATTCTTTTGAAAGAGTGCTAGGCCTGGCTCTTAAAAACAAAAAAGAGAGCTAGTCCTTTGCTACAAAGAAGGTCAATTTAAAGTGAGAAAGATAGCCAGGTTCTGTCTGCTGGGTTTCTCATCCCTGGATGCATTATCATATTTTCTACTCCTTCTGCCAACAAGGGGGTTTACATGACTGTACTTCTTTCTCTTTTTATTACTTTGGTGACATGGAGGGGCATTTCGCTTACTCTGTTCCAGCACCAGAGTTATCCAAAGGCTACTTCCAGGTACTGTTGCCCACAAAGACAGACCTGGATTTTCTGCCGGCATTGTCATCCCATTATAACACTAGTCAAAGATGGAACTTGATCGTTATTGATCACTGTGGTTGCTTAACCTAATGATCCCCATTCAGAAATAGCTTGGCTGAAAGGTCATGGGTGTGGAGCACCGTGGTGTCTATGACTTGTTAGTTGTGCAACTTGTTAGGTGGCAAGACCCCATTCTAAGCACCCGTCTACGCTTGCCAAATCCCTTCCTTCCCCTATTAGGGACAGTAATTGTTAGTAGTCTTCCCACTGGTAGGTAATGCTTGGTTAGAGGGGAAATGACACCTGGGAAATCCACCAGTTACTTTCCTTAACGTGTCCTGCAATAATCATGACAGCATCAGTCACTGGCCTTATTAGTGTAGTGTAGCAGAATAGGATTCAGCAGTCAGAGCAACAAATCTGATGTTGCTCACTTTTCTGCTGGCTCCAAGACTGTGTCTAGCACTTTAATGTGGCTATCTAGCTGTGCCCAGGTATTCAAGACTTCAGTGTGTAATGTTTTCTCAGGACCTTAGAGAAGGAAATACATGTTATAATTGCTGTTGCTTCATAGATATGGTTGCCATCTCTGGGGTGCAACACTTTGGATGACCATTTGTTGTTGTTGTTGTTTAGTCGTTAAGTCGTGTCCGACTCTTCGTGACCCCATGAACCATATTGCGCCAGGCCTTCCTGTCCTTCACTGCCTCCCTGAGTTTGCTCAGTTTCATGCTCATTGCTTCAGTGATGCTATCTAACCATCTCATCCTCTGCCGTCCTCTTCTCCTTTTGCCTTCAATCTTTCCCAGCATCAAGGACTTCTCCAAAGAGATCTCTCTTCGCATTAGGTGGCCAAAATATCTGAGCTTGAGCTTCATTATCGATCCTTCCAATGAGCAATCAGGGTTGATTTCCTTTAAGATTGACTGGTTTGACCTCCTAGCAGTCCAGGGGACTCTCAAGAGTCTTCTCCAGCACCACAGTTCAAAGGCATCAATTCTTCGGCGCTCGGCCTTTTTTATGGTCCAGCTCTCACAGCCATACATTACTATTGGAAAAACCATAGCTTTGACTATGCGGATCTTTGTCGGCAAGGTGACGTGTCTGCTTTTTAATATGCTATCTAGGCTTGCCATAGCTTTCCTCCCAAGGAGCAAGCGTCTTTTAATTTCATGGCTGCAGTCTCCGTCTGCGGTGATCTTGGAGCCCAAATAAATGAAGTCTGTTACTGCTTCCATTTCTACCCCTTCTATTTGCCAGGAATTGATGGGTCCAGATGCCATGATCTTAGTTTTTTTAATGTTGAGTTTCAAGCCAGCTTTTGCACTCTCCTCTTTTACCCTCATCAAGAGGCTCTTTAGTTCTTCTTCACTTTCTGCCATTAGGGTGGTATCGTCCGCATATCTGAGGTTGTTGATGATTCTCCCTGCAATCTTAATTCCGGCTTGTGATTCTTCCAGCCTGGCATTTCTCATGATGTACTCTGCATATAGGTTAAATAAGCAGGGTGACAGTATACAGCCTTGTCGTACACCTTTCCCTATTTTGAACCAATCGGTTGTTCCATGACTGGTTCTAACTGTTGCTTCTTGGCCCGCATACAGATTTCTCAGGAGACAGGTAAGGTGGTCTGGTATTCCCATCTTTTTAAGAATTTGCCACAGTTTGTTGTGATCCACACAATCAAAGGCTTTTGCATAGTCAATGAAGCAGAAGTAGATATTTTTCTGGAACTCTCGTGCTTTCTCCATGATCCAGCGAATGTTGGCGATTTGATCTCTAGTTCCTCTGCCTCTTCGAAACCCAGCTTGTACATCCGGTAGTTCTCGGTTCATGTATTGCTGAAGCCTAGCTTGTAGGATTTTGAGCATAACCTTGCTAGCATGTGAAATGAGTGCAATTGTGCGATAGTTTGAGCATTCTTTGGCGTTGCCCTTCTTTGGAATTGGAACGTAAACTGACCTTTTCCAATCCCGTGGCCACTGTTGCGTTTTCCAAACTTGCTGGCATATTGAGTGCAGCACTTTAACACCATCATCTTTTAGTATTTTAAATAACTCAGCTGGAATACTGTCATCTCCACTAGCTTTGTTGTTAGCAATGCTTCCTAAGGCCCACTTGACTTCACTCTCTAGGATGTCTGGCTCAAGGTCAGTGATCACACCAGCGTGGACATCAGGGACATTAAGATCTTTCTTGTATAGTTCTTCTGTGTATTCTTGCCACCTCTTCTTAATCTCTTCTGCTTCTGTTAGGTCCCTGCCTTTTTTGTCCTTTATCATGCCCATCTTTGCACTAAACGTTCCTTTCATATCTCCAATTTTCTTGTAGAGATCTCTAGTCTTCCCCATTCTATTGTTTTCCTCAATTAGGTGGCAACAAAGAGATGCAGAAAATGCTAGCTGTTCACTGCCTTATGTGATCATCAAGAACTTAGCAGCCCAGATATGGCAGTCCTACTCAAACATACCTGACAAACTACATACCTGACATCTAAATACTGGGTTTCAGATCCTTTGTCCAAATGACATTTATTGACCATACATTCATGGTAGTCTCAAGGACAGGGAAATGACCAAGTAGTTCCTTGAGACTATTGTCTAAAACATCTTCTGCAGTTTTGCTATGATTGTTTGAGTGGTGCAAAATTGGGTGTTATACAGATATTTGAGAGGTTTTAAGGTTCTAATTAAATAATCTTTTTAAATAACTCTGTTGAACAGAAGGCCAAATGACATAATGGCTTTTCCTTCAGTAGGGCAGGGAAGCGTCAGTTTAGAGGTAGAGAAACTGTAGTCTTTCTCATGGTGAAAACTTGTAGCCCTCCCTATATCATGAACTGCAGCTCCCAGAAGCCTAAGCAGCATGGCCAGTACTGGGAGTTGTAGTTCTGCAACAGCAAGAACTTCCCCCATTAGTTATGCTTCCAATTTGATCATTGCAATTTGCATGGGGCAGGGGACTTCCTTCCCAGGTATCAAACTGTAATACACATGAAGGTTCCAACCAGACTGGGAGGATAAGTGGGAGATATGGGCTAAAACCTGGTCCTCCTCTGGTCTGAGCCCTGCGCTGGCTGTTTCGGAAAGAAAAACCATGCAGTCATAAGCAACTTGCCATGTATGGTGGCCACAGGCATATTTAAAAATAACCTTTCCTGGACTGTCTGTTTTAGTTTCTTAATGTCTCTGGATTTCAGCAGACCTGCTAATCTCTATATAATGATATGTATCCTCTTCTCGCCTTCTTTATTTCTGTTTAAAGTAAGAACATCTCCTGGATGGAGCAGAAGAAAAGGAGCAGGTCAATGTACCCTCTTGCTACCTCCTTGCTGCTGCTGCTGCTGCTGCTTCTTCCTCTTCTTTTTCTTCTTCCTCTTCTTCTTCTTCTTCTTCTTCTTCTCCTCCTCCTCCTCCTCCTCCTCCTCCGGGGGCTCCTAGACACTGGAACTTCTTGCCATGGATGTCAACAAGTTTCTTCTCAGGTATCATCTTGCTGGCAAGCAGAAACATTTTTATTTTGGCAGGCCTCTCATGCTCAAGCAGATGTTGGTTGCTGAGTTGAGGAGCAGTGGTTGTTTTTGTTTTATGTTATTAATAGGGTTGTTCTTGTGTTTTAATTTTTTTTTCTTTTTAACTGCATTGAGAACCATTTTTTGCTGGAAAGGCAGGATAAAATTCCAAGAAATAAGTAAAACCATGATGCAATTAGAATGTAACTAGGTGAGACTCATTTTCATTTCAACATCATCTCCTGAAACAGCTCTGGAATCCTTTTTTATTTGTAATATACAGCTTCTCTATTTCTCCCATGAGTGAACAACAGGATTGCCTCTTTAAATCTCAGAAATCCTACTTTCCTAGAAGATCTTTCTCCTTGCACCAGCTGTCACCATCCTGGTATCCTCCAGATGTGTTTAGTTTCTATAATTCCTAGATAGCAGAGTCATAGACCATGATGAGCAGAAACTGATGGGATGTACTCTCTAAATGTGCAACACATTTAGAGAGTAGTGCAGTGAGAAAATCTGTATTTAACCAATAAGAAATCTTTTAACACTTTTAACTGGAAAATGCTAAGAGACACAAAACAAAGGAAAAACTGACTAGATAACTATAGGAATCTGGAGGGGGGACAAGTCATGAAATATGTGCTGTAATACAAACTCACATCCTTGTGTGTGATGTTATGATGTAATTACTAAAAGGGTATAATGTATCTTTCATCATTTTGGTATAATTATGGTTAGGAATAGATGTCTATATTAATAAAACATGTTCATTTAAAAAATAATGGACCAATATACTCAATGACTAAGAGCACACATTACATAAAGCCATAGTTTGTTTAATCATGTTTACTTAATATACTGCAAATAGCTAGGTTTGTATCACATGTTAAAAACTGCAGAACTTTGGTTTCAGCATGGAATAGACTAAACTGAAGCAAGCCACACTGTAGTTCAGCACGGTTTGTGAATCCAGCTACTAATTCTTTCAGAATCTATCAAAATACAGATAGTCCTCAGTTAACAACCACAATAGGGACCTGGAAAACTGGTTGTTAAGTGGGGCAATTGTTAAGCAAGTCACCACGTGACTGGACCTGATTTTATGACTATTTTTACGATGGTTGTTAAGTGAATTACCACAGTTGTCGAGCAAATCACATGGTCGTTAAGCGAATCCAGCTTCCCCAATGGACATTTTTTGCTGGAATTCACTTAACAACCACATGATTTGCTTAACAACCATGTGATTTGTTTAATGACTGCAGTGATTTACCTAACAACCATTGTAAAAAAGGTTGCAAATTGCAATCACGTGACTGCAGGGGATGGTGTGATGGTTTGCGACTGTTGTAAATGCAAGTACAGGTTGTAAAGCACTTTTTCCGAAGCTGTCGTAACTTCAAACCACTGTTAAATGAACGATCGTTAAGCGAGAACTACCTGTATACACTATATACAGTCCACCTTCCCCTAAGCTCATATAGCAGAGAGTTACCGATGTTATATTATGTCATGCCCCTGTGCATAAGGTTTTATATGACTTCCACCCACCCACTTGGAGAGGAGGAAATTTCTCTATTTTTTTTTTCGTGTGTGTGTGTGTGTGTGTCTGTGTATCCTGAGTGGTGTTTTCAGTTACACTGATCACCAGGAGGCACTATACGACCAGATTTGTCCTACTTGGGATTCTTCAGATGTGGGTAGCCAGATATTATTCTATGAGGTTCAAACTCTCTACTGGGAATTGAATTCATGGACCTTTGCTCTTTCCAAAGAAGCTTATTGCTCATGGAGAAGACACAAGAGCTGAAAGGCTGTCATGTAGACAGGGCAAAATGGTTCACAGTTGTTCTAGAAGTCAGGGCAGAAAACAATGGGTTTAAATGGCAGGGAAGTAGATTTTATTTGGGTATCAGGAAACAATGAAACAGACTGTTTGGGAGATGGTGACATGTCCTGCACAGGAGATATTTAACAGAAGCTGGATGGTCATTGCTTGGGGATATTTGAAATGAAATCAGTGTATAAATGGAATTTCACCCTCAGAAACATTTTGCTTTCATTATATGTCAGGAAACAAATCCCTGACTTTGATCAAATGTCTAAGTTTGTACTGTAAGCACTTCATATTAGTATAACAAAATACATGAAATGTATTGATGATGATAACAGGTTTATGACACAGTGTTAATGGTTCATTTACTTCAGTTATCTATTTCTGATTGCAGCCATGGTAACTTCTATAATATAAAACTACAAATGATAAGAAAATACTAGCATAGTCACTCTTCTTCTCCATTATATAAAGGTATAATGGAGAAGGTCTTAAATAGAAAGGTCTTAAAGCTGATCCTAAGTCTGTAAAACAATTTATCAGGTTTTTGTATGGCCTTAGTAATCCTACCAAAATTGAAACAAAGTATAACATTTTGTTGATGCCTATTGAAAAGCCACCTCCATTTATATCAAGTTAATAATAGGGCTATACATCTTCAAAAATGCTTTAGAAGAAATGCTTCTCCAATGTTATCAAGAATGAGTACAGCACCTCTCTGTACTTTGTGTCTGTTTGTGTATGTGTAATTATTAGGAATTTTGAATATAATAGTAAAATCTAATACAAACTAAACTTAAAGAAGGAAAAGAGAATAGAAAGAAAGAGTAAAAACTGCAAGGAAAAAGGAAAAATGAGAAGAAAGAGAAAAGTAAGAATATAATAAAGAGAAAAGAAATATATAAAGAAGTGACTTCCAACCTTTATCACAACAAGTATAAATAAATTTAGTGACTCTTCACCCCCTCTAAGGTTACAAACAATTATCTCTTCCCATCCCTTATCAATAAACAAATCCATAAACCATAGTATTTTCAAACCTGGTGTCAGCAGAAAGTCCATAAAGGATTGCCAGAAGTAGCAATATATCTTGTTTTAACCTTGATCAAGCAAACCAACTTTATATTCCTTCCTTTTACTTCTAACAATCTTAATCTTTAGTTCATTCAAATATTGTAATAGGATTTGATTTCTCTTCATTTCTTCTTCATCCCATTGCTGAGAATTCTTCAGATCTTTAACAAGACTCCTTTGTAAATCCAATAAGAAAAAATTATCCAGGTCACTTTCTTGGTTTATCATTTGTATTTCCCCTTTGGTTTTTAAAATATCAACCAGTTTCTTTTGTATATCCAGCGAGACATTCTTTTCCAAGTTATTCTTTTGGCCTGTTATTTGTAAGTCCACTTCTCGTACCATCTCTATCTTGTGAGATAAAATTTGTTTCACATGTCATTTCTTCACTAACATATTTTGGACAAAGTCTATTCATAGAGCCAGACATCATGACTGACACTATTGATATTCTGGTTACTAATTTCTGGCTCCATTCTTCAAAAGTCTCCTTTAGCATTTTCAATGTTATAACATTTTGCATCATTTTATAGGTCCCAGAAGCCTCATCTTTGTTTCTATGTGAGCCTGAAAAAAAAGATACTGCTGCTTTAAGAGTCACATTATTGATACATTGTTTAAAGATTCATTTCATTAAAGCAGCAGCATCTTTTTCCAGGCTCATACAGAAACTTGGGAAAAGATATATACACTTTCATTAATAATGGAGATGCTTGTATAAGGCACTTTGCACAGCCCTAGTTAATAGGTTAAGTCCATTGACTTCAGCTCTTCCCCACCCCACCCCAATTGCCTTCACATTATCTATTCAACAGTGCTCCATATTTAAAATACCCCATTTCTCTAACAGGAAGTGACCTCCATGTATCTTCCCCATGCAAAATTCAAATCAAATCTTGCATAATCAGGGTTCTGAATCCCATGAGAAACTTATCTGAGTATTTTAAAATGGTAGTCTATATTTTTTTTTCCAGCTAATTTCCTTCAGTTTGAAGGAATAGCAGTTAATCTTGTTTTGTTTTTTCTCTCTCTCTTCAAAGGAAAGGAATATTACAGTGAAATTCTCATGGTTGGAATGAAAGGTCTTGAAGAAATGGATAACAAAAAATAATAACACCAAGATTCTTTGCTACTTTGCACCCAAGAAGCAAGCTGAAAACACCCCAAAGAAATTCTGAAGAATGAGGTAAAAAGAAATTAACCTCTTTTCCTAGTGTGGAAAAAAGTCTGGAAACAGGAGGATAAATTTCTTTATAGTATCAACTCAAACAGAGAAGACTCCCTGTTATAGAAATGCAGAGCTGTTAGGATGGGTAGAGGGAACAGTCTCCTGGGCTTTAATAAATAGTAACGCTACAGGCCAAAGACACACACACACACACACACACACACACAGAGAGAGAGAGAGAGAGAGGAGTGATTATGTTTCCTCTACCCATTCTTATAAAGTACATTCTCTATTTTATAAAGGTACAGATACTGTCAGGCTTGACTTCTGGTGACTACATAGACACAGGTGTTTGCCTTCTTTTGGGATATTCTTCACTTTCCAAGTCTAGGTTACAGTCGAGGTATTTCCTGACAATCTCCCATCCAAGTACCAACCAGGCTTGATTATGCTTAGCTTCTGAATCCAGAGAAGGTGAGGTCGGTGCCACCACCTGCTGAGACTTCCTATTTTTGGAAATGAATAAAGACAGTAAAACATATTTCCTTTTCTATAAAGCAATGTTTCTCAACCTTGGCAACTTGAAGATGTGTGGACTTCAACTCCCAGAATTCCCCAGCCAGCAAGGCTGGCTGGGGAATTCTGAGAGTTGAAGTCCACACATCTTCAAGCTGCCAAGGTTGAGAAACATTGCTATATAGAAACAGCTGTCCTGGCATTTCTGTTTCAATGCTCACTACAATTAGGCTGTATTTTGCAATTGGGGGATGTTGGAGTTTGCTGTAGCAGCAAAATGCAGTTATCATTCCACCCCATCTTGCACCACTGCACTTTTAGTGACCAAGGATTAGCGAGCACATGTTAAAAAAAATACACAGTAATAGACACAAAGTAACCAAGTAATCCATGGAAAGGAATAGTGGTGGGTAAAGAAAAGTAGGGGTGCCATATTTGCACTACAAAAATGCAGATGGACATTATATAGCAGCAAAAGGTTAGTTCTCTGCATCTTTTTGCTCCCCTCTTGTGGTCATCCTGATTTGTGGTGCCCAAATATGGCACCTCTAAAGAAAATATATTCATAGAAGATAATAGGCTAAGCTGCAGTTTGATGCTGCAAATAATTTAGTGTGCAAACAATACGGCCTGCAGCCAAACTGTTTGCAAAGCCAGCCATTCAAGAGAGATGGATAGCACATTAGGCAGTTGATACACATTGCTGGCTCATGCTTAATCTGTGTTCTATCAAGACACCTGGATCCTTCTTGCAAGTACTACTACTAAGTCAGATACTGCCTATCCTGTACCTGCGCATCTGATTGTTGATACCTAAGTGCAGAATCTTACATTTTTCATCACTGAAAAATATTTTATTGGATAGGGCCCTAAGTTCAAACCAATCAAGATCCTTTTGAATCCAGAACCTGTCTTCTGGGTGTTAGCAATCCCTCCCCCAAGCTTTGTGTCATCCTAAAGTTTTATAAACATCCCTTCTATTTCCTCATCTAAACCATTTATGAAGATGTGGAAGAGTAATGGATCCAGGAGAGAACACTGAGGTACCTCACTGCAAACCTCCTTCCATAACATAGACCTAGCCCATTAAGGACCACATGTTGGCTACAGTTGTGAATCCATCTGGTAGTAGGACCATCCACCCTAATTTGTTCTAGTTTACCAAGAAGTAGGCTATGGTCTACTTTTATACCTTGCTGAAGTCTAAGTACACTACATCCACAGCATTCCCTTGGTTCACCAATCTAGTCACATTGTTAAAGACAGTAGTAAAATTGGTCTGGCATGACCTGTTCTTAACAAATCCATGCTGGCTTCTGGTAATCACTCTGTTCGTTTCTAAGTGCCTGCAAACTCACTGCTTGATTATCCTTTCTAGGATTTTCCCAGCTATTGTTGTCAACTGATTGGCCTGCAGTTTGCTGAGCCCACTTTTTCTATGGTTTTAACTACAGGAACAATGCTGTCCCTTCTCCAGTTTTCTGGCGTTTCCTCTGTGCTCCAGAATTTCTCAAAGATTTCAGTCAGTGGCTCTGAGATGACATCTCATCCAGGAGATTTGAATTCATTCAGAGCAACCAGTTGTTCTCTCACCAATTCCTTACCTATTTTGATCTGCATTTCTCTTCTGCTCCCCACAGTGCTGCTTCTGACAAATTGGACTGGGTTTTTTTCCCTCCTTTTGTGGAAAGACAGGTGCAAGATAGGAATTAAGCAGTTCAGCTTTATCCCTGTTGCCTGTCACCATCTTGCCATCCTCTCCAACCAGTGGACCAGCTATTTCCTTGATTTTCCTCTTGTTCAGGACATGCCAAAGAATCTTTTTTGGTTATTTTTGACATTCACAGCAAGCCTTAGCTCATGCTGAGCCATATCCTTCCTGAGACATCCTTCCAGATTTAGGCAATTTCCTGATATTCTGCCTTTTTATATGCCCTGCTTTCTATTTTTGAAACTTGTCCTTTTCGTTTCTCAGTTATCAGAGAGGTCTTAGTGTGACTACACTGGTCTCATCAAGAGTCTCCTTTTTTTTTTTTTTTTTAAGAATTTCCCAACTCTCCTGAAGTGTTTTTCCTTCCATCCAGGATTTCCATCTGTGGAATCCTTCCTACTTTTTCTCTTAGTTGAAATAAAATATCTGGAAATCTGTAACATTAATCTGGCTGCCTTCAGTTCTCCCTACCTACAATGTGGTAGGTTCTAGGATTACATGGTCACTTTTTCCCAAGGTACCTAATATTTGATCACTTCTTCCTGTTAGTAAATATTAAGCCCAACATAACTGTCTTCTAGTTCCCTTCTCCATGTTTTGAATGATGAACTTGTCTGCAAGACACATATCCAGATGCAGTTTTCTGTAATATATATTTTTGTAAATGTGAGTTTATTATCAGCAGAGCAAAACATAGAGAATTCAGATGGAAGATAATGATGAAAAGTACCTTACCCTATATATTCTTTCAAGGAGTTAGGATACATAATCCAGTTTTTATTGTCCTGCCAGCATCTGTGAGCAGAGAACAAAAAAGGTCCTTTAGTCCTTCAGAAACTTTAGTCCTTCAGAAACTGCAACTAAATCTCCCAGGAAAGAAGAATCCTAACACTCAGATAGAAAGAGGCATGTTATGAGTGGTGAAGGTTGATTAGTTGCTCTTTATGATGGGAATGAGTCAATATCTTACAAGATTACAGAGGCAGGGCTTGTAAAACATCAGTCAGGAAAGTGTGTTCTGAGATAATTCTATTCCACATGATAATGAAGGTCAGGCTCAGTTAAGTTCCGTTGGACCAAAAGAGACCAAACCCTAACCCTAACTTAGTTATACCTCTGTAATGTTGTTAAGATGGCAAGCAAAGGAATGAATATACTGCACAGTATGAGTGAAGACCAACCCATCTTGCTGACTCCAAAATTGGAATCTGAGCATTATGAATGAGTAGCAGCTATGACCACCAATTGAAGCCTTCTCATCGGAGTCTGGCTTAGACACAAATTGGACTTTGAGTAGTGACCCAAAGTAGGCAGATAGGGAGAGTTCCAGTCAGGTTCACAAGAATGTAATTAGTTATACAAGACAATACCTCCAGATTGAGATGATCAAGTATGGCTATGTGGATGTCATGAATGTCACATTCATGAAGAAATCACCAGAATTACATGTACCCCTTCTGAGAATCCAGTTTCACCCCATGCTCATGGAGGTGCAAATTTATACAGCTTGCACTTCCATTTGCCTTTGATTAGGACTCACGTCCATCAGCAATCCTTGGCTCAGTAAATATCTGTACTGAATATATTCACTTTATAATGCTGTGTCTAGGACTCCCTGTAAAACTGAAAGTAGATCAGGTTTTAATCCAAAGCAGTAGAAGGGAAGTAGATTATAAGTATGGGAGCCAAAGGAAAAATATCAGGGCAAAAGGAAAAAAAAATCCTAGGCACCAGTTTAAAACAACCCAAGCAGCCTACTTCCAAGATTATCCATGAGATGGAATATACGATCCCACAGATCTCTGCTAACCCAAATGAGTTTGTGACTATTGAGCCCAAGAGTAACAATCTCAAACACAATGGATGCAAGATGATGGGTGCTAGTGAGTTTTGTGCAACTGGTATCAGGACCTGGCCTGATAGAACATAGCTAGTAATGCTTCTGATATGGATCTGAAACCTTATCTGGTAACGTTTTATGCTCTCATGCTTCACTGTATAACTGTGGGTTATCTACTGCATCCTATGAATAACGTTCAACTGCTTTTGTTTCTTGTTTTAATTTTGTTAGATTTATATCACCTTTCCTCGAGAAGCTCAAGTAGGATAGATAGCATCCTACCTTTCGTTTTTGCTCAGAATTACAAAGGTAGGTTGAACTGATAGATAGTAACTGAGGTAGGCAGAATTGAGCTCAGAGTCATCTACTAAACTTTTGTGGCTGAAGATTACCATAGAAATGTAGCATATGTAGCATTACCATATGAAATGTAGCATTTCATTGGTTTTTTTTTTCAAAGATTGCTTCCAAATTACAGGAACATGCAATCATTAATATATGTATTATTTAAATTCTATAGATTTTATATATCAACTTAAAGAATATGTTTTACAGAAATTCTATGTAAAGTAAACCCTCCCAGGTAAATGACTTTTACTAAAAAAACCAAAACAGAGAGATGGTGATTTACTACCAAATGGGTCCAGAGCAAAGGTAGAATTTAAATGTTTCATCTATATTTCCATAGAATTATCCATGCTGTTGTATAGAGCTGGAACAATACATGCAGTTTCAGAGCAATTTTAATCATTATTTGCAAGACAACAAGGGACATAAGCTAGCACAGGGAAGAGATGCATGAATTGATCCTGTATAAAGAATTAGTGGTTAAGCTATGTCTGCTCCATTTTGCGATCCACTTTAAGGAACAGTTTTTTAAATCTCCATTTCCATCCATTTTCTTAAATTAAAATTTTTGAAACCCTCACACACTTAAACTACGCTCACATGGTCAGTCCAAGGAGTGCTGGAAAAGAAGACTGTATTCTTTATAGAGCCTGGTGCTGTGATAAGCATATCAGTCTTTTAAAAACTTTAAACACTGTTGTGCCAACACAAATAGTGTTGCCTCTGCAGCTCTCAAGGCAAAGCCCACCACCTTACATAGATCTAAGTAGTATCTAGACCTGTGTTTCTCAACCTTGGCAACTTTAAAATGCATAGATTTCAACTCCTAGAATTCCCCAGCCAGCCATGGGAATTCTGGGAGTTGAAGTCCACACATCTTAAAGTTGCCAAGGTTGAGAAACACTGATCTAGACTATTTCACTCTCCAGACTCCTGATTGGGTACTACAGCCAGCTCTGCCTATGAGAAGGATTTTAAGGGAAGGATTGACAAACAAGAGAGACCAGTAACTCAATAAGAACACCTGATTTGCATGTAGAAAATGGCGATTCTATCCCTTTCCTATTACAAAAGCTTCTTGGATTGCGTAAGAACAATTGCAGCTGAAGAAGACTGTCCCTTGCAGTAGAAACATAGCCTATTCCCCAGATTAACCCCTTCTCTATACCTTCAGCATTTATTTGCAGCTGCCACAATGTGTTAATATTACACCATCAGCTGCTGAGGCTGTGCTGAGCCCTGCCTATTATTCTTTATCAGCCATGTGGACAGATGGGGCCCATTTGGACTATATGCCTGGAAGCATTACAACAGAATTCCAGATTCCTGAAATTACAGCCCTCTAGGTAGGCCTTTAGTTCTCCGCTTTCTCAGCCCAGCTGCCTGGATTAGTCATATCCTTTCTCTTTCCCCTCCAGTAATAAGCATTTGGTTCACCTTTAAGAAAGGATGCAGCTTTTGTTCTCCCTGGAGCAAACCCACATTATTACTAGAGCCACAGCCCTATGATCAGCATTACAGCACTCAGGGTAGTAGATCATCACCGTGCTGTCACGTCGGTGATGTATTACAGAAAAAGCCATCCATTAGAAAATGTGTGCAAAGTGCTGCAGCCGTAATGATGTAGCACAGCAAAGACCGGTATATAAGATAGCTTGTATTCTTCCTCTCTCCTCCCACCCCACCCTCAACATCAATAATATAATCTCTGCAATCTGGGACTCGTTATAATAAAAGCAGAAACTGGTCAAACACTTTTGCTTTAACCTCAAAGGCATCCCAAAGCTCTGAGATATAATTGGCTTCCAGATTTTAAAAGATCTCTCATTAATTCTTATTGCAGAGCTTTAAGCTTGATGCCGGCTTAACTCTTTGTTGTTTTTTATGCCATTCCATACTAACTTTTGTTTGATTCTATTTTCCTTGTGCAACCTACTGTAAACCTAATTTAAGCATTTTTTTTTCTGGGTAAATAAGTATAACATTTTGAGCTGGCCAGCAGCGCAATTTTATGCATGCATATTCATACATAAGTCCAAATGAGTGACAGGACCTAGACCCCTTGGCTGACCTTGGAAAAAAAGCTAAGCAGAACTGGACCTAGTTATCACTTTAGACATGACGGCCATCAGGAAATCCTAAGGCTATAAGATAGAGATCATCATCGTTATCCCAGAAGAAGGCAATGGTAAACCATTTCCACAATAGAAGAGAATATCTGTAGCTCAGGGTTGAAACTGTGGAGTCCTCGGTGCTCTCTGAGCTTGGTTGTTTGCTTGCAGATGTTTCATTACCCAACTAGTGAACATCATCAGTGTGTGTGAGTGTGGGGTTTGCTCCCTGTTTATATACAGGGAACAGGCAAACAATCAAGCAGAAATCAATACCCTAATGAAGGAACTACCAAGGAGAAAACCACGTCCCATCAACACTGGCAGGGCAAGCTGCTGCATATAAACAGGGAGCAAATCCCACACGCACTGGCACTGAGGAGGTTACCGACTTGGGTAATAAAACATCTACAAGCAAGCAAGCAAGCAAGCAACCAACCAACCAACCAACCAAGCTCAAAGAGCACCAAGGACTCCACATTTCCACAATGTTGCCTAGAAAACTACATGGATATGTGCATGTAGTCACTGGGAATCAAACTCAGCTCAAATTGAGTAAACCTATCTTTACTTTCATTCAGAAAAAAGTACCATCAAGTTCAGCAGGTTTTTTTCCTCAGTGCATGTGTACCATTTCAAGTTAAGCAACGAAATTTATATTCTAGGATGCAAGGGACATAGTTTGCCCCAACAAGAGTTGACTGGCTTCAGGTTGATGGTTCCTGATGTCTGTGTCCTTCCTGCAACAATAATAATGGAATTATGTGTAACCATTGAGGTAGCAGAAAAGAACGATTTTACAGTGACACTCTTGGGGATGAGCTTTGAAACTATATAGGGGTGTGTGTGTTAACATACAAGTAAATTAGTAACAATACTGTATATGTGGAATTATTTTAAGGAAGGACACTTATCGACACAGTAAATAACTAGAATATGACCCAGCACCATAGAGATAGAGCTGGTGGACCCAGGAAGTAAAGTAGTGCTGGAAGCAATTTAGTTGAAAGAGAAGAGTTGAGTTTGTGGAGTCTTTTCTGCTCTCTGAGCTTGGTTGTTTGCTTGCAGACATTTCATTATCTGCCTAGGTAACATCATCAATGCTAGTGAGTGTTGGGTTTGCTCCCTGTTTATATACAGTAGCTTGCCCTGTCAGTCTTGGTGGGGGTGGGGGTTTTCTCCTGAAATTGATTAGGGTACTGTTTTCTGCTTGATTGTTTGTCTGGTGTTAATCCCTGCATATCTAGGTATAGGCTGCTGGAGAGGACGTGTTCCAGTCTTGTTTCCTTCTTAGCTTTTTATTGTCTCTTTTGAATGGCGTGTAAATGTGGTTTATCTCTATGTGTCTATTGATGGCTGATTTGTCTGAATGCCATGCTTCCAGGAATTCCCTAGCATTTTTGGATTTAGCTTGGTCTAGGATGCTCACAGTTTCCCACTTGAAACTATGGTTGAATCTGTCCATGTGTTGTGAGATTAAGGAGTTTTCATCGTGTCTTCTGACTGCTCATTGGTGTTCATGG
This sequence comes from Python bivittatus, assembly GCF_059951505.1. Classification (NCBI taxonomy): domain Eukaryota; kingdom Metazoa; phylum Chordata; class Lepidosauria; order Squamata; family Pythonidae; genus Python; species Python bivittatus. The sequence continues at coordinate 39,236,235 of NW_028277034.1, read as the reverse complement.
ATGTACTCTGCTAGTCTTCTGCCTGTCTGTCCTACATATAGAGTTGAGTTTTGTAGAACTCCTGCCTGATTATGAAATTATCATAAACACCACTTGAAGTGCCTCCCTTCTCTGTTGCTCCATTCACAACAGTCTTCAATTACACTTGTCTCCTGCTGCAGCAAAATCACAGTTTTTAGGTATTTTCAGAAGTGAGGTTATCAGGAAGTGATTCGGATATTGGATCTTTAGCTTCTCTTTTCTGATTACCCCTCTGATTTTTCTATTATACCAAATTATAATCTTTGCACTAATATGTTGTTAATCTTTGAGTCTTCTCTGATTCTACTAACCATCAAAGTAGCATAGGTGAGCTAGAACTGATTTTCCAAGATGCTTACTAAAAAAGTAAAGTGGGAATGGATTGGATCATCTGTGTCTTAAAAAATCCACACAAGGCCAGTTGCTAACCAATTAAGGACATGTCACCATGTCTTTTTAATCTGCACATTTTTTGCATCTCTTAGCCTTTATCATCATATAGTAAATAAGTGAGAAATATGGCTTCTCACATATTGCTATGGAAGATCATCACTTGTATTTCCAAGTATTCAGCTGGAGGTTACTTCAAATAATATACCCAAATGAATATTCTGGCCATTCAAGATGTAGCAGAGAACAGCTTCTATGTGCTAGATAGATCTAACCATTATCTTCATATAATTCTCAGCCTATGAATGAGGCAGACGTAAGTTATCCTTAGCTGTACTGGTATTACAGTAGTAAGTTCTAGTTTAAACTAATGCTACCTAAAGACAGTTGTAAGGTGTATAAAATCTGTTACACTTTACCACGCATTATATCAGAGGCTAAATTACTGGCTTGTTCAGGCTAGTGCAGGTAAGTTTCCTCCCTTCCAGTCCTAAATCACTCTTCTCTGCTGCCCTTCTACTGTTTCCTCCCAAAAAAAACAGATCACAATGGTGCTATGTTGGTGGTCTCTGTGCAATAGTGCTAATCTGCTCACCTGGTAGGACTGTGTTTGAATCTTATGGTCCTTACCCTACAAAGGAATCTACAACTGTTGCCCATCTAAAGAAATGAATGGAAGGGGAGATAAATCCCAGATAAAAGTGCTACTTGTGACTCAGTTCTCTTAATGACTTTTTTTTTTTACTTAAGTTACAAGAGAGTGAGGTGTAGGAGGAAGGGCACAAGAAGGAGGTAATGGACAGAGTCCTGAAGCCAGACCCATCCCATTCCTGCTGCAGTGGTGTGATTGGAGATTTTTTTCCCCAGACATGCTGAAGAAAGAGGCAAACAAACTAGAGGAATCAACCAATGATTTTGCTTGTTATGTGTTGCCCATGGAAAATGAGGACCGCACCATTTAATAGGGAGCCAGAATAGAGATAATAGAGATGAGATAGGGATCAGTAATGTGAGCAGAACATTTCATGCCAGTACAGTTTTATGCTATGATGGAGGAATAGTGCTTCAGCTCAGCAGAAGGGAAAGACCCATAGCTCAGCTTTGGCAATAAATCCCATAAGACCGACAGTACAGCCTGTGAATAATAAGAGTTTTGTGTCAACATGTTTAGATAACACCAGATTGGGGACAATTGCATAGATTCGTCTTAATGTGATATATCAGCCTGATTGAGTATAGAGTCCTTAAATAAATACAACACATTTATCTTGGTAGCTTATTCTGGCCTGAAGACATGCTGTGGTATTTAATTAATTCGGATGGAAGAAGGATCACAAATGTTACAACATTTACACTATTATAAAGAAGTGTCAGAATGGAAGCTGCTGTGAAGGGTTAAACAGATGATGGGACTTTTGGTTTGGAGATTCAGAAGCTTCTCAGCAAGCACATTGCAATCAAGTACTGATCATTCAAAGCCATAGCAGACCAGAATCTTGAATTTTAAAACATTTCTCAAATTTTCCAAAAATCTTTCTTTGTATAGTTAAACCAATATTAAATTAAGCCAAGGGGTGCTTTAAGCTTCAATTGGGCAAAGAAAGTTGCATTTTTCAGAATTATTTTAGCTGCTTTTAATCCTGAATATACTCATTATATGCACTCATACAACCATAGAGAAATCAGTGCATTTATACCGTGAGAGCTAAATTGAAGATACAGTTGTGTGATGTGTGTGTGTGTATCGGTGGGGATGACTGTCACATAGCCTCTCCCAAGAGAACCGAGTAAGGAGGGATAGAATCATTTTGCAGCATAGTAGAAAGAGGAAGAAAATGGCAAATTCATTTTTCATTTGACTGATCTCTCCATGATTCAGTGTAATCTGAAGCTCACAGACATGTTGATTCCTACAGCACAATCCTTGTGCCTCTTCCTGTCATGCAGAAACATTTTCTCTTCTGCCACCAATTGCTTAGCTATAATATTACGGCACAAATATATCACCCATTTGCAAAATATAAATTGCATTATTGTAGAAGCATATGGAAGAGAGAAAAGAAAAAAAAACCTCAGATTTTCAAAGGTAGAACCATGCTGAAATAGCATCTTGAAATTTTCTATGATGTTGGTGAACAGAGATATTGGAGGAGACATCTGATCACTGGCTCTTTTCCTCTCCAGATTTCAGTTTTGCTTTACTGTCACTGTGTCATCAACAACCATTGGCAGCCCAAGCAACATTTTGTGTCTCCCATAACGTCCCAGGCCAGCTTTCTCTTCCTGGCTCTTTCCAGATTTGTTGCAGCTACAACACAACTCCTAGAATTTCCAACTACTGTGGGAGTTACAGTCATCACAAAACTTGACCAAGGTGTTAGTTTCAGGAAGGCTGCCCTGGGCCTGGTTGGGAGGAGGAAGGGGAATAGTGGCCACATGAAAACCTCAGGTTCCATCATCCCACTATTTTGCTATTTCAAATTGTTGTACTATTTCAGCTTGTTATGCTATGTTACTGTTACAGTCTTTGCAATTTTGTTTTTTGGGGTAATCAGTCTGTAGAGTTAAAACGCTTTCCTTTTCTCACCTTAATAACTAAGTGTATACACACACACACACAGAGCAGTCTGACACATGGAGAGGATTAAATCAACTCCAATTTCCAATTTAGCACATTTATTAAAAATGCAACAGAAAAGAATCAAAAATGGCCAGCTGCAATTTGTGACAGAAGAAGCATTGCCTGCAAAATTTGGACAAGAATATGAGTGAATCAAAATATAGAAAGTGTCCAGGAAAAAAGCATTTGGTCACAGGTCACTGAAACCAAAAGGACTCAATTCTGCAAAGAAGCTAATAGCTAATGTGATCAAAAGCAAGCTGCATTTCTCACTCTAATTCTGACTCTGACTTCTAAGTCTCCCATATCAGTGGAACTCAGAGCCAGGAAAGACTACAAAATGAGGGGTATTCATAAATCCCTTGTTAAGTTCTTAGCGAGGAGCATCTGCAAAGTGACAGAAAAATTGCGAAAGTAGACATTATAGATCTGTCAGATATAAATGTATTTGTCAGATATAAACATTCTAGAAATATTGTATCCTGTTTTCCTTACTGTACCTCTGGAGATCTAGAAAAGCTGCAGAAAGGACTGAAAAACTACAGGCCCTTTCTCACTTACACCTATGACATACACTTGCCCTAGCAACATTTTTCTCCTTCCCATGACATTGCCTTCAACTTGTCCCCAATCTATGTGTGAGGCAGACTTAAATCATCCATAGCTGGATGACTTTTCTAACTACAAATTATCAGACTTATTCAGATCTAACAAAAACTTAACCATTGAGGACATCTAACAGGTAATTCCCTAGAACCTCATTTCAGCCTCTTGAAAACACAGCAAATTCCCCCATTAGAGGGTTTTTCTATGGGGTGGAAGTATCTTCCAAGGAGGGAAATTCACACTAACGAATCAGTAATGTGGATTGTCTGATCCTGTACCTGTTTAGCTAAGGAAAGTCATCCTGGGATGTAGACTTGTTTGGGCTTTGTCTAGACATGTCCTTTGTTTAAAGGAATCGCACAACAAGTGGGGAGGTGAAGCCTGGATATACTCAAGCTTGTGTAGTATCTAATTCACAGGTAGTCTCATTTGTTACACTTGCTATTTTACAAAAAAGTTAGAAGCAGATGGCTTTTCCCTTCAGAAGTCAAATAGAGTCAGATAGGACATTTTCTCATGAAGATTCTGCACCTCTTGTCTTCCCCTGTCATCAGCTATGTAGGAGCTTCAGCTCAGCAGCAGTGTCTTGAAAGATCTGTTCATCCTGAGATTCTGTGCCTCTGTTTCTTCTTTGGAAGGAACACTTGGCTCCTCCCAGTTCCTGAGTTTCAAGTCCTATAAAGGAAGTGGTAGCTTGACAGAATTATAGCTCTCCCTCAGTAGCCAAGACCAAAAGAGAAGGTATGAAAATAGCAAGAGTTTTCTCAGTTTCTCCCTTCTAGTTGGCAGGCGACCAGCAAGAGAGGAAAGCACCAAGCTTCTCCAGATTTCTTCTCCTTTTTCCCTTTTGTGTGGAGAGAAGAGTGAGAAGATCGATAGCAGCTTGGGCTGGAGTAGTGTTTTTTGCTCCTGGTTTCAGCATAGCAAATTGACAGAAGTTTAGCTAATCATGGGCTGCCTTCAAAATTCTTCTTAGGCTTTGGGGAGTGGTAATTGCCACCATTTTCACTCCCCAAAGCCTAAGAAGAACTTCATTTTTTCCCCAATAATTTTATTAAACATTACAATTAAAAAGATAAAAGCTAATAAAAACTAAAAAGAGTAAAAAGAAAAAAATAGAAAGTGCAGAAAAGAAAATAGAAAGAAAAATAGAAAAGAAAGAAAAAGATAATATAGTAAAGGAAAAGAAAAGAAATATATAAAGAAGTGACTCCCCACCTTTATCACAACAAGTATAAACAATTTTAGTAACTTATCACTTCCTCTTAAAATACAACAAATGATCTCTTCTTCTCATATCCCATCTCTTATATATAAACAAATCCATAAAGCATTGTCATTTCATCCTGGTGTCAACCAAAGTCCATTAAAGGTTACCAAAAGTAACAACATATCTATTTTAACATTGATCAAATAAATCAACTTTATATTCCTTCCCTTTACTTTTAACAGTCTTTAAGGGATTAAATAAATCCCCTTTTAAGTCCACATTCAAATCAGTTTCAGTCTTGTCCAGTAGAACTTGTTCCTCTCCCATAACGTCATTTACCCACAGTCTATCTATAATGGCAGACATTCTTAAAATTAACTTCTGAGTCCATTGTTCACTAATATCTATCGATACGACCAATGTTAAAGTATTTTCTTCCATTCTGTGTTAACAAGTTGAATTTAAATGTTCTTCTCCTTTAATTACAATCTTTAGTTCCTTCTGGTTCCCTCTAGTGTCCAACCTTCAATGTCCCATCTTATCATTTTTTTTTTCCTGAATTCAAAATAACATCCATTTCCCACAGGGAAGATTCTTATAATTAATTTCAAAATGTTATTTTAAATCCATCTGGACCCTTATCAGTTTATAATTTTTCAAAAACAACATTCTAATCACCCTTTTGCTGCTTATTCCCCAAAAAAGAATTTTTCTAAGTCCTTAAACTTGTACTTAAAACTTCTTTTGCTGAGGATTGAAGGAAACTCACCCAGTGAATGCCATAAAACTCGCCGTTCCAAAGGTTCTTAATATTTGAAAAGCAGTAAAAAGGTAATTCCAAAAGTGATTAAGAAATGAGGCTTGGCTGAGCTTTATCTCCATATAGGCTACATTATGACCATGAGCTTAATTGGAATCCCTTGACTCCCAACTGCTCGGCACACCAGCGGACCACAAAAACATTGGTTTCTGCAGTCTACTTGTGTGGAGCAGCTGTCTGGAGTATATGTGGGTGATCTCACAATCTCTTCTTTCTCTGGAGAGATTTCACCAGCCAGGATACACCCTCTGGCTGTCAATCTCTGTTGTAATGCCATGCATGCTCCTTCAGGGACATCCAACTCACCATATCCTCACTAGAAATCCCACCTGAGAAGAACTTTGAATGCAATGCTTGATTAATGTGTAGGTCTCCTGAATTTCTCCGTTCAGAGATGTTTTCCTTTCATAGGTCTACAAGTGTCTACAACTGTAATAATTTTTGTTACTTTTCTACCTTGCAAAAAAAAAAAAAAATCTTGTCACTACTTATGACTGTCATCCTGCTACTGGGAGTTTTATGTCCAAAGGTTCTGTTTTGTTTTACTTCTGTTCTTAGTTGATGGTTTTAGATGGTGATTATTCTGTGAATTTAAGCTTTTAAGGTTTTCCATTTGACTGTTCTTACTGTGCTGTGTACATTTTAGTTGTTTGTCATGTTTATGTTGGATAACATTTCAGATCCTTTTAACCTGAAAAAGCAGCTCATAAAAACAAAATAGCATTATGCTGGCCGGTCTCCCATGACAAGCAGAAAGGATATTTTTGCATACATACATATCTCTTCCTCTATTGCACTTTCCTCTTTCTCAACCATGGTAACAATGGACATGTTAAATCATATGGGTCGTGGATCAGTTGTAGTTCATTCAACAGTGTTTAATTCTGGTTTGCAGGATCATTCCCATATATCCCTATGATTTCTTAGCAAGACCATCCAAGAAAGTGATTGTTTATTAATGAAGGCTGCAGGGAGACCTCCTTTTAGAAAGTCCTATTCCCAACCCAGGGCCTTTCATTTATGCTGGCTGGTCTACAACTACCCTAAGCCCAGCTAACAAGGAAATGCAAGATACCACATCTGCAGGGCACCTGAATGGGAAAATCTCTTCTGTAAGACTTCATGTTGTCTTTGTTCACTGTGTTTATAAAGATGCTAGGCAGAAAAGATGGAGAGTTGTAAGAGAATCCTAGTGCTACATCAGTTAGCCCCATCCAGAACTGATAAGGGCTACATTCAATGACAAGGGCAGGTAAAGACATCTCATTTGCATACAAAGGCATATACAATGGGATCCTCCGTAAGGTGAACTTCTGATGGCCAAGGATGCGGATGTGTTTGTGTCTGTATAGGTCTGCAACACAGTACTATTAAAGGAAACTCATGCTGTTTGTGCTTACAGAGTATTAAAGGGCTTGGGTGACTCCTCTTGATCTCTTAGGCATCTATAGCTTGTTGTCCTGATGCTGGTCTTGGACTTATGCAAAGACTCTACCTTCTCTATAATATGTTCTCAGATTCATTCCCATCAGTCACATGACATGAAATACAGTAGACCCTATGATTTAAAAACAGGAGGAAAAGAAAAATTCATGAAACTGAGTAAAGAAAGAATACCCCCTAAAAAACAGAAAGAGAGGAAGCTCAGTGGATATTTACAGAGAACCTGTTTTCTCGTTTTGGCACCACCACTGAAGTCATGTTTCACTCCACTATTTAATCTTAAGAAACAATGGGACAGTCAGTAGGGTCTGTTGATGATGCTGATCTCAAAGCCAGAACTTATCATAGAGGAGCAGGTGGTCTTAAAGTGAAGTCACTAGTTCCTAAACCACTTTTTAAAGGTTTGTTCTGTACCAGATCAAATCAATATACAACCAATGCAACTGAAAAGAGACAATATTATAAATCCCAGATAAAAATCTGGAAGTTGCATTGGGAAATATCAATTTATTGTGGCAGGCAGGCTTATATACTATGCATGGTAGTAAATAGGAGACAAAAACTCAGTCTTAGTCACTCCCTGAAATCACAGCACCCATTGGCTTTCCCATACAGATGAATAAAGATGTATGAGTGCCCATGTATCACAAGCACCTCTACCCATCCTGCGCAATAAAAGCACAAAAATTTCACACTCATTCACTGCTCTTTTACGACACCCAGAATCTGCTATCTGATGGAGAAGCCTCATTCTTCCTTATGGCAGGGCCAGCCATGCTTACATGGGGAAAAACAATGAAGCTGATTAGAGGCTCTGCTTCCCTCATCCTTGTTTGTGCATGCAGAAAAATTGTAGGCTTAAAAAGCACTCCAAGCTATGCACTTATCCTCCAAGAGAATGGACCACATGGATTTCTGGGGGAGTAATGGTGGATTGAGGACGGCTCCGTTTTTTGTGGAGCTGATGGCTGCAGCAGATAAAAGGAGCTGCTGAAGGATCTGGCTCTTTGGGACCATCTCTGGACAAAGGAGATGATTGGATTACCTACAAGTACTCCTTACGGAGGCTCCCTGTGAAGAGATTGCAAATTAGCAATCTCCAGTGGGTTGAGCACTCTGGGAATCACAGGAAACATCAAGCCCAAGCTGCAATTTGGAGCCTTCAAAAGGACATTAGGCTTCAAAAGGACACATTATCAATTTATTTGGAAATTAAAAACCTTCTGAAGGGCAAGTTGCTGCACACTGGGAGAATTTCCTTCTATCCTTGAACAAAGAAGATTTAAATAAGTTTAGAGATTAAAAAGAAAATTTTAATTTTTGAAACAGCAAAGGTGAATTTAGAATGTTGACTGTGGAGAGTTAAGGAGCCAGATGGATTTGAAAGAATAGTTTTTATAGACTGTTTTAAATGTATAAAAATACAGCTGATGATTTTGGAATTAACTGTAAGAAACCTTACTGTGGGAAAGTTCTGACTTTGAAAAGAAACAAAAAATAAAACTGGGTTTTGAAGGTTAACTAGAGGGAACCAGAGAACAATTAAAGGAGAAGATACTTACTAACATAATGGAAAAATATTATTTTACAATAGAAGAATTTAAGTCGGTTTGGGAACAATATATTCAGGACTTATTTTTAAAACTTGTTGATACTCCTAAAGTGGAGTTAACAGACGTTTTAGAAGAAGAAAAGATTCTATTGGATAAAACAAAGGCTGAGGATGATTTGAATAGGGATCTTAAAATGGACTTTAAAAAACTGCCAGACTATAAAAGAGGATATGGAAGACACAGAAGATGTTGTGGATTTGAAAAGGGACTTAAAAACGTTCGAGTATAAGAGTGACATGGAGAAAGAAGCTGCATTGGACCTACAAATTATGCTAGAGGATGTTTTAACTATTAAAGGGGATATTCAGATTATAAATCAGAAGAGTGACTCTGGGAGCTATCTCATTCTGAATCCACAGAAGAGAATTATAAAAACAGGGAGAAAATGATAAGAGTTCATCATGTGGGACTTTATTTAAAGAAGCAACTGAAGTTTAAGCCTCTTAAAAAGAAGAAAAAAGAATTCAAAGTGGACTTATTTGATCAGGGTTAAATTGTATAAATTGTGATTCTGGGTTGTTACTATTGGAATCTTTTCTTATGACCAGGACTTACGGCAAGCATTTAAAGATTTCTTTTGTATTGGGTTAAACTTTCTACGTCCTATTTGTTAGAGAAAGTTATAGGTTTGAATGTAAAAGGGACCTATTTGATTTAGTTTAAGATATAAATGTTACTATTATTGGTATTTTTATGCCTATGGAGATAAATCTTTTATATTTTACTTATTAGAGAAAATTATAGTTAAAATGCACAATGGATTTATTTGTCTAAGTTTAAAATATGTGGGTTATTATTACTGGTACTCTTAATGCTTTTGCTGTGTAAGATTGATGATTTTTTTATATATATAATTTGGTTATTATTAAGAGATGACAAATAGGAAGAGGAGTTTTCTTTTTTTCTGTAATACTAGAGAAGGTCTTAAGTTACTGTAAATGTTTCTACTTGTTTGGAGGGAGGAGAGAGTCACCTTTTATATGTCTTTCTTTTTTCTCTTTCATTCTCTTTTTCTCCTTTTCTTTTTTGTTTGAATATCATTTTTTACTTCTGTATTAGTTTTTATCTATGTAAAACTTTAATAAAAATATTATAAAAAATAGAGAGAATGGATCACACAATCTAGAACAGGCTGTATAACCTTATCCAGACTGTTAAGAATTCCTATCCAATAGCATCTTTGTCTTGCCTAAATTATTTAGTTAAATGTTAGACTTATAAGACTACATTTCCTAAGATGCCAAATCTGGTGCCCTTATTCTAGTAAATCCTTCAATCCATACAGCAAAGCTGCACACGTGAACTGGAAATCTCTGAACAGAAGCTTTGCTGGAAAGGGCATTTTCTTGTGGAAAATGTCTTTTCTGACAAATTTTCAGGCGGAAAAAACCCTAGTGGATATTCCCTGTCCAATGTAAAATAGATAACTTGGCAGATCACATGGTCTGCTTGATCAGATTTTTTATTTTCTTAGTAAGAGGCCCAAGAGCAGCTGTTTTCTATTTGTATTCCAATGGCTGGCAAGGTAACCAGGCTTATAAGTTGTGCTTTTTATGGTTTGTTCTTCTTCCATAAAGCATATGTACCTGCACTCCATTACCGATAGCACACAGATAAAATTAATGGTGTTTTTCTGAGGCTGCAACTATTAAGTACAATATAATCATAATACATGGGTTAACAGAACAAAACCTGGATGCAGGTAAATCGATATTGGATTTTATTTAATTTTAAATCCAGTTCTTCCAGCTTCTAACATTTTACATGTGATAGAAGGAGAAATGCCTTTTCTGGTGCTATTGTATTTACTCTTAAGAATAATAATTGTCTAAGGGGTTGCAAGCAGAAGTGCTCAAAAGGAAAGAAAAAAATGACCTATTATATAGATTCTTCACCCAATCCTGTGCTGTCCTCCCATCTCTTTGTATTTTCATTCTTCTTTCTCAGGTGTTAATTTATTATACAATGATAAAAGGCTGCAAAACAAAAATCACAAAAACAAGTCTTTTAGTTTAGGCAATATGCTAAAATGACAAAAGCGTATACATTATTTTCTAAATTAAATATTGCTGAAGTAGAAGTTACTGATAGATTTCAGAAAAGGAAAATACCCACCTTTTATCTTAATGGCACTGTTGTAGCAGAGGCTTAAAGTGGAGGGAAGTGAGGAGCGAACATAGCACTGGATGTACAGAATCCGTTTTCATAAAGATTGGAAACAGGCTGCCTTGGATTTTTTATGAAGGGGAGGGGATTGGAAATGTTACTATAAAAATAACTATTGACTAAATCCAGACATTCCTTCCTTTTCCTCTAAAACGAGTCTAACTTCCATAGAAAAATTTGCATTGTTTTATTCTTGGAGTTCACTTGTATGTTGAATTTTTACTAGATTGAAAACCTTGGCATACTGGATTCTCTGCTGCTTTTATTTTTTCATTGTGTGATACCGTTAGTGCTAAATTATTACTATTGGTAATCATTCACGTATATGATTCTTTAAACAATCACTTAAACTTACAAAAGGGAAGATGCCATGTCCCAAAGAATTCATAAGTCATATTTCATCAATACGGATAACAAAAGATGGTCCGCCATGAATTGCTCTGCTCAGTTACAGTCAACCATTAGGTCTTGTATGGAAACAAATCTTGACAGAGGGAGAAGGCGTCCATATATTATGGGTATAATTACACAAGGTTCACATACAAGGTTCTGACTCTTGCTGACCCATGTGATGTCCAAAATTGGCAGCCCAAACAGTCATGTTTGCATCATGCAGAAGTGATGCAAGAATACTCTTGTACTATTGTGAGTACCAGAAGCCTTTACTCTTACAAAAATCACAATTGTTTCTATAGTGCCTAAACTGCTCCCACTAGTACCCTAGCAATGTAGATCACCAGCAAACTGCATTGCAGTACTTCCTAGATCAAAAGAACTATAAGCAAGTCCCCAAGAAATATTTATTTATTTATTTATTTATTTATTTATTTATTTAATTTTTCAACTGCCCATCTCCCCCCAATGGGGGAACTCTGGGCGATTCACAACAAACATTAAAAACATAAAATATATAAATACATAAAACCTTAATTAAAAACATTACTAAAAAGGAGAAGGAAAGTCCAAGAGGATGAAAAATCTGAGGCTGGAGGCAGAAGGCCTCTATGGGGCTAGCCATCCCCATGCTTGAGGTATTCCCACCCCACCCCAGGCCAGGTGGCAGAACCAGGTCTTCAAAGCCTTACGGAAGGCCAGGAGTGTGGGGGCCAATTGCACCTCCAGGGGCAGAATGTTCCAGAGAGCAGGGGCTACCCCAGAGAAGGCCCGCCTTCTGGACCCCACCAGTCAAAGTTCTTTCACTGAGGGGGTCTGAAGCATGCCCTCTCTGTGTGATCGGGTGGGATGGGTTGAAGTCATAGGGGAGAAGCGGTCCCTTAGATAACCTGGTCCCATGCCATGTAGGGCTTTAAAGGTGATAACCAACACCTTGAATTGGACCCGGAAGCAAACTGGCACCCAATGCAGCTCGTAGGGCAGAGGCGTTACATGGGCCCTCCTTGGGGCTCCAACAATAGCCCACGCGGCTGCATTCTGGAACAGCTGTAGCTTCCGGATACTCTTCAAGGGTAGCCCCACGTAGAGCGCATTGCAGTAGTCTATCTGGGAGATAACAAGGGCGTGAGTGACTGTTCGAAGGGCATCCTGATCCAGGAAAGGGCGTAACTGATGCACAACCTGAAGTTGTGCAAAGGCCCTCCTTGCCACTGCTGCCACCTGCTCTTCAAGCAGGACCCGTGAGTCTAGGAGGACCCCCAGATTATGCACTGGGTCCGTCTGGGGCAGTGCAACCCCATCCGGCACCAAAGATGACAAAATCCCGAATACAGAGGAGCCATTAACCCACAGCCACTCCGTCTTACCAGGGTTCAGCTGAAGCCTGTTGTTCCCCATCCAGACCCTTACAACCTCCAGGAACTGCAAAAGGGTGGCCACGGCATCACTTACTTCACCAGGGATGGAGATGTATAGCTGCGTATCATCAGCATACTGATGATACCTCATCCCATGATGATGGATGATCTCGCCCAGAGGTTTCATGTAGATGTTGAAAAGGAGCAGAGAGAGAACCGAACCCTGCGGCACCCCACAAAGGAGGGGCCGAGGATGGGACCTCTCGCTCCCTATCACCACCGATTGGGATCGGCCCTGGAGAAAGGAGGCGAACCAGCACAAGACTGTGCCACCCACCTCCAATTCCCTGAGTTGTCCCAACAGGATACCGCGGTCGATGGTATCGAAAGCCGCTGAGAGATCAAGGAGAGCAAGGATGGTTGCACTTCCACCATCCCACTCCCGCCAGAGGTCATCTATAAGTGCGACCAATGCCGTTTCCGTTCCATATTCGGGCCTGAAACCTGACTGGAAGGGATCCAGATAATCCGTTTCCTCCAGAACCCTTTGGAGCTGTGATGCCACCACTTTCTCAACCACCTTCCCCAAAAAGGGGAGGTGGGAGACTGGACGAAAATTGTCCAGCACAGTAGAATCCAGGGAGGGTTTCTTGAGGAGGGGTTGCACCAATACCTCCTTAGAAGCAGCTGGAAACACTCCCTCCTACAAGGATGTAGTAACCATCGCCTGGATCCAACCACATGTCACCTCCTGAGCTGCTTTCACCAGCCAGGAGGGGCATGGGTCAAGATGGCAAGTGGTGGCCTTCACAGTCCCCAGGATCCTGTCCACTTCCTCAGGAGCAACAGGATCAAACCATTCCCCTGGGTAAGAAGAGTCCCCCGGTATCTCCCCAGACCCTGCCCCACGCTCGGAGTCTAACTTGGAACGAATCCAAGTGACTGTCCTGCAGATGCTCTGAAAATTCCTCTGCACAGCCCTGCAAATGAACCCCCACATCCCCCTTATCAAGGAGGGACCTAGTGATCCTAAACAGGGCCACCAGGCAGCATTCTGTGGACGTGATAAGGGCGGAGAAGTAGAGGTGCTTCGCCGCTCTTATTGCCACAAGGTAGGCCTTGATAGCAGCTCTAACCTGTGTTCAGTCGGATTTGGTCTTTGTTTTCCTCCAGTGGCACTCTAGACGTCTCTTAACCGTCTTCATCACCCTCAACTCCTCTGTGAACCATGGGAAGTGTCGGGGCCGATGTGGCAAGAGAGGTCACATAGGCGCGATTCTGTCCAAGGCCCCAGCCGCCTCTCTATTCCAGGCAGCAGCTAAGGCCTCTGCTGAACTGTGCCGCAGATCCGTGGGAATATCCCCCAGCTCCTTCTGAAACCCTGACGGGTCCATCAGGCTCCAGGGGTGGACCAATCGCATATGCTGTCTGAATTGTTCTGTTATTGTAGAAATGAAGATGAAAGGAATTAATCACACAACTGAAAACTCATTTCAATATGACCAATATGCCATTTCTACTGGCAGCTCCCATGTAATGTTGGAAACTCAGTCTCTTACTTTGTACTGGAGCATAGACACATGCAGGTGGAATTTAGAAATTATTTGCACCATCAGAAATGTGAATGTTTAACTGAACAGCTCTAGTTAATCTGTTCATTGGGTATCAGTCTACCTTTCTGTCCTATTAAAGTCCAGGTGGTACACCTCTCCTTCCATTTTGAATTTTTGTGAATGTTTGCATGTTCGTGTACAGACAGAATGTATAAGTAGATGTCCATGTACACACACACACACATTCACAGGTATGTCTACTATGTGCTGCAACCACCTTTAATCAAGTTTGTCTATCATACATCCTAGTCTATTTCATCTTACTCTTCTGAGGCTTAGCAGGTAACCTCTACAGTGATGTAGAACTATTTCTATTCTTAATTGTTGTGATATGTGGTTTTTGTATTGCCTGTAGTACAGCAGGCATAAGGTATAGGTTGCTCCTCAGATGTGTCTATTTTCCCCTCTTGCAGACTATTGTGATTTGCCTGATGATCAACCTGAAGAGCAGTGAACTTTGGACCCCACCAAAGCCTCCACAGCGTTGGCCATAATCACAGGGACAATCTTGGATTGTTAATGAGACCTGCAAAAGACATATGGATAGAAAACGGGGGGGTGTTGGAAAAATATCTGCAGTCATTAGTATGGAATGCAAATAGGGGCTTCCAGCTAAGTTGCTGTGAAATCCTTATATTTAAATGAGTTTTCAGTTGTGTGGTTAATTCCTTCCATCTTCATTTCTACAATAACAGAACAAATTCAGACAGCGTTTTGGGCATCAAATGAGACAGAAAGTCAACATATTCCTCAAGGTTAGATGCAGAGGTCAGGTCTGAAAAAAACCATGGACCAATGCGAGGCCTGTGCCTTGGTACAGAGCCATTGTCCATCCCAGGAAGACATAGTGATGTAGGAATCTCAGACTGCCTGTGTGGCAGGCACAGCCCCGGATCTATTACTGGGGCAACAGTTCCAGGGACCAAAGGAGGACATTGTGTATATCAGGCCCAGGGTCCCTTGTTGGCTCAGATATCCTCCCCATATTGCTCTGCTTCCTCCCCATTGAAAGCAGGGCTGTATCATGTCTAGAGCTGATTGAAGAAAATATGCTCATGCTGCCCCTCTGGATTCTTGGTGTTTATTCTTGGCAGGGCAGAGACGCTTAAGGGGACAGCTGTCCTAGACAGCTGACAACAGTCAGTGCAATAGTGTAGCACAGCTTCAATGGGCCACCATATTCTATGTGTGGGTAGAATGGACTTATGAAGGCATATTAATGTCCACTTTGCTACTCTTTCTGCCTTCACTGGTTCAGATGCTGTGCTCTACCCTTCATCTCCCCACATTGCATATCCTCTGCACTAGGGGCATGATGATACACACTCAGGGATGTACTTTTAGGACTACACTGACCTGTCCCGAGCAATTCACCCTGGCTTCTGTTTTGCTGCTTCCACAATAGCAGAGTTGGTGTCCTGTCTGTAGAGGATCTCCATCCTCTCTCCAAAGAAGCACTACCTTATGCTGCACTTGTTCCAGGTGGAGATAGAATTGTGTTAGTTCTGTCTCTTGTTGTGTACTAGTGGCACACAAAGTAGCAAGTCCTGTTTAAACTTATAAATGAGTTTCTGCCCAGGGTTGCTACAGAATGATGTTCCTCTGGATGCAGCTCCCTGGTGTGCTTTCATGAGCAATGTTGGTTAGCACAGCAGACCTTTAGTGCTGACAGATGGTAGGTGTATTCAAAAACTAGGGAGGGCACAAGACACAAAAGATTTCTACCAGTTGATTCACTTCTCAATCCAAAACACATATGGCATTCAGGACTGCCTTACACAGTGCAGTGATCTGCTGATAGATTTGCAGAAGGCCCCATGTATCATCTCACAGCTCCCAGATGTATGCAGCAGAGCACTCACATTCTTACTCTGTAAGCTACAGACTTCTGTGACAGTGGCAGGATATAAGTTTGATTAATAAACAAATAAAATAAATTTAGCAGCCAATTTACAGAAAAGTTTCTTGTCTAGCCCTTAATGGCTGCTCATAACCAAGAAAGTTAGATTCTCAATGAGTCTCATTAGTCTGATTTACTGCAAGGAAAAAGAGATTGGGTTACAGAACCCTGGAAACTGGATAAATGCACTTTAGCCTCCCTTTATTAGTGAATAAGTTACAGTGGGACCTCCTTGATACCTTTGATCCTCTTCCTAATAGTTTCTTGACCCAAGGGAGATGTTGCTAGCTATTTGCCTGATAAGGATGAAGGGATGTACATCTTTTCTGGTCCTGCAGTATTTTGCAAAAATCCATTCCCATTTCCAGAGAATTCCATTCCGTTCCTTTTGATTCTTCTCTGAGTACTTTGTAATTCTCTCAGCCACAGCAAAATTGTGTCAGGAAGAGGGGAAAAACACTACTTTCAAACTGGAACAACTAAAGACAATTCTAAGCTAGCTCAGTTGTGAGCTTGGGGTAGATGAAGGCAACATCATGAGAACGCGTCATACAAAAATAGTTACTGGGGGATATTTGTGCTCCAGTTGAGGAGATAAGAGAATGAGTCCAATGAAAGCAGAAACAAGTATGCACATCCTTTGGCCATCCTGTAACTAAATAAATGCAATAACAGTACACTTCACCCATAAGGATTTTTCTGAAATTCTCTTCTCATTTGAAATAAGTTGAAAGTAAATTATTTTCCACCAAAGTGAATGAAAACTGGCAGGAAAAAATGCATGAGGTTTCCTCTGTCTGGCACTAGTTCAAAGGCTGATGTTCAACACAAGGCCATTATAGGCAGGGAACTCGTATGATATGGGGAAGGGACCAGTGCTAAGCCCCCACTGCCCCTTTCTATACTGGCTTCTTTTACACATATTCACCTAATTGAATGGGGCCAGAACTACATCCCTCTTTTTTTTTTTAGACCGGAACTATACATCTCTTTGACACATGAACACCTGCAGGAATAAATCAATAGGTCAAAGCAATCTGTAATTCTCTCCTACCATCTCTCAGTCCTTTTACATTTGTCTTTCTTCCGTCCCAAAATCTGTTTAGTTAATGCAAAAATAGCCAGAGGGTCAGATGCAGAAGTGAATCAGTTAAGCACTTTCCCTAGGACTTGCTTATTGAATATAAATATCAATAAAGTAATTAAAAATGGGTTTTGGAAAAGAATTTGAAGGGCAACAAGTAATTCTCCAACTTGAGTAACCAAACTAAAAACAGAAAGGACAGTTTAGAAGAGGAAATAGTCAATAAAGGAGAAGTCTAGGAAATCTCAGCCCTCTGTTCATTTTATTTATTTAGCTTAAGTTAGACTTATTTGTTTGTTTGTTTCATCACAATCTGACAGTTCTCAGTGGCTCCATGGTACAAATAAAATTTACAATTAAATAACTAAATCAGAAAACCCCCACATGGTTCAACAAGAAAATCAACAAAAAATTAAACATAGTGCAGTATGTAAGTATCATTGGAACACTGTCTGAAATAACTCCATTTTTCACATCCTCCTGAAGACTATCAAGGAGGAAGGCAGTCTGATCTCCATCAGGAGATTATTCCAAAGCAGTGGTCCACTTCTGGGTTTTGGGTCCCCTCAACTCTCAGAAGCCTGGGATTATGAGGAATTTCTCCCTGAAAAATCTAGTAGGTTGGACTGATTCATGGAGGAGGTGGTCCTGCAGTTACCCAGGTACCAATTCATAAGGGATTTTATAGATTAAAAACAACACTTTAAATTGTACATTTTACCAGTACAGGCACCATAGTATTGGTGTATATGTTCCCAGCCTTGTATACCAGTTAACACACGTGTCACTGCATTCTGGACTAATTGCAGTTTCTGAATAGTCTTTAAAGGCAGCCCCATGTAAAGAGCATTGCAGTAGTTTAATATGGAGGTAATGCAGGCATGAGTTACTCTAACCAGGTCCTCCTGCAATTGATGCAACACCTGAAGCTGGCCAAAGGTTCCTCTAGCCACAGCTTCTACCTGCTGCTTAAGCAGGTGCCATGAGTCCAGAAGGACTCCCAAATCATGGACCTGCTGCTTCACAGGCATTGCTTGCCCATCCAAAGTTGTGGAATCAATGGAGAATCCTAATGAACACAGCAACTGTCACTTGCTTGGGTTTAGCTTCAGCCTTTTCTCTCCCATCCAGATCCTCATAGATAGATAGATAGATAGATAGATAGATAGATAGATAGATAGATAGATAGATAGATACCTCATTTCAATAAAAGAGGTCCTTATTCATGTCTTGTGTTAGTAAGTGGAGATGCAAAATAAAATGGGCAAAGTCCTTTAGA
Source organism: Python bivittatus (assembly GCF_059951505.1). Taxonomy (NCBI): domain Eukaryota; kingdom Metazoa; phylum Chordata; class Lepidosauria; order Squamata; family Pythonidae; genus Python; species Python bivittatus. The sequence goes on along the minus strand of NW_028277034.1, from coordinate 39,217,719 downwards.
TTGCTAGGTTACCTGCGCAGGTAGGATCAGAGGAGAAAGATGATCCCACAAGTGTTTTGAGCCTGGCTTTAAATTGATTGATTGATTGATTGATTGATTGATTGATTGATTGATTGATTTAAAAGGTGTGTATAGATGCCCCTCTTATGCCGCATAACCATGGGCAGCACACAATACTAAAAACAATAAAAGCAATAAAAACATAAAAGCCAACAAAGAACCTCACAGCACCTCCAAATGCAACACATCCCATGTATCAAAAAAGAATTTCACTGGGCTCCAACCTCACACCATACCAAGGTTTTTGAAATTTTCATGGATTTTTGGAAGGCTAGGCAGGTAGGGGCCTGCTGGATCTCAGGTGGAAGGGTGTTCCAAAGGGCAGGACTTCTACTGAGAAGACATACTGCTGAGATCCTATTAGATGGCAACATTTAAGGGCAGGGACCTGGAGTGCCTCCCGCACTGTCAGACCTAGTGGAATGGGCAGGTACCTTATGGACAGGACAAAAAACCTGGCCTTGTGCCATTCAAGGCTTTAAAGGTTACAACCTGCACCTTGAATCACACCTGGAAAGAAACTGGGAGCCACTACAGCTCTTGCAGCAGCAGTGTTACATAGGTAAACTGTGGGACATCCAAAATTCCATGCATTGCCGCATTCTGGACCAGTTGTAATTTCCAGATGATCTTCAAAGGCAGCCCCATGTAGAGTGTGTTGCAGTAATCCAACTGGGAAATTACCAGGGCATGAGTGACCGTGAGCAAAGCCTCCAGTCCAGGAATGGGCACAATTGGTGCACCAGATGAATCTGTGGAAAGACTCCTCTAGCCATAGCTGCCACCTGCTCCTCAAGCAGGAGCTGTGAATCCAGGGAGACCGCCAAATTGCATACCAGCTCCATTTTAGGGGAATTCAACCCAGCAAGTGTCAAAGATGATATCTCACCAGAACTGGAGGACCAAAAACCCAGAACCACTCTGTCTTGCTTGGGTTGAGTTAAAATCAAGTCCTCCTTATCTAAACCCTTACAGACTTCAGGCTCTGGGCCAGCATTGGGACAGTGTTGCTTGGTCGACCTGGGTTGGGTGGAGATATATAGCTGGATATACTACAGCATACTGATGATACCACACCTCATGTCGTCAAATGACCTTTCCCAGTAGTCTCATGTAGGTGTTAAAAAGGATTAAGCAGGATGAATCAACTACCAGTGGGCATTGTAATAGGGCTACAAATTCATTTATTATGTTTCTACTACCAGCTTGAAGAACTTACTAGATCTTCTGCTTCAGATGTCAAAATAATTTGATTGCCTTTAGATATTGTGCACTTTGATGCAGGGGGGAGAAGGAGACATTTGTCACACTATACTAGCCAGCAAAATCTTTGAACTGATCCTCCAACAATAATACTCTATCTTTTTATTTGAATTTTCTTTAAAAATAATACTAATAATCTGGGATAGTTTCTACCAATATTTCTTTTTTGTATATGTATTTTCATTCTAAAATCTTTTGGAAGATTGAAGGGAAAAACTGTAAGCCAAACCTTGACATGGGGGAGATCTATAGAAATTCTGAGTGCTTAAATAAAAGGGAGGAGAAGGAACAATTAATGGTGACCTGATTTTCTAGGTACTGAAAGAAGGTATGGCATGGAATGGGTCTTTATTATTAGTCCCCAAGTACATCCAAGATCTCCTGATATGAACAATAAAAGCTCCCTGGAGGAAAATACTCCCAAAGGAGTGGATAGCAAGAGTAGCATATGAGACAGAATTGCATAGAGTAGCATATATTTTCTTTCAGAGGGAGCAGAAAGAAGATTCATTTTGGCCTCAGGAATATAAAATTGGCATTAGTCAGCCTATCTTTCTAAGTCTTCCTGATGAAGAAAAAGAGCAGTTCATTTATGCATATAGTAAATTATTCCATTTCCAGATAGTAGAGACAACCACTGAAAACAGTAAGTCTATTTTTAAAAATCTCTATTAAAATATAATAGAATCCAATGAAGCTGCTAAAAATGGGACAAGTTAAAGTCTCAATCCTCCTCCAATTTAAAGATTCCAAGCATAATTTCTTCTGACTATGTTGAGGCAATCTATAAAGTGTGTCATGCATCAAGGGAGAGGGGGAAATTACAAAATTGCATCGAAAAAGTATTGCTTAAAATGGAAAAAATGAAATATAAGGCAGAGGAGTTTGCCAGGTTTGAGGGAGCCATCAAGAGGTTTATTTGGAAGGGGAAGGTTAACTTGTGTTTTGTTGGAGTTGGGTAAGGAAACTATCATTCCTACTAGTTGCATGCGGCCACTGCTGGGCCACATTTTAACCACTGGTTTCAGGTTTCTTTTAATCTTTAGCTACCAGTTTCACTTTTCTTCACTGGCTACTGGGCTAGTGAAGGGTGCAAAGCTGTTGGCTACTGGCATATTCTAGATCATTGGTTCTCAATGGGGGCGGTACTGCCCTCCGGGGGGGGAGGATGCTGAGGAGCGGTGAACTTGTTTTGGGCGGTAGGGGAGCAGTGGGCATGTTTTGGGTGGTAGAGGGGCGATGAGCATGTTTTGGCATTCAAACTTAATTTTAAAACTCCCCCAAAAATTTATTAAATCGATTATCCGGTTTACACCATTTGTACCAGCAATAAAACGAACTTACGCGATGGCTGTCCTCACGCACTTCTAAGAATGGTGAGATGAATTTGTATTCTAGGTAGGCTGACCTTGAAGAACTCGACACTACTATTCTTCTCCGATCCCATCCAGCACAGCACGTGCGTCAGCTGTCTTCCCACGCGATTAATCGCAGTGCGTGCGTTGAGCGTCCTTTCAATATGAATGTTTGATTTGACCCGTGTTTTTTGAGTTGCTTTTCGTTCGCTTCATTTCTGTTTTTTCCCCTCAGTTTCGATTTACTTTCATTGTTTATTTGGCCAGTCGGCTAGGTAAGTGCGCTTATTAGTTCTTTATCGTGGTCATGAATTATTAATTTTGAGAAACTAATGAAACTTTGAAAGCCAGCTTCCAGAATGGTGATCATCTCACAGAATTTTGGCTTCAAAGTAACATCAATTGCCTCTACCCAGGACTGTGGACTATCATCAAAAAAATTTTTAGCGTATTTTTTTGCTGTTTTTTTAATTATCTAATTAAGAATAAAGAATTTTTAAACATTAAAAAAGCATTTGCCAAAAAAATAAAATTAATAAAATTAAAAATTAAAAAAATTAAAAAACGAGCATAAAAAAAATAAACGTATTTACAGCATTTTGAAATAAACGTATTTACATAAAAGAGCATTTAAGCATTTTTTTTTTGCATTAGTCATTTTAATTTTAATAAAAGGAATGCAATTACCTTCCAGGGCAAAAGTATCGAGTTAAATCGAACAAATTTGGTGTGTAAGTCTATTGAAAAAAATTACTTAAAATTTTTGCCTTTTATAATTCAGTAACTCCCCCCCCCCCATACCCTAAATTACAGGATTTTCACAAAGGGGGGCGTTGAAAAATTTTCCGCTCCTTAGGGGGGCGTCAGCTTCAAAAAGGTTGAGAATCACTGTTCTAGATATTCTAGATAAACATTCTAGAGTAATAGCCCCATCCTAACTATCCTTCTAACTCTAGAATCTAATTAGAATCATTTTAACTTAAACAATTTCAACAAAAACAGAAGCGATAAGCTCAGCCAAACAGAAGCCTGTCTATCTATCATCCATCCGTCCGTCCGTCCGTCCATCCATCCATCCATCCATCCATCCATCCATCCATCCATCATCTCCCATTCAAATAGCACTGGCTTGTTTGTAACAATCTGTGTATGACATGTACAATTCTAAAATGGCTTAACGTTTGGAAACAATGCTAAAACTAAACACTAAAACCTCTAAAAAATTTAAACCCACTCCTAATCTGTAATACGGAGGGGGCGGACTCAGCTTCAAGAGCACTTTATTCCACAGTATGGGTACCAATCTAAAAAAAAATGCAGAATTTACTGTTGATATTAAACTGTCCAGTTGCTGCCCTGAGATCCTAGAGCAATGATTCTCAACCTTGGCCACTTAAAGATCTGTGGACTTCAACTCCCAGAATTCCCCAGTCAGCACAGCTGGCTGGGGAATTCTGGGAGTTGAGGTCCACACATCTTCAAGTGGTCAAGGTGGAGAAACACTGTCCTAGAGAGTTGGGTAGATTGTACAAGAGTAGGCAATCCTGCAGATAATTTAGGCCTAAGCCATGTTAGGCTTTATACATCAATATGAACACTTTGAATTAAGTTTTGGGAAACTCCATCTGATGAAAAGATGTGTTAATAATCTCAAAAATTATTAGCAGAGCGAAATTTTTGGCAGCCCTTATAAACCAAACCAGGACAGGATCTAATGGGCAAATAGTAGTGTGAAGAATTCCAAGGCCCTTATCTCCTTTTTTGAGAGAAAAGCTGGTTCAAATGCATATTAGTACACGGTGTAGTGGATACCTAATGTATACTTTAGCATCAAGTTCAGCATGAATCTGAGTGGTTTTATTTGTGAAGAACCATGCAAGTTGCTTACAGGAAAGCTCAAATGCTACTAAGGTGCCAGCTGGCTACATCATCTATCCAACAATTTCAAAAATGTCTGCTAGCCAATTCTCTATGGGCCATATTATTTATTTTTCCCTCCTCTCTGATAGCCACAGCATATACTTTATGATGGTACCTATACTGTCTCCAATGGATTCATCTTTACACTTCTGCCACAGTTACTCAAGCCATCTTGATCTTATGCTTCATCAGCCACAGTGCTTGGTGTAGCATGAGGCACTATGGCTCTGAAGCAGGGCAGAGAATAATTATCAAGTGCCCATAAGATTCTATTATTCAGTGTCTCATCTAGGTCACTGATGAGGTAGTCATTTGGGTCTAATAAAATATCTCTCAGGGCTGCCTGGAATCTAATCAGCTCCATTAACCTTCAGTGGTGGACCAACATAATCAGATTCCCCACCCCAACACCCCTGCTACAGGGAGGAAGTTGCTACATAGCTCAACTTTGTAAGCATCCACCTGCCTCCTTGCTCCACCCACCCTTTCACTGATCCAATACGTTCTCCATTCTGCCCACAAGTTGTGAGGCTCCAGACTTTGTTCTCATATTCTTATAATAATAGCACTATTGCACTCCAGTAAGGCTTGACATCAGTCTCTCTCTCTCTCTGGAAGGGACAAGGGACGAAATTAAAAATTACAGGAACGGAAGAAGGACTAAGCAACTTTATGCAGAGCACAGAAAAGGAGTAAGAAATAATCAGCCCAAGAAATGAAAAGGAGGAAATAAGAAAAATTCTCTCTCTCTCTTTCACACACACACACACACATCCATGTAGTGTTAGAATTACTGTGTTATGAGAACAGCTTTATGTTTCAGAGCATAAAGAAGGAAAAGTACAACTGTCTCTCTGTATGGCATGCCATCTTCCCAATTTCCATTCCTTCTCCAGCTACCTTGAATGGTAAAGCATCTCAGCAGAATGTCTGTTGACTTCTTTCGTTTTCCATTCCATCTACCCTAGTAGAGACTTGACAATTAACAATTAAATTGTCTTTTGTTACTTTTGAAATATGAATGCATAATCAGTTTCTGAAAATGTTCTGCTTTCTTCTCAGCTACTTTGTCCTGAATAGAGAAAGGGTGGTGTTTTATATGCTATGTTTAGGCTAATTCCAGAAGGTATGAACTAACAGTAAGGCTAAAACTTGGGAGAGAATTCAATGTGACCTGAACTTAGCCAAGAAATGGGTTCTTAGCTAAGATTTTATTGGCTCATGATAATAAAAAAGAGGCACTTTGTATCAGAAAGAGGCATATGCCACTTTCTGATACAAAAGGTGAGACAAGAGAAGACAAGTGAATATAGAAAATAGAAAAGGGAGATATGCTTTCAAAGCTAAAACAAAGTCCTGAGCTATATATAGGAATATATATTCATTTCAGATGAAGCTGCTGCAGTTTGGGACTTCATGGAGTTCTATATGTCAGCATGTGGAATTCCTACAGGCCAGAAATATATTAATCTGCCAATCCCCAGTAGCAAGCCAGATTGCAGAAAGGCTTTTCTCACCATAATTGCAACATATTGCAGGAGATGTACTTCTATTCTTGCAATGAAAGACAAGGGACGAAATTAAAAATTACAGGAACGGAAGAAGGACTAAGCAACTTTATGCAGAGCACAGAAAAGGAGTAAGAAACAATCAGTCCAAGAAATGAAAAGCAGGAAATAAGAAAAAGAAAATGAGACATAGTTAAAGCTAGTTTACACCATTCACAGTACTTTTTCATCCTGGCTTCCACTATATCCATACACCATTTCATATACTGTCTTTTCTTCTTCAGACTTCTTGCCTCTCTGTTTCTGAGGATCTCATCAATTGCATCCAACCATAACTTTCTTGGCCTTCCCATTCATTTCACTCTGTCACCCTTCCTTCATATATTTGCTTTGCAAAGTGATTCTCATTCATTCTGTTTGTCCAAATCACCTCAATATTTTTTTTTCATACCATTCACTCACTTTTGTAATCAACCCACATTCATTCAGCACCCATTCATTCTTAATCCTATCTGTTCTTGCTTACTGCATACACTTCTTAAGGAGCCCATTCCCACCGCAACTTACATTTCTCAGGAGATGCCTCTCAGTCCAGATACCGAATGGGCAGAAGTACACTCTTATACACAAGCACTTTCACTTTTTTTGACCACCACTCTTTTACCAGCATTTCCTAGTCTTACATTTTGTCCATCCATTTCCTCACCTTTAACAAACATTCTACACAAGTTCATGAATTTGCTCCAAATTTGCTAAGGAGGGATGGACTCCAGATTTAAGGGCACCAAAACTGTGGAATGGCATATGCCTTCCTTCAGCTGCAGAAGTGACTCCCTAGAATCTCCCTTGCTTCTGACCTTTGACAAGGAGAATAGCCTGAACTAGAATCTGACCACCTTTTACTTTCTGTTTGGCTTCCAAGCAAAATTAAATCCATAGCTTCCTTGGGGTAGGGAATGTCATATTCCCTTTCTATCCTTTACTCTTTCCCTTTCCTTTTGTTATCTCCCCAGAGTTGGAATAAAGATTGAAATATTCCTTGGGGCAGACATCCCTCATCTTATATAGAAATACCCCTATCTATCCTGGCACTACTGTACATAAGCAACCATTAGTTTGAGGCTAATGTATGTTTGTTAGGTCACATACCTGCCAGGCACAATGACTGGATTTTAGGGTGGGTTCAAGAACAAGTTATGAGGTTTGAGAGGACATGTGCCTGCTTTCTGTGGGAAAAAACCTGTCAAAGATACTGTAATGCAAATGTTAATTCTCTCATGGATGAAGATGGACTGCTCTCAAAATCAGGACTTCAGTAAAAATCAGGATGCTTTAGGAGCCATTATTCTTAAGCTTTGTTGGGACAGAGATACAGGGGCTTTCCTCCTAAGGGCCCAGATGGTTGATGAGGTTCAATATATTGGCTCATATTGTTGAAGATTAGCGACCAAGAAGTTTGCACTCATCTAACCTTTTATTTTTCACCTTCATCACAGTGCAAAGTGAAATAAGAAATCTGTTTCCAGATTCCCTGTGGGTAAGCTGAAATTCTTCCTTGACTGAAGAGAGCTTTTACCCACTTACACTCAAAAACAGTATAAATATGACTTCCTATTGTATTTTTTTCCTACTCTGTCCCCATGACATTGCCTTTGTCTTATCTTCAATCTATGACAAGGGAACCTTAAATCACCCTTATCTATACTACAGTAATATTTTCCCCTTTAAGCCATATACTATCAAGCAGCAGTTACAAAGTGTGTAAAATCTGATGTACTTCACCACCCATTTGTTGGTGGCAAAGTCAAGTGACCCATTTCTAGTGGGATCATTTCTAGCTGATGAAGGCACACACCCACTCTTCTCATCTGTGGCCACCACGACTCCCTCTGTAGATTTGTGCATTTCCTGGCTGCTTCATTTTGGGGGGGGGGGGTTGACTCTCCTGAAAGCAACTGCCCCTCCCCCCACTTCTCTTCCTTGCTGTGTGTTTCCCTGGGTTTGGCCTCTGCTGGTAGCTGCTGAATAAATCTGGCATACAGAGTCTCCTAGTGCATTCCACTCTCCACAACTCAATTCATTTTTATTCCAGGGCAGACAGAGGCAGGAGAGCAACTAGCTGCATCCTGGGAGGTACAATGTTTTCAGGGGAGTCTGTTAACTATAATACATTTACTACTAATAATTGATCCAGACAACTAAATTCCAGGGGATTACATTTAACCTAAGACTGACCCAGTCATGCTCAGGGTTAAGCTGACTCCACTTAATTGACAGAACACTTAAACCCAATCAATTGATCACAGATATCTATTGTGTGTTTGGGTGTAGGGGGTTACATTTCTCCTTTTTTATCCTCTATCACACTGACATAAGCAATGCATCTACATGTGTAACACCACTATTTGTCAACAAGATATGGTTGACACTGTGGGTCACCACCATTTCTCAAAGCACTTAGAGCATTTTGGAGAAGGCTTCCCAAAGAGTAGGATATTGAATGTAGCACATGTCAGGTTCGGTCAGCACGAGGTTTCAGGGAAGCACGGGGCTGCAGGGAAGCTCGCAACCAGACCACGCGGAATCCACCGGCGGTAGCTAGCGGGGAAAAGAGGAACCGAAAGCGCCGCTAATTAACGAGCCACCTGCGGCCAGCTAAACAGGAAAACCGCAGCGGAAGCTTTTAATTACGAACTGATAACGGCGCGAGCAAGCAAGGAACGGGGCCGCAGGGCAGCGAAACAAGATCGCAACGCAGCACAGAACCTGCGGTCTGCACGTAGCAGGGAGGGGCCAACCCAGCCGGAGGGGGACTGGCAATCAAGGACAATGGACTCTGACCGACCCTGCCATCATGAACGATCAGGGGGACATTGGGGGGCCTAATAGCCCACAGCCGCAACGCGATCACGAGGCGGGAAAAGCGCGGGAAGGGGGAATATAACAAGTGATGCAATTGTACCAAGCCAGTCCTGGCTTTGCTTGTGACTACTACGTTACGCATGAGTAAACCTTCTTTGTGAACCACACGTGTCACGAGAGTTTCTCTGTCGAACGGGGCAAATCTCACATAAAGCCAGGACTCACCGTCAGCGCTACCCGGTACCACCGAGGAGCGTTTTCTTTCTCAATACAGGCATGACCAGCGACGAGGAATCCGTGGGTCAGCTGGAGCGCGAGGGATCCAGGCTCGCGGAAGGGCGGTCGGAGCCGCCCGGGAGCGACGGGGCAGCGGCCAGGGCCGGGCGCACTCCATCCGAGCGGTGGTCGATGGGCGTGAATCAAGGACCAGACGATTCGGGCGTTACGATGACCCGGGGTTCGGGATTCCGGAACCGTGAGTGGAGCGAGAAATTCGCCCGACTAGAGGAGAGAGTCGAGCGACGCCTAGACGCCGTGGAGGCGATGCTCCAGACCCTACTACAGAGAGTGGGGCCACCGGCGGTGAACGAGGAGGCGAGCGACAGGGGGGCGGTCCGACACCCCCGCCGGCACCACCCACGGCGCCCCGGTCGGAGGACCAACGGGCGGCAGACGCCCTGAGACTTCGAGGTATCACTGGGAAGTTCTCAGGGGACCCCGAACAGCTGCCGCACTTTCTGACGCACGTCAGGGGGTTCATGCAGAGGGGTGGTCACCTATTCGCTAGAGACGAGGACAGGGTATCCTACGTGGCCGAGCTGCTAGATGGCCAAGCCGCCAGCTGGGTGATCGGGCTGTACGATGCCAACGCGGCGGAACTACGGAGTTTCCCGGACTTCATGCAGGCGCTCCGGGACAGATTCGAGGACACATTGAGCGCCAAGCGGGCGGAGGACGACATCCTACAATTCAGGCAGCGGGGCAAATCGGTATCGGAATATGCCCTGGAGTTCCGGAGGTTGGCCGAGAAGCTCGCGGACTGGCCGGAGTCCCTGAAGGTGAAGTATTTTAAGAGGGGACTCAACCCAGAGATCCTGGAACGGGCACTGGGGCGGGACGACCCGGCCACAGTGAAGGATTGGATCTGGCTGGCCGGAACGGCGGAATCGGCGTGGCGGCAGATCCAACAGAGCACAAGACGACGGGACCAGACGAGGGACCGGCCGAGGGAGAGGACCCCGAGGAGAGACGGAGCGGTCGACGGCAGTCCACCGGGAGGCGAGAGGCGACCAGAGCCCCGAATCTGTGCTTCCGATGCGGAGGCAGAGGCCACCGAGCGGCGCAGTGCCCGACGGAGCGGGAAGGCGCCCCACCACGGCCCGAAGTCAAAACCCCGCGTGCGAACGGGAAAAGGACCGGTGACCGACCGCGGAAGGGGGCAGTGGCGGCGGTGACCGAGAAAGGACGCGGGGGGTGGTCGACCCCGGAGACAGCATCCTCCGGAGAGGACTCGGAGCCGGCGGGAAACGAGGCGCGCTCGCACTGAACGGCGTCCCAGTGCGAGCAGGGGAGTCGAGGCGCGCGGACCCAATAGGAGACGAGGACTGCCCACCGTTCCGGGTGAGGATACACGTCCGGGGGGTGAGATCCGGAGCGGAGGCGCAGCTACGGGCGCTACTGGACTCGGGCTGCACCCACTGCTTGATGCACCCAGCGGTGGTCTCGGGGCTCGGGCTACAGCTGAGGCGCCTCCGGGAGCCCATTTCATTCAGCCAGTTAGATGGCACGCTGGCAGGGGGGCCAGCTCAGTATTACACCGAGCCGGTCCAGATGACGATCGGGAGTCACCGGGAAGAACTGAGGTTCGTGGTGGTCCCGGTGGCCGACTACGCGGTGGTACTCGGCTTGGCGTGGCTGCGGCGGCGGAACCCACGAGTCGACTGGACGGCGGAGGCAGTGCGGTTCGGGGTCGACAGACCGGCGAGGGGCGAGAGCAGAGGGGACCGAGCCGTGGAGACGGAGGCAGCCGCAACCACCGGCGGACAAGCGGAGGGTCCGGGACACCGGGAGACGGGGCGAGAGCAGATGGGGCCCGAGACCCGGGCGGCAACAGCAACAGCAGCAGCAGCAGCGCCGGGACCCCGGAGACCCGCCACGATCCCGAGGCGAGGGAGGCAGCGGCGACTGGCGAGGCAACCGCAAAGCGAGGGGCCGGACCCGGGGAACCCCCGACGGGCGGCGGAATCCCGAGGCAGTATCGAGACCTGGCGGCAGCGTTCGGGGAGAAGGAGTCTGACCAGCTCCCACCACACCGGCCCAGTGATTGCGCCATCGAGCTAGAGCCAGGAGCGACCCTGCCTAAGCCAAAAATGTACTCCCTGTCGAGGAGGGAGATGGGAGCCCTGCGCGAGTTCATAGACAAGAACCTAGCACGGGGATTCATCCAACCCGCGAAGTCACCATTAGCGGCCCCGGTGTTATTCCGGGAGAAGAAGGACGGCTCGCTCCGTATGTGCGTAGACTACCGGGGGCTGAACGCAATCAGCACGGAGTACAAATACCCCTCCCCCTGATGAAGGACTTGATGTCGCATCTGTCGAAGGGGAGGGTGTTCACAAAACTGGACTTGCGCGAAGCCTACTTCAGAGTTAGGATCCGCGCAAAAGATGAGTGGAAGACGGCGTTCAACACCCCGCTCGGAAGCTACCAGTTTTCCGTGATGCCGTTCGGATTAAAAGGGGCCCCGGGGGTATTTATGCAGCTAATTAATGAGGTGCTGCACGACCTACTCTACCGGGGCGTCCTGGTCTACCTGGACGACATCCTCATCTACACCGAGACCCTGGCGGAGCACGTGAGCCTGGTGCGCACGGTGCTCCAGAGACTGCTGAAGGCACAGCTGTACGCAAAGCTCTCGAAATGCGAGTTCCATCGAGAGCAACTAGACTACCTCGGCTACCGAATATCCAGCCGGGGAATTGAGATGGACCCGGCGAAAGTAAGGGATGTCCTGGGCTGGGAAGCGCCGCGAACCCGGAGGCAACTCCAAAGCTTCCTAGGGTTTGCGAACTTCTATCGTCAGTTCATCCCGAACTTCGCCCAAATCGCCCTTCCCTAACCGACCTGCTAAAAACCAAGGGCACTGGGAAAACCCCCAAGCCCAGCATGGCACTCGCGTGGACTGCAGAATGCCAGGGGGCGTTTGAGGAACTAAAACAGCGGTTCACCGCGGAGCCGATCCTGCGCCATCCCGACCCAGACCGGCGGTTTATAATACAAGTGGATGCATCAGACGTGGCAACGGGAGCAGTCCTGCTCCAACCCAGCCCGGAGGGGGCCATCCACCCGTGCGCCTACGCCTCCCGCAAATTCACCGAGACGGAGAGGAGGTGGATGGTGTGGGAGAAAGAGGCGTACGCGGTCAAGTGGGCGCTGGCCACGTGGAGGCATCTACTGGAGGGGGCAACTGAACCGTTCGAGGTGTGGACGGACCATAAGAACCTCGAGGCCCTGAAGACCCCGCGTAAGCTATCCCCCAAACAGGCACGGTGGTCCCAATACTTCGGGAGGTTCAGGTTCACACTGAAACACATCCCCGGGAAGCGCAACTTCTTAGCGGATGGACTGTCTCGCATGCCCCAGCACGCCAGCCTACGGGAGGAGATCGTGGACTCCGTCATCCCCGCCAGCAGGCTGGCTGCAAAGGCGGTGACCCGAAGCCAGACCAAGGGGGAGCGACGGGACGCGGCGTCTGAAGTAAGGCAAGGGTTCGCGGAGGCAGCGGAGCGGGACGGTTGGCTCAAGCAGAACCGAGAGGCGCTAACCGGCCAAGAGGGGTTGTGGTGGCACGAAGGAAAGCTGTACGTGCCCGAGGGTTGCCGACGGGAGGTCATGGAGAGAGCCCACGACAGCCGGAGCGCGGGGCATTACGGCTTCGTAAAGACACTCCATTTAATCCGGCGGCAGTTTTGGTGGCCCACGCTCCGGAAGGACGTGGAGGCGTACTCGGGGTGTTGCCCGGTGTGCGCAACAGCGAAAGGAGCCAAAGGCAAACCTAGAGGCCTACTCCAGCCGGTAGCGGAACCCGACGGCCCTTGGCAAGAGGTCGCCATGGACTTCATAGTGGAGCTCCCGGAGAGTAAGGGGAAGACCGCCATTTGGGTGGTCACGGACTTATTCTCCAAACAAGCGCACTTTGTAGCGTGCCGGCGAGTCCCCACGGCCGAGGGGCTGGCGAAACTGTTCGTGCAACATGTCTACCGACTCCACGGCGCACCTCGATGTATCGTCAGCGATCGGGGCGGCAACTTCATCGCGCGGTTCTGGCGGGAGTTCCTGAAGCGGGTGGGGACGAAACAAGCCCTATCCTCCGCGGCGCACCCGCAGACGGACGGAGCCACGGAACGCCTGAACGGGGGGCTCGAACAGTACCTGCGCTGCTACGTGGGGCACCAACAGGACGATTGGGCGGAGCTACTACCATTCGCGGAGGTGGCATACAACAACACCGTCCACAAGAGCACCGGGTTCTCTCCGTTCAAAGTAGCCACCGGGAGAGAATTCGTCCCCATGCCGGAGCTGCCTCAGCCGGAATCCCAGATCAACTCCCTGGACGCCTGGTTCGCCCAAATCGACGAGACCCGGCGAGCGGCGCACGCGGCATTGCAAAGAGCCAAAGCCGACTACAAGAAGCACGCGGACCGCAAGAGGCTCCCCGAGGAAAAGTGGAAAGTGGGGGACCAGGTGTATCTGTCAACCAAAAACCTAAAGACGCACCAGGCATCGAAAAAACTCAGCCCGAGGTTTGTGGGGCCGTTCCCCATTTCGGAGATCATCAATCCGGTGACCGTCAGGCTGACGCTCCCGAAAAGCCTCGGGAAGATCCACCCGGTGTTCCATTGCAGCCTGCTAAAGTTGCACCAGCCGGGGAACGCCTGGCACAAGGCGGAGGGAGTACCACCACCCATCATGGTCGGGGGGGAGCAGCATTTCGAAATCAACCGGATACTGGACGCCCGGAGGCACAAGGGGCAGACCCAGTTCCTAGTGCAATGGAAACATTTCCCCAAGTCCCACAGCGAATGGGTGAGTAAAACCCACATAAGGGCGCCGGACCTAGTGCGGGACTTTTACAGGAAATACCCCGGGAAGCCGAAATAGGACCGAGGGGGGGAGTTGTCGTCAGGGGGGCGGCATGTCAGGTTCGGTCAGCACGAGGTTTCAGGGAAGCACGGGGCTGCAGGGAAGCTCGCAACCAGACCACGCGGAATCCACCGGCGGTAGCTAGCGGGGAAAAGAGGAACCGAAAGCGCCGCTAATTAACGAGCCACCTGCGGCCAGCTAAACAGGAAAACCGCAGCGGAAGCTTTTAATTACGAACTGATAACGGCGCGAGCAAGCAAGGAACGGGGCCGCAGGGCAGCGAAACAAGATCGCAACGCAGCACAGAACCTGCGGTCTGCACGTAGCAGGGAGGGGCCAACCCAGCCGGAGGGGGACTGGCAATCAAGGACAATGGACTCTGACCGACCCTGCCATCATGAACGATCAGGGGGGACATTGGGGGGCCTAATAGCCCACAGCCGCAACGCGATCACGAGGCGGGAAAAAGCGCGGGAAGGGGGGAATATAACAAGTGATGCAATTGTACCAAGCCAGTCCTGGCTTTGCTTGTGACTACTACGTTACGCATGAGTAAACCTTCTTTGTGAACCACACGTGTCACGAGAGTTTCTCTGTCGAACGGGGCAAATCTCACAGCACATTCAAATTTTGTCTTAAAAATAATTAACTGCTTCAGAAATCAAAGCCTAAAACATTGTAATGTTTCCACAGTTGGATTGAAGTTACATTTAAGCCTGAGGATGGGATTGGATATTACAAAAGAGACAGAACTGCTGGGACTCCATGTTTCTTTCTCTTCTCTTCCTTGCCATGTCTTTCTCATTCTAGTACTAGTGCCAATGGTGCAGAGCACAGTGATCTCGCGTGATGCATACTAGATATGACCAGAAAAGTGGTAAAGAGTGGAAACTCCATGTTTCTTGCAACATTTAATTGGCCTTTTCTATAATCATAACTCTACGTTCAATCTGTCTGTAGTTCTTCAGCAATTTTAGGCTTCCCTTTCATTCTGTTTCATTCTCTCCACTTCTCACCCATTTTTAAAAGCATCCTCTACATACTTTCTACTACTACAGTACTGTCTCTGAATATCTCACTCATCCCTAACTTTGGTACATACCCTGCCAATATCACTTTCCCCCCCATGTCCTCATGATATGCTTATCGTTTTGTTCTAAGCCCATGAGTGAGATAAACTTTAATCATCCTTCACTCAGCTGATGTTTTAGTAATATTTCCCCCTGTAGCCTGACAGCATCCAACAATAGCTGCAAGGTATGTAAAAACTGCTACACCTTACCACCCATTATGTTAGAGGTGAAGTCTGTTGAGTGTTGTATGCCACCCGGAGTCATATCTGATGAAATGGGTGGCTATATATATTTAATAAGTAAGTAAGTAAATAAAGTAATCAAGAGTCAGTGTGATTGGAGCAGCTCTTACTGGCTGTTTCAGGCTGTTGCACAATGGTGAATATTGTGATACTTTGGGAAAGTAATGTGCCACCTAAGGATTGTGTAGCCAAGTCCCAGCATTGTACCTGCAGAATTTCACCTCAATTAGCCTATGCATCTATACCAGGATGCTTGTTTCAGCACATTCCTTGCTTGTTCATAACCCACCTTACCAGCAACTGGAGAGAAAGCCCTCTCTACCACATTTTTCCTCTACCTTTAGTTTCCAGATGTGTGGAAAAGATCTACCAATGTTAAAAGGGCCAGGTGAAAGTTTATGGTGAAAAGTTTTATGCAAAGTTAAATACATTTCTTTTCTTGGTTTTGAACTTTTGATGTAGCTCGTCTTTTTATTATATTGTGAGCCATCTAGATTTGTTTGGAGTTGGACAATACCTAAATTGGATTAATTAATTAATTAAATGCACACATCCAGGCTATAGGTTTAGCCTTCATTAGGTCCACTTCTAAGCATTTGGAACACCACGTATCACTTGAAATGCTTTCCTTAGAAACTTGTGCTGAATGGTTTCAAGTAGAGGTATCTCTACTTCAGAAACCTAATTCTACTTCATAAGGGAGAAAAAATATTTGTTTTTATCATAGTGTATGATGCAGTGAATCTATCTATCTATCTATCTATCTATCTATCTATCTATCTATCTATCTATCTATCTATCTATCTATCAAAAATGCCAAACAATGCATTCCATTTCATTCCTAATAGATTATCTTGCCAGTTCAGAAAACAAGCGGTCAGAGAGAGGTCCTTAGTAAGACTTTACTTTTTAAACAATTTGTGATAGCTTTTATTTTTAAGTAGGAGTAAGACATGTTCAACCCTAAACTGGACAATTTGGAGATTACTGTATTGTCTTTCCTTATCTTTGCTCTTTTTGCTATTGCAGAATACCCTCTTTCTGAAGATGTACATAGAAAAAAATATTAGACTTAAACATTGGACATGAGACTTGAGTTTTTAAAAAAAAAACTCATCTTCATTCTGGAAAAGGGAGACAAAAAGTCATTTTGAGTTACTCCTAGGAATCAAAGAAAGTGCTTTATGAAAGCAATCTTATCCTGTCAAATGTTAAAATGTTGTTTCTGGAAAAGGAAAGAATGAACTAACCTTAATTAAATCTCTGTGCTGCTGAAGTATACCTCCAGGGAGACCCCTGCCTGATCAGCCTGATCAGATCAACTTTATCAATACAACTGATTGTATGTTAATCCAATCAACAGTAGCTTTCCCAGTTAATAGGTTAAACAAGCTAAGGTCAAAACACTTTTGAATAATAATCTTTTTCGCTCCTACTAACCCCCAGTGTAATTATCTTTCAGGAATTCCTCTTTGTTTTGATGAGCTAAAACCATTCAAGAGGTTCTCCAAACTTCATTTCTTTTGCTGCCAGTCCTATACACACCCCATCCCCCAAATATCCATATGGCTTCCATCCTCAGGGACTGTAAGTTTTTGAAAACTTGGCTTTCCTTCCAGGTCAGGGGATAGAAGAGTTACTGGATGTGTTTGTGTGTGTGTGTGTTGTGTTATTCCACACATTCATGATGTTGTTCTCTTGTTTTTATTGTTCGTGACTTAATATGCAAGCCGCCCACTGTGGTTTGGAGTCAAGCAGCCTCTAAATCTAATAAAATAAATAAACAAACAAATCCAGATGGCTCTATTACAGTTGGGAAATAATTAGTGGAGTCAAAAAGTTAGACACAAACTAGTAAGAGTTTGCTAGGAGTGAGCCACAGAGGGAAAATCCAGTTGCAAAAGTCTGAAACTAGGAGCTGTAAGAATTAGGAGGAAAATGGGACTTTCTTTGATAGAATAAAATAGAGGACAGAGGTTAAGAAGAGGTAAATTAGCACTGCAGACAAAGGATTAGACAGTCTGGAGTCAGTGAGGAAATTAGGGCTAAGGACCTTCAGACAGGGAATCAAAGACTCATAAAGTTAGAAATGACCTCAGTAATCATCTACTCCAATCCCCTGTTCAGTGCAGTATTTGCTAAAGCATTTCAGACTAAAGGTTATCCAGACTCTGTTTGAAGATCCCCAGTGAAAGGGAACAGCCTACTTCATAAAGACGTCTCTTCCACTGGACAACAGTTCTTACCATCAGACAGTTCTCCTAATGTCTAATCTGAATATTCCTCCTTGTAGTTTCAGCCCATAGGTTCTGGTCTTTGGCAATATAGAACAAGTCTACTCCCTCCTCTGTCATGACAACCCTTTAGATATCTCTCCTGCGTCTTCTCTCTGCAGACTAAATATACCCAGTCCAGTCAACTATTCCTTGTAAAACTTGGTTTCTAACTCCTCACCATCTTGGCAGTCCTCCTCTGAAGTTACTCCAGGCTGTAATGCTCAGAAGTGGACACAGTGAAGCTTCACCAAGGCAAAATAGAATGGGACAGTTATTTCCCAGGATCTGTACTCTATGTTTCTGTTAATACATCCCAAACTGAATTTGCCTCTTTAGAAGCTGGATCACACTGTTGACTTATGTTCATGTTTAATTTGGATCTATTGGATCTATTGGTCCCATCCCCACCCCCACCCTATACTTGTTCCTTTCTTTTTTTTCTCCCTAGGTGCAAGAGTTTACATTTCTCTCTGTTAAGTTCCAAGGGTTCAAGCCTGTCCATACCTTTTGGAATCTTTCTTTTCTAAACTCTAGCCACTTCTCTTAATTTTATGTCAAATTCCTTTCAGCCCCTTCATCCAGGCCATTAATAAAGATGTTGAACAGCACAGGGCCCAGGACTGAGCTTTGTGGTAATCAACATGTTACTACTCTTCAAGCTTATGTGGAGCTATTTATGAGTACTATCTAGGTGTGTTCATTCAGCTAATTATGAATGCATCTGACACTTGTATTATCTAGCCAATATTTTACCATTTTGTGAATGATATCATTAGAGACTTTGTCAAATGTTTTCCTGAGGTCAAGATACATTATGTTGACAGCATTCTTTTGATCCATGAAGCTAGTAACTCTGTTAGAAAAGGAGATAAGATTATTCTGGCATGACTAATTTGTAACAAGTCCTTGCTGGTTCTTGCTAAGTGTTGCATGTCTCTCCAAGTGCTCACAAACATGCTGTTTAATAATCTGCTTAAGGACCTTGTCCAGTATAGATGTCAAACTGACAGATTTGTAGTTTCTTGGGTCCTCCTCCTTCCCTTTTTTTGAAAAAAGGGAAAACAATTGTTTTCTTCCAGTCTTCTGAAACCTCACCAGTTCTCCAAGAATTCTAAAAAATTACATTTAGTAGTTCTGTAACCTGCTAGTTCCTTTAGTGACATTGGATATAATTCAACTCGTGCTGAAGACTTGAATTCATTAAATAAACTAAGTGTTCCTTTTTTCCACTCTTCGTTTACCCTGAACTGCAGTTCCTTTCTGCCACTAATGGTACAACAGTGGCCAGCTAGGGTCTCATTATCTTCCTGTGAACAGACAGACATAAAATATTGGTTAAGACATCCTGCCTTCTCACCATCACTCATTTTCAATTCATCCCTTTCTTCTTATAAGGACCTTCATGTTTCCCTGTTTGTTTCCTATACTCTGTGCACTGGTGTAGAAACACCTGAGATTGTGAGTCTGGCTTTGCTGCTGTAGTTTTCTGCCAGTCACTGCAAGTCCTGCACTGTTGGTCCTAGTCCTTCTGGATTCTGGATGTTTGCCAGCACCTCTTTTTACTCTGGTTTAATGTCCTACTGAGGAGACCAGCAAGGTGCATGCAGAACATGTCCTTTCTCATATTGGTGAAGTGTAAACCATGTCTTGCCAGGAGTTCTTCATGTGGGTAATGCAATCCATGGTTTAGGAACCCAAACCCTTCTCAGCAGCACTATCTAGGTTGCCAATTGTCTTTTCCAGGATCCTGTTTTTTCTCCTTAAACTATAAGGAGACCATTGTAGAACTGATGAACTGGTAGAACTGATGAAAACAGGAGACTGTTGTCCCAAGAGGGTTTGTCTCCTTCTCATTCACACATTTTTCATCTCAGAGTTGCCTTGAATCCATACTGCTGTATGGACAATTTTAAAGGCACAACACTTAATAAAGAGACTAAATTATCCCCCCTTCCCAAAGCAACAGTTACATCTTCAAAAATCTCTTGTAACCTTTTTTCTCATTCTTCAATTACACCCTCCTCACTTGATCTTCCCTTCTGAGTTGGGTATCCTCTATTCAGACTACCTCATCCAGCTTGTATCTCTTGTTCACTCTTCAGTCCTTCTCCAGCTAATCTGTTGTTTGCTTTCCTTGATGGTGAGCTGGCCAGTTTCTTTCCTCCTCCAAAGCACTAACAAGGTCTTATGCAATTTCTTTATAAACATGGGTTAAGTGCTCTTTTGAAAGAGCTAGACATGTGCTTACAAAACAGGATTTTCTTGAGGGAATGCTAGCTCTATGTAGCACTCGGTGTTGATTTAAAGCAGGAAAGAGCAAAGGAAAGAGCAAGATGTGCATTGCTGGTTTTGTTGCTGTTGAATGTACTGCTTCTACCAAATGGTTTTGCATGAACATACTTTTAAAATATATTTATTAAATATGTTGGGAGGGGGACAACACTACTCAACCTACTTTGTTCTAGCTCTATGGCCATCCATAAGTTCCTTGCCAATGTCATCAGCAATTAGGATAGAACTGGCTCTCTAGTTGAGGATACAGCTCACTCTGTATTGATTGCTCCCTCCCTTTTCATCCTGTACCTCTCCTTTACGCCTGTGAGCTGTCATTTGGGCTATTTTTGAATGTGGGTTTAGGAACCCTGTCTTTAAGAACAGTGTTAGACCCATTTTCAAAAATGGCCAGGTGACAGGCTATGGAATAAAGCATCTCTGTGCCTACAACTCTTAGTCAGGCAACTTAAATAACAGCTAAAGTTGCTGTTTAAAATACTTACCTACATTTGACCAATCCTGCCCCACCTCACCTTAAAGAGCAATACTGAGATCTTTTTTCCTCCCTACTTATAGGCTTGTTGGAAGAAATGAAAATGAGGGAAACCATCAATCATTTTCCTTAACTTCTGCATTAAATCAGTAAGGACAGCAGAACACCAGTCTTGTACTTGTGGCAGAAATAGGGATTGGCAATAAGGGTCACACAATTTATGCCAGCACATTTTCGTATAACTCAAGTACTGAAAGATAGGACATTAACCCTGCCATCTGGCTTGCCCTATAACATTAAGTCCCAGCCAATAGAAGGCAAGAAAAGAGAATCTGAAGACTTGCAGTACTGTTTTCTGCTGTCTGGTTATTCTCTAGGGTGGTCCAGTAGGACACTTAGGAAAAGTAATCTTTTGATCCTTCCTCTTTGTTTTCAGAGACAATTTTTGTCTCTAAATCAGAGTCTCGTAGAATCATAGAGTTGGGAGGGACCATTTATACCATCAAATCCAACCCCTGCTCAGTGTAGGTTTCAAAATCAAAAATCCCAAACTAATGGCTGTCTAGCTCCCCTTGAAACATAAAGAAGAGTATCAATCAGAGTAATTGGGTCCATCTCATCACACTTTCAGCCAAGTCTCCTTGAAATGAAGGCACATGCTTTTTTTCATTTCTGACTTTGCATTTTGCTCTTTAATTAGTATTTCAAACTGTATAACAAATTTTGCTTGGCTTTGCTGGTGTTTTTGCTGTTTACTTGTTTTTTTATAATAATTTTATTAGAAATTACAATTAAAAAGATAAAAACTAATACAAATTTAAAAAAGAATACAAAGAAAAAATAGTAAGTGCAGAAGAGAAAAAAATAGAAGGAAAAAAGAAAGAAAAATAGAAAAGAAAGAAAAAGACAAGAATATAGTAAAGAAAAAGAAAAGAAATATATAAAGAAGTGACTTCCCACTTCATCACAACAAGTATAAACAATGTTAGTAACTTATCACCTTCTCTTAAAATACAACAAATGATCTCTTCCTCCCATATCCTGTCTCTTATCTATAAACAAATCCTTAAAGCCTCGTCATTTCAGTCCTGATCAGCAAAAGTCGATTAAGAGTTACCAGATATAACAACATATTGATTTTAACCTTGATCAAATAAACCAACTTTATATTCCTTCCTTTTATTTTTAACAATCTTGATCTTTAGGCCCTTCAAATAATGTCCTAGAACTTGATTTCTTTTCATTTTTTTTTTTTTGGTTCCTTCTCACAAAATTCTTCAAATCTTTAACAAGTCTCTTTTGTAAATCCAATATAGGAAAGTTATGCAGGTTACTCTTTTGGTTTGTTATTTGTATATCTCTTTTAATTATTAAGTCACCAGCTGGTTTCATTTGTGTCAGTGTAGCATCTTTTTTCATATCATTCTTGTAGCCTGTCATTTTTGAATCCACTTTCAAATCAGTCTTAGTCTTGTCTGGTGAAACTTGTTCCTCATCCATAACATCTTTTAAATACAGTCTATCTATAGAGGCAGACACTTTTAAAATTAACTTCTGGGTCCATTGTTAAAAATATCCTTCAATATGTCCAATGTTAAGATATTTTGCTCCATTCTGTATTAATAAGTCAAATTTAAGTGTTCTCCTTTAATTGCTAACTTTAATTCCTTCTGGTTCCCTCTAGTGCCCAACCTTCACAATCTCATTGTGTTCTTTTTAAGATAATTCAGAACAAAAGCATTTTCCCAGGGGAAGGATTCTTATAATTAATTTCAAAATCTAACCAACTGGACCCTTAGTCCATTTGTAACTTTCCAAAATCAAAATTCTAATCACTCTTCTGCTGTCTATTCCAAAATAATTTTTTTTAAGGCCTTAAAGTTGTTGATCAGCACCAGGTGAGTTTCCTTCAATCCTTAGGTTCCTAATAGCTGAAAAGAAGTTAATAACGAAAGTTATTAGAAAAGGAAGTATGCAAACCCAATGTCCTTTTGAAAGGCACCAACCATGTTCTGAGCAAAAAGATGGCTGTTCCCTCAACTTCCAGAGTTCTAAACTCACTGGAGACTGCTGTCTTGTGGTGACCTCATGAGAAGAAACTGCCTGGAGCACTTGTGAGTGATCTCAAGTCCTCTCCTTGACCTCTCCTTGTCCAAAGAAGAATTACAAGAGTGGGTCTACTTGCCGGCTCTTCATTATGCTGCAGTCGTCCACTCTGCTTTCAGTGGAGCTGTCTTCAGGTCACCATTTCTTCCCCAGAAGTCCCTGAAGTAAACAGAAGTAAACAGAGGTTTGAAGTAAACAGAATTTTTGTTTTCTTTGACTCTGCCTGCTTTATGTGTATTAAAAAAAACTATTTTAATTGGAAGAGATCATTGTATGTATAGTTACTGGGTTCCTTTCACTATTGTTTAAAAAATCCCCCAAGGAATATGCATTAGGAACTGGTTTAAAGTTTAAATCATGCTTCTGAGTATAGTTGGTAACCCTGCTTTAAAAAAGGTAAATGAAGATTTTTTTAAAAATGAATGAATTTTATAGTATCCAGCTGACACTTTGAATGCCACCTATTTTCATCTTGCTTTACGCAAAAATGAAGTAGCTGCGGGCATTTTGATACTTTTCCATTATAACTTCTGATCAAATTGTTAACTGAATAGAACCTCAGATTGGTTTGAATTGACTCTTCTTGCATTTAATTTTCAAATCACAAATCCAAATAAAATCTTGCCACCTTTGAATCATCAATCGCTTTGGAGATACCTCCTGAGATTGGATAACCCCTTCCCCCACCCCTCTATTATTTCTGTATTGATTTTCTGGAGCATAATCCTATATACATCTTTTCAAAAGAAATAGCTAGCAAGTTCAACTTCACTGGGATTTATTCTTAATTAAGTGCAGATATAATTCCAGCTTCTCAGAGCAATCTTAACCTGATTGGGCAGCCATCCAAGGAAATCAAAAACAAGGAATACTGTCTCTTCATAGAGGCAGGGGAACACAATTTATCCAGTCTGAGAAGTTTCTAATTCAGCCATGAAAATGTCCATGAACACGATTCTTCTGCTGGTGATACTCCTATTGCTGTAAGACTTGAAAAGAGAGATTCTAGGCCAGAAGTACTGTCTCATGAAGTGCATGATGTCATTGTGGCTTCTACTGCATGTGTACGGGGTGGAAATAGTTAACCACACCAAGTCTGCCCTTTCATGTCCTGCACTTAGTCAGTACAAGGTGGCAGATCTTCCTGTCTTTATTTAGGATTATATGCTAATACATTTTTAACTTTTTAAAAATAAACTTCTAGAAAACTAGGATGTAAAACTTCTACTTTTAAAATAAAATTAAGAGTAATCAGAAAAATATAACTGGCTTTATAGTCTCTCACGGTCTGCCTTTCTGATTAAAATAGCACAATAGTCACACATGGGGTTTTTAAAGCTGTTATGACTCCTCTAAGAGTTCATTCAGGACCTTTAGCTGGCTGTAAAAAAGCTGGTATCTCCTGTTGCTGAGGGCTGCCAAGGAACAGGTTTCTGTTACTGAAGCATGCAGTTCATTCTTCTAATTACCTGCGTGCATCCACCTCAACATTACCCTTGCCCTAGCAGCTATTTGCTGTTTACCTGTTACTATCCTATCATGCTTATGTGGATGTAAGAGCCAGCACACTGCTAAGCATATGCTAAGTATACTTTTATGTAGGTGGCTATTTTCCATTACTTCCATTCTGTACATTTTCCAGGTTTATGGACACAGATCTTGGGTGACATATGAAGAAATCAACTTGACATTTGTCCTTACCTCCACAGTCCAGAAGGCATTGTCACAATGTAGTTGTTGAGTACATATAGACTCTTGGGATTATGGCTTAAAGGAAAACCTGGACTGCAAATACCAGAAATATTTCATTCTACCATTTCTTCTGATTCTTAACATCAGTGAGCAGTGTCCTGAAGTCTGCTGAAAGGAAATTTGGGTCCAGTATACTATTATGCTCAAACATGGGAAGTTTGCCACATTAACTGGATGAGGCTACAGGGCACAAGGCACTTGTACATTTGTCATGCTCTAGCAGTCGAGTGTCACTTGACCTGATCCTCATTTCTGGAGAAAAGACCTATAGTCCTTCCCAATGAATACACTGATCAATGACAACCTCAGGGTCTGTCAGTCATATTACATAACTGATGTTAGGTGATGCTGATGATGATCTGCAATAGGGAATTTGCTTTTATAACCACTCGATCAGAATTGACACTCTTGAGCATCCTGAGATGTCACCTCCTTTGAGATCTAGGTTATCATTTTTATTAGAATTCTGCAGTTCACTGACTTGAGACAATCACAAAGTAACAGTGGAGAGAAATACAGTTGCAAAGTAGGGTACTGCTGAACACTTGTTCAGTTCAGGAATTCATCTTGGTATTAAGAACTGAGTTTACTTTGTACTTTTACACAAAGCTTCTCCCGTGGTTTTACTCCTTGCCAAGCTTCCTTTGCTTGTTAACTGAATAGTAGGATGGAAGGGAGGTTTTTGTTCTTGCTGAGTTGAACTACCATATTTAGGTTGCAAAAATTCGAAAGCCACTAGATGGCAGCGAAGAGTGCCAACTAAAGAAACAGTTGGAAATCACTACAGTACAATACTTCATGTGGCCTTTTACCCTGAGCTCTGTAATAGATCATGGTCCACTTTAGGCTTTTTCATGCCCTAAACTAGCAGAACAATTAAAGCACAGATGGACAACCTTTGGCCCCAGGGTCCCATATAACTGCCAGCCTCAGTAATGACAATAGTAACAATAATAACAATAATTTATTAAACTTATATGCTGCCTGACTCTCAACAACTCTAGGCAGTTCACAACAATCAAAGAAATTACAGTAAAATCAATAAAAATTAGAGATCAAAGATGGCAAGCACAGTGAAGTGAGGGGTCTCACTCTCCCTTCCTGAAGGCCTGGATCTTCACAGCCAGGTCTTCACAAATCTTCTAAAGAACAGGAGAGTGGGGAGCCATCCAGATATCTGAGGGAACCTTGTTCCAGACGGTAGGCACTGCTACGTATTATTAGGAAATAATCCAGGAAATCCACTCCACAGGAAGGCTAAAACGACTTTTAACGAGATTGGCTGTAGTAACAGAATTTTGCAAGTCTGCTTGTGCTGTGCCAGTTTCTCTTTATACTTCAGTGAACCGGGGAGGTGTCTGTTTGAGCCACTCCAAATGTTATATCATGCCTCTGGACTTAAAATGTGTGTCAGCCCCTTTTGCCTAGGAAATGGTTCCTGCATATCTCCATCAAGGTCATCTTCCTTATTTTCTACACCAGCCCACAAATCCCCTTTTTGCAGCCCACAGGAATGTCTCAGACTATGATTGCTGAAAACTGGTGGCATTCCTGCTATGTTGAGGTAGAAGCAGATGAAGACTGAGATGTAACCCCTAAAACAGTCCTTAGGAACACCACTACCACTCTAAGTTGTACCCCTCAGCCTTCCCCAAAAATGTTAAGTGCAACCCTTGGCCCCCACAATGTCATCCGCCCCTGCGTTAAACACTGCACCGAATTAATGAAGTGGCCAGATGCAGGAAGTCTAAGATTAGCTGGACTCAGCTTTGCTTCACGATCCTTCCTTTCATTAGATGCTGCTCATGTGCCAGCCTGTTTGTGTGGTGATTGATGATCCCGCTGCTGCTGCTGTCAGGGATCTGTAATTTAATTAATGGGCTCTACTGTGTATGTAACATAATTCCTTCAGCACTTACGCACCCAAGGAAGATGCAAGGGCTACAGCTGCAAATGACACCTGCGTGAGAGATGGAGCTGTAAGGAACTCTTTTCTCTCACCTGCATGGCAGCACCTGCCCACTCCCTGTTTTGGGCCAATTAGCCTTCATTGAGCTATTCTTTTCATTTCTGAAGAGAAAAAGAGAGAATGGAACCCAAAAATGAAGCCCAGAGACAGGTCAGAGGATACCATTTTTTTGATAGAGCTGCTTTGGTTTATATGAAGTAGAAGATGTTATCCCAGGCTTCCTATATTTTTAGTCATATCCTGGCTTTTCTGTGCATGAAATTGAGCTGGAAACCCCAGGAAAGTAACCATAATATTGCGTGGTGACTCAGATGGACTCTCTCCATTTCACACCCACAAAAATTCCCTGGAGGGGCAGGCTAAATGGAGTATAATCCAGGAAATATGTTTCCACTGAGCTTTGCACAGTGATCTCCAGATCTTTGTGATGGATCTGCCTTAACAGTGGTGAAGCTTCTCTTTGCTAGGAGGGCTATTTATACTCATGGTATGTGATGGGGGAGGAATAGGGGCAGTTGCTCCAGGCTCAGATGACCAATTGCAGCAAAGAGACATAGAGACTAGGAGACTACCAAGGTCCCCTTCCAACACTATAATTCTATGAGAATTATATGTCATGGTCATTTGAGTTCCACGGGGGTGGGGAGGGGGGATAAAAATCCCAAGCATAGTTCAGCATTTAAAATGATCAGATGAACCAACATTTTAATCCAAGGAAATAAAATCAGTCAAGTGAGATATAATCCCAGGAGGTTCCCCCCCCCACAGAAAGGGGGGGAGGTCTCCATACACTTGTGTTTATTAAAGTATTGACTTGGATAAACAAATAATAATGGGGGGGGGGAAAGAATTACAGTGATAGAGGATGCAGGGAGAAGAACATTTAGAAGGGGTGAGTGAAACATTCTGTCTGTTGGACCTTTCAGAATTCACCATGTTCAGCTTCTTCAACCTGGACACTGCTTTACTCCAAACAACTCTGGGTGGCTGTCAGCATGAAAACAAACAACAAATATGCAAAATACATATAGCAATAGCAATAACCAGATGGCAGAACTGGTCAATTAGATGAGCATATCATATACCCCAGAAGGGTTCCAGCCACCCTAGCCCATTATCTGGAAGAACAGTCATATCTTTAAGGCCCCCAGAATGCCCTCAGAGTGCAGCCACCTGGATTTCAGGAAAGACCTCATTCCTGAGACAGACTGCTGCAACAGAATCTTCAAAAGCTGTTCCTGCCTGTATCAACGTCCGTCTGATCAAGAAATCTACAGTGTTGAATGCTGACAGTAAAATACTGGGAGCTCACACAGTATTGCCGTCCTGATCCAATTAGGACTTATTCAAAGTGGCAGTGATAATTTTGGAGCTATTCAAGTTGGCCAATTTGTTAGTGAAATAAACAAGAATGTCTTCCAAACACCTAAATAAGGGTTGCTGGAAAGCAATCTCAAAAATATCAGTGATGTCTCATGTGATCCCATCCATTTTTGACCAGCTTTTTCAAGGTGAAATTGGACATTTAACAAATGTTCAGGTCTGAGAACATGAAATGCCTCTAAAAAACGATGACGATGTGTATGTGTGAGTTTGTGTACATGCACATTGGAGGGTCATAATATGAAAATCTAAGTGGAATAGCAGCAGAAAGATGATGTTTCAATCTTCCCCCTCCTGTCACCCACTCTCCCCAAGCAATTTCCTCTTTAGCTTCTTTTTCCCCTGGTACTTGCTTGTGTTTAGCACTGAAGGGAAAGCATCAATGAGAAAATACTGCAGGGTGTGACAAACTCATAATTTTGATATGCCACAAGCTTCTGATAAATTGACTGCATACTGAGAGGCCTGAATCAATGGAATTAAACTGCTCTACCCAACTCCTCCCAACATATTCTCCCATGTCATCCTATTTATACAAAGGCACAGAAAATTAAGCCAGACTGTGCCTTTGTCATTCCACCAAGTGTCATTAGGAAGGTGGATTTAGTCCCTAAATAATTTTGATTTACTGGCTAACCCAAATACTTCATAGATGCAGCATTGCCTTGATTCAGCAAAGCCAACAGCCAGTTTCCTTAAAGAGATTGGTCTTTACTGATCACCCACATTCACTACAAACTGAGGATAAGTGCTCAGGAGGAAGCATTATCCAAAGGGGAGCTGTGTGTAAAGACAGCCAGGTCATCTCTGTCCACTATCTTCTCTGCAGTGAAGATGGGCTGAAACTCAAGAGGTTATTAAACGAGATGGTGAGCAAACCAGTTTAGCTAAGTTGATTCTATCTGGAGTTCTCTTCCCTTGTTTTCCTTCTGTTTCAATATGCACCTTTGTATAACAGAGATTTTGCTTCTTTGGTTATAGAAGGACATTTGTTATTAACACGAAAGGAAGGTTGCACGATTACACAGCTACCTCTTGTGCTTCAGGGTTGGCACAGCATTTGTTAAACTTGCATTTCTGGCTTTGGACAAGAAGATTGAAATGGCTCTTTCCCCCCTATTTTGTAGGACTTGGCTGAAGAAAGGAGTCCCTGATAAATGGATTAAGTACTTCCCAGCTGGACAGACTACAGTGTATTAGGAGGTTCAGTCTAGCCGATGGCAGTCTATCTATCCAATAGTTCTATTGGAGAACCCTTGGAAGAAGAAGACTGCCAGGGAGGTTTAAAATTATGTCCCTTCCTGGTTTGTAATACAGGGTGATGAGTGCAACCAGGATAGAGGTCAAACTTTCACTTACATCTTCTCTTGTCAAACTCTTTCTGGTACTGCCATAAATCTCACAATAGCTAGACAATAGGCAGGTACATAGATATAGGGAAATAAGTTTCCATAAATATCCTCAAAACAGTTGTGCCTTTTTTTTTTCATTCAGTGTAATTGAAAATATGTTAAAGTGATGGATGAATTTATTTAAAATCAAGTATCAACTATCAGGGGAGATAAATGTTATGCACTGTCGGAGCCAGACCATGATCACATGTGGTCCCATAATGTTATCCCTTAGCAAGGGTAAGAGATGGTCCACCCCTGGAGTCTTATGGAACCTTATGATTCTTGAATGATCTGTGGGATTTTCCAGAATCCAGAGCCTGTAATTTTGTGGATACCCTTGCTGACCTATTGAATAGAAAAATAAAGCAGGTTGCTGACACCATTTCCTCTAAGTTCCATAACTAGCTATGTAAAGTTTGGGCTTTTATCTGGTTTTCTGGAAAACTCTGGGCAATGAAGTAGGTTTGAATGCATGTCTTTAAGGCTTCCTTTGAATCTAACCTGACATGCTTTAGTGTATACATCATGCCTATTGCAGGGCAAAGAAGGCAGCAAAAAAGACCTTCAGCCTCCATTAGCTCCTCAAGTGGCTGTCCAGCAGAACTCTTAAGGATAGTCAAAGGCTTGTTCTTTGCTCTAAAAAATCCAGTGCTGGAGCCCTCAAAGATCTTGTAGATTTGTGAGGAATTTTTATCACCCATCTTTATGCTGGCTTAAATGCAATATTTTGATACAGATTATAATCAGGAACCCAGTGTCCTATCTACCGTAATTTAGTGGACCAGTTCCACTTTCTGAGGACTGGCAATGTAGACAAGACACTTGCAGCTATCTGGCATACATCTTGGCTTGATAGGTAGATACAAGAAGTGATGACAATGTTCTGTCCTGAAGAAAGCCTCCCTAGATTTAAAAGATTTCACTAGATATTGCACTATTACAAATATCCCTTTTGGAGATATTTGGTGCTATAGAGTGTTGTCTAGACAACCTTCTTCAGTTGAAGTTCTGGTCTTCTTTTGGAACAAAATCACTTATGATATATGTGCAGGACAGGGGGAGTGTAACCCTGTTAATCTTTTTTGTCAGCCGTGGCATCTTCCTGTATACTCTCCATGGGTGGAGGCTTAGAGCCCTGTGTTATGGTGATTCCACACTAACTTGCAGGAATGGTGACTGTACTTCTAGCCCCTAGTAATATATTGTGGGGCACCACAAGACACTACTTTGTTCCCAGTGTTATTTAATATTAATATGAATCCAGTGGAGTTAGTCATCAGAAATTTTGAGGCTGGGTATTATCAATATGTGATGATATTCACTTCTACTTCTCCGTAACATCTGAATCAGGAGAGACGGTAGATATTCTGAAGCAAGCCTGGATGCAGCAGTGGGGTAGATGAGAGATAATAAATTAAGACTGAATCCTAACAATATGGAGAATTTGGGTCTGGGTTGTTCCCAAGAATGGGAATTAGGAAGTTTGCCTGTTCTCAATGAGGTTACAATTCCTCAGAAAGGATTCAGTCTGAGGATGCTGCTGGATGTACCACTGCCACTGTAGCCAGGAATGGTATACCAGTTACATCTTTTCTCGGTCAGAGACAACCTAGCTACTATTGTCCATGTATGGGCAACATATTGTATCATTATGGGGGGGGGGGAACACCTAAACAGCACCAAACATTCTAATTTGGACAGATATAATTAGCCATACACAAGGGGGATACCACCTCTAGGTCACCTAGAGCCAGGTAACTGAAACTGACCAGTTACTGAACAACTATGCTTCTTATTTTAGGGGTTGGGTGTCACTGAAACTGACAAATATAGGGAAATGAACAAATAACCAACAAAAGTCCGGTTCACCGTATTATTTTCAAGTGACAAAATGCAGGGCTGTTGTAGCCATCTTGACCCCATTTTGGAACTGCAAAAATACAGAGTTGCACAACTACACCTTGTCATTACAAAAAATAATGGACCTAGGTTGGATTCTATTCTCCTCTACTTGGTTGGATGCCTGGAAAATAATCTGAATTCAAGAATAGGAAATTAGGTTATAATGATACAAGGTACTTGGAAAGGTACTTGGGAAACAGAACAGGCAATGATGAGAAGAAAAATGGTTGCAGTAGAAGCTGGTAAATAGCCTGATAAAAAGGTGCATGTATTCACCTCCCGGGACACCTAAAACAACTTCTGGTTGCTCCACCACAAGTCATCTGGACTTGCCTCTGCAGTAATGAATAGCAAAACGTTATAGACTTTATACATCTTGAAGCTGTGGTAGGGCAGTGTCAGATTAAGTGAAAATGGATGGGGAGGACACTGCTTTTATTGTGGTAAACAGAATGACAATATAAGGCTGCTTTAATCATGGGCTGGAGAAGAGATGAGGAGAGTCTTTGAGACTGTCAAGATGGCAGTGTTGCTCTAAACTGCAAGTGAAGAAAGATCCTTAGACTGACTAGAATTGATTCAAAGTTATTCATCCACTTCTTTTCTTTAATGAATCAATCATCCATCAATCTAAGCAATTCAATTCGTTTTTTAATCAACTGAATATAACCCAAGGTGACTTTTTAAAAAGGTAACCATATTTTTAATGTAAATATTTAAAACAACTACAGATGGGCGGGGGAAAAGAACATTCTCCTTTCATTTTGACACTGGAGGAAATGCCTCTGCCAAACTGATGCCTGTTGTGTCATAGATGGATATCATCAGGATCCTCAATCAAACATGCAAATATGTGTGAATATCAATTAATTGGTTAAATGATACTTTAAAGCTAGTTAGATTAATCAACTAAAATTCTTTTCATCAAACAATGGCATAGCTTCTATTATTCAGAAAACAGAACATAAAAAAGAGGTGGCCTTTTGATTTTATAGTCACGGCCCCCATCTGAGCTTTCAATTATTCCTGCAAACTGATGAGTACTTCTATGAGAGTCTGCCAAAGAATACTAGGCTTCAACTGGGACATTGAAAAAATAATTGTCCTCATGAAAAGCAAACCACTTAGACTGTTGCCAAGAAAACTACATGGGTATATAGGTGAGGTCGTCAGAAGACAAGCTTGAGTTGAAAGATGCTTCATTTTGCTAGTTCATGTTTTAAGGTGTCAAGCAAACCCAGCACAACACAAACACTTTTTTATTGTGGCGCATCTTACTTCTTTACCTTATTTGGTTACTCTTCCCTCCTAGTTACTCTTCAGAGCTGGCTCTGATTGTGTGGTGGCCCTGCCTGACTCCTAACCCAGTGCTTCTCAAACTTGGCAGCTTTCAGATGGGTAGACTTCAACTCCCAGAATTTCCCCAGCCAGCCATGCTGGCTGGGGAATTCTGGGAGTTGAAGTCCACCCATCTGAAACCTGTCAAGGTTGAGAAACCCCGCCCTACCCATTCCAATCCATCCTTTAACTGGTTTGTTTCTCTTGGTGTTATTTCTTAAACAACCTCCTTATATTAAAATGTGCATTTGTCTGCAGTTTCATAGTCAAATATTTACAAGTAATAGAGGGGAAGTTTGTTTGGTTTACAATTCCTGGGTATGAATTCTCATTTTAAACCTCCTAACTACAATATTTCCATGAGGAGCCAAATGGCATTCTATGCTTTTGTTATGGAGGTACCTCAGAAGCAAAATGCCAAAGATATCTGAAGTCTTTCTTGCTGCTCAGCTCTATATTTAAGGAAATTGCTCATAATTGCTTCCAACATTTCATGGCAATGTAATTCATGGGCACTGACTCTGTCGTGCTAAAAAAAGCTTTGCCTGTCTCTTCAGGTCTTTGACATCAACCACTTTTTCCCCTAAATCAGGCATTCAGCATTTTTAAAAAATTTACTTCACTTTGATGATCCAAAAATATATCTAGAATTTCTTCTTTTCTTCAGAGTTCTCACTACACCAAGGATTTTGTGCTGCAGAAAATCACATTTCTTCCACAGGCAGGAGTTTGCTTTGAAATTCAATATGCCTGCCTTACCTCCACTGAGGGAAGGAAGAAGACGCTATTCCCTGAGCTCCCTAAGGACCAAGGAAATGGATAATGACACAAGGGTGTGCAGTGAAATGTCAAATATGTCCCCTAACTTTTTAGATACATGCATGCAGTCTTATAAAAGAGTTATTCACCTCCAAATATGAAACCAAGAAAGATTTCCAACAGGTGGGTCTGGATTTGTTTTCTCCTTTAAAGTTTAGGGGCTTTAAATTTAAAAGTTGTACCAGGCTTGCAGAATGCAATTTGCTGTTTGACCCAAAGTATAGTTTGCCTCTAGGTTCCTGGCAGCACCTGACTATAATTTGCATATATATGTTAAGAAGCCTAGAATGAGAATAGCTCGTTAAAATTCACAAATGTATGCATCCAATTATGTATGGTACCATTCCAGATTTGTATGAAATGATACTACGCACCGAATGTATTTGAAGGAATTCTGTTTAGGTGAACAACTACTATAGCTGCTAAAAAGAAAGGAAAAAATGACTTTAGAGACTTTAAATCCAAAACAAAACTTCTCTTGCACATGTTCAATAGCGATGAGAAAAAACAGTCCCTCTTGGAGCAATTTTTGGACTTGCTTAGAGAAAATTAGTAATTTACATTGCTTTCGGTAATGGCATTTCATCCTTTTCGGAGGTCTTATCTCTGTTGCTTGAATAGCCCTTGGAAGTACTGCTTCCGGTGGTAAGGAACGGTGGAAGAGAGTAATGCTAACCCTTATCTCCTGGAATGCCACCAGAGGAAAAATCAAGAGCTAAAACCCTTTGCTTGCCAAGTCCCAGTTGTGGGATGTCCAAAAATAAGGTGTGGCCAGACTTTGGAAGGGCATAGCTATATTGATTCTTAACCCCCTCATTATGTGGATAACCCCGCAAACATGGTGGGGAGTGGGATTCACAGCAGGATAAGCCTAATAGAAGTCATTACTCTCCCACTGACTGAGTTTGGGACTGAGTTTGGGACCAAGGCTTAACAAATGTAGAGAAGGCAACATAGTGGCTTATAAACTATGGTATGTGCTTGGCTGGGTTCAGGAAACATGCCAATTATGGTTTATTCAGCAAGCCATGGTTCAGAAAATCATAGCTTACTATGGTATACATTCTACTGATCAAACCAAAAGCATTTGAGTCAGGAGTATGTTTTTCTGGTGCTTGTTTTACTGAACCTTCTGGAACTAATTTCGGTGAGTCCGCAAGAATTGCGGTACATACAGGTAGCCCAACGAATTGAGCAGCAATCCAAGATTACGGGCATGCTTAATCAATAATATAACCTAATACACCACAGAATGTGAGCCTAGCCATTGATGCAGTGGGACAAGATAATATGATTAGCCCCCCCCCCCCCCCATCACTCACAAGAGCTAGAACTGAGGAGGTCAGGGGCAATATGTCCTCTGGTGAACCACATGTCACTACTGCTTCTTCCTTTCCCTGCTGCACAGCCCTGGGGCCCCTTTTGGAAGAGGAAATAAAGCGATTGATCTAGCACCACTTCACAAATCATCGATATACAAATTTGTGATCTGCACATGATTCTTAAGCACACATTTTGCAGAACCTGAAGAGCACCCTAAAGCTGAGTTGCTAAAATGTTAGCCTTATTTGTCTCAGGCAGTTAAGGGGCCAGGAGTCCATTTCATATTTTTAACTACCTTAGCAAGGTCTGCTGAAAATAGTGGCCCTGCCCATTCCAGTGGTATTATGATGCCACAAGCCATATTCACTGAAGTTCTCAGAGATAATAATAATTCTTCAAACATGGTCCTTAGCTGCAAGGAAACTATGCATCCTTGTTATAAGAAAACAATGTTCTCTTTTTTAAAATTAGCTTCCTCTCCCAGTTTGGCTTACTGGTGCTGAGAACTATTAGGTCAGTCCACCCCAGGTGACTGATGGACCTGGAAGATTTCATATATTTGAACCAATACAAATTTTGAAAGAGAAAAGTAAGGAAAGTAAAGAAAAGAAAAGTAGTAAGTAAGTAAAAAGTAAGTAAAAAAATACAAAGAAAGTCAAGGTTACAAAGAAGCAGCTTCTGGTCTTCTTAACAGCAGTTACAAGTACATTTATATTTTACCCTCTCTCTCTCAGGTTATGACGTAATTTCCTTCTTTCAATAGTCTACCCTTTCTAATCATCAAACCCATAAATCACAAGTTCATTTTTTTTTTCTTTTTTCAGCAAAAAGTCCATCAGGGGTTTCCAGTCACTAATAAATGTAGATTCACCTGGAAGGTTTCAGCGCAAACTTGGGGTTTTTCCTGAGTATCTGGTGGGCAGTTTGGTTGAGTCCTTAGTCACTGTCTGAAATGGGTGGGTGAGATGGGCCTTAAATCTGATTGTTCTTATGCAATCTCTCACTGTGCTTCCATCCCAGGGTGTTCTTGAGGAACTCCAGGAAATGAAATGCCAGAAGAGATGCCTAGAGTGCTTTTGGAGGAAGACAAAGAGTGAAACTGACCAAGCACCAGTAAGAGCCCACAATAGGGTTTACATTGTGACTATAAGAACAGGCGTAGTTATTTTTCCACTCTTATTTCATCCACAGATAACCACCCAGCAGCCTCTTTATGGTGACTTGCTCCTTCTGAGAAGAAATGTGTCAAAGGCCATCTGCAGGGCTGTGGTAAAGAATATTCTAGGCATCTGGTGGATAAAATAGCTTGGATTTGCTCAAAGTTGGAATCTGATTGGGTGGATCCTTTCAAGGTGACAGAAGAACAGTCTGGCATAGTAAACTGGTGTGGGGGACAAATAATATATTGATCTTTGTAAACATGATTGGTGTGAGGAATTTGCCAGTGAATCTCCAAACACTTTAATTCCTTATTTAAGTGGGCATTTCCCCCTCAACACTAGCTGAGTGTTGCCATTGTTAATTCCTGAGGATCCTTAAAAAGGTTGCACATATGATTCCTGAAGAAGTGGGCAGGATCCTCAGAACTGTTAACTTGACTATTTACCTATTAGATCCATGTCCATCCTGGCTTATTAAGGTTTTCCCTCCTCAAAAATCTGTTGCTGAACCTAACAGTTCTGGACAATTTTCATGCAGTCTCCAATCTTCCCTTCTTACGGAAGATTGTTGAGAGTAATACTCTGAAGGGTTACAGCTTCAGAAGGTCCTGATGGAAACAGATGATCTAGATCCTTTTCAGCCAGGTTTCAGACCAGGACATAACACTGAGCATCAGTCATGCTTTTTACTAATGTTAGGTGGAGCCAGGACAGGGTACCTCACCTGTCCTGGTTCTTCTTGATTTCTCAGCAGCCTTCAATACCATGGGCCATGGTTGGTCTGACAGACTTGCCATGCTCTACTTTCTGTTGATAAAACAATGTCATCTGATGGGACCCAGGAAGCATGCCTGCTCCTGTCTTCTGGAACAGCATGCCACCCCAGCCTCATGGTATTTTAAAAAATCCTCAAAAGCTGGCTCTTCTCCCAGGCTTTGAGTTCATGTGGATGGCGAAGCTCTTATGAATACCCTTTGCCAATGTGGGGCAAGTTTGACTCTTCACTTATCATCTTTTTGTTAATTGTTGTTTTTATCTGTTTTAATATTGTACACTGTCCAGAGTCATTTTGAATTGGATAGCCTTACAAATCCAATAAATTAAATTCAATTTCACTTGCCTCAATTACTAAATTATTTCTTTTATTTTTCTTAAGCTTCTCATGCTGGAAATGAAGCTATTAGTCGAGCAGCCTGGATGCCCTGGCAGTCTTCTTGCAGGTCCTACCCCTATATGCATGAGAACAGTTTGAAGGGCACCACTGCACCACATGATGTGGCCTATCTTTTCCCTCATGAGCAGGAACTAGGAACTGTGGGATTTCAGTGCAGTTACCACAAGCAGATTGGATTCATAGTTGAGGATCAGAAGGGTGATAGCCATAAGATGGCTGAGTTAGACAAACTGTAACTATTTGGAGAGAAATTAAAATTACACTTGCTGTTCCTCCGTCATTCATTTAATATTCTAAACAGTGCCACTATTAGTGGAGAAAGGGTGAGTCAAAAAGTCGAGCTGGTGGCCACAATTGTACGATCAAAGCCCCACCACCTTTTACTTGCATCACATGTGCAACACACATAAAAAGGGGCAGGGGTTCAATTGTGCCATCTTGACTTTTTTGTAAACCTCCCCTGGATGCCATCTGCAAGTCTCATTTAGATGCATGAATGGACATGAAAAGGTCAGATTACCATGTTCTACTGCAGATGGATAAAATCTATCTATGTGATCTCTAAGAGTCAGCAACAACTTGATGCCACATACTGTAATCCATCACTGCAGATGAGGCTGCAGTGTTTTTGAATGTTCATCATATTTTCTAAAGAACAAAAAGTAGAATGTGCATGAAAGAGAAAGAGAAGGTTCAAGGGCTAAGGTAGCTAGATTGTGGCCCAAAGATTGAATCTACTCCTCCAAAGCAGGAATATTTTATCCTTCTTCTGGCTTCCTTGTCAGATTTTAACCAAGATCAAATAAACAGTGTGACTAGAACATTTAAAAGACAGGGAAAC
This sequence comes from Python bivittatus, assembly GCF_059951505.1. NCBI lineage: Eukaryota > Metazoa > Chordata > Lepidosauria > Squamata > Pythonidae > Python > Python bivittatus. Next base: position 39,180,090 of record NW_028277034.1, on the reverse strand, counting down.
TATTTTAAACTTACCAAAAATATAAGTTATAGATCCCTTTCAAGTTACTTATTTCTTTGGGATTTTATACAACCCCCCCCCCCCATTATTATATGCAAAAATAACAAAGGGAACAGGAGAAAAATGTATTCATCTCTTATATACTGGGCAAAGAAAACTTATTTATTTACTTATATCCTGCCTTTCTTTCATGAGCTCAAGGTGGTATATATAATATTGTCTCTTATTTTTCTACATGATGGTTGGGCTGAGAGAGAATGACTGGCCCCAGATTACCTAGTGACCATCTATGGCTGAGTTGGATTAGAACCTGGATCTCCCTGCTTCTAGTCCAACATCTTAGTCATTACATTACCTTGGCTCTGTCAGCCCTTTGAAGTAGTCTAGACAAGAAGCACCAGCCATGAGTACTAACACTACCTTTATTGTAAGGTTACAGTAACAGAATCTTATAAGTCTCAAAGCACTTTTCCCCTTCTTTATTTTTACTTTCCAGAAAACTAGGGAGGTCCCTTCTGAAATGCTTCCCATGCCCCTTTTCCTTCTGTGGGCAGAGATACCTTTTGCATGACAGTTGTCTAGGCTGTGGCTCTTCCTCCTGTCTCCCAAGGTCATTCCCGCATACCATGATAGGCTCTCATTATAGGTCCCTACATAAATACTTCGGATTTTGTGCTAAAAACTCTATGTATTGTTTTGCCCAAATGTGTGTTTTATTACCTTGTTGCAAAACGCATTTTTTCCCTTCCTTCCATAACACTCTGCATTTTTCAGAAAATAAAGTGACTCAGCAACTCCAGTTCAAAAAAGACATAAAAATTTGGTATTCATTGTTTAGTGGCTTTTGTTGTTTGTTTTAATTCTAAACTGGGAAGATAATAAATGCCAGCATCCCTTTTGTGATCCCAGAGGCCTACCAGGGTTTATGGGACCCAAAAACATACATGTTTTTTTTGTAAGTGTGCAGATTATTTATTTAGATTTATACAGCCATCCATCTCATCTGGTGACTCCAGGCAGCTAACACACTAAAAGCATCCATATAATAGTAAAACAAAACAAAAAACACCTAAAAACATAGCAAACAAAAGGCAAAGAATGGCAACTAAGGGTAAACCCATCAACAACAAAGTCACACATTTGGAACAAATAAGCAGAAGCTGGAAGAAGCCATTAAGAAGTTTAGGTAACCAAAGGTTCCTGATTCAGGAAATGCTGGTAGTTAAATTATAGCCTTTTCTGTACAACAAACTGATCAAGGTAAAATATATATCCAAATACATTTTGACTCTAGTCTGTAAATGAAGTGAAATTTTAAGAGACACCCATGTTGCCCCTTAACACTCTTGAACTTTCCTTTCTCTCCCTTCCCAAAACAGGTCTTCATCCTTCCCAGTATTGGAATGGGCCCTCAGTGTCCACCACAAAGCTGATATATCCCTCAAGCCAACAGAAGATGAGTATTCATGGTCTAAACCAGTGTTTCTCAATCTCAGCAATTTTAAGATGTGTGGACTTCGACTCCCAGAGTTCCCCAGCCAGCATGCTTGGGTCTTTGCTTTGCATGCTGCCTGGGGAATTCTGGGAATTGAAGTCCATACATCTTAAAATTGCCAAGGTTGAGAAACACTGGTCTAAACCAATCAAAGTTTCTCAAATAACTTTTATGTGCATCCAACTTTGGTCTGACCTTGTAGGCTGGCGTCAAATATGTTTTTACATGAGCTCAGGGGTGCCTGGGGAGGAGGATTGAATTTAAAAAATCAAGATGATGGTCATAACATTAACACTGAAGCCCTGCACTTCTTGAATGCCCCTGCATGGGCCCTCAACCTGGTCCCACTGTAAAGCAGGCCGCAACCTGTCTATGGTTTAACGTATCACGGAGTGCACATGTTTGATTATGGCAGATGAGTAACTGCCTGAATGGACATAGCAGCACAGTTGCACATGTGGTATGATAGGCCAAGCTGGTGTGTGTGTATTGGGGGGGGGGGAATTATTTCCTTCTGAAGGCTATGAGAAATTATTATTAAGGAAATGACTTTGTAAGCTAGCCTTTAAAATGACAAAGCCGAACAATCTGTTTGTATAATTTTCAATAGCATTTCTATCTTTAAAAAGGGCAGTGTGTAAATCTAAAAGTAGTGATTCATAAAATGTTCAACTAGAATAATAAAAACGTTTTCCAGTAATGATTCTTTATAGATTTACATAAGTTATATAAATTATTTTGATGTCTATACTCCCACATAAAGTGGGAAAGAATAGACTATGGCTTTATATTAGGATTTTTTTAAAAAAATCTTTCCAGCTATAATCTTTCATCACTATACCCCTTCCTAAATCAGAGTAATAGCTGGAAGTCAGTAATTTTTTCTAGAACCAAGGAATATTTAATTGGAAATGTATGGAAAGATTTTACTGAAAAATATTTCTAATATAATGGTATTAAGTCCTTTGGTAATTACCTTGCATTGTTCTTAATTAAAAAGAAAATTTGCAGGAGAAAAAAATTACCTTTTCAATGCCCTATCTTTTCTCTTTTTGCCTTGACATCATCCAGATGTCTGGCAAAATTGCTCTTTTGCAAAAACTTGCATTGATCTCTAGCAGCAAAGTCAAAGTTTTGCTCATCACCAGGTGCTTTTAGCAATACCAATGAAAAGACACTGAGCATTTATTCTGTTTTCTCTCTATTGTTTCCTTGAAAAGGAAAAAACAAAACAAAACAAAACCATACAACAGAAGTGATAGGAAAATAGAGGATGGTTACAATGTCATTTCGATACATGGACACTAAAATTCCAGGAATGTCGCATGTGAGTGTTTAAGAAAGCACATAGTGAGAGAGAGAGAGAAAGAGTGTGTATGTATGTTGGAGACAATGCTAAAGGGACAAGTGCATTTAGATGTGTCATGTGCTTTGCCACATCTAAATGCACTTGTCCCTTTAGCACTGTCCCCAACATACATTCTCTCTCTCTCTCTCTCTCTCTCTCTCTCTCTCTCTCTCTCTCTCACTATGTGCTTTCTTAAACACTCACATGCGTCATTCCTGGAATTTTAGTGTCCATGTATCCAAATGACATTGTAACCATCCTATATATATTTCAAATTTAGATATCGTCCATCTCACAAAAAGTGACTCTGGGCGGTTCACAATAAAACAACGATAAATATTAAAATACAATAAAACAATATAAAATACAGTAAAAATAGAAAAACCTCCATGTAGCTTTCCTTACATGTAGGATTTCTAAAAGAGAAATAAAATCACAATAATATATTTCCATAAATATTGCAGTCCTTAAAATATTTCCTGTCCCATGTCCTAGGTTTTGACAGAATAAAATTTCAAGAAGTTCTGACTAGAACTGTTGCCTTCATTTTCAGTTATCCCATTATGTACATTGGAGAAAACAATTTATTTCAAACAATCTGGAATCCTATACTGGGGTTTGAATGATCTATTGTTGAGAAAGGATCACTCCGTGTGTGGTGTTAAGCAAGGCTAGTGCCTGGTTATTTTCTTGTAAAATTTGTGATGGCTGGACAGGGCCTATAGAAGAAACATCCTATTCCGCTTGTGCAAATACAGGTTCATCTTTTATGGGATCAGGCAATCTGTAAAACACAGGTAACTCTTGGAATGGTTGTCACCCCCATCTATCTTGGTACAAGCCGCTATGGGAAAGCAAGGTCAATAAATAACATCTGCATTGTACGTTTTTTCTTTATCACAGTTTGTCTTCTTGTAAAGGTGCTACATCAAATAGAGTTATATGTGATCACTGTAGCAATGGGATATTTGAGCTTAAACACTGGCAGCCCTATCATGCTGTAAAAATGGACTCTTTTTTTCTGGATGCAGCTGGGCAAGCCCTCATAGGCTCATTTCATATGTAACATGAAACCATGGTTTAATATTTCAAGAACAAGCCTTCGCAAATGTTTTGCTTGTATAATATTCACATGCCTTCCCTCTTATGAGTCCAAGAAACTTCCATTTCCTCCGCTTATCTAAAAACATTTTTTTCTTATGTTCTGAGTCAGGGAAATGTGATTTGTTTTTAGATGATAAGTCAGCATGTCAAACCATAACGTGGTTCTGATTTGTTTTCAGAGATGTTGGATAATTTTCTGACATACATTTTTAGCAAGGTGAGCTAATCTACACATCCAAGACTAATATATGGATAGAAACAAAGTTGTCCTTAAGGCTTTTAATTTCTATAACCTTTATAGTGATTTTTTCCCTTTTGTGTATATTAGGGAAAAAATGTGTTTAAGGAAAGCTATATATAAGAATGAATGCAAACTGTTTCATGTAATTTCATGTTTAAACTGCTTAATAAAAGTATGGATGGATAAAAGTATGGATAAGTATGGACCATGATTGACAGGTGCAAAACTAATAGGACTTTCTTGACTTTTAGTTAGCAATGATCAGAATAAACCATAGGCTTTCAATTCATTCTAAAGGGGAAGCAAGTGTTTTCAATTTTCCTGTATGTATAAAGGAGGAAAGGGGAAACCCAGAATTAAAGCTTGTTCATACCATTGTGTCTGAATAAGACCACAAAGTGATTGCCTGACATAATAGGAAAGGCTCTGAATTGTAACCACTTTTTAAAACAGTTTTCTACTATCCTAGATAGTATTTCTGATTCGTGTATTTTTACATTGATATGTGTAAGGTTTGTCTGCAATAAATTATGTCTTGCAGCAAGCCCTGCTTATTCCTATTGCTCTTTGAGCTCTCTGGCAAACAGTGCAATTAGGCTAAGTGATTAAATGAAGCCATAAAACAACACATGGGGAAAATAGCATATGCGTCCCCTCAGCCAGGACTCTTCTAGAACATTACTCACATTTATGAGAACGAAAAAGGCTGGAACAAAAATTTTATAGTGCAGAATCTTACCTGTTCTTACTAGACAAAACAGAAAGCAAATGTTATACATTTGAGGATCCTCTCTGCAGTTCCTGTCTGGATGTTCCTGTCTGGAATTAAAAATGGTTTACAGATCACTTGAATGATTTCTCCCTCCCTCCCATCTTTGGCTTTCATAAGCCTCTATCTGTGAGGTAGGATGTGATTGACAAGTCCTGACTTGGATGGGGGCACCAAGATGCAGTTCATGGGGGGGGGGGGAGGGAACGGCCAGTCAATCCAACTCTGTGCCTTAGCCTAAGTCATTTTTGGGAGCTCTGTCTTACTTGTTTCCAGTTACAACCCTGCTGCATTTATCAGAAGCCAAACAAGCCTGTGCTACAATTGCTTGCTCTTTCTCTTCCTGTTCATTGGGACAGCTGTTTTTTTCCAATTTATTTATTCTCTCCACTCTCCATTCTGAATGGCTTTGTTATCTGGAAAGCACCTACTCAGAAAGACCAAATAGCATTTACATTTTTATATGCATGAATGGAAATATCTCTTGTATCTCTTGTATGTGTGTGTGTTTGTATCTCTTGTATGTGTGTGTGCACGCATGTGTGTATGCACAAATACATTGCCCATGGTTGGCTCCATTAGGATTATGTGGGACATAATTATGAAAAATAAAATGCAGACAAATACTATAAAAGCAAAATCTACACAAAATAGCTTAAATTAGTATGGAAAATCAAAGGGAAACACTAATTATTTATCAATGCTTGGAAAAATAAAAGCATTTGACTCAAGTTCCAAATAAAAAAATATGAAGTCAGTGTACAAGGAAAAATGCCTTAGAATAACACAATAGCAAGATGTACAAGTACTGTAGTAGGAATTAGCAATTCTACTTTATGATATACTACCATGTGTACATTTCTAGCTGTCAAAGAAAATGTCTCCTTTTCTCAAATTGGTGAATATTTTTTTAAGTACAAAGAGGAAAATTTCATGCATGCACTTACTCTAATCCTCCCACTCCCTTTTCCTTTTATGTCATGACTTTGATATTATGAATTAGGAAGGAGGGTCTAACATATTACTGACCTTTATAAATGCCCTGGGAGCCTTATCTTGACTAAAGATTCGGGGGTGGGGGTGGGGATCAGATAAATAAATAGTGCCCTGCCAAGCATATCTGTCTGATAAACAGTTCTGACCTGATACAAAATGTATTAATCAACTAAACAGAGTCCAATCTGCAAAGAAGATCACAGAAGGCAAACAAGTAGATATTGCAGGGAGCACTTAAGCAAAAAGAATACAATGTAAGACAGGGTGCACGCTCTTTTCAACCCAAGAGAAGCATTTGGCTCATTGGTATTCTGGAGGTCTCACTACATCAAGAAGGTGGGGCCAGGAGAAAAACTCAGTTTGACTTATTTTAATTTAAATTGCATTAATTAAATACAGTTCATGTAGTTATTCAATAGGTAGATACATTAAATATTTCTCATTGTATCATACTGAAAATTGATGGTAACCTTTGGAGGGGATCTGGGGGCCATACAGAAGGCTTTGAGAGCCTTAGGTTGCTTGGGGACAGATTGTGCATCTTTAAAAATTCTGAAGGGCAGTCTAGAACCAGTATTTCAGGACCCTGGATAGCTGACAGCTTGCCCTTAAATCCCACCGGGGTTCCATCCTTTGCTGATAAATGAAAACACAGCTGTTGGGCATAAAGCTGCCTACATTGTCATCCCTGCCAATTCTCATATGGTATATTGCCTAAGGCTGTGAAAGGGACTGAGCTGTTTGAAACACTGCTGTAGAAGAACTTTTAGCAGACTTTGGGTTAGGATCTCCCTTCAAGTACCTAAGCTATCAGACTTAAGAACTGGGTTTAGCCACATATGGTGCTGGCTTCTTCTCTCTTGATGTCAGTACTGGTGGTTCCTTGAGAAGGAGTCATCATATGGATATAATTGGACATACTGAAAGCAGTGTAAAAGGGTTACAAGAGTATTCCAATATTTGACTATAATCAGATATTCCCAAATCAACCCAGAGTTGGGGGAGCTTACTTTCAACAAATAACCCTATGTATGTATGTGCTTCATGAATAGGGTAAGCCTCATCATAAAGGTAGCTGAGCTACATATTACCCCTTGCCCCCAAAGTCAAATAAGCCATTTCTACCATAACGAGTGGCATATGGTATGAGATTTTATATGCATAGAGAAATGACATACATTTGATAAATAAAATAGATTTTCAGAGCCTTGCATAATTAATAATTTAAATGATCTTTATTAAGAAGATCCTTTGCAAGTGCTGGGGGGTTTCCACTGAATTAATTATGCTGAATGTAAATAGTGATAACACTGGCAAAGATGGGATAGAAGCATGATTTTGGGAGCTAGATTAAATCTGTAGCTCCACTGCCCCTTTCACCATGGGCATCCTGTGTTCATGTAACATGTGAGCTATTGATAGAAGCACAATTATATATTATGGCAGATGTTTAATTTTGAACAGTTCTTAAAAAGACTGAAATAAAGTAGCTAATATGCTACATATATGATAACAAAAAAGATTGATCAATAGCAAAAATTATTCTTTAGGTACAATATAGACTTTCCAGCCAAGCCATCAACACAGGCTGCTTCCCCCTTCCAACATATTTGATTAGTACACTTCCAAAAATGTCCATGCTTCAGACTGTCTTTCAAAATCTAGACACAACCAATTTTCATTTTGACAAGAGAAACAGCTCAGAAAGCATTTGTGCTCAATTAGAACATTTGATATAGCTAACTGAGAAGACTGTGAGCTGGGTATGAATTCAAGCATTGTAGACATACCATATCAGGACTGCAAAATTAGGGATGATTCCTAGGTGGTGAGGCTAAGAAAAGGGGAGATGTACTGTGGAGGAAATGTGTGTGTGTGTGTGTATGTACCAGTTTTTCTTGCTGTAGGATCATATAATACACAGCTCTGATGGAAGTGGTCTGCACAGAGATTAATTTTGATGGCCTGTGTGAAGGAGTAAGACTTGCATAAACTACCTAGAAGTAGCAGCAGCAAGTGAAGATAGCAATTTATACGTGAATAAGTGTGTGCAGGGCAACCAATGCCTTTATGTTTGTGGACTGACATTGAAAGATGTTTCCCCCACCATAATCTAAATCTCAAAGGCCTACCCTCTATTCTTCACTACACATCTCATTATAAAGGTGATCAATTCAAATGTAGACTCAGAAAGTGCATGTCATTCCCTGAGTAAATGCCATTGTTTTGGATGGAAAAAAAAAAAAAAAAAAGATCAGGCAAGACAAGAAGTCTGGAAGAGTCCAAGAGATGAATGCCCAGTAGGTATCAACTCACCATCCTTTTGGTAAAATCTATTCTGTCAGTAATGTGAAAAATTAACCATCTGTGAAACCTGACCTGCCCATTGAAGGGGAAAACTCCCAACCCAGTTGACAAGTGGAGACCACACAATCTGCTTCAGCCAAGTTTATTGAACTGCTCAGGGACAGAAGACAAGGTTCTGCCACCTGAAAGGGGCAAGGCAAAAGCTTATATAGTGATCTTGTTTACATGAAAAGGACTATAGCACCCCTTGGCAATGCAGCCCACCCAAACCCACACTCATAGCAACCTTGTATTTTTAGCCTTTGGTTTGTTTAGTCAGCAAGCCTTGAGTAACTGTCAGGGGTCAGCTTCCTCTTCCAGTAAGTAGCCCCTGAGTTTGCAGTTTCAGTCCCTTAGTAAGCTATTTGTATATTTTAAAGCTTTTGGCTAAGCACTGAAGCATCTCTGAAGCCATTTTGTTAGCCCAAGCAGTTTAATTAGTTATTTTCTTCTTCATTCATCCACTAAAATATTTTCTGATCATGATAATGACTTCCCAGATTTCTCCAGGTTCAGCATCCCATAACCATCCAGAACGAGGCTTTATGTACTCCATCTGAATTCTACCTGCTTTTGTTCTGTGCATTTAGTATAAACAAGGACTTGGTATCTTTTGTATTCATAGCCTGACCTGGGTCATCCTAAATCTCAGCTGAAAAGAATGAGAAAGGATCTTAGTTATAAGCCCCTCAAGCCAAGGTCAGGCCAAGATACATTTCTGCCTAAGGCAAAGAAGAAGATGGCACTCCCTCCATAACGATCTGTGGAATTGATTGGACTAAGAGCTGAATCTTACTCTCAGGGATAGTGTGTCTTCCATCACACTCCAGGCATCAACCTATTTTAAGAGACCCAAGACAGACAGAAAACTCATGGTATTCCATCAAGGGTTTCCCATTGCTGCCCTCAACCAAGTATCTGTTGCTTGAAACAATTGCCTCACGGAAGGGATGGTCTTGCCCCAGACAAGCCCCATCTTCAGTGAAGAAAATCTAGAACTAGAGTATCAGTCTTCAGTGGGAGAGCCCTCCAGATCCTTGGCATCAGTTGGACAGTTTCATAATACAATTACTTTTATTATGAAGGTTCTCCTTTTAAGGTTCGGTCAAAATTGATAATCTTTTATCATACATTTTGTCCAGCCTTTTGGGAGCAGTTGTTGTTTTCTCTTACGCAGTTTCAGGTATTTGAAAATTATAATGTTTCAAATTTAACTTCTATTTTCTAGCTGAAACATGCAATTTCCTCAACCTTTTTCATAGTATTTATTTTCTATATTCTTGACTATCTTTTTTGTCCTCTTTTGAATCCACTTAATTTTGTCTGAAAATACTCAGAAATCAACACAGAATTCCAGCAACATGAAATTTCATTTTAATTTCATGAGAAAGCTTTGATGAAAACTGTCTTGAACCTGGATTTTTATCTGGAAAAGCTGACAAGGACTGACAAGATTGAAAGGAGAAAGAATTCATATGAGACCTAATGAGTTTATGTTTAAAACTACAGTGCCAATATTGCTTTTGAAAAGTCAAAGCAAGAGATGTACCAACAATATTGCTTTTGTTTTTTAAAACTTTTATGCATTTAACAAATTGTTTAATGTATATGTTTAAAGCATCATGAGCAACTGATCTGGGCTACAAAAATATGAAAAACCACTAGATGGCACCCAAGGGATACAGAAAAGAATTAACTCCTACTGCCATCTAGTGGTCATATGGATTTTTTCTGTTCAGATATGTCTAACCCAAAGCAGCCTATCTAATCTATCTCTTTCTTCCCCTCCTTCTCCTGTGCTTTACTGTTATGGCACCTTTCTTTCATTCTTTCCCTATCATATCAATTGTTTTAATTTCTTCCCTGTTTAGTATTTTCCTCCTCCACACACACCTGTATGTCCTCTCTGAAAACTCCATATGTTAGGAAAAAGTGAGAATGAAAACAGATGCAGATTTGCTCTGTGGATCTTTGCTTTTAAAAAGCTGTAAAACCGCTTTCAGTCTTGGTAGAGGATAGTATATAAATTGTATAAATAAATATACCATGAAGACTGTCCTATAACATAGGCAGATCTTGGCTGCAAAAACCTAGCCAATCGCATGATGGCACCCTGAAATCTGGAGTCCTGACCTGCTGCCTTTTCCTAGAGAGGATGGTTGTCTATATAAGGCATAACGCCTCCAGGTTTTTCCTCCCACAATCATTATTTTTAAGATGAAATTGCTTCAATGAAAGGCACACTTTTTGAGAAGCTAAAGCTGATGTAAGAATAATATGCATAAGTAGAAGAGAAAGCAACCTCTCAAGCATAATCTTGTATAAGATACTTGTGTTCAACTCTTGTGTCTAATCAATAGATTTAGATTCTTCTTTCCCAAAGAACATTAAACACTTTTAAGTAATGTGGTTCTAATACGCTGTAGGCCTGTAACTGAAAATGTTCCCAAAGCTCCTATAATTGAAGAGAATTTAAAGTCTGGGCCTTAATGATTCATTTAAGGAATTTAAAGAGAAAGGGGAATACATTACTCTGTCCATAGTGGCAATTAATGTGCTCCAAGGAGTATTATTTAAAATAGAAACTACTGTACCAGAACATCCTTGAAATCACATGGAAACTTCTGAGTGGATTCCCAGCAGCTACAGGAGAGAGAAGACTGAGGTAAAGGGACCCAAATTCAAACATTATGCCTAGAGCCATTATTTAATTCTTTTTTAAAGTTCAGTGTTCTTCTTTCCCACTAGAAATTGCAGCTGAGTCAAAAGTTTATTAACTAAAGTAATAACTATAACTGAGAAACTCAGCCATATGTTGGTAAGTTTTATGTTTCATTCTTGTCCAAACTTGAGACTGAAGCTACATGTTACGTTAAAGCTGATATTTAGACCTACGTACTCTATTGCTTTTGCCCCCAAAAGTAGCCATGATTAGTAGTGCAGAAAGGGGTTATAAATACAGATAATGACTGGTATTTTATGAGACCAGCTCACAAGCTCTGAAATATGCATCGTGATAGAAAGAGATATGACATAGGAAAATAAATGGACATAGGAAAAAGAATGCTAAAAATCATTACCATTTCCAGTGATTCAGCAGAAGTAATTGTTTCTGTTACTTTTGCAATGAAACCAGACCAGGCTCTTAAAGAACCTGCATTTCTGAGAACAAACCAACAGTCTATGGCAGATAAAAGTAAATCTCAACAAAACATCAGGGGCTGCTGTTCTGTTTATGGATGAACAAAGTAAACCGCAGTTGAAAAAGCGGAAGAGACATTTTTTTCCCTGTCCTGATAGTATATTCAATAAAAACTTATTTAATGTAAATTTAATTTCAGAATGTCAAGGCCATACTTTTTTTTTTAATTTTTAAATTTAGAAAAAGCAAAAGTAATGTATGGACATGGATGAACGCACTGATGTAAGGATGCAGAGCTAGCATATCTGACCTGTAAAAATCCAGATGAAAGCAAAACAATGTAGAAAACTTTAATTACTTGCTGTCACCTATATTTTTGTAGCCTAGAATATGTTTAAAGGTGAAAGCAACAATAACTATGTTCCGTGTTTGGGTCTCTGCTGACCTTACAAGCAGAGAACTACCCACAAGTGCAAAATGGACTTTAAAAATAATATGAGGTGTTAGTGCACGTGCTTATGGTGCTTGATTTATTTATTAGTAGTCCCAACTCTCAAAAGGTTCTGCTTATGTATTTCCAACGGTATCCAGTTCAGTCAATCAGTTGCTTCCAACTGTTTAAGATCATCACACTTCATTTCACTAGGACTGGCTATCAGTAAATACTTTTTTGAGTCCTTGTAAGGTTATAGCTGTGCCATCAGTGATAGTATTTATCCACCTTGTCTTCTCTTCCCCCCCCCCTTTTTATTGCCTTTTATTTTCCCAGGCATCATGGCCTTATCCAATGGCTCTTGTCTTCATATTATATGTCCAAATTAGCTAAGCTTTAGATTCATTATTAGTGCTTCCTATCAGCCATGATCTTTTTATCTGCTATTGAATGATTTGTTCTTCTGGTAGTCCAAGTTATTTTCAACCATCGTCTCTAGTGCCCCCATTCAAAGGCATTATTTTTTTCATTCAGCCTTTCTGATCCACCCATCACACAACTGGGGAAACTATACCCTTTACAATGTGTATCTTTTCCTGGCTACAGTTATGATATCTGCACATTTTTGAAGCTAGGAAGATAAAGTCTGTAATTACTTCAACTTCTCCACCTATATGCATTGGCTTGGCATTGCCTGATGACATTAATTTAGCATTTTGGTTCCTTTTGTTAATATTGAGCAGCAGACAGGTTTTTGTATAATATTATTTCAAGAGATTCCTTAAGTCTTCCTTGCTTCCAGTAATCAGAATGATAAATCATCAGTATTTCTGAGGCTGTTGATATTTTCCCCAGCAATTTTAAGTCTGATTTCTGTTTATTTTAGTCCAGCATTCCCCATGTAAGTTAAATAAGGGGACAGTATACAAACCTGGCACATTCCCTTCTGAATGTTGAACCATTTAGTTGTGGTGTTCTAACTGTTGCTTCCTAGCTGTAATACAGTTCAATAGGAAATAAGGCCTTTTTATGATCTATCTACAATTTATAGTCCTCTACAGAATCAAAAACCTTTATGTAATCATAAAAAAAAGTGTTGCTGGAACTTCCTTGCTTATCCCATTATCCAGCAGGCATTACCAGCATGGTCTCAGACACTCCTGCCTCTTTTGAATTTGGCTTATACATCTGGTACTCCTTGTTCCATGTATAATTGAAATCTGAATTGCAAAGTCTTGCATATTATCTTACTAGCTTGTGAAATAAGTGCTATGGTTTGGTTTTCTGAGCGTTCTTTAGTACTGCTCTTGTTTTAGTATTGGAATATAATCTGAATTTTTTTCAGTCCTTTGGCGCATGCTGTGTATTGCATAGCCATTTACAAATAGCAAGTAGCACTTTAATTGCACCATCTTGTAAGAATTTAAACAGTCCTGCTGGTATTTCATCAACTCCTGAAGCTTTAGTGTTAGAATATTTTCTAGAGTCCATTTAACTTTCCAGAACGTCTGGCTGTACTTCATACATACCATCTACTTTGGAATCTTTTTGATCAGTTAATCCATGTGTTCATACCATTTCTTCTTTAGTGGTTAGTTGGGCTTATTTTTCTTATCTGTTGCCTTTTATTTCTCTTCTGTCTTCTGCTGTTTTCAACATGTAAAAAATAGGCATTTTACCGTCTTTTGTTTTTTGCCTTTCAGGGTGTTTTGAGTTGTTTCATCTTTAATGATACCACAAATTTCAGTCCAGAGTTCTTCAGAAATTATTAATCTAATCCATTAAGTCTATTCTTTACTATTGCTGCATAATCATGTGGGATATAGTTCAGGTCATATCAGTTAGTTCTGATGATTTTTTTTTCTGTTTGTTTTCTTTAAATTGTAATTTTACAAAAAGGAATTAATAAGCCTGGAAAAAATTGCTGCTGCTTTAAGAATTTTTTTAATGATTCTTCAGAGCAGAGGCATGTTTCTTCAAGCTTGTGTGGAATCTGGAAAAATGATGTGGCTGCTTTAATGAGTAGCAGAGAGAGGAGTGCTTGATTGAGGTCCAAAACACTTCTGAATCATTTTTAAATGTGCTCAGCCCTAATGATTCCTTTTATCAGTTTTGAGTGGGCTACTCTTTGGGAATCTATTTCAGAAGAGCTTTAATTAAAATGTGGTGAACTTTGATACCAGTAACAGCACTAGGTTAGATATGCCCACGGGCACCTGCATAGACGGGCAAGGGATGTCACATGCATCACGATATCATTGCACAACTGGTGTGGAATATGAAAAATGATATAAATTACTTTTGTAACTTTGGTAAAATTAAGTAAAATTATATAGCATAGCATAGAGTTTATTATAGTCACAGGCCAGAGTTAAAAATAAAACATAAATACAATATATTTGTGTCCTAATTTGTCTTATTTGCATAGTGTGTTTTATGTTGTACTGGACATCCATGGATATGCCTCTACATTGCATTATATAAAGCAGTGTTTCTCAACCTTGTCAACTTTAAGATGCGTGGACTTCTACTCCCAAAATTCTGGGAGCTGAAGTCCACACATCTTAAAGTTGACAAGGTTGAAAAACACTGGTATAAAATATCTTCTAAGACTGGATTAGGAATGCTACTAATAGTGCAGTTTTATAAATATCTGGTCAGATTGAAGGTCTGTTAATTTTAGTCTTAGTCTTTCTCACTATGATGAGACAAATTGTGTTTCTGTTAACCTGTAATCATTATTTCCAGTGTTATCTTTTCTCCTCCTTTTAAGTGCAACACTTCCTTTTTTTGTTTTTTGTTTTGTTTTTGATGATGTACAAGTGGCCCCTAAGAATGTCAGAGAAATCTGTCATGGATTTCCTTTCAAATGAAATGGGGTAATCTGCCAAAACAGCATCTGCTATGGCACAAATAGGCATGTCATTCATCAGAGTTCTGTAATGTTCATCTCAAAATATTTTCAGCTCACATAACACATTGAAAAATATGTATATCTGGAGAAAATGCATACACAAATGGATATATTTTTTAAAAAGGTTAACATAAAAATGCATATATTAAGGAAAATGTACACAAGATATAAAATGCACATGTTTAGGGAATACTATATATAAAAACAAACCCAGATTGCCTTTTTTCTTTTCTTTCTACTTTGTTATCAGAATGGTGAAGAACTTTCACAGAACATATTAATGGCTGAATACAAAAGTATATACCTTAAGCATAATGATGTGAAATAATATGATGCAACAGAGACTCCCCATTTAGAATAGTGAGCTCCATATTAAGATCTTTAACCATCTTTCTTATTGCATAATCTTTGAAAAAAATGTTCATTATCTAACCTAGTTATAGGGTTGTTACAAGGTGAAAATAAGAAATGTACATATGTGTGCCTCTTGTCTGGGAGAAACAAAAAGTTGCTACATTAGTTCTATTTCCATGCCACTGTCATCTTAACAGAAGAGGTAATTCCATTATTTGCAAGCCTTCTTGAAAACCATCACCACTTACATCTGTGCAGCTGGATGATAAATCCAGAAAATAAACAACTGTCTTACAGGCCAAAAAAGCCAAATTCTGTAAGGAAGGAAAAAAAGGCAGACCAGGGGCAGGCTTAGCAGGAGCGATCTGCAAAATACAGATGCTGTTTATCACATCATCATAACCACCAGCAAGTTAATGTTTAGCTCGGATCATCCATCCATCTCAGGAGCTGCACAAATATCTTTCCCAACAATGTTCCCATTTCTTGTCAACCCAGTATTCCACATTCAGCTTGGCTGGAGCCAGCAACGTTAGTATGAAATTGAACAGAATATAATAGAGAGCTGTGGCCTTAATAAAAGGCTGCATTCATGTGGAAGAAATTGAATACCCTGTCATCCTGTACCGAGAGCAAAGGTGGTTTGTGGAAGGCTGCTAATGTGAAAGCCAGGGGAGTAACAAAACAGGTGTGAAAGCCAGGGGAAGAAGGGGGTACAAGCAGCTGTGGGAAAAGATGAAAGAAGTGTATTTAAATTAAGTCCAGAAGCAAGAGACAGAGAGAGACATCTACTGGTCTATTTATTGCTTCTTCTAGTAGCCTCTTCCCAGTAATTAACGCCAACATTTTCTCTCTTTTTTTTCCCCCACTGACAGCTAAGAGCATAATTAGAGCTTAATAAAACATTGAGAAGCCAGCAGTGTGAAAAAGGGAGAACGGAATAAACAATAAACAATGT
This sequence comes from Python bivittatus, assembly GCF_059951505.1. NCBI lineage: Eukaryota > Metazoa > Chordata > Lepidosauria > Squamata > Pythonidae > Python > Python bivittatus. The sequence goes on along the minus strand of NW_028277034.1, from coordinate 39,163,990 downwards.
GGCACCGGGGAAGGGCAGCGAGGGAAGAGGACGCAGAAGCATGATGGCTGAGTAATGCCTTCGATAAACTGTGGGCACGCCGGCGCTGTCACGCTCTCAGCAGCCCCAAGTGTGCCAGTAGCGTGGCGCAGACAGACAGCTCGAATTAATCCCAAGAGGAGCGCATGACAGGCGAGTGAAGCAGACAATTAGAACGAGGGAGGAAATTGGAAATGGCAAAGGTGTGAACATATGTCAAATTACAACTAAATGATAAATTACAATTCTGTCATTGAAAGAAGAAGTAATTAAGAAAGATTCTAGCTATCTTTTCCTCCTTTTTTGCAGGAAAGGGGATAAAAAGGAAGAGAAGGAAGGTTCTTCTTCTCTTCCTCCACCCCCACCCCCACCCCCAACTTACTCATTCAGTTATTCTTTCCCCAGGAGAGTTTGGCTTTGAATTTATTTGGTGAATTGTTTCTGTCTGTCTCACGTGTCACGTCCAGTTCATCCACCTCGCTCCTTGAGGGCTGCATTATTTGTGTGCATTAGAGATAATACCTTCCTTTCCTCTTCCCCTCTCTTCAAGCCTTGCTCCTGGTCCCCTAGCCTGGCAGAATGATGGTGTCAGAAATGAACAGGAAACCGATGGTGCCTGATAAAGAATCTGTACTGTGGAAGTTATTTTATTTTATTTTTTAGAGCTTGCTGAAGCTGCTGCACTCTAATTATTTTCAGCAGGCATAGTGCAGTCCAGCTGACAATTAGGAAGTCGTTCCTCCATTGCTTGCGGGATTCAGACACTACCTTATAATCATAATCACGTCTTTTTCATTTAGGGAAAAACACAGGTAGGTGGGGTTCCATGGCAGCCAGCTGGAAGCCTCTTAACTACCATTTGAAAAAAAAAAAGGGGGGGGGGTAATTACAGCAACTTGTTGAATGACACCAGCCAATCATAGCTTGGCATCCCAAAAGCCTGTATTGTTAACAGGCTGCAATTTTGGTGACTGCTTGAACGCCTCAGTTGTGGTTTGGTCATCAGGTTTTATACTGGTTGCAGACCTACAGCACCTTCAGGGGGAGTTTCCTGCTTGTTTGGGGGAAATCCCTTTGGGATGCTTCACACTGTGAGAATCTGTTTCCTACTATAGCATGGGAAAGGCAGGATTGCATTTAATATTTTAGGAGGCATATCAGACTACGGTGAATGAAGGCAATGATGAAAAATGACTTTCATTGCACAGATGTAATGTAAGTCCCAAATCCCCCCTGAAATTCTTGCCCAGTTCATGCCCTTTTCCAAGCAAATTTATCTTTACAAGTAGGGCAGCAACAGGAGATGCTTCATTAACTCCTGAGCACATTTTGCCTACAGCTATCTTGGCAAGGAAGAAGGCAACCAGATCTGTTTTTAGAGATTTGGTTTTATGGATTCTGTGTGGTTTTACGGAGTATGATTGGGGAAATTGTTGGTTGTCTGGGAAATGCTAGATGCTCAAATGTCTTTTTCATTATTTGCACGAAAGCCATCATCTCCCCCTCTCCCCACTCCTATTACTTGTTCCGACCTGCTAAATTATGATTTGCTTAACAATGCTCCATGGAATAACCACAGTTGGTTGGGTTCATACAACAAGCTTAGTCCTAAATGGAGGGTGCAAAAAAGGATGGCCCAGAGGCCATGTGGCATACATTTTATGCTCCTCAGAGGGCATAGAAGCAGAACTGTGGGCAAACGTTCATATGCTGGGCTGCTTTAGGGAGGTCCAATAAACAAAATGGGAGCCATTAAGCCTTGCAGATGGTTTGTAGTATAACATTTAACATGCCATGGAAAGTCTGGTGCAGTCTTTGAGCTGATGGAGGTTGTACATCCTGCCATAAACAATGCCTGGATCCAGAGAACACCCTAAGGTCTGCTTTTATTTGACTCAGGTTTCATCCTTGAACAGGAAGCCAGTATTTCTGTAAATTTTATACATTCTGACCAAAAAAAAAAAGAGAGAGAAATATGTTGTTTCCAGTGATGAGAAGCACAAATATTTGGATTGGAGAGCCTCTGAATTGGCTTCAAGCAATTATGGCTATTTTCTGAATCACCAAATCTGAATCATATAGTTGGTACCCATCTTCAGAATATCATACTCAGATTTTGGGTATAACTCAACTAAATTGGGTTCTGTTGATTTCTGTTGGCAGAGTTAACATTCTGGCTCAACACATTGTTAGCCTTGGTGTGGTTTTTAAAAAAACATAAAGAGGAAATAGATTGCTCGAAACTTTAATCTGTTGACCCACCATTATGATACTTTTCTTTATATTTACAACAAGGAAGTACATTGGTACAATGTTTGTAAGCAGTAGAAATATCCTATTAGTACCAGTAAGATCTTGCCTTCTGTTGTGAACTTCAAACATGAAGGTTAAAGTCTGCCCCCAACCCATGTCATGGTCTGGATCTGACTTCCCCTCTAAAGCTACAACCTCACTGATTTATGTTCTAAAAAATTATGATCAAGCATGGTGCACAGAGAGCTAATTAAGTCCCTAATATCAGATCCCCTTGGGCCTTTTCACATTTTGAACTGATATTGGATATTATTCTAAAATTTAAGATCTAGAGAAATGTTGAGCAGCAAGAGACTCCTTCAAGTTCTCATAAATTTGGTAATTATCTAATAGGAAAAGGAAGAGATGTGATTCTTCCAAGTGCAAGAAGCATGTTTCTTTCCTCTCTGAGTAAGATACATGACTTTATATGCCAGGTAACAGAATGGATGAGGGAGACACCACTGGTATCACTATGAAATAAATCATTTTGGAGCTGTTCTGGTCAGATGCTAAAGTTAAGAGTCTGAACAGCTTAATTAGGAGGCATGTTAAAAGCAAAGGGTGAAAGTTGCATTAATTACAGGAGACATCTCTCTCAGCCAGCCAGGTAGCAACTGTACCGTGCTGCTAAGGTAACATTATGCCACCCTCTTCATTAATCAAGGGCATTCTTCTGTCGTTGAGCTTGCTGGTTTGATATACTTCTGCATCTGGTATCATAGCCTAGTTTGACTGTATGTTTCAGGTTGATCATTTTGATTTAATTGGAGTTAATTATTGCCATATAACTAAATTAGCAGAGAAGAACATCAGCACACAATGTTTAGTGCGCATTCCTCTAGGCCTTCTCATGCTGAGGCAGATGGATCTTAGCCCGAGAGTGTGATGTAATGTGTGATGAACAAGTCTGTGGTGTCATCATCACTTTTTTCTTCATGGGAGATCAGAGGCAATTTCTCCTTTCCAGATGTTTTATATAGGAAAGTTTGAGAAGGGGTGGGTTAATAAACACACAATTAAGTGAAATCTTAAACAGTGATTTTCCCCTTGGCTCAGTTGTGGCACTTCCATGTGCGGGCTTTGTATCAGCTCAGAATCAGCTCCAGAACTGTCTGATCAGAAGATGTTCATTCACTTGAGAGTTGGTTTTTTTTTTTCTTTTCTGACTCTGCCTTAGTTTATCTGAAATCAAACACAGGAATTAGTGGGCAGTCCATTTTCTAACTGATAAACATGTTTGCCTTTTCCCACCTCCTTAGCTCAAGCGAGTCATTCCAAGGCAGTTCCTCAATCCCCAAGCAACAACCTGATACCTTGAAGGCAGGTGGGTTCCTTGCCAAAGAAAAGAGGAACAAAAAGCATTGGTCTGCTCCACCCTGCTCATTCCACCCATGCTGTTGGGTGCACTGAAAGTCTTGCAAGAAGTGGTCTCAGTCTGAAGCTGCATTTTAAAGTAGAACTCCTGGAGCTTGTTTGCATCTGAGAGACATCTTTTCGCTCAAACATTCAAACCACTATGGAAGCATGCAACCATGGTTAGATATACTGGAAATTGCACTGGGCTGGTTCCAAAACTGCCAATATGGCATTAATACACCTTCAGATGCCTTTACATGCAAGGTACTGATAGTGCAAACCATTACAGCAACATTGGGTGCATATGTGGGGGAGGGGAAGGTAAGAATTAATTGTATAATTCTTTCTCATGGAGTGCAGGGAGAAGAGATTTTTGTTTCATCAGGACCTGTAAGAGCTCAATGGGAGGGGCACCAATTAATGCTGGGTTTTGCACTCTCTTACTGGAGTAGCCAGAGGGGTTACTGACTAGCTCTTGGTGAAGTCAACATGTTTCTGCATTTCAAGGCCAACTGCAGGGAAGACAATTGCAGGTCAGTTTGTGAGGAAATGTGCTTACTTTCACTTCCATAATCCCACCTGAATAAAATTCCATTCAAATGCAACTTATTGATTTGAGCTCCCCAGATCCTACCTACTCCTGAAGATGTGAACTATGTTTCTATTTATTATTCAGCTGCTTATCCTTCTTCTCTACTTTCTGGAGACTATCATGACAGTTTATAGAGTTTAAACCACACAAGATAATACAGTTTTAAAGAGTAAATGAACATCCAACATCTCCTCCCAGCAGAAACTTACATCAAAGCAGACCTCAAAGTTTCCAGCCTTCACTGTCCATTCAAAGGTGATGGCCTGAAATCAGATCAAATGTACCTTCTTTGAATGTGCATTCCCAGTGTTGTTTGGCCACAATGAAGCATACTCTATATTATGCCTACCAGTCCTGTATTTGAGGATGAGGGACTTGAAACAAAACTTGAGTTGACATGTAAACATATGAGGAATAGGGCTGAACTTCAAGTCCCCAGATTGCTCCTTAACTACTTAAGGGTTCAAATCTGGTGCATTTCATATATATTGGACTTCAGTATCCCCATAGTGGCTGAAAATTTGGAATTTGAAGTCTTACACTTATAGTGTAAAAATTTGAAGTCTAACACTTCAATAAAGGCTGGTTTAGGCAAGTGCTACCAACTTCATTAGGTATTAGGAAGTCCAATTCATTATTTATCTAGATAGTTAAGGCCAAGGACATACCACATTTGCAAACATTATGAATTGGATGTACTTTGGGGTTTGAAAAGGTGCTTTCTGAGCCCTGGAATATATGCATTTTTTTTTCCCTCCTCAAATATATATGCCCTTTTTGTCCAGGGTAGAGATTTAGCTTTTTGGAGTTTTCACACAACCTCTGTCATTTAGGTTAAGCTTTACTGGCAAGAGATGCCAATAACTGATAGATGACTGCAGCCGCCAAGAATGCATCAAGCCCCTAACAGTCAGCTACGATGACAAAATGTCACTGAGAAATGCCTGTAGTAATTTAAAATGTCTTTAGGGTGAATCTCTGCCTGATTTGTATCCTTCCCACCTTTTAATGGAAAAAAAACAAGGAAGATTATTTTCCCTGTCCTTTCTTTTGCTTATTTTCTTTCCCCATATCCTTTTTTAAAGCTTATAATGTAGTTGCAGTGCTGCAAACAATAGCAAATTATTCTGAAAGCAGCTTTAAGATCTCAAGGACAGAGTCCTTTGATCAGAACCTCTCTTCTTCAGAATCAATATAAGTGAAAATTTACAGAAGTGTAAAATAGGATGGGCTGGATTCAAATTAGGTGCACACAAATGTGTTGGTAGAAGTAGATTTATCCACCTTACCTGTGGCTCCAGATGTCCTTCCCAGATCTGAGCAGAGCAGAGCAGTAATGGTATCATTTCAAGTGCACAACATGTACCCAATAAATGATGTTCTTGTCCGTGGTGAATAATGATGCATTCTTCTTAAGAAAGCAGCAACAATGGAAAACTGGGTCCCAGGCTGTCTACTTTCTGATGGCAACTTAAGACCTGGCACTTTCTCTTGCACTTATGCAGGATAACCATGACCCTAGGACTGAACTGTCTTTAAGAATAATGTCGGTTACTATAGTTTAATTTTGAGAAATGTTTTTAAGGGATAATCCAGATAAATGTTTGCTTTACCATGTTCTACTATTTTATTGTAGATTTTTCAAAACTATGGAGCTCACTGGGCTTCTTTGAAAGGCAGAGTAGCATACAAAAAAGTATTGTATTCATCATCATCATCATGTTGTCTTTGTTATTGTGCCATAAGCTTCTGTCATTTTGCCGTGGCATCTGGTAGGATACTGGGACTGCTAAGGCCTTTCGCTCAGCATGCTTCCAAAGTCGCCCTCCCCTCTCACATGTATTAGGCCACACACATAGCTAACTCAATCTCTCTTTCCCACAGCAACAGAATGTCAGGGAAGGTTATGGAATGAGGAAAATGGAGGTGCAGGAAGAAAGGAGAGTGCCTGAAGATTGACAAGAGATGCCTTCTCAGCACATAATGAAGAGTTAAGCAAGTATGAGCAAATGCCCTCATTTTATCTGATTGCTCTGTGGTTTCACTTTTCATAAAGGGGTAAAATAGTCTCTCTCCAGTCTGCCTCATTTTTACATGAGTTTACAGTTAAAAGTAGTGTATTTTCTTTCAATGTGTACATTTCAAATATATTTATTTCAAAATTAAATTAAAACTCTGAATTAATTTTTATGATGATGATGGTCATCATAAAATTGTGCTGCAACTTTTGGAGAAGAAAGAACAAAAATCCAAGTGGTAACTGTGTTCTGGATCACACTTAATCCACAAGATACAGGCTTAATTCATATCAGAATTCATAAAGATGACATAATTTATGTAGGGTTATTATTTTTTGGTATTTCTCATTCAACAATTTCTAAATTTAATTACAATCAATATATCCCTGGACTGCTATATTTTTTGCTTTGCATCATTTTGTTTCTTACAGATAGCATTGGCACACACTGGCACGCATGGATATTGATTCAACCACAGCATACAAGGAATCTTGATTTGGTTGCATGATTTCTTTGTATGCAATTTTTTGATCTCCATGTACATGCACAGTGTACATCAATTGCCTGCAAGAAAGAAAAATAAGATTCAAACTAAAATTTAAACTAATTCTGTGTGCTCAGTGACTTGAACAAAACCCTGAAATCAATACATGGGGGAAAAAAAGGCTAGCATGTTGATGATACTCCAAAATCACAATCTAGTAATTCAGAGCCCTAACTTTCAGAGGAAAAATAAATGAAAGAGAATATTATGATCACCAGTATGATCTTCAGACCTTACATGGACCTTGATATTATTTCTGTCCATTTCCCCAGAACTTTGGAATTCTACAGAATTGAGACAAAATGTCTCCCCCAACAAACCTTTTTTTTTTTTTTTGACATCCTTCCTAAAAATGCAGCCATGCTTATGGAATAATCAAGAAAAATTGGTTTGTTCTTCTATAATGTCTGTAATGTCCACCTGAACTTCAGTATAAGAGCCGAAATTTATTGTTACATGGAAATAAATTTAAGATCTGGTAAAGCTGCAAAAGTTAAAAAATATTTACACAATAAAAAACAACTACTGAAGATATCTTACAACCATGAAAGCAAGAAATAAAAATATCAGGGGTCAGTAATATCAGTTCAATTTTATAACTGAATACAAATTAAAAATTAATATCTTGCATGTATAGACCCTCAGAAACATGCAGTCACTTTAAAGAGTTGCAGAGAGGTGCTATGCTTGCATTTACATACAGTCTGAAACTGAAGTCAAATCTAATTTTGCCCAGCCCTTTCTAGTGTGTGCGCTTGTGTGCATGCTTGTGTGTGTGCACGTGCATGTGCACAGGAGATTTTCTACTACATCCCAATATTTACCAGCTCACGCTAGCAAGGACAGAAAGTGTGTGCTATGTTATTTCACTGGATTTTTCAGCTCAGCAACTCATTGTCTACTTTAGCCACTTCCACCAATAGAAAATATTAGAAGAATTATCTACATCAGAGTCCCCAGTTGGTTAGTGGCCCCACTTGGAATTTTGAGAAGATCTTGAACACTCTAACAAATATACCAGAAGGCAAACTGAAAAGATGCCCCCCTCACCACCCTGTAGCCTCTCAGAATGCAGCCCTGGCCCATTTTATTTTCTAAGAAGTCCTCTGGTATTTTTGCAGAGCTCAGAAATACCACTGGAAATATAAATAACACATGAGAATTGGACCTACAGCAGCCAGAGTGGCGGAGCTGATGGCCTAGATTGGTTGGGCCTTAAGGAAATGAAACAACTCTGCATCCAGAGATGCCCAAGACAGCTTGTTCTCATTCCTGCCCTTCCCATGGAACAATTTGTTTCAGGACCTAACCTGAAACACCACTGGGTGGGAACACTCCCAGGAATAGTTTTCAGTTCAGTATATAACTAAGCAGGCAAAGTGAAGGCTTCTGCAGATATTCCAACTAACCACTTCACCAAGCAACATCAGGTAGGTGGAATTGCACCGTAAATCATTGTGCAACTTTCAAAATCTCCTGCCTTGCTGTTACTATCACTTAGTAGAGTCCTCAAGTTTAATCAGTGGTTTCCAGCATTTTAAAAGCTTCTTCCCAACAGATCAAGCTAAGCTAAAGAGGCAGGTTAAAAACATGATGATTATACAGTACTGCTATAAGGTACGCGAAACTGATGCTTCATTTTTCTAAAGAAAGATGCCTTTTGAAGAGCACACTGGTGCTGTGAGAAGTACGGTGTGATGGGTTTCATGCCACTGTACTAATGTGGTTTTTCTTCTGGAATTAATATCTGGGGAAAATGAGACAGCTGATCAGTCAATACAGAAAGAGTATCTATGAGCTCTTGCATAAGCTCTTAATTAATTCAGTACCATTTACTGTTTGCACTTCAATTTCAGACTCAAATTTATATTTAAACCAAAGTGAAAGTTATTTTACGGCATGAAACAGAAATAGAGCAGCCATTTCCCTAATTCACAAACTGACGAATTCTAACATGTTATTTGGCAATCTTAATTCTGTTATCTCCCTAAATTTGTACTCTAGCTTCTGAACATATCAGTGGACAGAAAAGATAAATCTAGATATGCACAACATACCCACCCATCTAAAAGAATGTATGCTTGTATGTGCATATGTATATGTATATGCATGTGTGTGTGTGTGTACAGTATGTTCCTTTTCCTGGGCTCATGTTGATAATGTGGAATACATATAGATTTCAGACTTAGGTACAAATAATTGATTGTATGCCAGTATATTCTAGTTTGTCCAAACTCTCAATCCTCAAAATAGTCCCAGTTAAGAAGAAAAGAGCTAAGTGCCCTGCACCACCAAAAATTTGAATTCTGTGATCCCACATTTATTCTGTAATGTTCAGCTCCTCTCACCCACACCCAACATGGCCAATGGTTGGTTGGAATTGTAAACAACAATTGAGGTGAATCCTAAGGTCTCTGACCCCTTCTATTACCTTATATAGATTACCTTCTAAGGTAATCTATGAGAAAGAGGTGATTCGCTTTCAATTACTTTGTATAATGGAGTTACAGCACTTTAATGTTAAAATGGCTGAAGAATGTATATTTCACTGTCTGTCTCTTTTTTTTTTTAATATATTTTTTTTATTTTTTACAACAAACACATACAAACAATAACATAAAAAACATTAAAAAAAACCATCTTCCATTTTAAACCGTGTGTCAGCCAGTTACCAATCATTTGTGCCATCCTTTCATAGTCTTCACTCATCATTTATATAAAATCTCATGTCATCTATCTAACATATATTTATATATTTATCAATTATCAATTATTATTCATTGTCTGTCTCTTGAGTGACCTGCAGTCTCCTTAGTTTACCTCTCTTCTACTATATTCCAGGGTAGGACATCCTCTTATGAGGTTCTTTTCAAACTGGGAGATACGGGTAGGAAGGCTGCAGGGTAACTGAGGGATGAGTAACAGAAGAATATTCTCCACCACTAAGCAAAAGAAAATAGGTTAAATGATATTGGAAAGAAATATTAAAGCACCTTTTTTTGGGAGATTCTTAAAACAAAATAATTTCAGTTTCAAATATGGAGAACGCTCAGTGGAGGGAGGAGGTTGAAAATGTTCTCTGATATTGATATCAGCAATCAGCCAAGGAAATACATCACCTTTTTTAACTGTATGCCTACCAGAGACTTTCTGGGTGACAATTTTTCAAGTTCTCAGCTTCTTTAACGTGGGCAGCTGTAAACCCTAATTTTGCTCTCTCTTGTGCCCATGGAATGTTGCCCTTCCATGCTGATCCTGCCAGTAAAAGTGGGAGTTCAACTCAGCTTTGGAATATGGACTCGAAGCTGATCTTAGATTGACATTCTGCACAAGGCTTTTGATAATAAGTGAACTAGATCCTGGATTAACTCTTACTGTAGAGGTACTGGCCCAAACGTTTACTACTTTAAAAATAGGGTTGGGATAGCCAAGTTACAATGCCACTTTCTCCTTGCCAACTTCTTTCCCTGTGGCATCGTATCTCATTATACTATCCTGCTTCTGTTATTATTCTGTTGTGTTATCCTAGCTAATACAGAGTATTGCTAGCATGTCACTATCCTTATACAACTAATTCCTGCCAATGATGAGGGACTAGAAGCAACCAAAGGGATTTTCTCAGAGGAATCAACTCTCACCTGCCACCTATTCCAACCCTTCTTGCACTCCAGAAAACTCAGTAATCAAACACAACAAAACTATACCACTTCAAAAGGACAAATCAGTTCCCCTTCTTCTGAATCCTGTTTAGAAAAGATTAAGTTTTCCCAGTATGTCCTACATATCTCGGTACATTTCTGAGATTAGTAATAAGGGGATCCTCTCCAGAAGGGTCAACTTGTCCATCAGTCCTGCTGGCACCCAGAAAACCAGTGATCAGAGACAACAAAGCATAAACCTATGGTACCCTAGAAAAACAAATGGAAAGATTGTTTAATACAGCTTTTGAAAGCTTGTATTTTAAAATAAGAATGGAACACTTTCTTCATCATTTCAGCCCATTTTTCAATGGGTTGTTGCTAGAGGGTTTGGAGGCTGTTGTGCTGCTTGTTCCTCATCTCTGCCCTAAGAGAGTTACAAGGCAAATATTTTTAAAATGTATTATAATTAATATCTTGAACATATCCAACTGAAACTTGGAAGGGCTGAAGTTCTCCATAGGTTCTACCATCTCTGCTATTTCATCCCTCTGTTTCAAAAATGAAGCAACTTCAGTGTGTTGAACTTACTTCATTTGGCCTGTGGTTGAATATATTTTCAAATTGAATCTTGAATCAGCTTGAATAAACTGGGTTGTCACTGAATCCTGCATCACAAATTTGAATTGAATCAGGCCTTCTTTGAATCTTGAATTTCCAATTTGACTTAGATCAGGGCTGATTTGTACAGTTCTAGAAATTCTGTTTAGGTGTCATAATGAATAGCCATAAATGGGACCAGTCATGAATTTGTTTTCCTCTTTCCAAGTCATCTAAGCTACTAGTTATCATCACATTTTATGGCTGGAATTCCCTTATGCTTAGTTTTAATTTTGTGTGAAGTATTGTCTGCACGTTTGTTAAGTCTTAGAGGTATAGAAATCAGTATATACCCTGCTTATCAATTTCATATGGACAATTCACTCACAGATTCATTTCTTCCCATTTTAGCATTATTCTGAAATTTTAAAATATGCATGAAAAATCACTCTTAATTTTGTTCTTTCCACAACATAAACAATTTGTATTTGTATTTCTCTTACCTACAGATATTCTGCATGCAACCTTCCCAATATATGCATTCTTATAAAAGTCTTTGAACAGAGAACTGCTTCATAAAATACTAAGAAATGAGCCGTATTCCATTCTAGATACCAACCTGGGAAGTGTAATTAAAGCTGGTCTGGTTAAAAATGAAGACCAAAATTTTTTTTACAAACTCAAATTGGGATAAGTCTACTTTTCCCACACCACTAGAATTCATGAAAAATCACCCTTAGTTTTGTTCTTTCCACAACATACACAGTTTATAGTCCATGTATACAAACTGCTGAGCACATCTATTTAGTTACAGGTCCCATTAAAGTCTGTGGGATTAATTCCTTTTGGACCTTGTTCCCTCCCCACTCTTTTTGTAGGCCACTTTTTTGAAGAAAGGAACACAGCCACAATGAGACTAAAATCTATGTGATCCACATCCTGTACTTAATTCCTTGATGACTCAATTGTTGAATAAATGCAGAAAGAATCACCTGGAAGACACCTGATCAGTTCATTCAAGGTCAGTTTGTATTTCCCTCCTTGGAAGCTATACTGCCCTTCCCCATAAATCCCCATAAATTTGGGGAAATTTAGGAAGATTAAAGAACATCTCTGGTAAAGTGGTCTGTCTTTCTGTAAACATGCAACCTAGGCCTTGATTCTCATGTGTTTAGGTTAGGGTTTATTAACTGTCATAAATCATATGAGTGTTGGAAGCATAGTCAGTTTTGAAATATACATCAAAAGGGGGTCGGTTCTCCTCATAAGATTGCAGGTTCAGATTTCTTTCACACTCCCAGACAAATATATATAGGTTAATCTTACATGATAATTGGGCAGAATCTGGTTCTGGTTCAACCAGCAAAGCTAATTGAGTCACATCTTACATTGAGCTGTTTTCTCAACCTCTGGGAAAGCAAGGCTACAGAAAAATGAAATAAGTTACCAAAGAGATACAACCTCTAACTTAATACAATTTTATGGTGGCATTGTACACAAATATATTCTATGCATAGGTGTACAGGTAGAAGTCTGCAGTCCTTTCATTAAGTACAAATCAAAAAATCATATCCACTGATCAGTTTAATTGACCTAATCCATCCTTCTATTGTCAAGTGTTTCCTGGGAGATGCAGTCCTCAATCTTAACCTACAGCTATCATGACAAATTCAGATTTGAATCTTTTTTGGAAAATGGAGCCAGTTTTCCTAGTACAAGGGGAAGACTTCCAGTGCTATGCTGGTCTCAGACAAGTGTTATAACATGCTGCTGTTATAGGAACATTATTCATCATTGATGAATGCCTACCTTTTTTAGTGAAATGCATGCATTCCAGAAATAATGCATAGATCATTTGCAGGAGCACATTCATTATGGCAAAATGTGTACCTCATCTAATGAAACCAATACATCATCTTGTAAAATAATTATTTATATACTGTAGATACACTCCACTAGGTGGTTCTTGGGTTTTTTAAAATAAGCAGCAAACCCAGCTACACTAGATACTGCAATATGTTCGAAAGGAGGCAGAACCAGGCACTCTTTTTTGCTAAAGATGAGGCAACATCTTTTGGCTGCAACTGGAGGGCATAAACAAATGACATTGCCCTCTATTAATCCCCTATTCACTGTCAAAGTGATCTGAGCCGAGGCTGAAACCTTCAGTCACACAGGTGAATGAAAGAATAATGAAACAGTGAACCAAGGAACTTAAAAAAAAAAAAAGCACAGGATAAAGTAAGAAGCTAAGGAAAAGAGAAATAGTAATGTAAAATTAAAATGTTTCTGCCATGTTTTGGACTAGCAGCCTTCTATTTACAAGGCAAAAGTTATAGCCATTGTATTACAGTACTTATTGTTAAGGGTAGCTCTAAAAGGCATTAGAAAGATGCAGAGCGGAAAGGATTTTAAGATAAAAGCCTGCATATATGGACATTTGGATGCTTTAACATTGCATATATAAATACGATTGGACTTTGTGCGTGTATGTGTATACATGTGGCCTATCTATCTAATTGATTAATTATGGCCATCAAGTCATTTTCTACTTCTAGTGATACATGGATAGATTTCCTCCGTGACGATCTATCCCTAACCTGGTCTTTCAGGTCTTTCAGTGGTGACCCATTGCTACCGTAACTGAGTCCATCCATCTGGCTGCTAATCATCCTCTTCTCTTTCCTTCCACCTTTCCTAGCATTAGAGACTTTTCCAGAGAACTGGATCTTTGAATAATGTGTCTGAAGTAGGATCATTTGAGCCTGGTCATTTGTGCCTCAAGTCAGAGCTCTGGACTGATTTGTTTGATGATCCATTTGTTTGTTTTCTTGGCTTTCCATGGTATTCTAAGTGGAAAGCTGACTGTCTGTCTGTCTATCATCCATCCATCCATCCATCCATCCATCCAACTATCATCTACAAATATAATATGCATATACATATACATGTCCAGAAAGACGCACCCATAGGAAGGAAATTGAGTGGCAACTGCTTTCCTGGACAGACAGCAGCTGGGGAATTGTCCAATGAGCAAATATGGTAGCTTGCAGTCTATCCTGAATATCTGGCAAACTGTTGCTAGGAGCAGCTTAAACAGCAAGTGCAGCTATACCCTAAGTATGCAGTTTATAGATATGGGTTTGTTTGCAGTGTGTAACTGCAATGTAAGAGCCAGTTTGGTGTAATGGTTAAGGCACCGGGCTAGGAACCGGGGGACTGTGAATTCTAGTCCTGCCTTAGGCATGAAGCCAGCTGGGTGACCTTGGGCCAGTCCCTCTCTCTCAGCCCTAGGAAGCAGGCAAGGGCAAACCACTTCTGAAATCATACCAAGAAAGCTGCAGGGACTTGTCCAGTCAGTCGCTTCATTTTGAAGGCACCAAAATGAAAAAGAATGTGCATCATTACCCTTTGGGGACTTTTTCCTTTTTCCTTTTGTTTTAGGGATACTCTTTAACATTTAACTACTGCTCCTCAAGAATGAGAAACTTATGTGACAGGATCAGGCAAAGGGCAGAGTAGACATTCTTCTAATTTGCACAGTATACAAACTGAGGTTGGTATGTCTTGTTGGATAAAGGAAAGAAAGGGATTGTATACTTTGTTTATAACTAAAGACTTCCTGATTCACCAAGCAAAATCCATGATATTACCAAGCATGTATGTGCATTTAAAGTGTGAATTTTAACATCAACATAATTCATGCCTACAGGCATCCAGGAAGAAATAAATTTATAGTGCACGTCATTTGACTTTGACCGATTATACTGAGAACTCAGGTCAGTTTTAGATTATTGAAAGTTTGGGTATTGCTGTATATAGATTTTCACAATGGCCCCAAAGATTTACAAGATTTATTATTTACAATAATATTTTCTTTTATTCATATTGTAGTAGTGAATTTGTTAGTAAACCAGTCACTATTGATAAGTATAAAATATAGGGTAGAGTTTCTTCTGTATTTTTTTTCCTTTCTTAGTTTGCATTTTAGTTTGTTTTTAATTTTTTAAAAAATATTTAAGATTAAAGATGTTTTGTCAGTTGGGTATGCATAAAATAAATAAATAATTTTATTTTTAAAAAGATGCAGGTCCAACAATGTGCTGCCCACACACAAGAGACCATTGAGATCAGGAAGCATCAACACCATCTTTCACTGCGCTAAGTGTAATCCAATCCAACTTCACCGATCAGGGAAAAGGAAATTGAGCGAAGTTTATGAAATGACCAGGAATGCTTCTGAAATTCTTGGTTCAACTTTTGGGCTTTGATTTATAATTCTTTAATACTAGAGGGAGAGATCTAGTCTTAAGAATTATGCAGCAGTCATTAATACCGTTTTCAGTACAAAATGATATGGACATGCTTCCATGCTTTCTCACATTCTATCTAGCTATGCCTCCTCCTCCTATTCCTTCTTAAATTTCTATTCTGCCAAATCCTCCCAGATTCATGACTTTTTCATTCTGGCTCTCGTCTCTAATCTCTCCTCGTCACTGATATTTTAAAATACCAATTCAACCTTACTTTGAATCCCTGAATTATCTGTCACTTGTCTTCAGGATCTTATAACTTCCAGTATCTTTTTAACTTCTCCAGATACAGAGTCATATCCTAAGAAATAACTGCAGTGAATAATGGGGGATGAGAAAGGAGTTTGTACAAACCATAGCACTGCATCAGTATGTCTTCCTAGATCTTCAGCAGCTCCCAGATATTATATGAGGACAACCTCAAGGATTCAAAGCCCTCCATTGGTGCCACCACTGCACAGAAAAGGGGTCCTTAACTTTTTTCAGCAAGTGGGCTCATTTGGAATGTGGAGACCATATAGTGGATCCTCTCACAAAGTGGATGCTGAGGAGAAATTGCCCATTCACAAAATGGCTCCCTTGGGGAGAATTAACTGTAATAAAGTATTGATTTATGAGAGTGCCATTTGTCATCTCTTCTAGCCTCCTGTTCTTCCACAAAATTCTCCATATTACACCAATTAATTATGTTATTTGGGTAAGTGGATACATTTCCAGACTTAACACTGCACTGCAGTACTTATTTGTATATTATACAGTAGTATCCCTTTGCTGCCCATAGGAATTCTTGGAAATAAAAATTATACTGGAGGTGGCTTTTGTTTTTATTTCCAAATTAAAAGCATATGTTTTAAATATAAAAAGAGAGAAGGGGCAGGGAACCTGGTGCTCATTGAAGTGGGTGTTGAATGACTCATACATAGTCTCATATGCCACACTGGGAATCCCAGTTATATGTTAACAAACGATGGTAAATTGTAAAAGGAAGAAAAACCTGAAGAGAATTCTGAGCATCTTCTCAGCTGTGATAGGAAAACAAGAAAAACACACACTTCTCAGCCTAATCTTGATGGGAAAGTAAAATGGTAAATCAAAGGTGTTGCTCTTTAGACGAAGAAAGTTCTGATGGAAAAAAGTAACTACAATTAGAAATTAACCACTATAATTAATATTTCTCTTTAATGCTGCTGCTGCTGCTCCCCCTCCTCCTCCTTCTCCCCCTCAGAGATTTAAATTCTTATTGTTAAAAAAAATTAATGTACTTAAATATAATTTAATGTTCTTGTGGCTAATTTCTAATCAAGAATATACAGAGTACTAACTCTGCAATCTTAGTAATTCCTTTACCCACTTATAGATATTATATTTCTGTACCAATTAATTGCTACAATTGCTTGCTTCACTCTTCTTTTTAAAAAATGATTAATAAATACGTTTCTTAAAAAGAAATTAATCATTGTGTTAGGAAATAGAAATTTTTGTGACTCAGATAGCAAGCTTCCCAGACGTAGACCTTCAGAGCAACTGAAATCCTATGAATCAACTACACGTGTTACCTAATCTACTACAGAGATGGATTAATAAATCTAGATAAAGATAAATCTACCCACTTTATTTTTACTCAGTTTTCAATTTTTCCAGCCTTAAATTCATTTCATCCCATTTCTGTATCAGTGCACTAGTTTTCTTTAAAGAAGCCAATTGAAAATGTATAAGCAATTTTCTGCACCTCTTTTAATGTACATTATTGTATCAGTGTTTCCTAATCCCCATATTTAGTGCAAATATTTTCCCTGATTTAGCACATTTTTGTATATTATTTTCACAAATATTCTTTCTTCTAACATATGCCTAGTTGCTGAATCTGTTCTTGTTTTTAACTGAGAGAATTGCATCACAAACCTCTACCAGTGTGAATACTGAATTACATTTCAGTTTGCCTGCTGGTTTGAAAAGCGAGCATTTGGTGATGTGAACCTAACAAACTATCTCCTATCCCTAATCCCAGCTGCCTAACTAGAAGCCATTGTACCATCTCTTGTGTGCAGTATTAGTGATGCTTGAGTACGCCTGAAAACAGGCCAGCAATTCCTTTTTCTAATAAGCTGCCCCAATGATGCAGAGAGTAAAGCATCTGGGCCTGGTAGCTGGAAAACATAAGGACTTTTGAGAATAGCATGTACTTCCCTATAGCAGTTTCCCCCCAAACTGTCCTGAGGAGGACAGTTCCTCATCAGGCAGTTGAGGAAACTTCAACTCCCTCTGCAAAATTTCTCAAACCATGTCCATACTCCAAGTTGAAGACCAAACATCTGGAAAGTATTCAGATTGAGGAAGGTTGCCTCACAGCATGGGAAGATGTACAAGTCTTGTCCACATCCTCTTCCTCACCTGCAAAGGACTTTTCAGTTAGTAAGGGGAATAGCTCTTTATCTCAGTCCACACACACTGACTGGATCCTTAATAAATTTTGAGAGAATGTATGTAATTACCTCCAGCCTCATCCTTTCTTTCTGAAGGTTGTGTTGCAATACCTTTGGATTTCACAGAAATGTAGCCCTTTCCTTTTACGGAAGCTCATTTCATTATTCAGTGAACCTTTTGTTGACCCTTGGATCCCACTATATAATTTATGTTTCCTGAGATAATTCAACAACATCAGCTTCTGATTTATGTGCTTCATTTCTAAATTTGAGCATTTGGTTATAAATGCATGTTTTTCCCCCATGTGATTTATGTACTTTCACCCAAAATGTACATTCTCTGCTGCAATATGTGCATTCATATTATGCCTCTGATGACACCTTTCCTGGGAAGAAGGTGAGAGAACCCAGCCTGGGGCCAAGTCCTGAGGTTAATTGCAATCAATTCACCTTCCATGCAATTACACTTTCATCTGCACTGCCTGTGAAGTGAGCATGCTTAACATGCTATCAGCAGGGAAGCAAATGTGCCTCTTTCTTCTCCCCTCCCTTTGAGCCAATAAAGCCAGCTGAGGTATACGATTACATGGGGAGGGAGAGGGAGGTTTTGACTCCCTCCTTTTTAACACGTTCATTAAAAAGGCACTGAGAATAATTAATTACATCCCCATCAGGCCATTTAGCACCAGGCTGATTACTGCACAATTTTGGAACAATATCGAAAATAACTGGTAAATAAATACAAAAGGAGAGGGGACGGAACCATATGACTAAAATGAACAGCTTGTAGTGAAATAGCAGACATGGGAAAGATCTGCTGGGGTTTTATATGGGAGAACTTGGGGGAAATGCTCCAGTATCTTTTTCCCCACACCACTGATCTATTGTGCTTTTTCCTACTCATCTTTTCTTTCTTCCTTATAGTTAATAGCATCCATATTTTTAAAAAATGTTCAGGTTCTATTGATCTTGTGTTTTCTGTGCAGCTGGAAGTAGAAATTTGAAATTGCTGGTTGAGCAAATCCTTATTTTCCCCAAACCTGGGCAAGAAATCAGATGTAGTGCAGTGAGCAAACAGCCCACCAAAATTCTCCATCAAGCTTGCAGACAAAGAATTTCACCACATTTCACCACAGAGTTGCTTGGGGGTTGGACTTATTATTATTAGCTCAAATATGATTAGTGCAACATCTGTCAAGCACTGGATGAAATGGATGCTTTGAATGAAATGATTATGAATATCTCATTTTTGCAAAAAATAAAAATAAAAAACCTGTTCTGTTCTGTTTTGGAATTAAAAATCCCATGTAAACGTTCTCAAGAGGAGGAGGAGGAGGACAAATATCTCTAATATAGATGATTGCCCAATTTTTGTTTCTTGCAACTATCATTACAACCTTATTGATGTGATGTAGCCTTATAGAATGGACTGAAATATTTCAACATCCTTTTTGGTCTACTGGAAACTTCCATGAGAAAGCTTTTTCAGTGATATTTCTGAAAAAGAATTTTTTAACATATATTTTGAAATATGCCAGAATAGATCAATAAATATATTTATTAAAACAATAAATATTTTCTCTGTATCTATTTGGGACCCTTAGTCATCCATTTACCTGGACCAAAAAAACCCTTGTCTATGATTTGTTGATGAATGGTTAATGTATAATTAATTCCTGAATCTCAATTAGTTAAGAATTAATCATTTGCATCCAGGAAACATTGCATGGTTCAGTCCACTGGAGCCATTTACTAAAATCCCATGTTGATGAATGTCTTAGCATTTGATAAAATTCAAACCATTAGCACATAAGAGGTAGAGAATCTGTAGCCCTCCAGATGTTGTTGACCTACAACTCTAAGCAGCCTCAAACACAAATATGTTTTCTTTAATTTGTTTACAATGAAAAGAAATTAAAATTAAATTCATTCAATGTAGTTAATATCATTGTTTCACATACATTTTTCCTTTTAAATAAAAAATTGGAATATAGTGATAGCTTCTGTAGGGACTACAGGGGCCAAATCCAAGGCATTCTAGGCTGACCTGATACCTGAGCCTCGGGTTTACAACCCTGCTTCAGTACATGGGCCTAGGCCTGGGCCATCAAGTTTCCACTTTCAAACTTCTTCTTATATTCTTTTAAAGCATTGGACCAATGTGTTTGCCTTAGGAGCTGCAGCCATATGAACAGTCACATAAATATGTTAAAAGATCTCACGCAGATCTGATGGTATACCCCCCCTTTAGAGATTAAAAAATATCAGAACAACATTTCTCAGTAATAATTGAACCATCTGAATTTCACCTTATTTTTTCCTGTCCTTATTTTCATTTTTTCTATCCTATTCATTCCCTCCCTCCCTCCCTCCCTCCCTCCCCATAACTCTACACAAATAATTAAATGAGGACCAAACTTTATGCCATGCTGGGAAATCAGTGACTATCTTCCAAAGCTTGTTTGTTTGTTTGAATGAAAAGCAATTATGGAACTAGACATAGCTACTTCATTCAAGAGTGCAGAAGATCTTTATTCACATTACTTGTTAGTCTAGATTTTGCCCAACACTGCATGACTTGGGCACCTATATTTTGCATCCCAAGAAAAAAATAGCAGATGGAGTGGGTATCAGGGAGTCTAGGAACAGTTCATTTTAAATAGGGAGCAATGGTTTGGGGGAAAGAGTTAAAAGACTTCTACTTTTCAACCTTTCCCCATGCAAATCAGCAGCCTTTAACAATGGCTGCAGTGCATTTAGAGTCTGGAGAATAATCAGAAATAACCTAGAATAACATGCCATTTGAATCTGAGGAGAAGAGGTAGAAAATTGAACTCTAAGAGATATTTATTGATGATATACAAATCCACAAGATCAAAGATAAGAAGTTCCTTAGGGTTCATTTTTTAACTCTACTAAAAACAAGGGAAATACATGGCCTCTATCAGCAGGTTCCTTCATACAATAAAAATTCAAAAGCTGTTTTACTAGTTTGCTGTCTTTACTTGTCAACACCAGGATACACACAGAGGACAATCCCAAGGTATCTCAGTCCCTGATCTTTGTTAGACATTTAGTGCTTTTAATGGGTTGTCTTTTTTCTAAACAACTGCACAATATCCATTAAAGATGATTGGAGACTGTCTGCACAATCAACTTTACTGGAATAATAGAGGCCATAAGCTTACCTTAGATTATTGGCTCTTCCCCAGTTTGTTCTAATCACTGAGATCCTCTGAGATTGTAAAAAACATATAGGAAGTTTCTGTGTTGTTAGGTGGAGTGCCTTTTATCACAGAATGCAACAAGAGAGGAATGTACAGGTGGTTTCTCATTCAGCTTCTGAGCAGCTCAGACCTGCTTAGTTTCAACAAGGTGAATCATATATGCTCAGACCATGCCCAGACTGAAAGGTGAAGCAAACTCCTCCAGAATGTTTACCCATCCCACAGCATCTGATTGTGCCAACAAGCCCAGTTGCAATAACAATGAATAACTTTTACATGAAGCTTTGCGGATGATCATCCTACCAAAAGAAATAATATTAATTATATCAAATTCAGTAGTAAATAAACTAGCTGTAGACGTCAGCAAAAAGGCATATGGATCAGAAATCCTTTTGTGTTCTTCATTCAATGGAAAGTAAATCCTCTTCCTGGCTTCTTCTTCTGAGTATGGGCGTTCAGTCCATTTACCTGACTCTCTTCTATAAAACCTATAATAATTAGCATGCTCTACTCAGGTTCATGAAATAATTCTTAGAATATAGTCCAGAGGCCGAATTCTAAGACAAATGGGAACTCCAACGGACAGAGGTAAGAAATAAAGCAGTTTTCCCATCTCATCACTAGGAATTCTCGGAACTATAATCCTTATATATCTAGAGGGCAAGAGATTGGGGGAGACTAATCTAACACAAACTCCTAATCTTATCTACAAAGTCATCATATATTCTAGTCCATCCACACCTGTAATTTTAATTTCCTTAACTCCACCACACAGCATCATATGGCTGCCCCTTAAACTTTGAATTGTTTCCTGAAATATTTGTATGATATCGCCAGTCTTCTTCAAATTCTTCCTCAAACCCAGCTTTCCCACTTTGCTTCAGTTTCTCAAGGTTTCCAGTGCCCTATTGTAATTCATCTAGAACTTCATCTAAATACATGTGAAAGTCAAACTAAACTAAGGATTCCACTGGCATCAATGAAGGCAGGGGGGAGGCATTAAAATCGTTCACCTGCCTGATTTAAAACGCACGCATGCACAAAAGCAGAGGGAAGTACTCAACTTTGGCCACTTGAAGTTGTGTGGACTTCAACTCCCAGAATTCCCCAGCCAACCAGTGAGAAACACTGGCCTATAGCATTGTGCAGAGTAGCCCAAAATTGGACTGGGCTACCATGTTCTAACAATTAAGTACAGAAACTAACAAAATGTAGCTGTATGACATGCAATTTGTGTATTGTTAATTAAATGATCTCACATTCCTTCCTTGTACCCCCTATCCCTTTTTGTTAGCCCTTTGAGGTAGTACAGACAAGAAGCACAACAATGAATACTAACTCTACCTTTATTGTAAGGTTGCAGTAACAGAATCTTGCAAGACTGAAAGTATTTCTCCCATTTTACTCTCTAAAAAACTAGGGAGGGTCCCTTCTGAAACGCTTTCCACTCCCTCCCTCCTTTTATGGACTGAGATACTTTTTACATGCTGGCTGTCCAGTCTGCGGCTCTTCCTCCTGTCTCCCAAGGTCATTCCCACATACCATTACACTTTTTTGCTTCCCTTCCTTTGTGTTGAATTTCAGATTGTAAGCTCCTTGGACTGGAGTCTGTCTTCTTGCACTTTGCAAAGCACTGTGCGCCCTGAAGCAAGATATAAATAATGAATCCAGATAGAAACAACCAAAGTCTGAGATCTAGTTGGCAGCAATTCTCAAGATAGCTCTTTCTGAGGAACTAGCTGCAGACTCAATGGAGGATCTGTTTGCCATCCCCCGTCCCTCCTCCTCTCACTAGCATATCCTAATTGTCCTTTGTGTCTCCAGAAAATGATTTTCACATCCTGTTGCCTATATGATCATCCACATCACAGCCACTGTAAAGTCCAACTCCTTCTCATCTTCCTTTCCTCCACGATATCCTGAAACAGGTGGGGTTGCCTGGATGTTTGAGCAAAGGCCATACTGCCACAGGGAACCCCAAATCTTGCCAGGCCTGAGATCAGCCTCCTTTTACACTTGTAGATGGATTTGAAGCTCCCTTCACTTCCACATATCAGAAGGATTTAGTGGCATTTATTTTGTCCCCAGTGCCTTCCATCCCCCTTCTTCTGCTACCAACCCTCCCCTTTCTCTTCTGTCTGCCTGGCAAACTTGAATGAATGAATGAATGAATGAATGAATGAATGAATATAGAGCCTTGTCAAGGAAACACCAAGAGGGGAAAGGGAGGGGGCCATTCTCCAAAAGGCCCAAGCAAACAAACTGTTAATGCCATAAGCATCTCTCTGCTCAGCCCTGCTCTCTTTACACGAAGCTTGGGAGGTATTTTTCTGAACTGCCTGCAAAAAGGGCCATGTAAAGCCAAGGGATTGAGGGAGTTGGACTCCAGGAAGGCACAAGATTGTTGTGCTTCCCAGAAAGGTTGAGCTGTACTCCCCCACCTGCTTTAATGAGAACGCATTAAGCCTTTTCTTAACAGCCCTGATGCTTTTTTTCTTCCTGCAAAAAAGCCACTGAGCTGCAACTTGCGATGCAGAGTGGTGATTTGGAGTGTGAGATATATTTATGTATAATAGGAGGGAGAGATGCCTTTTTAGGCTCTCCCTCCTGCTCAGCAGGAACTGAAGTGGGTCTACTTCTACTGAAAGCAAATGCATGTGTGTTGGGCTGTTTCCCCCGCCCCCAGCCTTCCCCACCAGCACAATTTCCCCTTCCTTGCTTTTCTTTACAAAAGCACCTCTATAGTCTTTTGGCAGTAGACACTGGCAGCCTCTGGATCTGCAGACCACACACATAACATGCAAATATAAATGTCGACACAGTTGTTTATGCTCTTGCATTTTATTTGCAGAAACGCTGAACTCTATAGCATCGTAAGAAGAGAAGTAATAGTAGCAATGATAGTATTAGAAATCATAATATGCTATGCAAATTAAACTCTTTATGCAGCTATCTAAAGATGCAATATTAAATGGGCATACTGGATTATCTCTCCTCACCCCACCCCCCATGAGATGGAGATTTTGTGTGACTTCTTATTAAGCAGTCAGGCCTATTCCTTCATTTTATCCATAAAAGATATTCAAGA
This sequence comes from Python bivittatus, assembly GCF_059951505.1. Lineage (NCBI taxonomy): Eukaryota > Metazoa > Chordata > Lepidosauria > Squamata > Pythonidae > Python > Python bivittatus. The sequence goes on along the minus strand of NW_028277034.1, from coordinate 39,139,878 downwards.
CTGCTGTGAACACAGGAGTCCTCCTTGGTGGCCAAGCTCAAAAAAAAATGTGGGTCTTTTTGTACCATCAGTGCATAATGGTCTTTAGTTTTATTTCTCTACTATCCTGAATTGGAGATTTATCAAAGCTGGTTGGTATTTTGTTTTGTTTACCAAAGGTTAATCTGACCTTACCAGTCACTAAACAAATGGAGGCCATTATAAAGACCTGTGTCTTCTGTTGTCCAGAGGACTACAAGTTCAAATCCTATCCAGACAAGGTTTGCTTATTCTTTAATGTTTGTGTGCTGCTAAAGATGTTCTGGGCCAGAGATAGGCAACTTTCAGGCTTATGGGACTTTTTTTTAACAACAACAATGATAGCTTTATGGAAAAGACAATGAAGTGAAGGCTTGTGAGCCCACTAAATAATTGTGAGACTGGAGCTAAACGATGCTTCCAATTCTTTCCATCACAAAAATCTAATGTAGTTTACCTCAATTTTTCTATCCCTAAGTAAATATTTGTTGCTTTTGTTAAACTTCTGCTAGATGCAAATCCTTGCTATTTACAGCAAACCGACTACAGTATTGTTTTTAGATTTTTCTCCTGACTTTTGATCTAAATAGAGGAAGTATTCTGAGAGCCCATTTTAATTTCTAGAATAGAGTTGACAACTGTCCAGGAAAAGGATAGACAGATTTTCTTTGGACTCCTTCATAAACTTGAGGTGCCAAGGGTGGCATTTTGGCTCTTAATCCCAATAAAACAGAAAAAGGAAACATTCCCCCAAGTCCAGCCACTTTGGCTCAATTGATGTCACATTAAACATCCCGCTCCAGCCCCCAGGCAGGGCTCAAAAAAAAAAAAAAAAGGAAAAGGAAAAAGCACAGGTCTCAGTCTGAAAAATGTTGCCCATTTCTGACATATATATATACTTGACAGAATCAATACAAGATTTTATGCCACTTAAAGTGAGCCTTCCACCACTGCCTCTTCTATCACCTCCTTGTCTTCTTCTCCTCCATCTCAATTATATTTTTATTTTGTTGCCCCCTCCTCCACTTGGCTTGTCTCTGATGTGTTTGTTGGCTCATTTTTTGACTTTTCAACTAGCCTTAGTATCAGCAGGGAGACAGTCTCTAGCTTTCCATGACTATTTTCCCCCTCAAAATGAGCGCCATGGCCTGCACGATGACTATTTTGCTCCAACAATGGCAAAGATTGGTTAAAACATAAGCTACATTTTAAGTTACTTTAAGTCATGTTTCAAACGTTTATTTGCTGCATTGCAGCAAAGTCAGGCACAAGCACACTTGGAGCCCGTGACACCCACCAAGCCTTGATAGTTGCACAGATAGAGAGAGAGAAATGGAGGTAAGCATTTTGGAGATTCAACTAGTAACATCCAAGGACGCTTTCTTACAACAGCAAATACTACTTAACATTAAAGATTTATGGTTGCACCAACAAAAACAGCAGTGGCAGCAGCTGTAGGGATTTAGACACTGTCATGGCAGTATGATATTGGTGAGATGGACTACCAGAGACACAAACTCATCATAGGGGTGGCCTTGTCAAAAGGTAGATGCTGTCAAATTGCAGTTCTTCATTGTATGATTGGCAAAGACATATTTCACATCCACACTGATTTATGTGTACTTTTGGAATAATGTGATAATCAGCCAAAAGCAAGATCAGACTTTGGCAATAATGGTGGGTATGCATCTAAATAGTAGAGAGAGTAAGACAAAGACCAAGAACAATGGAATTAAAAGTTATGAGGAGAAGTAGCTGTATTCATTTATGCAAGCTTTTTAAAGAAGACCTTCATAATCAGATGGCAGCTTGCAAGATGGCCTTGTTAGTTATGGTGACCTTGTTTATTGAAGTTCCTCCCCATAGTAAACTATCTTTTCTACTCCAAAAACATTATTTATTCTCCTAAACTTTAGAATTTTTTTTAGTTCCTTTTCAAAATATAGAAATTATCATAGAATCATCATCATCATCATCATCATCATCATCATCATCATCATCATCATCATCATCTTAATTAACTAAATACAAAGCAAATCACAGAATTATTCTGAGATTTCATGTGAGATCGAAACAGAAAATGGGAACTATTTAAAAAAGGCTGTAGTTATATCAAAATGGGCATCTACATCAAAACAATACAATACAAAACAATCTTATTTCTCCATCCCTAACCTCTAAAAGGATCTTGTGTTTTTTTATAAATCAAAGTACACTTTTGCAATTGAAATACTCTGTGGAATTAAGTAGCGACTCAGTCATTACTATAAAGATTTGCTGCAGATTTTATTGTTATTAATAGTTCCCCCCTAGGAATTTAGTTTTCCCCACCCGCCCTTTTTAACAGAGCAATGGCATCAACTCTCTTCTCTTTTACCTGCCTCCCAACTTTTCATATACAGTATTAATATTTCTTTCTAAGAGGTAGGAACAAGTAATTTTTCCTGATATTCTGTTATTTCTTATTGCAGTTTATGACAGTAGTAACAATGGGATGCAGCTTCCCTCCTTCATATATTTTGAGATAGATGATAGATGATAGATAGATAGATAGATAGATAGATAGATAGATAGATAGATAGATAGATAGATAGATAGATAGAGGTTCCCTACTTTTGTTATTGTTGTTGTTAATTCTTCCTAATTACTTCCTCCTAAGAAGTGATCTTCTCAGATATTCTATCATTTAGGACATGTTGTTGTATCTTTTTGCAGATGAACACACCATGAGAAATAATTTAAAAAATCAATATATCAAAATCCATACCTGTCTCCTTCTTGTCTCCATGTAGCCACTTCATCCATGAATTAAATGTCAGATGTTTGGAATTACTGAAAGCAGATTTTTTTCCTCTCTAACTCTGAAATGCAAAGCTCCTTCTTGCACTTTCCCCAGGAAGAGATATCTCTGAAAATACAATGTCTGACATTCCTAATGCATGGAAAGTGAAGACCTCCAGACTCAAACTGAATATTTTAATTGACAGAAATAAATAGGAACTGGAGGGAGGGGGAGGGAGGGAGTTGTTTATAAGGCTTAAATGGGATTTCTTTTCTTGAAAATCATATAGTTCTTTTTTTATTTTGTTCATTAATTTAGCCTGTTAAATTTAACCTCTCCAAGGACAAGTTCTTAGAATGTGTGTGTGTCCAACTTAAATGCAGAGAGTTTGTGTGAATGTATTCTCTCTCTCTCTCTCTCTCTCTCTGAAAAAAAGCAGAACCTGCACATGAAGGAAAAATGCTAGGAAATTTTTAAAAAGCCCTCTCACCTGTATGGGTGATATGTGTCTTCCTCAACCTCGGGTCCTCTACCAGAGGCCTGGGGGTTTGAAGGTTCTGCACAGTATCTTAGCCGTTCCTAGCACTGCACTCTTCTGGACAGAGAGCTCGGATGTTGTTCCTGGGATCTGTTGGAGGCACTCTCCCAGCTTAGGAGTTGCAGCCCCGAGTGCTCCTACCACCACTGGGACCATGTTGGCCTTTACTTTCCACATCCTCTCTAGTTCCTCCTTCAGGCCCTGGTACTTCTCCAGTTTCAGCAATATGTATATAGTTCTAAGAAGACAGTTTATGTGTGTCTGTTTAGAAAAAGGTTAATTCCCTTTGTTGCCTGACTATATTTCACTCTTACATTAAAATGTGTCCATCCAAACCTTTCCTTTTGCAGTACCAGCATTTCCCAGTCTCTAAAAGTATCTTTGACACTTCTGGCTGATAGAGTCACAACAATTCTTTGTATAATAAGATAGTTATTAGAAAAAAACAAGTCTGAGAGGTAATTAAAAATCATTTGTTTGGTATTTCTCTCGTTTTTCTCTATATTCACTGTGCAATTCTGGCTACATTAAAGCTTTGAGAAATCTGAAAGCCTTGTGGTTTGAGGGTGGGAACAGGGCCAAACAAAGTAAATGGGATTTGAATTTCTAAGCATTAACTAGATTGGTGCATTTTCTCTCTACCCGTCCCTGTCATCTTAATCTCTCCAATGCCAGGAAATCTTTTGGCTAGAATATCTTCATTTCAGATGAACCCCCCCCCCCCCACTCCCCTTCTATTTAAAAAGAAGAAAAAGAGCTCCTCTTGAGGTGACTTTCCTTGCTTTAGAACAAGCTTCCCCATCAGCATTTGCACATTGAGATGAGGAGTTAAAAGCAAAGGGGAGGGAAGATGCGCTGGTAGCTGAGAGAGAACTCTTCCTTCTGCCACCCAGAGAAGGGAGAACTAAAAGGATTATAAAAGTTTAGATTAAAATGATATAAAATCTACCATTTGGCTCCAACACTAGTGCCTTGGTCCTCTGTAGCTAATCTGTATGCACCCTGTGACCTTCTCGCAGCGAACCCTGCTAAATATATTATTCCCATGGGGGCTTTCACTGCTGCTTGGTGTCAGAAATCAATATGTATGAGGCGCGTGGATGGGAATTTCTAATAGATCTGCCTGGCCCTGCGCTGCTTTTCAATATCTGCCTTGCACTATTAGTGCCGGCTCGGTGCCTGTGAAATAACCGAGATAATCTTTTAAGGTGCGCTGTTAAGGTGGAACCTAAATGTAGCTGTTTCAATTATCTCTCCCTCTCTCTCAGGCACCCGTAGACAGGCAGAGCAGCCCCTCAGCAATTATAAAGACGGCTTGCCTGGGATGGGTCATCTTGGGGGCAGCTCGGATTATTAATCTCCAATCAATCAATACATTAATCAATCGATTGATGGTTTTAAAAGCTATTTGGGTTAAAACATATTAAGGGCAGCAGCACTGTAGGATTTGGCTTCCGGAATAGTTTTTTTTTTCTCTCTCTCTCTTTGCCCCACCCCCAACTGAGGGAGCTGTGTTGTGGGGTGCTTGGGGAGGACAAATTCGTGTTTTCATGAAGGAGGAAACGTCATAAAAGGGAATGTTAAACTTTGGTGTCAACGAGTGTGGGAAAAAGATGGGGGAAGGTATCCCAGTCTCTGGGTGTCAGGCCGGCCACATGGAACTGGAGAATCCATCCATCCGACCTGTGGGAGTGTCCTTTTGAGAGACGGTTCCTTTATTACTATTGTTTAAATGTCTCATTCATGCCATTAAAATGATGGCACGGATGATACCTGCCACCCCGTTCCTGGTCTGGAATATGGAGGGGGGGGGCTGGAGAGCCATCCAAATTAATTTATTTTTTGTCATTATGATACGGTTATTTCCGCTCATCACTTATAACCTCTTATCTGCCTGGGTTTGCTGTAACAAAACCAGAATCATCAATAATTCTCCAACTACCCCCCGCCCCAGAACGTATACACACACACAGGAGAATCCAATTCTTGCTCCCCCCCCCCCCCCGCCTTTAAGCCTGGAACTATCTGAGGCCTGAAAGGTTGGAGGGGGAAGAGGGAGCGGTGCTGGGTGCTCTTTTCTTCTCCCGCCGGCTGGCTCCCTTCTCCTCCCTCTTTCTTTTCAGTTCAACACGTAAAGGAAGCTGTTCCGGTTGAATGCACAGAGGTGCGGCATATAAAAGCAATAACTTGGAGGCAGAGAATCTCTCTCCCTACCCCCGTTATGGGGAGGGAAGGAGGGAGGCAATCGCTAATCCATGCATACTTTTATCTGGCTTTTGATAAGCAGCAACTCAGCAGCTGAGTTGAAAATCCTTGCTAGAGATGACAGGGCGAGAGACAGAGAGAGAGAGAGAGAGAGAGAGAGAGATGGCGCCCCGCTTCAGAATGACTTTTCACTCAGTCACGTTTGGCTTGCGTGTCCTTGTGAGGCTCTCACCCGACCAGAGGTTGATTGGCACCCCGCCCTACAGATTTCCTCTTCCCTCCTTCCTTTCCCCTCCCTCCCCATCTCTTCTCTCTACACACTCCACTTAGCACATCACAATCCACCTGACAACTCTCAGAAAATCCCCTGCCTATTTGTCTGGCCTTATTTAGTCTCGGTGTGCACACCCTATTAGCCAGGATGTGACAAGCTAAGGACAAAAGGGCTTGAGGTGAGGAAGAGCTGAACATATATAGAATGAAACAAATTGGAAAGTTTTAGAAACAGAAGGCCTGGCCCTTCAGATTCCAGGCTCATCAAAGTGATGTTTGTTAGCTTTGAGGCACCTTTCGTATTTCACTTCTCAATTCCAGATATCTTCCCTTGGGAAATAAGATCCATCCACTTCCCTAAACTCACTATTCCAGAATAAGTGAGCGTAGATCACTTATTTTCTCATGATTCCAGAGTAGGGTGTTGCTGCTTGGCTACCCACCACCTGATTAAGACCAGGGATGTCCAAGTTTATGCTTCTCTCCCTATTTCCCTTGTTTTGAAGGCCAGTTTTCATTTCATGGCTGCTTTTCATTTAGAATGCTGTCAACATTAGAACTGATTATATATATTTATATATGATATTTAAATTCCTTCTGAACTCCTCCCATTGTGTGGGTAGATATATGAAAAACAGCAATACATGTTAACCAAACGTCTGTGAGAGGAGATAGAGTTAGTCAGCCGTGGTCCATCAAGGGATGTAGACTTAAACTTGCATTTTAGATTACTTTTGTCAACCATGAACTGCTCTGAACCCTATGCTATAATCTGTATATCTTCCTCGGGTGCTCCAGAGAACTGCACACATTTGTACGTAAGTTTTCTATTTTGGTTCCTGCTGATGATTAAACTGTGAACCTGGTTCTAATTCCTAATTTATCTTCTAATACCTTGCTATCTGCACACAGACTTTTCATCTAGTTTACCACCTAGCTTTCAAGAATTCTGGATAAACTGACCAAGTCAGATAAAACCTGTTCTTGTTTCACCAGTATACGTTGCTAATTTTCACTTGAAATTAGCAAGGTTGGAAGAAGAATCTCAAGGTGATGCAGAACTGGGAAAAACTGAGTTTAAGACTGGAAAAATGAGAAATCAAGACAAACTAAAATCCATTCTTACTACTCACTGTGTCTGAAAAATAGGTATCTTAACTCTATAATTATCTGATTTGGAATACAATTTTTTCCAGTTCACAACACCTGGCTGAATTACAAAGCAAGAATAATTAAAGTTCTTTTCTGGTTCAGAATGTAAAATAGATTTCTGCCTATCCAGATAGTTGTAAATGCATCCATGAAAGTTCCTTAGTATAGCCCCTTATTCTCATGAACTCACAACTAAAAAATATAATAAATCCAGCATTCATGGGGAGTCAGATGGTCCAAGTTTGGTTTAAAGATAAAGTTTTTTTAAGTACCAGGGTTTTGAAACTGTCCTTCAAGACCTAATATCTAGACAACAAACTAAGCAGGAATAGGCTCATTTGATCAGAGTATCCCTACTATAAAAAGTGTGTCTACTGAAATTATAGGAGTTTTATCAAATTATTTACTTAAATATATTAGCATACACAAAATTTATGCTAATCTGTGTCCTTTTTTGTCCTTTTCCTGGGTGTTGAATTTCCTCTGGGGAGATGGGGGGGAAAATGTCATCCATAACCAGCCTACGGGGTGATGAGAAATTAGGTTTCCTAGGATCTCAGTATCCTGTATAGAAGCAAACAACTTTGTCTCTAATGCCATACCTCCTTCTAAAAGGTTCCCCTTTTCTTCTCCCTAGGATTAAAAAAGTGGTTTCCTTTTCAGCCACTAGAAGTATTTTTTCTATAAGAGTCCATTGACCAGATTTGTCAATTTTTCCTCCCTCCCTCATGTTTCAACCCAGTTCTTCACTGGTGAAAAAGCTGTGCCTGAGGAGGATTTGGAAGTAGACACTTGCTTGCTAAGTTCCTGAAAAAGAAATCTGAGCCTGGTGAAAGCCGAGACAGATAGACAATAATCTCTTAGCCTAGTAGCAAATAAGCAGAGAAATAGGAGAAGATGAAAGATAGTTGAGCCTGTTGAGGTAATAAACCGGACATAAACCTTCCTCACATCCAGCACAGACCAAGAGGACTTCATCCATCTTATGTTCTTGTGTTTCTATAAAACAGATATTTTCCTTAGTTCTTTTCTCCATTTCTATGGTTGGAACTAAGCAGAAATGCACTCAGTGCCTGGTGATATTGTTACAGCAAATTCTTAAATCATGTGAAGTTCATACAGTTTGCATACAACTGAATAATCATCCATAGATTCATTTAGAACTGGAATTAGAAGTCTCAGGCCAAAGGCAAAGGCAATTAGGCCTTCTGAACATCCATTCCCAAGATTCTTTTCAAATAATTGAGACACAAGTCACTAGTTAGTTCATTTAGAAACTGTCATAGCCTTGACTGTGTGGAACCAACTTGGATTCTGCTTTGAGATAACTAAGGAAAAACAATGTTACTTTATTGCTGTGCTCAAGGGCAATACAATAATGTGAGAGCAATCCATTTCATCATCAAAAGATGCTGAGGTGACAGGAGGCTGGCTTTTGAATCCTCAACTTCTGCACAAATGTTTGGCCATTTTAAATGATTGCAGTGAGGTTTTGCATGGTTGCCATGTTATATCCTAAGCATAAGATGTGCAATGTTAAAGTCAGTTAAGATCTCTCAACACACCAATCTCTTGGTGAAAAGAATCTTGGAAATGAGTGTTCAGATGGCCTTTACCTTTGACCTGGGACTTCTTGAATTCCAGTTCTAAATGAATCTATGAATGATTATTCAGTAGTATGCAAACCATATGATCTTCACATGATTTAAGAAATTGTTTTCTTAGAAATTGAAAATAATGTTAAAAGCAACAAAAAGAGTGTTTAAGAAGCTCCAGTTTTGTAGGGCTGCTGTAGGTTTCTGTCTCTGTATATAGTTAACTGGAGCAGAGCGGTTTTATCCAAAATAAATCTGTGACTATTTTGGAGTAAAACTGGCCTTTTCTTGACTTTACTGGCTGGGATTTCATGCTTCTATGACACATAGCTTCTCCTTTGACGTATTTATGAAAGCCATGTGAACAGAACCTATCCTTTGAATCTTTTGTTAATCCAAAAGGTATTATTTAATCCAAATGGGAGAGATGCAAAATGGCATTATCTCTCTCCTGTATTAAAAGTAAATGAGTTCTTGTCTCACAAGATACCATACTGTAATCACAGCAACTTCATAATGGGGATGGCCTGGTAGCTGCAATATTCTTTGTAGAGTGCCCTTTTCACCAAATATTGTGAAGTATTGGCCTCCACTATTCCCTTTGAGGTTCTGTAAATAAAAGGTCAAATTTTCACTTCCATAACTACAGTCGGGACCAGAAATATTGGAACAAGGATAACTGTTTTGGCATTTGGCTTCTGTACACCACCACATTGAAGTTGAAAGGAAACACACCCAGATGGGAGCTAAGTCAGGACTTTCAGCTGTAATTCAAGGGGTTTGACAAAAGTGGGGCACTAACCAGGAGAGACATCACCTTGCCGACAAAGATCCGCATAGTCAAAGCTATGCTTTTTCCAGTAGTAATGTATGGCTGTGAATGCTGGACCATAAAGATGCTGAGCACCGAAGAATTGATGCCTTTGAAATGTGGTGCTGGAGAAGACTCTTAAGAGTCCCCTGGACTGCTAGGAGGTCAAACCAGTCAATCTTAAAGGAAATCAACCCTGATTGCTCATTGGAAGGATTGATAATGAAGCTCAAGCTCAGATACTTTGGTCATCTAGTGCAAAGAGAGGACTCTTTGGAAAAGACCCTGATGCTGGGAAAGACTGAAGGCAAAAGGAGAACAGGACGGCAGAGGATGAGATGGTTAGATAGCATCACTGAAGCAATAAGCATGAAACTGAGCAAACTCAGGGAGGCAGTGAAGGCAGGAAGGCCTGGCGCAATATGGTTCATGGGGTCACAAAGAGTCAGACACAACTTAATGCCTGAACAACAACAACAAACCATTCAGGAAGTACAGCCAATGGCATACACACACACCCATCGTTGGTAGCTCATAAGTAATGGAACAAACCAACATCATGACAAACATAAGGATTGCCTTTAATACCTGGATGAAAATCCTTTGCAGTCAATGACTGACTGAAGTCTGGAACCCATGGACATCACCAAATGCCGAGTTTCTTCCCTTGAGATCCTTTGCCAGGCCTTTACTGCAGCTGCCTTCAGCTGCTGCTTGTTTGTGGGTCTTTCTGCCTTCAGCCTTGCCTTCAGTAAGTGAATAGCATGCTCTCTTGGGCTGAAATCAGGTGATTGACTTGGCCATTGAAGAACATCCCACTTCTTTGCCTTGAGAAACTCTTGGGTAGCTTTTGCTGTATGTTTTGGGTAATTATCCATCTGCAATATGAAGCGGTGTCCTACCAGTTTGGCAGCATTTGGCTGAATCTGAGCAGAAAGTATAGCCCTATACACTTCAGAATTCATCCTGCTGCTTCTATCAGCAGTCAGGTCATCAATAAACACCAGTGACCCAGTTCCATTGGCAGCCATATATGCCCATGCCATAACACTGCTTCCACCATGTTTGACAGATGATGTGGTATGCTTTGGATCATGAGCTGTTCCTTTCCTTCTCCATACTTTTCTCTTCCCATCATTCTGGTGCAAGCTAATCTTGGTTTCATCAGTCCAAAGAATCTTATTCCAGAACTGGGCAGGCTTTTTTAGGTGTTTGCTGGCAAAGTCTAATCTGGCCTTTCTGTTCTTGAGTGTTACCAGTGGTTTGCACCTTGTTGTGAACCCTCTGTATTTACATTCATAAAGCCGTCTCTTGACTGTAGATGTTGACAATGACATGCCTACCTCCTCAAGAGTGTTCTTGACCTGGCTAGATGTTGTGAAAGGGTTCCTCTTCACCATGAGCAGAATTCTGCAGTCATCCACTTTAGTTGTCTTCTGTGGTCTTCTGGGCCTTTTGCTGTTGCTGAGCTTGCCAGTTAATTCCTTCTTTTTCAGGGTGTTTCAAACTGTTGTATTGGCCACTCTCAATGTTTTTGCTATCTCTTTGATGGGTTTATTTTGTTTTCTCAGCCTAATGATGGCCTCCTTCACTCGCATGGACACCTCTTTGGACCTCATGTTGAGAGTTCCAGTGAACAGCTGCCAAATGCAAATGTAACACTCAGAACCACCTCCAGGCCTCTTATCTGCTTGATTGGTCATGGGGTACCCAGAAACAGGCCACACCTGGCCATGCAGCTGTTTGTCAGCCATTTGTTTCATTACTTATGAGCCACCAATGATGGGTGTGTGTGTATGCCACTGGCTGTACTTCCTGAATGGTTAGTGCCCCACTTTTGTCAAACCCCTTGAATTACAGCTGAAAGTTGTGACTTCGCTCCCATCTAGGTGTGTTTCCTTTCAACTTCAATGTGGTGGTATACAGAGGCCAAATGCCAAAACAGTTATCTTTGTTCCAATATTTCTGGTCCTGACTGTAAATAGTGGTGAGCATCTACGTTATGAAGTTGGATGGGGGGAAACAACTACTGGTATATCATAGGTTGCTGTATGACAACTCCCAGTATCCCTCACCACTGATCATATTTCATAGAATGTAGGAAGTTGTAGTTCAGCACCTCTGACCCGTTTCCTATATCTGTCTTGACTTTCTGGGTGTTGTCATCAACTGTTTGTTCATTTAATGTACAGTATGTTCATTATTGTTTGACCTAAACAATTCTCAACCAAAATTAATAAACCATATGAATCTATAAAAAACAGGGAAGAAAGACACCTAATAGCAATTAATCTAGGGGCTTTCTTGAGTCATTTTGCTGTCTGAAATAAACAGGAAGATGTCTTTCCCTCATTCCTCAGGTAGAAACTAGCTAGACTATCAGTTGAATCCCCTTCTTTCCTTCCCCTTATAGACCGCTTCATTTCCATAGATGTTAAGTGGTTTATAAATAACAACATAACGTTAAAACACAGAAAATCAATAACATGAACATAATAACAAGAATTCCCTCATGTGTCATCATTCAGACAGCAGAATTTTCAAGCATCAGCAGATTCTTATTTTAACAGTGGTGATGAAATGGCATCCTCCATCATCCCTGAGAGCAGAAGCTAGTCTAGATGCAGGGCAAGCTATATGGGCACAACACAGGGAGACCTATGGAGCAGTATACAACTCAGTTGAACATAAATTGGTCAATTTATAAATTGATTTGCAGATGACATTCTTTTGTTCATTTCTAAACCTCATATTACTATTCTAGTGTTGATGCAAACAATAGATGCCTTTAGTAAAATAGCAGGATACTCTATTAACTGGTCCAAATCAGAATTGATGCCAATAGGTGAAAACTTGGTTACCCATTCATTTAAGGAATATCAATTCCGTATTTGTACCAAATCTATTAAATATTTAGGTATGTCTATACCAAAGGATATAACTCAGTTAGCTACATGTAATATAGATAAAATATATAGAGAGGTTTCTTCAGATATCAATAGATGGGAGTCATTAAACCTCACCCTTTGGGGAAAGGTGAACACTCTCAAAATGCATATTATTCCCAGATTCATTTATATTCTGCAAGAAATTCCAGTTTTTATATCTGGAAAATATTTTTAGAAAATAAATTCTTTGTTTAGAAAATTTCTATGGGGTTCTTCAATTCCAAGAATACCTTTACAGAAAATGCAATTGCCAATTAATGAGGGAGGATTTGGTCTTCCAGATCTGGAGCTATATCATCATGTTTATTTATTGTCAAGAGTTAAATACTGGAAGCCAACAAGTGGTGTTGATTTTCTGATTTGGGCAATTTTGGAATATACATATATAACACCTTTGCTCAGATGGACAGTATTAGGATCAAAATACACTAAAACTCTAATATCTCTAGAAACACTTTCGTTAGTTAGAAAGCTATGGAACATAATGTCTAATAAAAAAAGATTTGACCCTTTTCCCCATGCCCAGCTGACTTTATGAGGAAACCCAACTTTAAAAATTGGGAAAAAGATGGTGATATGGAAAAATTGGAGGGAAGTGGGGATACTGACATTGGACAATATCCAATTGTTGAAGAAGATGATGAAGATGCATTTTTAATAGATGATGAAGATGCATTTTTAATGTATGCTGTGTTAACAGATAAATATCATGTATCAGATGTAACCCAATGGCAATATTTACAGTTACAACATAAGTTTGGACCAGCAGCATTTTCAGGTTCTGAGATATTAGAACAACTTGTTAAATCCTTTAAAACTAAAAAACCTATTAGTTTGTATAGATATTTGTTATCAATAAATCAATTTGATATGCAGATGCTAAGGGATGAGTGGAATAAAGAATTAGAGATTTCTATATTGCCTAGACGATGGGAGAGTGTCTTAACTTCTATAGCAAGAGTGTCAATGAATCTTAAACTACGACTTATACAACAAAAAATAATATTTAGAATTTATTGGATTCCACTACATCTGTATAGAAAAAGATTGCCAAAAACAGCATTTTGTTGGAGATGTAGGACAATGCCTCTTTAAAACATGTTCTTACAATGTCCTATACTTACTAAGTTTTGGGAGAAAGTAGTGGACTATATAAATATGATGGTGCAACAAAAGCTAAACTTTTCAGAGGATAATATTCTTTTGAACTATATACCTAGTAAATGGAATTTAACAACCGGACAACATCAGTGGATTCTCCAGACCCTTACTTTGGCCAAAAGACTGATATTGCAACATTGGAAAGATAAATGTATGGCCCCATTTAGTCAATGGATTGAAGACCTGATCACACTTGCCACTTATGAGAGGATTGCCTATAGACATAGACTTTGTATGGACAAGTATAATGAAATATGGGACTCATTTATACAAAATACACTGGGTTAAAACAAAACAAAACAGGATAGTCATATAATTCTATTAGAAATATATATGGACTTGAATAATATTTGTTTAGATAATGTTTGTATTAGATAAGGATATATAGAATTGTAATTGTGTACAATTATAATTATTTACTTTGATGTTATATTCACTTATGTTAAAGCACTTTTTTCCTTTTTTTGTAATTAATAAAAAATTACAAAAATTAATTAAAAAAAGGGCAGGCTATATGGGCTTCATAACTCTGTTCTGCAACAAAGCGAAATAATTGGGGCCTTATGAAGAATGGCCAAAGCATTGCCATTGCAACTCCATAACATTTTGCTTCCTGGTAAGACCTTCCCTTGTAAATGCCATTGGCCTAGGCTCTGCTGTCCTTTCTTTCCCTCTGATGCTGCCAAGTGCAATGGTTGCAATGAACCCTGTTTTTGAAGAAAGACAGCCCCTGGCTCTTGGTCCCAGCAAAGCCAATGGGGAGTGAGCAGAGACTTCATATTATTATTGTACATGACCTGAGCTTTATGATATGGACCCCAGCATAAAGTTCCAGTTCTGAAGCAACTTACTGGAAAATGTGCAATCTCTACTGAGTTCAGCTTTGCAAGTGGATGCCAAGATATATTCTCTTGCGTGCTTTGTTAAAGTGTGCATGGTTTGCATGCATGGCTTATATTCTGGGTCATCATAAACAGCCACGTCATCTGCCTTTCCATGTGGGGAGAAAGATAATGTATCCAGGCTAGATTCCTCCAGTCCTGGAGGTGCTCTTGTTATTACCAGGTTTCAAACCCTATCAGAGAAAAAGAATAATCATTTATCTTCTCGGTCCCCCTATCCAAAAGTTTGCAAAAGGCTTAACATATCTCATATGTGCTCTAGACAGAATGAAATGAATGTAGAAATCAAAGTTTTAAGTTCTGTAAGGTGAACTTTCTGAAAGTACTCCTAGAAGAAACTGCAGATAGTTACAGACTTCTGACCTGATCCAGTTGACATTAGCTCTCATTGCCAATTGAACATTACGTGCATTTAGTCTGAATATATTCCCTTAGCTGCAGAAATCACAAAAATAATGAACAGAATCTTAAAGCTGGAAGTGACCCAAAGATCATTTAATGTAATACCTGGTCTCTGCTTCTAAACATATTTAAAAAGGGTCACCTTCTCAGGAAAAGGAGGGATATGTTATCAATATACATATCCTGTGATTTCATTCTGTAACTTTCTAGATGAATCTAAAGTTTTAAAAATCATCTATTACACTTGCTTTAGGCTAATAGTCTCAGTTATACAAGCTTGATGCAAGTGAAAAAATACTATTCTAGAATTAAGAATCTAAGGGCTTTTGTATTTATATGAAATGGAAATCTAGCACTTGTGTTTCTTAGACTCAGTTGCTGCCTTGAAGAGATTGTTTATATTAGGATATCATATATTAATCATTAGCCACAGACATACAACTAAAATTTGCAACTAAGCGGCATCTTTGATTTGTATCATGTTTACTATGGCAATTGAGACACTCTTAGCTCTCACTAGTTCAATGTTTAATAGGATCTGTCTCACTTACAAGTGGGCACTCTTTTTCAGACTCAGAAACCTTGCACAACAATGGTCCAATTAACCACTCCCCCTAACAGATAATAACAGAATCTTGAGAGTCTGACTGTTTTCTTACCTCCTCCTCCTTTTTATGGTTCAGGAAATTAGAGGGGCATCTGCCTCAGCCATTTCTGAATGTTAACTTTTGTGGACTTAAAGAATGCTTCGGCCTAGGCAACAGATCCTGCATCTCTCTGTCAAGATCATCTTCCTTACTCCCTACAAAGGCCTTCTGGAACACCATCAGAGTGAGAGCCATCTGGATTTCAGGGGGGACGTCATTCCAGAGGGCAAGTGCTGCTACAGAGAAAGTGTGCTTCCTGGGGTCCTGAAAAATAACATGGTTTGATCGAGGGAACCCAGAGTGTGCCCACTCTGTAGGCTCTTACCTACAGGAGACAGGTGGTGCCTCAAGTAACCAGCCCTCAAGCCATGTGCAGCTTTATAGATGATAGCCAGCCTTGAATCACACCTACAAATATACTGGCAACCCGTGCAGCCCACAAAGCAGGGGTGTCACATGGGCATGCTGAGGCATGCCCACCCCTGCTTTGCTGCTACATTCTGGACCAGTTGAAGCTTCTGAGTGGTTTTCAAGAGCAGCGACATGTAGAACACATTGCAATAGTCAAGCCATAGGTGACAAGGACTTGAGTGACTAAGGACCATCCAATCCAGGAAGAGGCACAATTGGAACACCAGATGGAGCTGTGCAAAGGCCCCCTTAGCCATAGCTATCACCTGCTCTTTGAGAAGTAGCTGTGAATCCAAGAGGACCCCCAGATTGTACACTACTCCTGAATGGGGAAGTATAACTCCATCCAGGAGTAAAGATGGAAGATCTCTGAACCTAGGCAGTCCCAATAACAACATTGACTTGGTCTTGGTAGGATTAACTTGGAGATAGTTCCTCCCCATCCAGACCCTAATCACAGAACTCTCAATTGAATTTTTTCAAACAGTCCCCTAATGATATTGATATAGATCAATAATTTTATATGAATCCCTTTTTAGATTAAGCAGTAATCTTAGATGTCCTATAATCAAACAATGGAAAGTAAAAAGAATAAAGCAAAAGAACAAATCCTGCAGATCTAACCTGCTCCATGCATTTTATCATTTTCAGATATATACTTTGTTCAGTGGCTATGGGCATTCTCAGTTCAAATCCATTGCCTGATCACTGGATGACAAAGAACTATCCCCCATGTATGACTGAAGCTGGCATCTTGACATTTTTTTTGACCCTCAAACCCCCTGAACACCACACTTTGTGGTGGGGGCGGGAGTAGGAATTAAACAGGTTTCTGCCTTCCTTTCTGCATAAATGCCCTTTTTAATATTTTTGTTCCAACTTTCATTCAATGAACCCAAAGTCCTATATTCAATACTATCCTATTTTTTTCTCCAATATCCCCATATTTAAGCTCTTTGAAGAGAAATGATCTTGCTAAATGGCAGAGTACATTCCCTACCATTTAATAGTTCTTCTCAATTAAATCCTTGGCATCTCCAGTAGATGGTCAAATTAGCAAATTATAGCATAGACACCAACTTGACAACCTAATTGCCAGGAAGAACAGAACAGGCCTGAGCAGTGTTTTGATGGCTGGGAACCACAACATGTTTTGGGGAAACCAAGGACCTCAGTGTTTGGGGCATTATGTAAATGTGATCGGTTTTGTTCTCTAGTTTGTGTGGGGGAATTTATGTGGATTTCTTTGTTTAAATGAATAGAGACTATTTTAGGGCTTCCTGATCAGTTTTCAGTTTTTGAGGTATGTTACCTCAAAATGTTTTTTTGGGGGGGAGGTCAGTTGTGGATGGAAAGGGCATGGTAGGTCTTTCAAAAGTGATCAAAGGACCATGTGCAGCCCTGAGGTTGTATGTGCTTGGAGTAGACAAGGCTGGATTAGATAGAGAACTGTAGTGATCCATCATCAGGCAACTTCTGTGTTCATTGAATTAGCTTCTCATTGTATGTATGAATTTAGTTAGTAGGAATGTGCAAGTCAGGCAGGATCTGATTCAAATTTGTGATTCAACTCAAGTTTGAAATTCATTTTAAAAGAGCTAAGTCAATTCAAATTGATTCAGGGGTTCAGTTCAATGATATGATTCAATTCAAAGTGTTTATCTGATTCAATAAGCGTATGCCTGTATGTGCAAAAATCCATCCAATCTTTGAAAATACTTGAAAGCTCCAGATCCATTGTGAAGCCTCAAACTGATTCAGTGATATAATTAGAAAATTCATCCTAAAGGAATGATTTGTTTGACACAGTTTCAGATTGAATCTTTGCACAGTCCTAGCAGCTAGAACGCCACAGCAGTTGCAACACCTAGCTAGCCTTGGTTGATTGAAAAAACCAAGCTTGACCTGATTAATGCTGAGATGGGAGACTTGCAGGACATTCCAGACTGTAGGCTAGATTGGGAAGTCCAAAAACATTCCAGAAGGCAATGGCAAACCACTTCTATATTATGCTATGAAAACTTCATGGAAGTGTCCATACAGTTGATTCACCTTCACCTGAGCCTTACTTTTACATATCCATCACATTATTCCCTTTCAAGATAAATAACTTTATGCAAATTGTAGGAAAAGTGAGAATTAGGGGGCAAAATAAATTAAAGGCCAGCAAGAGATTTTTTTTTAAGCTAACTAAATCTAATTTACACAAGTACCATTTGCCATCTCCATAACTTTCTACTTTGCAAATGATCTTTGCTTCTCGTCCTTGAGATGTCAAGTTCACTTGACTTCAAAATGAGGAAAGCCAGCCCTGTTTTGTTTAAGGGTTCTTTCTGCTGTTCATTTCCATTGAGCAGGTCCTTGGTATCTTCCCTAAAGTTGTAACCTGATCGCACTGCTGTGTATGCATAGAAAAACTGACAGATCATCCCTCATAGCAACCTATGTGTGGTTTTTATGTTTTTTCCAATATGGATTTTCTTTTTCAAAGTAGGTTGTTCTGGCTTGCTTTCTAATTTATCATTTTCCAGGACTGTATAGGTGCATCTGGTGGTAAAGGATGATCAACCTAGAACACTCATAAGGATTACTGTTAGCTGGTTTGGTTAAAGAGCAGAGCTCCCAGGCTTGTAAAGAAATTATTTTTGTCTTCATTCATTGTAAAATGTTTCTAATAGCAGAGCAGTTGTGTGTCCTCCTGTTGCCATTTCTGGGAGAGGAGTGTTTAATAAGATGACTAAAACTGGCTTTCAAGGAAAAGGGGTGGAAAAAAGAGTGGGGGGAGAAGAGCATAGAAGCCAAAATTCTCTTCTCCTTTGAATGTTTATATTTCACAAGCTAAACCAAGCAGGCCCAGACTGAATAATTAATCGTAGCTCTGTTTAACCTCACACATCTGCACAGTTTTACAGTGAAATTGTTTGAAATTCCATTCTAGTGAAAGATCCTTGACTTTTGAGAAGCTGAGCAAATTTGAAAATAAAAATAATAAAATAAAATAAAATAAAATAAAATAAAATGTGGGACTGGCTGTTTAGTAGGCGTATGGCCTGCATTTTGAGGAAATGGAGGCAGATTGAAGAAGATGGCTGGTCACTCTTTTAAGTAAAAATGGAAAAGAAAGTTGCTTTTGAATTTATTGTTGTTTGACATATCAGGACAAAGAATACCATATTTCTAAAACTATGAAACTATTTTAGGAATGTTAACTTGATCCTGGAAGCTTTCCACAGGTTTCTTGATGTCCCCAATATCACACATTGAACAGCATTAATATTTTTCACAGAGAGGCTAAAAGAAACATAATATCTGTTCAAAGTACAGTGC
Source organism: Python bivittatus (assembly GCF_059951505.1). NCBI lineage: Eukaryota > Metazoa > Chordata > Lepidosauria > Squamata > Pythonidae > Python > Python bivittatus. The sequence goes on along the minus strand of NW_028277034.1, from coordinate 39,120,706 downwards.
TTGATGGTCCAGTATCAAATATATTTACCACATGTGTGCCAGCTGGAGGACAGGAAAATCAAAACACTAGGAAAGTTGTATGATTTTGGTGTGAAGATTCACAGATTACCTTGACAGTCTAGTGTATATTATAGGATTGTGATGAGGCTCATGATGCCTTGTATAGAAATCTAGCTGGCTTGGAGAACATATCCCCATGAAAAAGAGACTAGTGCATGCCATCAGAACTGCCACAGAAATCACATTTTACCTGAAGAATTGGTATAGAATAGTAGCCCCAACAGCAAGGGGAAAGCACCATTGGACTAATTTTCAAGCAAGCATGCAAAGGACTGAGTACTCACATCCTCTGTTATTAAGGCCAGAGTTTCTCACTTCACCCCCATTCTGTCATCTGTTATCCTATTTGTACAATAGTTGTGAGTATAACTAAATTGTGAGTATAATTGAATTCACATCTCAAGAACCAAAATGCATTGTTTTATATGTACCAAACATTGTCATACAGATATAGTTCAGCAACTATGAAAAAAAGCATGTCTACAATGGCATGTGTAAGGACTGTCAACAGTGCAAATATGTACATCATCCTTTCTCGAAGGATTGCTTCATTCTAGTGCCACATCTTTGTAATGTATATTAGGTGGAATGATAATGACTAATCTCAAACTGCCCACTGATTCCATAATACATGGAAATTTGATTTCTCTTATCTAAATCTAGCACTTCAGCCACTCCATTTTTACCACGTCCTTCAGCATCCTTCAATTTATATCCTGTTGTGTTCCATGCATATACATTCAAGATGGATATGCCCCATTAGTTCTCTAAGAGTGCATTCATTTTCATTTTATCCTTTGTAAACACAATGGAAAGTCATATTGATTGACAGCAAATACGTAATGCGTGATATGCAGGAACAGAACCACATATAGAAAGTAGCTCATGAAAATGTGTATAATTATGTTCCTTCCCATTCTTCTCCCCAGCTAGCTATATATAGATGTCAGGCATCACAATGGTACACAGTAAAAATCTTACTGTTTTGATTCCAGTAAGAAATATGTTTTATTATTATAGTCACAGGGACTAAGAATGTGTTGGTAACTTTTCCAAAATATCCCTAAATCTTCATGCACTGCTCCTTTGATTGTGTTAGCATTCATTGGGAAAGGCAAGAAGCACTGCTTACTTCTTATGACATGGGAGTTTGTGCAAAGTTCCCCTGTTTTGACCCTGTGACTTGAATTGGAATAGCCCTGTTGCTTAGAATAAAGCAGCAGCACCAGAAGCATAATCTAAAGCTTGGATTAATATATGAAAGATTAACTCCATGGTGGCAAAGACAATGTTCTATAGCACTATTACCATCTTACAGCACTACTTGTATAGCTAAGAAATGAAACCAGGACTCATACTGTTATTTTTCTTTCTCACAGATGGACAGATTCAGTGAATTTAGTACCCAAGATCCCAAGTTTTTGTGAATATTCATTAATCCAATAGAAGAGAATATCTGTAGCTCAGGGTTGAACTATGGAGTCTTTGGTGCTCTCTGAGCTTGGTTGTTTGCTTGCAGATGTTTATTACTTGACTAGGTAACAACTGATCATGTTACCTAGTCGGGTAATAAAATGTCTGCAAGCAAACAACCAAAGTCAGAGAGCACCAAGGACTCCATATTAATTAATTGTTGATGATTTAGGAGCTCAACATTTTGTAGAATTATATTAACAGTTGCTAATGAGTTCCACATGAGCTCTGAATATTCTGTTATGGATTGAAATCTGCCAATAAGATCTACCATAATATAAACCAGACTCAGTAACCAGTTTTAATAACTGCCACAGAGAGCCATGTTTTTTCAACATCAGTCTGCAATACTAGGATATCAATATTGGTTTATCCTATATGGAGTGTCTTACAGAGTCCTTGTAGCAAAAGGACCTATAAATTTGCATAGCTGTGTTGCTAAGGACATCTTATGAACGCACAATCACCTGCATGTAACATATAATGTTCTGTTTTGCAGGATTATTATGCCTGCAAGTGAAGTCATTATGAAGTAAGTCGGTTCAATCATTGACAAGTATCACTGAAAGAGTTGGATGATCTGGACTGCTTCTCTGGGTGTTTCCAGATGAAACTCCTATTATGCAATTGTTCTGTCCTTGTCTTTTCTTATCACACACATAAACATGCACACTCATACCTGTTTACGTTCAAACAATGGAATGTTCATGAAACATCTTTTAATTGATAGGATTAAAAGACTATCAACTGAAAGTTATCACCTGGTAGCATATCCCTCCTTCCAAATACTGTTTATCTTTCCTTTCCTTTCCTTTCCTTTCCTTTCCTTTCCTTTCCTTTCCTTTCCTTTCCTTTCCTTTCCTTTCCTTTCCTTTCCTTTCCTTTCCTTTCCTTTCCTTTCCTTTCCTTTCCTCTCCTAACAGGATTTTTATCACATGGATGACCTCCATTGGGCCCAATTTTCCTAGGGTTCTTTCCAGCCCTTCCTTCCTCCTTATCCAAATAATTATACTAATAATTGTCTTTTAAGGAAGAGTTATGCATCTAATTAGAACTTGATTAGTTTCCAAGTGAGAATTTAATGATGATCACTATCTCTGAGCAAGCATGTGGAACTGTGCAGGATCATGCCATTAATAATTGCTGAGAAGTTCCTTGGAGAAATGCTTCTTAGAAGAAACTGGCTACTAGTTAAATAACATTGCAGCAGCTCAGGTTTTTTTTAATAGTAAATCTGGCTGGGCAGCCACACTGAGTCTGTGTGAATCCACTGAGTTTTTCCTGATGTGCAGCTCAAGAATGATATTCCCTTTCTGAGAAAACATGAGATTAAGCTGATAGCCAATCTGGTCTGATGAATAGCATGTAGCACTCAGGGGACATTAGTTCAAATCGCAGTGAAGCTACTTGGGTGGCCTTGAGCAATTCACCATCTGGCTATCCCAATTTCCCTTCTGTTGAATGGGAATAAAGCAGATCTACCCATACAGTTATAGAGAAAGCCTCACACAAAGGTTACAGAGGACTCAGCACACCAGAGCTAAGAAAGCCTTCTAAACTATAGATAACAGACAAAACTCTATACAGTTAAAATTGTGCCCCCAAATCAGTGTTTCTCAACCTTGGCAACTTCAAGATGTCTGGACTTCATCTCCTGGAATTCAGACTGGCTGAGGAATTCCGAGAGTTGAAGTCCACACCTTAAAGTTGCCAAGGTTGAGAAGCACTGCCCTAGAGAACATTGGAGCTTTTGGTTCTTGAAAAAGAGCTCTACCGGTCCAAACAGTGAATGACTTTTCAAAGTGAGGAGCCATACTCTCTTATGGATATTATGGCAAATAGGATGGCTCAGGAGGAAATATGAACATGATTGTATCTTCAGGGTGAAAACATTTTCTGATGTTCAATAATGGTATATTTCCAAAGAATCTTTGCTACACAGAGGTCCTATTGTCAATGGCATCATTTTCCCATGTGTAAGTTAGAGCACCTTCTTTTCAGATGTGTTGGGGCTGCAGGTCCCAGAATTTGCAGACAGCATGGGCAACAGTAATATTGGCTAGGAGTAGCAGTCTACACACATTGGGAGGGTTTTGGGAAGCATATTATGTGTAACACTTGTTTGAATTTTGCCAACAGTGCCCAGTTGTTTAGCACATGCTAAAACTGGTTAGCCAAAAAATTGAACAACCATCCCTCATTCCATTCTGTTCTGGTAACCCCTGTCATCTTAAAACTATTTTAGGAGTTGAACCATAGATTCACACTGGTGAATGGATGTATCATTAGGATAGTGAATTGAAGGCAGCCATTTTGGTCCAGACGCCTGGTTATGCTTCACATGTCTTTCTTGTTTCTGTTGGTATTCAGTCATCCTTCCAGTATTAACAGAGGCAATGAAGTTTCCCATTGGTCTACTAGACAGTGCCTAAAGGGCAGATGCCAGGAGTGACAAACCATGAACCTCTGTGGAGTTCAGCCTCCTTGGATTTTTCCGCCTTGTAGGATGCAGTTTCAGTCATGTTGTACACATAGCGCTGCTTTTACATGACATATGGGGAGTGCCTGCCTTGTTACTTCTATAGGTGATGGGTCACAAACTTTGGGAGAGATGGTGCTTTTTGTTGTAGACGTGGTAGGAGAGGAACGCTGTTAGTCTATGGTGGCAATAAATCAGGAGTCTGGTAGCACCTCTTCTGACTAACAAATTTTATTAAAATGCATACGGTTTCATGAACTGTAATTCACTTCATCGGATACACAGAGTGGCTAGATTAATGTAGGATTTAAATTGGGGTGAGCCTAGGGGCAGTGGATTCTCACTCAACCAGAAGCAGATTCTCAGAAACAACAAGAAACATCAGGACAATTATGTTTGTATGGGAACCAGTCCCTACAACCAACCCAGATGTCTCCTTTGCCCTGACATCTATGCCAACAGCACCATCACAGGGCCCATCAAGTACACATGCAAGATTAGAGGCACATTCACATGCTCTTCCTCTAATGTGATGTATGGCATCGTCTGCCAGCAATGTCCCTCTGGATTTATGTAGGACAAAGGAGACAAACTTTGTGCAAAAGAATTAATGAACACAAGTTTGACATAAGGACCCAAAACAAGGACAAAGTAATATCAGAGCATTTCATCCTCCAAAGACACTCTATGGCAGATCTCAAAGTGACTGCTTTGGAAAAAATGGGACTTTAACAGAACCGTTGAATGAGAGATTGATGAACTCACATACATCAAAAGATTTCAGGTAATCCCAGAAGGTCTCAAACACTTAACAGATTACACTTAATTGATCAGGTATCTGTAAACTATTTCACATGTCACCCGCATCTGCATAACCAACCTATCTTCCCTTCCCCCACACCTCACCCCAATTTAAATTCTACATCAGTGTAGCCATTTTATGCATCTGATGAAGTGAGCCGCAGCTCATGAAAGCTTATGCCTTTTAACAACATTTGTTAGTTGAAAAAGATGCTGCCAGAGTCCTTCTGATTACAGTACTCTGACACAGTAATCCACAGTTAGTTCTCCAGCACAAAACCTCAACAGGACTAAAGATATGCAGGACTACAGGAAGCACTCAGACATTTAGACCTTGAAAGGAAGTGGGAGGTCCTGGCATCCCAGTGCCCCTGAGAATGACTCCTCCTTGGTAACCAAACAGCATTGCTGCCATGATGAGGAATCGAGAAGTTGGCATCAAGATCCTCATGAACGGTAGGCATTGGTAATTCAAACAAAAATAATTGGGGGACATACAGCTCGATAGGAGGAAGAGAAATGGAGAGTATAAAGGAAAGGTATCAAAATGAAGTCAAGGGATTATCCGAATACTGTAGAGGTCAGAGCATTATGTATCTAAATGAAGTCATTAGCTCAGGAACTACTTCTAAGTGGTTGTGTCCTTGCGTAACAGCTGGAAAGATGGCCAAGGATGAAAAATTGGAAGCTTTTGTGTAATGACCAAGCCTGAGCTATTTCTCTGGGCATAGCTACAGTGGGGCAAAAAAGTATTTAGTCAGCCACCAATTGTGCAAGTACTCCCACTTAAAAAGATGAGAGAGGCCTGTAATTTTCATCATAGGTATACCTCAACTATGAGAGACAAAATGGGGGGGGGAAATCCAGAAAATCACATTGTCTGATTTTTAAAGAATTTATTTGCAAATCATGGTGGAAAATAAGTATTTGGTCAATATCAAAAGTTCATCTCAATACTTTGTTATATATCCTTTGTTGGCAATGACAGAGGTCAAACGTTTTCTGTAAGTCTTCACAAGGTTTTCACACACTGTTGCTGATATTTTGGCCCATTCTGCCATGCAGATCTCCTCTAGAGCAGTGATGTTTTGGGGCTGTCACTGGGCAACACAGACTTTCAACTCCCTCCAAAGGTTTTCCATGGGGTTGAGATCTGGAGACTGGCTAGGCCACTCCAGGACCTTGAAATGCTTCTTACGAAGCCACTCCTTCGTTGCCCGGGCGGTGTGTTTGGAATCATTGTCATGCTGAAAGACCCAGCCATGTTTCATCTTCATTGCCCTTGCTGATGGAAGGAGGTGTTCACTCCAAATCTCACGATACATGGCCCCATTCATTCTTTCCTTTACACAGATCAGTCGTCCTGGTCCCTTTGCAGAAAAACAGCCCCAAAGCATGATGTTTCCACCCCCATGCTTCACAGTAGGGATGGTGTTCTTTGGATGGAACTCAGCATTCTCTCTCCTCCAAACACGACGAGTTGAGTTTAGACCAAAACATTCTACTTTGGTTTCATCTGACCATATGACATTCTCCCTATCCTCTTCTGGATCATCCAAATGCTCTCTAGCAAACTTCAGACGGGCCCAGACATGCACTGGCTTAAGCAGGGGGACACGTCTGGCACTGCAGGATTTGAGTCCCTGGTGGCGTAGTGTGTTACTGATGGTAGCCTTTGTTACTTTGGTCCCAGCTCTCTGCAGGTCATTCACTAGGTCCCCCCGTGTGGTTCTGGGATTTTTGCTCACCGCTCTTGTGATCATTTTGACCCCACGGGGTGAGATCTTGCGTGGAGCCCCAGATCGAGGGAGATTATCAGTGGTCTTGTATGTCTTCCATTTTCTAATTATTGCTCCCACAGTTGATTTCTTCACACCAAGCTGCTTGCCTATTGCAGATTCAGTCTTCCCAGCCTGGTGCAGGTCTACAATTTTGTTTCTGGTGTCCTTCAACAGCTCTTTGGTCTTGGCCATAGCGGAGTTTGGAGTGTGACTGTTTGAGGTTGTGGACAGGTGTCTTTTATACTGATAACAAGGTCAAACAGGGGCCATTACTACAGGTAACGAGTGGAGGACAGAGGAGCCTCTTAAAGAAGTAGTTACAGGTCTGTGAGAGCCAGATATCTTGCTTGTTTGTAGGTGACCAAATACTTATTTTCCACGATTTGCAAATAAATTCTTTAAAAATCAGACAATGTGATTTTCTGGATTTTTTCCCCCATTTTGTCTCTCATAGTTGAGGTATACCTATGATGAAAATTACAGGCCTCTCTCATCTTTTTAAGTGGGAGAACTTGCACAATTGGTGGCTGACTAAATACTTTTTTGCCCCACTGTACATGCAATGGCACTCTCGTAAAGCAGAGTTTCTTTAGTGTCCTGCAGGCAGGAAAGGGAAGCAAAGCTGAAGGAACGTTTCATGGGTTGAATTCCAGGGCGTTTACAACGATCTAGCTGTTTGTTCCCATAAAAGCGTTATTAACATGCAACATAAAGCAGAAGAATTGAGTTTCATTGTTCTGTCCTCCCCACTGTTCAAACATATGCATGCCTACCATTTTAGTAGGTAAATTTTGCCCTTCCTGTGGTAACCTCAGTATCAACAGCCACCTTCTATTTCTCATTGCAGCGTTTTTTCCCCACCAAGTTCCAGGGGACTCCTACAGCCAGTCCCAATAGATTTCTGGGCTTATTTTCTTCTGTTGTTATCCATTAATGCCAGTCATTGGGAACCTCCTGGTAGAGGTCTGTGTGGCAGCTCTGCTTTCCTGGCATGTCTTGAACTTCTTGTGGGTGCTTAATGTATTCTTAGCCTCTTTGGTCTGTGGAGCTGATTTGTTAAGGTCACAGTCCTCCCTTCTTTCTTTGGTTATTTTTTTTAAAAAACTGAAATTAGCTACCAGATTATATGTTGCGTGTTGTAAATCTATGTGGCAACTGAGACAGGCAATGCCTTGTAGACATTTGGCGATCTGTATGTATTATCTATATTTTTCATGCACAAATACAGTGAGAACACCTGCAGAAGACAGGGCTGTTATCATTAGTAAATGTTGCAGACTTGCCAGAGGTTCTGTGGGTAGGTCTTCTGGCATTGCTAGTTACATTGGATGTTATTTCTACTGTTGTGTAGCTGACTACGCAAAAAATCAAACCTACTTCACCCTAAAGTAGCTTGGGTAGGCAACCAGCAGCCCTCTGGCAGTCTCCTGCAGCAACCCCTTTGTGATCTGCACTACACCGTGGGAACAGATGGGGCAAAATTCGTTCCGCCTCTTTTGCGTTTGCAATACAGCTAGGGCAGTGGTTCCCAATGTTTTCTATGCCCCACACCCCCAGGAAATGTTTGATTAATGTTCACACCCCTTACAAGTAATATCACATTTGAAGATGAAGTGTAATTTCTAATGCAGGTGAACACATTGAAGTTAAAAATATAAGCTTTTATCAGTGCATAAAATTGTCGCACCCCCTGAAATTCCATCTCACACTCTGTGGGGGTGCAGGCACCCCAGGTTGGGAACTCCTGAGCTGGGGGAATATTTAAGGTGCAAACAGGAGGATTCTAAGAAGCCTGGCTAATGCTTAAGGTGTCTACTTCACCCTTTACCCCTGCAGATTTGGGATATTTTGAGGGGATTTAAGATGCAAAATGGCTGTTTTAACTCAAACCCCCCACTCCGTCCCCTGCTCCAAGGTCAACTTTGGCTGGTGACATCTTTAACCACACTTCTGCAGTTGCTACAAGGTAAAAAAAAAAAAAAAAAGTGTGATCCCTCACCACAAGAAAGTTGTCCATCCTCCATGTAAGGCATGGCAGAGCAAGTATTTAGCATATTTGGGAACCCAGATTCATTTTAAGGGATATTACTTGTGGTAGCTGCTCCAGAGTAACTTTGGGGTCAGTAGGTTTTAGGTATATTGGTTTAGGTAGATCCTTGCATTTGGCATTGTGTCCCTCTCCCGTAACATGAAATGAAGACTCTTTGTTAGCACTGACATTTTCTGAAACAGGAAGAATGTAAAGCATTGGTGTAAAGCAATGTTCCTGCCTCACATTAACCTCTGCAATCAAAACAAGACTCTTAAAACCATCCATACTTCAAGCATCCCAGAGTTTTCTTAACATAGTCTCAACCAACTTGGTATCTTTTAGACATGTTGGAACTGGACCACATGGCTGGAGAGATTATAGGAGCTGAAAATGAATACATCTAGAAAACAGTAGATTCCAGAAGGCTGTATTAAGGTTTTTAAAATTAATGCCAGACCCCTTCTTAATTACAAAATCCACCAAATCATTGATCCCGAAGACCAAAGAATTAAAATTGGGAGATCCTGTGAGGTGAGCCCAGCATTTGTGTTTTTGAGAGGAAATGTTATGGCATTAGGTGGTATGTAAGGGTTTTTAACCTTGTGTTTTTTATTATTTGTGTTCCTAATTGTTAGCTGCCTATGATTATTTTATACAATATGGGTGGCCATACAACACTTTCAAAAAAATAAATATGCCTTAATCTTTAATGAACATTTTTAAAAACTCTTATGTTCAATTCAAAGTTGTTGTGGATTGAAGAAAAAAAATACAATCATGTCATCTTCTTTTAAAACTTTAACAACAAGCAGTTACTGCTTTTATTCAGTTATTGCTTGATGGGATCCTAATTTAAATTAAAACAAGAGAGCCAGTTTGGTGTAGTGGTTAAGGCACCAGGCTAGAACCTGGGAGACTGTGAGTTCTAGTCCTGCCTTAGGCATAGAGCCAGCTGGGTGACCTTGGGCCAGTCCCTCTCTCTCAGCCCTAGGAAGGAGGCAATGGCAAACCACTTCCGAAAAACTTTGCCAAGAAAACTGCAGGGACTTTGCAGGGAGTCAAAAACTGTCTGAAGGCACATAAAACAAACACTAACAAAAAACAAACCTTGCTGCCATGGGAGGTCAGCAGCCTCAATGATATACCTAGTATGACATCAAGGACTGTGTGGTTGAAAACCTAAGCCATCTGAAGTTGTTCCATGTGTTGGTAATAACCACACTATGGATTTATGAGGGGAAGAACCTGTTTTTTCTACTTCTTGAAGTTTACAAGCCAGCAGGTGAATAGGACTTTGTACTAGGAAGCAGTAAGACAGATGCAAAGTACTACCACTGTTGTTGAAATGGTGTCATCATTAACCAAAAGTATTTAACAGAATAAATGCCTCCTTTTTTGTCTCAATAGCATTAAATAAATAAATAAATAAATAAATAAATAAATAAATAAATCAAAACCAATTCTCTGCATATATATTGTGTGATTAATTATATGCCACTTATTTCTATCCTCATGATTCCGGATCAATAAATTCATTCTAATTCAAAGATTTATTAAAAACTTTATGCAGTCTTTATAAATAAATAAATAAATGAATGAATAAATGAATAAATAAATCTTTTGATGATGCAAACATGCACCCAAGGCCAATAAAGAGCAAAAACATTACACAAATATTGTATCACAGCTTTCTTTCATTTATTAAATATGAACCTTTTTGGTTATTTTATTGCGATGGTCCTCAAAAAATATAAACTTGATTATTTAAAATCCTTGAAACAAAATCTGTCCAGTGAAAAAGAGAGCATTTTAGAGTACTAAATTCCTTTATTTAACAACACAGAAATATCACAAAAACAAGTTTACTGGGCAAATTGAATGTTTTTATACAGTTTTGTACATGCCCCATAAGTGATTTGAAATAAATACACCATTTTTCAAAACTGCTTTTTCATAATTGCACAAGCATACATACACTTTACACAAGATCTATTAGAAAATTTAATAGATTACTGCACAGTTCAGAAATAGGAGAACAGTGTGAAAGGTGAACATTTTTGTAGTCTATGTTTCTGCAAGAGAGAGAGAAAAAAAGTAAATCTATTTCCCTGTAACTGTGAATATGGAATAGTTTCTCACATTTGAGGTATCTCTTATTCACCAGGAATCAACAGATCTCAGTGTGAAACGGCCAAATTTAATAAAAACAAAATCTGAAACATTTAGCTGTTACACATAACCAACCATTTGATTATCACTATGCATCCAGCTATGATCAAAGACCCACTGTTGGTTTTGCTGGATGTATTTCACCCTGGATAGTATGTTCATTTAATTATTTTTCTTATTATTATTATTTCATTAGAGACATAGCCAGTTGAAAGATACCTTTTTTTATAGTTAATTTTATGATGTACCTAAAGGGGTGGAGTGGAGGGAACACAAAAAGAAATATTTTATTTCTCTTATAGAACTGATTATAATTCATTCCTGTAATGTCCATGTATAATTGTACAGGTTTATCTGGGCTATGGTAAAATTACTGCATTCAATTTGGCATAACTGATACTCAGGTATATTCTGCTGACTTCATCCTGAGCATATCAGTATTGTGAGGCAGACACAGAACTCCTGCACAAGGTATGTTATGCTTCTCTTCTCACTTCAGGAGAGCAAAGATCTTGGCAATTCCATCACTGGTTCATGCAGAGCTGTCCCTTTTTCAAAAGTAAAGGAGTACTCTTGCAAAAAATATGAAATTTATTTATTATTTAAAATATTTTACCCTGCTTTTCTACCACAAGGTACTGCAGTTCATATCATATATTTTTTTAAAATTATTTACAGCATAATCCTATCAAGATCTACTTAGAAGTTCCATTGATTTCAATACATTTTACCATCAAGTAATTGTGTTCAGGATTGCAGCCTTAAGGACATTGTGTGGTAAACACAAATAAGATTCAAAACTTTAACCATAATCAACATTGCAAATAATTTGATACTACACAGAGAAGAGGAAAAACCTGAAAACTTATTTCCTTCTTCAAAACACTTGCAACCAAAATACTTTAATGTACAATGTCATACAAATGGTGTTTCAGTGAAATGAAAAAAAATATTAATAACGGTGTAGAATTCTACAATTAAATGAAATTTGTGGGAATCAAAGTAAATATATTCATCTTTTTATGCAATTAGCAGGTTTGATATTTTTAACAATTCAGATTTGACATGTAAAACATCACAATTACAATATACAAATTCATCAGCTTTTTAAAAATCAAACTGAAAAAATCCAGAAAAGAATACACTGACACATGCAACAACATCTGGGTATTAGACAGTAAGTACATTGCTATGAATCATTGTACACTGAAAGGAGCCTAAACTGAATTTTTTTGTCCCTCTCTTTCTTAACAGCTGTCATAAAAGTCATTCCAAACAAGGCAAGTTTAACATCGAGGTGGGCAAATAAGGCTTCCAGCATTTACTATCTTGATATTTAGTTTTGTTATTTACTTATTGGAATGGGGAAAAATGGCCCATATAATTCTATTGCTCAATAATTAGAAACCTCAAATGACTTACAAAAAAGGAAAGGCAAACATCATGTTGATTCAACCTCTCTATAGACTATTTGAAGCCATGAGGTTGCACAGTGAAGGTATTATCCTATGTAAAAAAACTCATTCAGGATGATCTACAGCTAAGAGAATGGAAGGTCCCCAAGGAAGGGAACTCTTTTTTCCCAAAGGGACATCCCCATGAGTATCTTAGAAAGCCTACCTACCGCACAGGATATTCTGTATTGACCTCATGTTAACTACAAACACGGGGAAGCAGATGCTACATGCAGTCCAAGAGCCACTGCTGTGCCAAAAGTAAAAGATGCTGGAGCACACCTCTTGGTTCATGTGCTGCAGCCAATCTGAAGAGCCAAATCTTGTCTCCTGAAATATATGCATGGGTCAAAATAACCCTCAGATGCAAATTCTGGAGATCAAGAGCTTCTAAGCTGTACCTTAAAGCTTTCTGAAGAGTGATGGCCAGAACATATAAAAGAAAATAACATCAGGAATAAAACAATCATATGATTCACTATCTCATAGTAAAAAATGGATTATTTTCTGCAGTTATGGACGTACATACGATTAGAACTATCTATCACCTAAAAGGATTTGCAAACTATCATCCCTTCTATATCACTCAAGCTTGGTTCAGTTTTTATTCTGCTAATAATCCCTGCCTCCTTGTTTAACAGTTCTTGGTCATTCCCCCAATCTTTCACAAATCAGTGTGTACAAATGTATGAGCATGTGTGTGCTTGTAAAAAAAAAAAAAACAAGGTAAAGCCCTTCTGAAAGTTAGATACTTCCACTGAGAACGTTCTCCGAACCAATTTCCTTGCATTATAAATAACCCTTTCTTTTACATAGTTACAGCTCTTCACAGAAATGCCGTATTCCTTCATTCAAACAATAGAAACACACAGCTGTTGTTCCAAAAAGTGTAAAAAGTAGAGAAATGAAAAGAATATGGAACTGCACAGTCTTCGTCTACATAAAGTTAAGACTATGTGTCTCATAAAAATCTGTGCATTTGAAGAGCATATTTTGAATATCTAAATTCTGCAATTTCAGTGGGATTTCAACAGGTGTCACTTTCTCAGAATTATACATCATGTGCTTGCTGTATGGTGGGAAAGAATCAGTTATTCTCTTGGTGTTACATCACAAATATTTCGGTCTGAAGTTAAACAGTTATAAAAAATGATACAAAAGCTTATTTGTTGAAAACAAGTCAGAGAGGGGAAAATGATTCATAGTAATGGCCTTTTCTGCTCCTTTTAAATCATAACACTTTGCTACTGTCCGAAGCACCTAATATTCAAGCTTGTGCGTTTGCTCTATGACAAAATAAAATGAAAAGTAACAAATTGCTGAAAGAGAAATGCTATGTAGATATTTCATCTTATTATGCCTCTGTACATTAGAATTATGCACTGAAAATTTCATATTCTGTGACAAGATATTCCACAATTGGAATATATTATGCAAAACACTAAACTGTGCATACATTTGAATCATGTATTTTTCTAATGGAAAATGTTGGAATATATTTTCTGTTTTAAAGGAAGAGGAGGAGTCAGTCAAATAAGGAAAACTGCACAAAGAGAGAATAGATGTCCAAAATCACACTGCTGTCTAATGAATGTAAAATTATTGGCCAAGAGAAGATTGACCATTCTCTGTTTCTGTACTTACAACTACAAGATTAAAAAGAAATCTTCACCCACAAATTATGTGTTGCAAGGGAGAAAAATCTACATTTGTAAGTATGAGAGGGCAATTATGAGCAAATGGAATAGCCAAAAGTACAGTAGGGAGTTGTTTTTTTATTTCTTAGATGCATCCTTGAAAGTTAATGTCAGTGCCAAAGAATATAAAAATTGTAAATGTGTATTCTCAGCAAGTTCTGTGCTCTAAATCTCTGTTAAACTGCCAGTCTGTTTTCAACCCACCTTCCAGGCAATCAGGAAGGCTACACAGCCTTAAAAAAAAAAAAAAATCTAAACACAAATATTTGCCTGCAAATTGCAGATCCTGAAAAAGCTCTCTCTATCTTCACAAAATCCATTTTAGATCAATTGAAGCCATGCATCTCCCTAAACACTGCTCTCCTCCTGTCCTTTTTTTTCTGCCAATCAACTACTCTACACAGCTTTGCAAGTCTAAATTTTGACAAGATGGCTATAACCATGAAGTGATCCAGATAGAGGAGTTTTTTTTAACTGTCCCACATTCCTGTGTTATTTCTGAATAGTGTAATGATAAATGAAATGTCTGATTAGGGTAAAGGGAAAAAAATCACAATCAGTTTTCAACTTTCAGTTCTATTAAAAGTGCTAACATTTGAGAACACCTTAAAAGACATTCTGGGTTTCATGTCCTGCAGAGTGAAGAAAAGACGTAACCCCATCTACATTTACAAACTAATCTAAGAGCTAAATACTGTAAACTGAGAAAAAAATAATAATTTCAGATATCTTTTTCCCCCCATTAAAAGATCTATAAAGCAATCTCTAGAGGAAAGTAAATACATTAACTGAGAGATTCCCTGTCCCTCTCAACACATGATCCTCTTTTCATTTTGTGTAACAAACCATTTTGCTATAGCTCTGCAACACTGATACTGCATGTCTGCCTATATTTTAAAACCTATTTTATGGACAGCGCAGCTCACTGACTACATGCTTTTGTTAAACTTTTCTGAATCTAGGGAAGAGCATAATTGCTCCTGTAAGATAGTGCTTATGAAGACTGACTTTTACAGTCGATATATCTTTCCTGTCATACAATACTACGTCCTGAAAGTATCTGAAAGAGACCTTGTTATATCTTCTTTTTAACAACTTTGCTCCAGGTACTAATAGCAGGATGCATGGTAAGAACACTACTGTTGCTGATGATGATACTGGACAGCTGGCAAAAAAAAAAAAAAAAAGAAAAGAAAAAAGTGGTGGGATAGAAGAGGAAGATACTGAATGCTTGAATTTATTGCTCCAGATTTAATTTGCAGAACCACACTGTTGTGAACAAATGGTTAATCTCCATAGTTGGTCAGATGTGATTGTCTCCTCGTGTCTAAACACACAGAATACAAGCGGCTATCTGTACAGTTTACAGTACCAAAACACATATTATTGGAAAAATGAAGTAGAGATATGGTACTTTGTCAAGATACATTATTTCATAGCAGGGGTTTACCCAAACTTATATTTTTGTTTTTAACAGCCACTTTAAAAATAGACAACAAGTTCACTAGTTATAGCTAAATTACATCAACAAAAGAATTGGTGTACGGAATGTGAGCAAACTGGCCAATTCTCCAGGGTCCCAGGTATGGTGGTCTCCGGATAAGAGAGTAGCCCTCAAAAGCTGGTTAATGCTCTCTTATATGGAGTGTTGTCTTACTCAGAGGGCCTTTCAAGAGGAAACTGAGTGACATTTAAGACTGGAGGAACTATTGCACAGAATGCAGCTGCTATGAAATGGCAGAAGCGTCGCCTAAACAAGATGAAAACACAAGACGGTGAGCTGTGATGCAGAGAGGGCATGCTGTCAGATGGTGAACATGATGGGACAGAAATTAAAACAGTACTATCTTATGTTCAGGCATTTCAGTGGGGGACGTTCTGCTATATCAGAGACCGCCTCTCCAAATGTACCTTCCTCCCTCTTACCTGGAGACCACTCTGTGTCATGATTTTTTGGATATATATTTTTTTTTTGAGGAAACCCCTATACATAAATGAAAATAATATTCTTCAGTGGTAGACTAAGCGATTTCTTAAAACAAGACTTTAGCTTGCCTTTCACTTCAGGCTGCCTTGAAAATAAGATATGCTACTGCTTAAAAGAACCATCGGAATGCTTCAGCGCTGGGAACAGGTGTTCTCTACAAAAAAAAGCAAGAAAACAAGTTAAGCTTTCTTTCCATTGCATTGTAAAATGTGCTCTTCTGTTTTTATTAATCTGTTTTGTTTTTGGTCTTCCTTTACATGTCAATTGTGCTTCTAATTATCTCAGTTGTATGCAGCACTTAATGGTGATTAATAATTTAAAGAAACAGCCATTTTAGCAATATATGACTTTCTTGTATTTAAAAAAAAGCAATTTGTTGAAGTACTGGCAATTATAGCAAGGTCCACTTATGGAACCAACCTATCATCTGAGTGGTAAATGTGCATGGAGCAGTGTTATATGTTTTAGCTGTAAATCCAAAGTTTACCAACTGGAGGCTGCCAATGACATGATGGCTCAAGTGGTGCACCAATTATTTACAGCAATCCATGAGTGACAGGCTAGGCTGACCTGAATATTCAGGCACAAATCTACATCAGAATGAGGTAAGAGTTTTGAACACAAAAAGAAAATGGCACAAATACCTTGCCAACAGTAAACAATGAATAATATTTTTTTACAGCTGAAGAACATAAAAAGTTACGACAGAAAGCAATTAACACAAGACCACCCTTGAAAGGTGTGTTTTCCCCAAACTTGTAGTTTTAATTATTATTATTAAAGCACTGAAAATTCACTTTTTGCCAGTCCATAGAAAATCATCCAAATATCTACCAATTATCTCCAGTCCATTTTCCTTCTGGCTTGGTTTGAAAGAAAAATGAGGCAAAGCTCAAGCCATGATCTTCCCTCCCAAAAGTTCATTTCTGAGGCACACAAAACTAACTTTTCCCCATTAATCTGCAGCACCCTCTCCAAACAGGTATGTTGGTGTTAAATTCCCAGTCAGTTGAGAGCCATAGTGATAGCATTTTGGGGATATATTACTGTCCCAACACATCTTGAAGGTGCCAGGTGGGGGGGCAGCTGGTTTACAGCAAAAATTCTAACTTATTTATTTGCTGGGTTTACATCTTTCTTAACTTTCTTCCAATCCTTCCCCACAACAACCAATAATGAGAGCCAGTTTGATCTAGTGGTTAAGGCACCAGGCTAGAAAGCAGGAGACTGGGAGTTCTAGGCCCGCCTTAGGCATGAAAGCCGGCTGGGTGACTTTGGGCCAGTCACTCTCTCTCAGCCCACTCATCTCACAGGGTTGTTGTTGTAGGGAAAATAGGAGGAGAAAGGAGTATTAGATATGTTTGCTGCCTTGAGTTATTTATAAAAACAATTAAGATGGGATAAAATATTTAAAGAAAAAAATGTAGGTTGCGCTGAGAAAGAGCACCTGGCTCCAAGTCTGGGGCTGAGGGTGCTCCTGGATGTCCCTAGTCCAGTATTGTCCAAACTTGGCCCCTTTAAGATGAGGAATTCTGGGAGTTGAAGTCCACTCATCTTAAAGGGGCCAAGTTTGCACAACATTGCCCTAGTCCAACACCTTGACCACTATACCATTCTGTCTTTCGTCTAATTTGAACTAAGCTGTGATATGGCTGCCTGAACTTGTATTGAATCCAAAGAAAGATAGGAGGTGGGGGCTTTGGGGTTGTTTTTAAGATTCCATTAAATCCAGCTTGTTGAAAATTGATAGGACTATCCTTAGCCTGGACTAATTTTGTATGGGACTGTAGGTATCTTCCTGATGTGAATGATGGGGTGTAACTTGGCTCCATCTTTGTCCTTTACCTTCTCTATCTGGAAAGGTGGGACATATCCCTCTGTCCTCTCTGACCTCTTTGTTGGCAGCACATGGAATCAGCTAGCAAAATGTGGCTTCAGTTGCCAGAAAGAGAGTTCAGCTGGCAGAAGTGACTTTTGCCTCATGCTAACTCCCTCCAAACAGCATCCCTTTGCTTAGCTCTGTACCCTTTGTTTACCAGATAAACCCTTTCCAAATGCCTTTCTTTTTCTCCTACCAGTTGCCAAGTGTGAGAGGCCATCACTTGCTGATAACTATGTACAGCTTTGTTTCCTCTTGATTGGCTTAACTGTCAATATTGCCTTGTACAACCGGATAACTGCTATGTGAAGAGATAACTGCAAAGTAGTCTGTAGAAGAGTCTTCCTGTTAATCTAAACTATTTTTTCAATACTTACCAGGAAAGAATGCAGAGATGATAATTTCTAGCTAAAATTTATAGTAAAAATATTTCTGCCTTGTTATTGGACATATATTTGCTGGGTCCATACACAATACAGTGCACGAATTGTGAGTGTGCTGGACATAGTAGAGCAATCAACAGCATCAAAGTGGCAGGTGTGAGTGGGCGATGGAAGCCCTGCCCATTTTTAACATGCATCGCATGCACTGCATGATATGAAAGGGGCAGAACTTTGATCATCCTGCATCCTGCTATTTTGACACTGTTGACCACCCCTGTGAATGTTCCTGTAGGGTGAGATTATATAGTTTGTTAGCCCCAGGGCCCATCTTGGCCATGTTCCAGCCCTAAGAATATAGCTATTTTTTCACTATAAACTGTGAAGGTATAAGGATAATAAATAGGACACTCTACATACAGAAGACATGTTCTCTTTCATGTCTGCAAGACTCAGAATAGATTCCTTTCTGAAACCCTGAGCACAGACCAATGTCCCCCAGTATTTTTCAGAAACGTTGGAGTACAGCCTCCAGAATTCCCCCCTAGAAAGGGGGTGGGCAATAGAATGTCAAATCATTACTGAATTAAGTGGGACAAGAACCCAGATGGACATTTCCTATGGAATGGAACTATAACCACAGCACTAGGAAGATTATTACCATCACAAAGACTACAAAAAACATTGCAGGCTGTGTCGGGAATTCTGCATCCAGAAGTGCGTGCCGACATTTGTTCTACTTGAGTCAGAGACCAAACAGCAGATGTACGTCTCATTCTGATCTCTCAAAGTGCAGCATTGGTAATTCCAATAATGTAATTCCAATAATGTTGCTAAATTGGATGGGGAACCTGGAGTCTTCCAAATGTTGGCAAAATACAGTTTCCAGTTGATCAAGCCAACATGGTCAGCAACATTTGGAAGATCACAGGTTTCTTGCTCTATATAAATTATCATCGGAGAACCTTAAAATCATTAGCTAGATCTCTTTTATGGTTAGGATGGGAAGAAAAATTCCAACCTTAGCTTCTTGTCTCTCTCATAACTGCAACATTAAGTCACCTTGCCAAGAAAATACCTTGGAGGAGTACAGATCCCTTGTTCCTCCAGGGGAGGAAGAACTTCTTGTGATGAATATACAGAAATTTGCAATGGATTACTTAAACAAGCAAACAGAGTAACAATCTTACATTATACTATTTCAAAAACCTTTGATGGTGTTTATATCAACTGACAACTGAAGACAGTTAGGATGCAACCTTAGCAAAATAATTCCTACTGAATTAAATAGAGCTTGTCTCAGAATAAATACATATAGGATTGCACTGTTAGTTAAACTGCTTATTAAAGTTCATCTGGATGATATTTCTGGCTGCCTAAGTAGAACACAAACATCCCACAAGAAAATACTTTAATAGGTCTCTTACTAATATCTACAGTACCTCTAACATAAAGTTTTAACAGAGGTTTCAAAAATGAATAGCCGTTATAGCATATGTGGTGTTTCACTGATTCACCAGAGAACTAGATGACTTCAGAGGAAGTTGCCTTAATAAAGCAGATACCCATGCTCATTTTTACTTCATAAGTCATTATTTTATGTAATATTTTCTTCCTTAAAATCAGCTGTACTCAAATGTATTAGAAAACTGTGGAGGAGCTCTGGATTTCTGGGCCCCTTCTTCTCATGTATCAGTTCCCTGCTGCTTTCTTCAAAGTACAATTTTCATCAACTGATGAACCAAAATTAGGCAGCAGGAAATCACAAAGGAGCATGAAGAACAAGAGGATGGAGAAGTGCTTGGGCCGAAAGTTCTTTAGGCTGGCTTTCTGCAACACAGATATCCATCAAATATAAAAATATCCATTCCAAGGATTCCAAGTTGCAATGTCTATTATTAAGAATCCTAGGAGTTAAAGTCCACATTTCTGGAGGGTATGCTGGTTGGGGAAGTTTGCAGTAGGCTCAGGGATATTACATCACCAAAGTATATGTATTATGTCTGAATAAAACCAGGAAGTTAAGAGAAATATGAGTGTCTACTCCCTTCTGAAATATGTAGTACACCAATGACAGTTTTTTTAAAGTTCTTGAAGGATTTATTCTTGTTTTTGTACTTCCAAAATAGAAACAGTTAAGTTAGCCTGCTTAGTAAAAAATTAAGAAATGTAGCAATTCAATCATAAATTTATGTTGTAAGAAACCTGCCAAAGAAACAACAGATAAATTAAAGCTTACTGAATAGAGCATAATCTTCTGCCAACAACAGAACACTGGCAGAAGAATATAAATATCTCTTATGGTAAGAAGTTCCATATTCTGCCATAACAGAAGTTCCACTTTCTGCTATTATTACCTTGCATATCACAAGAGTAAATTACAGAAAATGGGAGACATTTCCTTTACTCAGTGTGAACTTAAAGGCAAGACAGTTGGTCCAACAATGGGACACTATGATACAAAACTCTGGAATCAGTGAAGAATCTCAAATAGGCATTTTATACTAACTTGTTTCTCTTTTAGACAGCCCTGTGCAGAGCATGCTATAGTAAAGGTAAACCTCCCTACAGTCAAACTCCACTCTTGATGATTTTATAAACATATCCATAGTTTTCAGGGCAGTACAGAAGAAGTTTTCCATTGCCATTTTTTACTTTAGTTTTAAAAGACCTGAAGCATATGTGACTATGGCTGTTCTAGTCTTCTCAGAAATGGACCTAGTCAGTCTAAATTGAATCACAGAACTTCTGGAATCAACATACAACATTCTGCCAGACATACTCCCAAGCTGAGAATTTGATCTTTCAAGGATAGCCTCAAAATAGGCTGGTATCCTACCACTGGGTTTGCCACCTTCCGAACAAATTCTATCTTGCTTAGATTAATTTCCCAAGAGTTGATAATAATTTAGAACACTGACAATTTTTCCAGAGCAAGATGAAAACATGATATATAGCATGTGCATACTGAAACTGGCCAACTCCAGGTCTGAGCTCCAAAGACCAAAACTCACATGCTCTGTTCTCCCATCCAGCATTCTACACAGATGTCAGACTTCAAAGGATCCTGTCCACATTCTCAGGCTGTGCAAATTGAAAAAAAAAAAAACTCAGCTCAAGAGAATATGCAGTTGCTGAAAGCACAATATTAGAATCCACTCTACAGACTGTGGGCCACTCGGAATCTTCCACCCATTCTCTGGATCTTGATGTAAAAGATTTCAGAATAATTGGGAATGTGCTATTTAGTTTATGATACCAGCAAGTCAATAGAATGGGTTGTTTTCACCCTGCATTCATGGGGACAGCAATAATTATAGGGTAATAATATGGGGCACAATCTAATAAGAAGCTCTAATGCCCAAGCTCTGCTACAATGAATGAATGTTGTGTAAGAACCTCGCAACGCTCTTCTTCAGCAGCCACAGAGAGATATACAGGATCGTTATAGTATTACTTGTTCTTCAGCCATTCAAACTGATCCTACAGAATCATCTGTGATGCTGTTCATGACTAGTCCACGTAAATGTGGATTTATTGTTCTGGTTAAATATAAAGGGGGAAATATCTTAATGATTTACTTTCCAAAGACACTGCTTTTTTCCCCCTTTCTTCAATTATATTCTAAACCTCAGAGGATTTTTTGGCACTAGAGCAATCCAGGCAAGTTCCCGATGCATTTTCTCTATTTCTGTTTTTTGCTGATACAAATGGATATTACAAGGTGGCAAAATAAAGATGCCTTTCAAAGCTACCTGGAACATGGTATGTACTGCTGCCAGACCATTCATGCAGCACTGCACACACTGTAAGATGACTGCTGATAATAAACAAGATATATGGGTATATAATTTATCAGGATGTTGAGTATAAAAGGAGATCACATTCCAAACAATGCAAAGCAACTCTAATGTGTCCAAATAGGAGTCTAAAAGGGCTCATGGACATAATTACCACTGTTGGAGTAAGTTATTGAAAATGATTAAAAAATCCATTTTTCCTCTGAAACAACAGGATTTAGGATACCCTTTTCCCTCCCTTTTTACAATTTGTCTAGCTAAAACATATGTACCAATTCATCAGTAAAAGTCAAACAGACTGGATCCAAATATGAAAAATGAAAATACCCCACTGAACAATAATGTTGCTCACATTTTGCTTTCTTAAAAAAAAAAAAAAAGACAAGTTTCCTCCATTTGATTCTCCCAGGAACAGCAAAACCAAAGGACCACTATGCCAAGTCCTTTACCATGCATAGTATACCACTATGCATGGTAAGATCTTAGTTTTCGCCCCTTTTTTCCTTTCTTCTTCAACAATAGAACCAGTGAGCAGCAGGAACGCAGCAAGACCTTATATTCTAGCTCTTGGTAATTCATTCCCAGCTTCAATCATGCCTAGCAGGGGCTTGGAGATCACAAGTAACAGCTGGAAACTTCTCAGCTATGTTGTCTGCTTAAGCTCTGAGGTGTTCTGCTGGCTGGGGAATTCTGGGACTTGAAGTCCACCCATCTTAAAGTTGCTGAGGTTGAAGAACCCTGATCTAGATGACAAAATGTTCCATCTGTGCCTTCCCACTGCTTCTTCCATCATTTTTCTTACCAAAAGAACAATGTGTTAGGAAAAGATAGTCAAAATAGTTGAGAAATGCAAAGTGCTAGGATTTCTGGACACACCCATTAACTCCTTGACTAAGTTTGGTAAACAGGAACAGTCTAGATACATGGGACACACAGAGGATGGGACTTCAAATTGTCTAAAGTTAGGGAATTGTGGCTGAAACTCCATACAGCCCAGACACAGGTGTTCCACATAACAGCTGCAACAGAGCACAGTTTAAAATGGCTGCTGTAGCGCATACTGTGACTGTCCTAATTTATTATTTCTTGGTTACCATTCCTTATTTTCACCTAGAAACTAGAATGAGTAAGTTAAGAAGTTGAATTCCCCAAGGGTCTTTACAAAGTTGTGAGATTTATTGGAGTAAATGGGGACTTGCTTCTAAATGGGGGGGGAAGGTTAGTATCAGAGTGTTTATTTTGCAGACTGAAGTCCTGCACCCAATTAAGTACACAAAGGCTCTTTTTATTTTAGCAGCATGCGCGCACACATACACTGACACATACATGCTGCAGAACAGACTTGCAGCATCTCCAAAACTCTACAGAGATTATTAAAAATAATAATAAAACTCTTGGTCTTGAAATTGGACATAGCTTTCTTTTCTGGTTCTTGGTTTAAAAGTAGCAAAAGTCCAGAATCAGAGGGGTGGGGGGGAACCCAATAAAGTCATTTAAACTCAATTCATGCCATCAAATACTTTGATTTTCCCGGTGAAATGGTCAGACTCTAGAAGTTGAAAAGAGAAGAAAATCTATTCATTTTGGTGACTGAGCAAACCAACATGGCATGTGAAGCTGCTCCAGCCTCCTAGTTGTATAAATTCACCAGTCCCTGCTGGGGAATCAAAGTATTGATGAGATTACAGTTTCTGGATTCTCGGCTATGCTTGCAGGGGGATCATTATCCTGAGTGACAGGAAAGACAGATTCCTCTGGAAGTGAGGGGGAGGGAAGCCAGGAATAAAATTGGAATTGATCAACATTGTTTAAGGCAGCCTTCGGTGTTCTGCAGGTGCAAAGACTGACAAACAGTAGTCTTGTTCCCCAGAGGAAACTGAAAAATCCTGCTGTTCAGGCTTCTGTTACAGGTTACGCTGCAAAGTGTGGGCATTCTAGAAAATTTAGCACAACATAAGCTTGATAACCTTTAAGCCTTTGATTCTCTCTGTCAGCCTTCCCTAGCCTGCAATCCTCCAGATGTGCTGGGACTATAATTTGCAGTCCCATGGCATCCAGAAGGCGCCAAGTTGAAGAAGATTGCTCTATTTTTTTCTTTCTCTTTCAATTTTAATGGAAAAGGGCATCTTCCCTGAAGCTAAAAATCAAAGGAAGCCGTATAGGAACTACATTCTAACGTAGGCTCTAATATTGGCAAAGTGATTTGGGGTTCATTTCTTTCCTAATCTAGTCCACATTTCAGAGTCTCAGAAAAAGATGCAGTAGCAATACAATGTCATAATTACCATATATTCTTGTGAATAAGCCCATCTGCAGATAAGCAGACCCTTGAATTTTTAACCCAAATACTCTGAAAAAGGTGCCATGAGCAGATAAGCCAACCCGCATTTTTCATAGTACAGTATTTGGGTTAAAAATTCAAGGGTCTGCTTATCTGCAGATGGGCTTATCTGCGAGTATATACACAAAATATGGGTACTTTAAAAAAGTATTACCGTATACACTCGTAGATAAACCCATCCGTGAATAAGCTGAACCTGATTCTTTGGGTGCATTTTGGCACCTAAAATTTTCAGCTTATCCACAAGTATATATTGTACTGCTGTACCTCCCCTCCCCATCTTGTCACTTCCACTGAAGCTGATGAGGGGAAAAAAAAAATACTTCCAAAAGTTATTTCAAAGAAGAAGAAAACGTTGGTGAACTCTTAAGGGTGCAGCCTACGATTTCTATACAAACCTGATTTACATGAGGGTTGAATGGTTTATGTGAATGACCTGTCTTTCAGTGTACAATCCAGGGGCATCTGCAGGGGAGGTTAAAAAAAATGAAGATGGCAGCCACAACGACATAGGGTACATATAAAAAGGGGGCAGAGCTTTGACAATGGCCTCCCTCTTGACTTTTTTGACACAAACCCTGCCCCTGGTACATTCAACACTCCAGCGATCTGCAGCCTCTCTGGTTTCCCATCATTTAGTTAATTCTTCTCATTTGGCTTTTTAGATGAGGAACCAGGAGCAACCAGGTAAGCCAAACAGATGGAAACAAAGGAAAAACACCGTACCATCCCCACAAAGATATTCTAAAGAAATGAGAAAGAGGTAGAAAACCAAAAGGAGAAGAAAATTTGGGGAACCATTGGAAAGCAAGAATCAGTACAGTAACAGCCATAGTAAATATAATAACAATATAATATATTCTTGTTTCTATAATCAATGTCATATAACTCAAATTCCTTGAGAACTATGGGAATTACATTTGCTGTCAACATTTTCAAGTCCTAAACTTCATAATAAAATACAATTCACTAATTATTACTTTTATTAATAGTGATGTTTTTCTTTTTAAAAAGGACAGCCTCAAAGGAAGGTAGCAACTTAATGTGCCCAGGAATAATTTTGGACTAGATTTGTTTTTTGTGAGATAATGAGGCCCTGCATATATACCAAAAAGATCACATTATCAAAAGAAAGGGGAGCCAATTTTGAATAAAATATCCACATTCTAATGTATATCTCTAAAGGCTGTATTATAAATAATTGCTATAACTTACATTGAAATACAATACATCCCACCATCTTGAGGAAGATTCTAATCAGACCATAGTACTATCTTCTTAATCTGCTGTTCAGGTATTCACTCCCCAACCTGCTGCCCTCCAGATGTGCTAAAGCCACAACTCCCAGAATTCCCAGCCAGCAATTGGCTAGAAATTCTTTAAGTTATGATCTCATCACATCTGTATAGCACTAAGGACTTGGGGAAAGAGCTCAACCATTATGCTTTGTCTCTAAGTTCTAAGAGCAACCTGATATTGATAACACCTATCACTGATTAATGCATTCAGTCTTCATCTTGAGCATGCCTTCAACAGCAGACCTCATGAATGAAAAGCTTGATCAATTATTGGGACTGTCTTGTTCTTCCCCATGCCCTTCTTTTTGGGAACATATTGAAGAACTCAATTGTTTTTTAAAGTGCCATTTCAGTTAATCATAAGGAAACGATTGTCCTACTAAGAAAGTTGAAGATTTTTGTTTTTAATCTCAGAAGCCAAACATAGGTCATCACAGCTTTTTATGCAACAGTTGATGGGCAACCTCAAAGCATCTGATATCCCTTTTTTATCCTTTAGCTGGCTTAGCACAGCTGAAAACTGTGCACCCTGAAAAATAACTAATGTCAGTAAACTAAAACTCTGCATTTTAAAAATCAGTTTCCTTATCTGACAGGGAGAAGGTGGATTTTAATTTCACCCTCAAAAGAAGTTCTATGTTATTTCTGAAGAGACAGAAAAACAGTATGGGATAGGAAAACCTAATCTTCACTTGCAGCTGAAGAAAACTTTCTGGAAATGGGAAGACAGATCACAACACGGTATTAAGTAAATCTTAGTAAAGTAAGCTTACGAAACGTAGAGCAGTGTTTTTCAACCTTGGCAACTTGAAGATGTGTGGACTTTAAGTCCCAGAATTCTGGGAGTTGAAGTCCACACATCTTCAAGTTGTCACGTTATGAAACACTGATGTAGAGTAAGCTTACAAAATCTTTTTTGTTGCATTTTGATCAGCCTGACTACATGGCTCTAGTGGGACAACACATCTGGAACCTAGTGCCCTTTACACTGGTAGACTTTCACAGCCTATAGGCAGCCACACCACAACATGATACAAAGAAATTGCCTTGGGCAACACATTCCAGAGGGGTGTGATTTTCCTGCATTCAACCTTATGTCGTTATAAATATGTACAAAATGAGACTGTCAGAGAACCTCAAAGGGAATAGTGGAGGCCAAATACTTCACAATATTGTGTGAAAAGGGCACTCTACAAAGAAGATTACAGCCACCACGCCATCCCCATTACAAAGTTGCTGTGATTACAGTGTGGCATCTTGTGAGACAGAACTCATTTACTTTTAACAGAGATAATGCCATTTTGCATCTCTCCCATTTGGATTAAATAATGCTTTTTGGGTTAACCAAAGATTCACAGGATAGGTTCTGTTCACATGACCTTCATAACTAGGTCAAAGGAGAAGCTACGTGTCATGCAAACATGAAATCCCAGCCAGTAAACACAAGAAGAGGTCAGTTTTACTCCAAAACAGTCACAGATTCATTTTGAATAAAACTACTCTCTCCAGTTAACCAGATACAGAGAAAGAAACGTACAGCAGCCCTGCAAAACTGGAGCTTCTGAAACACTTTTTGTTGCTTTTAACATTATTTTCAATGTGTGTGCATGCACACACATACACACACACACCTGCCACCAAGTGAAACAAGGAGAAGGGTGGGCAAATAAATCTTCCTCTATATCACTGTAGAGACCTCAATATGATTGTGCCACTGTGGATTTTTTTTTTTTTAATTATTGACAAAGCGAAAAGAAAACAGGATCCTTTGTGGAGACTGAGATAGGGGTTAAAGGTGGACTGCTTTATGTTTTGCTGATCATCTGCCACTGTTCTGTTGAGTACGTTCTGGTTGGGAATAGTGATAAATTGAGTAGTGGTGTGATCTGGCTCCAGCCACAAGGTTGGAAAAGGCTAGTTAGGCCACTGTGTCTAATCCTTTTTCAACGCGGAAATCCAAAATGAAGCATCCATGATAACATGGTTATCCAGACTCTAAAACACATCCACTGAAGAAAAGTTCACCAATCTATTTACTATTGTTAATAGGACAATTGCTAACATTAGTTTGATGGTCAGGATAAATCGCATCTAAAGGGTAAACTGTAAGGATGTACTAAAAGATTAATACATTTAATCTTTCTAACACACTTCACCCCATACATTAGAAAATGCAACGATGCTGGAAAACAAGTGATAGCCTTCTGTAGAGAAAATGAATTGCTAACACATGATTTCAACAACACAAAAGATGTCTCTACACCTAGATGTCTTCAAATGGACATTATCATAATCAAATAGATTATCATTTATATAGATGGATGGAAGAATTGTAATTGCAAAACATTGCCAGGTGCTGATTGTGGATCAGACCACTGGTTACTAATCACCGAAATAGATATCAGACTGAAAAGATTAGAAGATATCCAATCCTAATAAGTTATAACCTAGAACCCATTCCAGAATATGATTGAGGTTACAAATAAACTTGAAGACCTGAACCTAATAGACTGAGACCCTGAGGAATTGTGGGAAAAATATAATTATAAAAGAGGAATCTGGAAAGGATATAACAAAGTCAGAACTAAATGAAGAATACACTGGGTATGAAGACCACAGAAACAGCTATGGAAGAAGATTGGTACAGACCAGAGCAGATTTAAGGAAAAGTAAAGAATGTAATGAAAACTTCTAAGGAGAGGCAAGAAGAGAAAGAGATACTGTAACTCAGAGCATAGACAAAATAGAAGCAAATAATGGGAATAGGTAGAACAAAGAATCTATTTAACAAAATCAGAGAAATCACAGGAACATTTCAACCTCATGTCAACACCATAAGAAACAAGCATGGAAATGAGTTAATAATAGAACATATGGAAGGAATACCTGGAAAACTTGTACAAAAAGACCAAAAGGTCATCAGGTCTGGGGGTCTTTGGGAACCAGAGACATTCTTAAGATGGCTCCACTGTAACTGATATTTTGCTGTCTCCGTGGGGTTTGTCTATTTTAAAATTTAAAATTTTAAAATGTGTGATGTTTTTATTTTAATAATAACTTTTTATCTTTTTACATGCCTGTTTTTATTCACTTGTTATTTTAATTGTTGCACATACCCCAGAGTTGCTTTGGGTGAGATGGGCAGCTATATAAATGCGATATATAAATAAACAAACTCAGATGGCATGGTATTTAAGAGAGAGTATGAGGAGGAATCAATGGTGCTTGAGGAGGAAGTCTGATGGGCTATAAAACAACTGGCAAATAGGAAAGCTCCAAGGATACATGAGATCCCCACAGAACTCTTAAAGGAGGCTGGCATGAAAACAATAAAGATCATGACAACCCTGTGCCAACAAATATGGAAAATATAGCCCAAAGACTGGAAAAGGTCTATGTATATCTCAAACCTAAAAAGGGAAATTTAAAAGAATGTTCTAATTTCAGGACAATAGTTCTAATATTGTATGCCAGCAAGATACAGATAGCCCCCAGTTTAAGAACAAGTTCCATTCCCAAGGTCTGTCCTTAAGTCAAATTTGTATGTAAGCCAGAACAGTATTATCGTATAATACTGTATAAGTAGTATTGTGTAATGAACTTGAACCATTGGGTATTTAACTTGAATCATTGTGTATTTAACTCAAATTTTGCTATAATAGGCTCCATTCTTAACTATGGTTTGTCTGTAACCTGGGTGTTCTTAACCCGGAGACTACTGTACTGTTAAAGTTAGAGAAGTAGCAATTGAACAAGCAGTTTTCAGAAACAACAGGGAACATGATATTGTATAGATAATATTAGCTGCATGGTGGAAACAGCAAGAGAATATCAAAAAGAGCTCTACCTCTACTTCTGTTTTATAGACTACTCCAACACTTTTGATAGTGTTGATCATTCAAGACTCTGGAAGTCTCTCAAAGTAATGGGTATACCTTAGCTATTGATCATTCTGATGAGAAATTTCTACAATAATCAGTAAGCCACAGTGAGAATAAAAACTGGTAACAATGAACGATTTACCATCAGAAAAGGAGTCCTGCAGCTGAACTTCATCAGCATATCTGTTCAGTCTATACAATGAATACATCATAGGGGCCCCAGGTGTGGAAGAACTAAAAGGAATCAAAATCAGTGGAAGGAATGTCAATAATATGAGATATGCAGACAATGCTACCTTAGTTGCAGAAATAAGACCTAAGGACAATCATTCTAAAAGTAAAACTTGGGAGCAAAAACACAGAGCTTTACTTGAGTATCAAGAAATTAATATTATGTCAACTGGAAAACTAAAATAAGATAAACAATAAGATAATGAAAGTAATTGACAGTTACAATTTTCTAGGCTCCAGAATGGACAAAATGGTGGACGTGCAGAAGAGATTCATAAAAGAAGAATGTGCAAAAATTAAAAAAAAGCACTAAAGGGTTTAGACAACCTCATGAAAGACTGAGATATTTCAATCAAAACAAAAATAAGAAAGGTCAACTCAAATGGTATTCCCTATTATGATGTATGAATGAAATGGATGGACAGTACAAGGATGAGAGGAAGAAGACTGACTTTTCTGAGCTATGGTGCTGGAGAAGACCACTTTGCTTTCCTTGGATAGCCAAGATAACCAGCTGTTCCTACTAGAGGAAATCAAGCCAGAATGCTCACCAAAGTATTATGAAACAAAACAATCATACTTTGGACACATCATGAGGCTGATACATCTATGGAAAAGATGTTCGTGCTAGACAAGCTGGATAGAAGGAGAAAAGTCAACAGTGCTTAAAGTGGATAGATGGAGTACCAGAAACCATAAAAATATAACTGTCCATCTTGTACCAAACTCTGGAAGGCTCACAACCTAAAAATAAACATCTATTTATAATAAAAATATTAAAACCAAAAATATTAAAACCAAAAGACCTGGCACCATAGCTAAACTTTCCTATGCAGCCCAGAACAAATTCATGTCACCAATCTCACCCTATCCCAGTGCTTGGGGAAAAACCAGAACTTAAGTGCTTTCCAAAACGTTGAAAGGGTGGGGGCCTGCTGAACATCAGGGAGAAGGGTGTCCCATAGGGCAGGGACTGCACAAAAAAGGCACGCTTCCTAGGTCCCATAAGGGAGGGGACTAGGAGTATACCTACCCTATCTGATCTGGTAGGATGGGCAGATGTCCTTAGGGAGAGGCAGTCCTGCAAATAACCTGGTCCTGTGCCATATAGGACTTTAAAAATAATAACCAGCAACTTGAATTGAACCCAGAAGAAAATTGGGAGCTAGTGCAGCAGGGGTGTAACATGGGTGAACCTAGAGGCACCAATCATTGTGCGTGTCGCTGCCTTCTGGACCAGTTGTAACTTCCGGGTGGTCTTCAAAGGCAGCCCCATGCAGAGCACATTGCAGAAATCCAGACAGGAAGTGACCAAAACATGAGGGACCATGAGCAAGGCCTCCCAGTCCAGGAAAGGGCGCAATTGGTATACAAGATGAATCTGTGCAAAGGCCCCCCTAACCACGGCAGCCACCTGCTCGAGCATGAGTCGTGAGTCTAGGAGGATGCCCAAATTGTGCACCAGCTCAGCCTGGGGGAGTGCCACTCTGTCCAGAGTCAAAGATGACATATCACCTAGGCCTGGGAGGCCAAACACCCAGAGCCACCACTCCGTCTTACCAGGATTGAGTCGAAGCCAGTTTCTCCCCATACCAACCCTTAGAGCCTCCAGCATTCAGCCAGCACTACAACAGCATCACCTGCCTGGCTAGGGGTGGAGATGTATACCTGGGTATCATCAGCATACTGATGATACCGCACCCTATGCTGGTTGATGACCTCCCCAAGCAGTTTCATGTAGATGTTAAAGAGAAGAGGTGAAAGGCCCAAGCCCTGAGGCACCTCACACTGCAGGGGCCTAGGGCCTGACCTCTCCTCCCTCACCAACACCGAATGGAATTGGCCACAGAGGAGGGAGGAAAACCACTGCAAGACAGTGCCTTCCACTTCCAACCCCTGAAGCAAGTCCAGAAGGTACCATGGTCAATGGTATCAAAAGCCACTGAGAGGCCCAGAAGGGCCAGAATGATTGCACCACCCCCATCCTGAGCTCTCCAAAGGTCATCTATAAGCACAACCAGTGCCATTCAGTGCTGTACCCTGGCCTGAACCAAGACTGAAAACAGTCTAGATAATCCACTTCATCCAGGGCCCTTCATAATTGAGTGCCAACCACCCCCTCAACCACCTTCCCTAAAAAGGGCAGGTTGGAGACTAGATGAAAGTTGTCTAACACTATTGGGTCCAAGGTTAGCCACTTCAAGGCAGGCAGTACCACCTCCTCCCGCAAAGAGGCATTAACCTCACTTGGACCCAATCACATGCCACCTCCCAGGAGGCTTTAACAAACCAGGAGGGGCATGGGTCCAGAACACAGGTATCCGAGCTCACAGCCACGAGGACCCTGTCCACTTCCTCAGGATCAACTGGCTCAAACTCCTCCCAGATAACAGGACTCTCTCAGTCACTTCCAAAGGATCTGCCTTCCCAGGGTCTAACTCCAAGTGAAGTTGAGTGACTTCCTCTGACAGTTGCTGAGAATTTTCTTCACAGCGATCCTTCAAGAGTTCCTCTGGCTCTTCCATACTCAGGAGGGATCTTGTCACCCAAAAGAGGGCCCCTGAGTGGCTATCTCCAGACGCAGTAAGGGCAGAGAAGTAAGTATGCTTCGCCACCCTTATTGCCACAAGGTAAGTCCTAATATAGGTGCTTATCTGTGCTCAGTCAGCCTCACTCTTTGTGTTCTTCCAATGGCACTCTAGGCATCTCTTGTATTGCTTCATCTCTTGGAGCTGCTCGGTGAACTATGGCTTCCAATGAGTTCCACATACACAGGAAGTCCACATAGGTGCAATTTGGTCCAGGGCCCCTGTAATCTGCTGATTCCAACAGTGACAAGGGCATCTGCTGAACCATGTGCCACAGCTTCAGCAAAAACCCCAAGCTCCCTCTGTAATTGCACTGGGTCCATCAGAAGCCTGGGGTGGACCAATCAAATAGGCTCCACCTCCCTGCAATGAGGGCCAGCTGTGGAGAACTCTAGGGCCAAGAGAGAGTGATCTGTCCACAGCAAGGAACCGATGTTAACATCCCCCAAATCCAGATCATGACACTACTGCCCTGAGGCAAACATCAGATCTTATGTATGACCCCCTGTGTGAGTAGGGCCATGAATAAGTTGGACCGAGTCCATGGCTGCCATGGTGGCCATGAACTCCTGTTCTACCTCAGGAGAAGGCAGGTTGAACATCTGCAAGAATGTTGTGAGACAGGAGGGCCTGGAGACCTTTTATCTTAAGAGTGACCGGGAGTCAGCTATAACAACACAAATCAGCCAGCAACATCCTTTCATTCATTCAATGTACAGAAGATATACAGGAATAACTAGAACCCAAACTGAAAACAGTATATTGCCTTGTATGGTGGTGGCCTTCTACACCATCAATGAACAGATGGTCAGTGTGTTGATCGCAGGTCGGTATGAAGTGTATATAGGACTCTCAGAGTTGGGAATAAGAGAAGCTTTGAAGTGATCACCACCATCAAAAATGTTGTTAACTTGTGTAGCAGTGAATGTGTCATGGAGGAGCATTACACACATAATTCCAAATCTGGATGGATGGAAGAAATTCCATCCAGCCACACATAGCAACTTTTGTTGTGTCATTTGGAGATCTGCACAAACTAGTCCCACCTATTTTTAAAATATTTAGAATTCCTGGATGATGAGAGCAGAAGGATAGTTAATCTGTGTTAAGGGATAATTAATCTTTAATACGTTATGTGAAAATACAGTCTAATTAAGAGTTTTAACCAATAATGAGCAGTCTATTCTAAACTCCACCAGTAACTGTGAATATAAACCTCTATTTCTATTTTATATTTTTTATATTATATCTATTTTTTTGGTTAATTAATCTACTACTATAACTTCTGAAGGCCTGTAAGTCATAAAAAGCTGCATTATATATTTGTGTAATATAGAATCCAAAGATTATTAGCCCACCTGCCTTCACTGAATTATAGGATTGGAAAATATATTAGAGATCATATAGTCAAACCCCCTTCTCAGTGCAGGCTACATTAAGCATTTCTGACAAATGTCCATCCAGACTCTGATGATCTCCAGCAAAGGAGAACTCAACACTTCATATGGCAGCATATTCCAAGAGCTGACCACTGGTACAGTTGTGAAGCTTCTTCCTTATAGCTTTAATTCACTGTTTCTGGTCCTGCCCTCAAGATCAATAGAAATTATGCTCTTCTACTGAAAATCCTTCAGATATTTAAAAACTGCCTTATTCTCTCTCAGTAGTCTCTTCTGTAGGCTAGACTTACTGAATTCCTTTAATTGCTCATCAAAGGGTTTATTTCTAGACTCCCCACTGTAATGCTACCATCTAAACTTGCTCCATCTCGCTATTATCCCTTTTGAATTGGGATGCCTAGAAATGGACACTATTCCAAGTAGAATCTGACCAAGTCAGAATCTGTGCTCCTGTTCAAACACCTCAATACCTGCCATTTTAGCAGCTGCATCATAATGTTGGCTCATTTAACTTGTGGTCTACAAGAACACCCAGATCCTTTTTTACATGTACTAATGATAGGTCTCCCCACTCTATTCTTGTGCCTCTTGTTTTTCCTCCCTGATACAGAACTTTATATTTGTTAAATTCTATCCTCTGTATTTCACCCATTGCTCATTGATGTTTTTGAACCTTCTCTTTCTCCTTTAAAGTATTAGCCATGCCTCCCAGCTTTTAAAAGGAAACAAGCAAGCTTTCCTTCCTGAAACAAGTTTCTACCCTTGCAATTACCAAAACAGGATTCTGCCTGGAAAATACTAAGTGAAATCAACTTTTCAACAGCACTTTGCCCTACATAATGTCCAGAAGAATACACTATACAAAACAACCAAGTGTGTATGAACTAATTTTGATGTGCATACTTCTGTTCTTTTGTAAATCATAACGTTCAGCTTTTTGTGATATAAAATCTGAATACTTTGCTATAAAAGTAACAGAAGATACACAGTCCACTTCTCATAAATGCTTTCATGAGGGTTGTTTGCTGTTAGTTTTCTAATAGGATTTCTTTAATTGGCCTGTAATATCCTGTGGGCTTATACTGCTCTACTCTCTAGCATCATAGTCTTCAGCGCACATTTGCATTATTCCTTCTATTCGGTGCAGTACTGGTACAATGCTTGATAAGAATGTGGGTTATTTGCAGATCTGCATGAAATTAAGATGTCTGGAGAAAACAATGAACCACTTCCAAGGTACACCTAGCTCCATTTACTTAAACCTTTTTTATTTTTAAGATTTTCAGGGAGAACTGAACTTAGGTGTGCCAATCCTAGTGCAGAACTTTAATTGCTATATGATATTGACACTGTGATGTTGATGATGATTTTTAATATCAGAATCTTGGGATTTCCAATCCAAACAATAGTATTTATTTAGTTAGTTAGTTAGTTGAGATACATGAAAATCTGTGGGGGGAATGACAAAATATGGGACGTCATTGTGCAAACACTGCAAGTTGCCTATTTCTGTTGGACACTGGGGAAAGTCACAAAAAGATGTTGCCATGCATAATGTCATTTTGGAATCACTACCATTTGCTATGGATGTTGCTGTTGAGATACATATAACCTCCTTTCTCCTTTCATAAAAGGAATAGTTTGCAGAGATTCACATGATATTAACGATGTAAAATGGGTATGATCAACTTCATTCTTCAAGTCAGTTCTAGCAGTAGTGAAAAGTAACTCCCTTATCAAATCTTCTATACTAGCCCTCCTCCAAACTGTTACTCCTCAGAGGTGATCAGCTACAACTTCCAAAAGCCATGATGTACAAGAATTCTGGGAGGCCTCACACT
Organism: Python bivittatus; assembly: GCF_059951505.1. NCBI lineage: Eukaryota > Metazoa > Chordata > Lepidosauria > Squamata > Pythonidae > Python > Python bivittatus. The sequence continues at coordinate 39,085,134 of NW_028277034.1, read as the reverse complement.
GGGGAAAGCTGTGAACGATATATGACAGAAGCAGGATATGTTTAAGGCTATCATACAAACCCATCAGAACACAGGAGTAACAACAGATAGCTTAAATTGGCTGTGACATCCAGGAGAGATTTCTGGGGACCAGGCAATGCAGCAGCTGTTCGTCTATTTGCAAAATGGTTTTCATAGTCAAGAACCTGAGAATTATCTATCCTAGGATAAGGCATGAAGTTGTCATACAGGTGTGTTAGGTCATAGTAACAGGCACTGACAATCTTTGGCAACCATACTTCCCAAATTCCCAAATGATATAATGGAAGGAGGCTCCAAGAGCTGAAAAAAATGATCTGGGAACTACATGTTGCCTTAGTTTCCCAGACTGTCTGTGGCTGGTCTTAGAGAACAACAACAACAAAAAAGCATCATCCAGAAACCAAAGAGAGGAGACACACAAAAGGCAACAGCCTGGATCACACACTGTACTAGGATAGAATTCCCTCAACCATAGTTTACTGAGAAAAAACACAATTGCTAGCCCAAACAACATGACAAGTCAACACCAAGCAAACAACATTATTACTTAGCATAATGCATAAAGTCTATCACCAAATACCCCACTTAGTTAAAAAAATAATCTAGTGTCATCTGGCATCAGAAACAAGAACTTATTTGAACATTTTCTTCTCACTGAAATCCAGAAGATATTAGATCACAGATCTGAGTTGAGAGTTCTCTGTATTTTTTATTTATTTATTTATTTATTGCCTTTATATAGCTGCCCATCTTGTACCAAACTCTTACAACCAAAGCTGTACCAAGCTTACAACCAAAAGATAAAATAACATCTATTTACAATAAAAAAAAATTAAAACCACAAATATTAAAACAAAAAAAAACTGGCACCCTAGCTAAACTTTCACATGCAGCCCATAACAAGTTCATCTCATCAACCCGACCCTATCCTACCTAGCGCTTGGGGGAAAAGCCAGATCTTAAATATCTCTTTGCTGCTACGAAGTGGTTGAATGGATTTTTGCAGCACAGATATAACAACCTTAATTATGAAGAATTATAATTTTAGCAATATGTAAGAGGATTACTTTTGCTAGTAGATTTTTTTCTTATGTGTTACCACCTTCATTCAATTCACTTTAGCAATCCATATTAACACTGCATGGAAAGACCACCTGAAACTCCCACTTGCACCTTCACTACAGACAAGAATACCGTTCATAGCAAAAGATAACACCAACAATGCCACATCCATAGAAAGGCAGAAAGTAGTTCACCTGTTATCAGAGCAACATTTCAAAAACGAAGCACCTTGCAAAACTGCAACTAATGTCCTACATAATTCCCAATGGAGCTGTGACATTCCAAAATTCAGGGTACCCATTACATTTTGTGAAATCAGTTTATTTTAGTTTCTCTTCAACAATGCTGAATAGAATTCCACCTGCTTTATGAACAAACCAATGTCTATCAATGCAATAATGGGACATACTTTTCTCTATTTCTGCAAGTATACAGAAACTGTAAAAAAGAAAAAAAATCCTCTCCATATCTTCCTATTTTATTTTGAAAATCAGTACAATGTGTGCATAGCTTTTGCACAGAAGTACAGTAATTTGATTTGTCTTGCTTTTCTCCCTTTATATAGCAGCTATTGTGTGTGTGTGTCAGAGGTGTGTGTGTGTAATTAAATTAGGAACCACCCCAATTTAGGACAGTACCTAACTCTCTTTCTTGCACTAAAATAAATTCCTTGGAGTTGCTGTTTATCATACTGGGGAAAGCTTATAGGAAACATATATCCCTAGAAGTTACAGGACAAATAGCAGTTTGGGGAGGAGGTACTTTAATTGGATAAGCAGCATAAGAAAATCAATATTTTTTTCCTGTGCTGTGGTCCCAAAGTAGGCACTGTTTTCTTTAGAGAGTTCCCTTCTCTGTCCCCAAGAAAGCTGGATTGCAGCAAAGTTTCTGTCTGTCCTTTCCTTCCTGCTTCTCTCACTTTTTCCCCAAATACAAGTAGCTCTAGAAACAAATCACCTTAGTAGAGGAATATACAGCTTTTCCAAAGAGAGCCTCCAAATGTGTTGAGACTGCAATTCCCAGATTTGCTAGATAGATGGCTAAACTGCTGTCCAGCTGAGAATTTTAGGAGGTATAGTTTTATTACACGGGAGGGAGAGGGGGACTAAAAGTGGCATTGTGACATTGTGATGTGAACTCTCCCCTTACATACTTGTATGTCACAATAAGGTGAAATTTGCATTGTGACATATATTTTGTCATCAGGATGGACTTCAAGCTGGAGAAAACTGGACTAACCCACAACACATTCGTTACCAGCATAAATAGCAATTCCATCTTAAGAAGCACAAATTCAGGGAGAGTTGGTGAAAATCAGGTGACTGTTTTTCTGCAGCACCTAATAATCAGGTATAGTGTTAACTGAAGTGAAAGACTATCAACATCTACCTTTTCAAAAGCTATCAGATTCTGGGATCAGGGTTGGCTCCACTCCCCCCAATACATTTCATTTACTGTGAAAGTGTGCCATGTAGAGTTATTAAATATTCCATTCAAAGCAAAGGTACTCATGCTCAAAATGAATACATAGTTGTGTAACCAGCACAAACCTCACTGAACTTAGGTTTAACTTTTCTCAAGACTGATGTCTAAAGGTCTAACTGTTTCTGTTAACAAAGTCCTAAGGCAGGTTGGTTCTACTGTTTTATTACCATAAGTATAAAGACAGATATATGTAAAATCTTCTCTTCTCTGTATCATTAATTCTTTTTATTGTTTTACAGTTTTTAATGTTCAAGGTTTTAAATAATTTTGTCATCTGTGCATAAAACTGTGATAATGGGAGGATTAGAAATACTCCTACTACTACAAATAACCACACTATCAGGGAACTTGCTATGGAAACAAACTTGATGTTGTTTGACATACACAGTCTTCTTGCACCAATACTGTATTCAGGAGGAGCCTGCTCTTGGCTTCTTGACACAAGCTGGATTTGTACAGCCCTGACTGGCCCAACACATTAATCAGTCACAAAGCCAAGTTCCCAGAACAGTTTTCAGCATATACAGAAACAATGTAAAAACTATTTGCAAAGTCAAAAAAATACCTGATAAATATTTGATCTGGTGAGAATGACAGGCAAAACACAGTAACAATGACCTGAAGGATGTGGAAAGGTATGGACTGGAAAAATCTATAGATGATCATAAAGTGATTGATCTATAAGCATCTCGTTGTTTTTTTATTACAGCAATGCAGTGATTACTAGAAATTACTAGAAATCAGCATAAATTTGTCTGAAACAAATCTTGTTTTTTGAACAAGTAATGTCTTTAGTAGATTTGGGGAATGCTTTGGGCATAACATACTGTGCTCTCAACAAAGTATTTTGATTAGCAAGCTAATTAAGGGTCGGTAGAAAGTGTGACAATAATGCAGAGCATACATTCCAAAGCAAATTGTGTATGTTGTACATACACATACATTTATACCCATCCATACAGACACAGACATACACCAGGTTTTCAGGAAAACTTACACTGGAAAACCTGTATGCTCACACGAATCTTTTGCCATTCTGTATTGCAAATAAAAGGAAAAACCAGACAATATATAGTATGAGGATGAAGTGGTTCTAGCACACCTAAACACCCAGCCAAATTATAGCATTTCTTCCCTAAGATTGCTTCTTATAGTCAAACTAGAAGCCAGAACAATTGTTCCCATTGAGTTCTATCTATTTAAAACACATGGGGGGGGGGGGAGTTGAAGAGAGAGAAAAAACAAAAAGAAAACAGAAGCTTTACAAGCTGCATAAAACTGAATAAAAAAATCAAAGTAACATTAGATTAGTACCTCATATCAAAGAATTTTGCATCAGTTCACCGTCCCTAATCCACTGACTTCAATGGGCTTTGGTTCAAATTTCCATGGAAATACCAGTAGCAAAGGAGAGTCAACATTCATTTCAGACAATCTCATTAAAGTCATTGGGAGCGAATAGCTTATTTAAAGAATGGTTCATGACACGTAATCACACCTGAACCCTGCTCACACACAAATGTTCACTTCTTGATGAGTGCATGTGTGATGAGCCATTAGAGGTCAAGTGCAAGAGGCTTATGTTGACATCATTTCACTTCAACTCAAACACAGAGCTGTAACTCATCAACTTTTTTGTAAGCAAGCAGTGACAGATCAAGGAACGTCCTGGCAAGCATGAACCAGGCCCAAGCAGCTCCAAAAATAACAAAGGGGAAAAGTGTAAAAGAGAAATGGGCAACAAATCTAGATGGTTGGCAAAAGCCCTATTATGTTACTGTGTTGCCCAGGCAATTTTCCAGCCTGAACACAGGATGTTTATATTCTTTCTTGGCCAAGACAAGCAGATAAATAGCACAGGTGGGTGGGTAGGTGGAATAATTCAACAGCCCAAGAACCTTTATTCTCCAAGGAATACTCTATCCTGTAAAACTGGCACATTTCAGAAATAAATGAAACTATGGATTGGTGGTTCAAACTATCAGCTCCTGGAAATAGGATAATTTTCACTATATGAACTTCCCATGAACTTCACATTCAGATTTTTTACTTATCTGTCTTCTACACCAAATTTCTGCTCCACCAAGTACTTGAAATGGCTAACATAATTTGAAAACAAAAATAGAACATAAAGTTAAAAATGCACATTAATATTAACAATAAAATAGATATAACCTCAAGCCCAGTGAAAGAAATGAGTCTTAACAGATTTCTATTTCAAATATAGCTCTTCTGAAAGATGAATCAGACAGCAGGAGCATCTTCAAAAGAGCCTTTCCTACAGATATTAACTGGACTGTTTCATAATTGCAATTCTGATCCTCAGGACTCAAGCCCTAAACTACTTAAGGCTTCAAAGTTAATACCAATTCCTTAAATTGACCCTAAATAACTAGTAACCAGTACAGGTATTTCAATATAATCCTGTAGCCTGAACTGTTACAAGACTAGATGCTGCATTTTGAAACAACTGAAAACTTTCAGACATTTTCAAGAGTAGCCCCTGTAGAGGGTATTGCAGCAATCAGGATGAAACACAGCCAAAACATGGATAACCACTGCTCAGTGAGTCCTGCTGAGGAAAAGAAATAGCTGGTACGTTAGGTTATCACTCCACATAGGTGCTCCTCACCATAGCCACCACTCTTGAATCCACTGATTCACAAGGAACACTACCAGACTGTGAGTGTCCTCTTCCAGGAGGACAATATCCCACCCAAAACAGACTGGACCTCAATCTCTTAGTCAAACTTATTTATTAAAAGTGCTTCTATCTTGTCTGGATTTAATTTCAGCCTGTCCTGCCTCATCATATATTCAGGCAACATTCAAGGGTACCAACTGTGTCTTTGGAAATGGATAGTGAAGAACAATAGAACTGTCATCAGTAATGTTGCATACTGATGACACCCCATTCCAAAACTCAGGATGTCTTCCCTCAGTGAGTTCATGTAGATGTAGGACAGCTTAGAGAACTAGATGGAACCCTGTCAGACACCATAAATCAACAGATTAGGTATTAAATGCTAGTCCCATCAGGCACCACCTTCTGAACATGGCCCAACAGGAAGGACTGTGAAACAGTGGCCAAACCAGCAATTAAGCTTTGAACCTGCCTTGATCCTATTGCCTAAACAAAGCATAGCTCTTTAAGTTGAGGCATTACAGGGATTTAAAACATTGATTTAAAGAGCCCTAACCTCTTTATTCACTTTAAAAAAGACTTTTAAATATACATCTTCACAGAAGCTTTTAATTAATTAAAAAGAATCCATTTTTACTTGAGAATAGAAAGGTGGGTTCCAAGCCAAATAAATAAATAAATAAATAAATAAATAAATAAATAAATAAATAAATAAATAAATGATATTCTTGCTTTTGTGTATTGTACTTTGGTCATTGTTGATATATAAAGTACAGTAAACAAGAAATAATAATAAATAAAAGCAGAATTTTCCAATCTATTGTATCTCAAAGAAGGAGAAGAAGAGAGAACACAGACCACTTAGGCTGTCCATGGTTGGTTCATGTACCAGGAAAACCACTGAACCAGGCCTGTATCTTTTTTCCCCATTTCCTTATCAGAAAGCACTGTTGTTGGCATCTTAAAAACAAAGCCAGCCTCCTTTCTTTTGCTAGACCATTTCTCTAAACAAAGGGCTTAGCCAGACATAGCCAGCCCCACATCTACACGAGTCCATCTGTCCTGACTGATCCTCTAGGGCAGCCTTACGTTAAACAGTTATTGTAGAAATCATCTAGAAAGTGTCTGAGCAGGACATCAAAGATGACTGCTCATTCTGAATTTCCCCCCTAGAAACAATTCCCACCTCCTTAGGAAACTGGTTGGTGAAACCTGCTTTGTCTTGAGCAAAGGTCCAGCCCAACAGAGACTATCCTCTAAAAATTAATGTTCCTGAAAAAGATAGATAGCTGTGTCTAGATTTTAAAAGCAACTGGTCATTTATAAGCAACCTCCTCTGTTTGATTCTTTAATAAACATACTGACCTGGAAATCTGAACTGATTTAAATCTCTTTGTGTAGCCTGGGGAGGAGGGCTTTGCTCATGTGCAGTGGTGTCTGGGGTGGGGAAGGGGATGAGGGTAAAAACCTGTAAGATGGCAAGCACCGCATCAAGATCCAAGCCCTGCCTCCTTTGTATGTGCACTGTCACGTGCACATACAAAAGATGATGGCCTTGGATTACAGTACTACACTTTCCATTTTGTAGATATTGAACATCACACACACACACCCCAAAATAAACCCAGAGATTTGGAGAGATACAACTTAGAGGTCTGGAATCCCATTTATGTTAAACTACATTAATCCATGCAAATGACATGAGAGCTGGCAGCATATCTGCCTCTAAAATGCCAACACAGTCTGGTGGTCTGTCTACCTCAGAGAGCTGCAGTGTGGACACATTAGCTTTCCTCTCTAGATATATTGGATTACAACTCTAATAATCCTAGCTAGTCCTAACTATGCTGCCTGAAGATGCTGGGAGTTGTAGTTTGGTGACCCTGGCAGGTATTGGGTTGAGAGAGGCTGAACCAAACCATTTAGCATGGCAAAAGTTTTTCACAAGCTATAGAGGTAAACTCTGTAAACTCTTTGAATTTGCACCCAAAAGAAACATCCAATGGAAGACTACACTGGATATAGGAGGCACTATGATGCTCTTTCTTCCAGTTACAGCCATCCCTAAAAGGTAGTATAGCAATAATGTTTTTACACAAAGAAATGTATAACCAAAACTTAGAATTAAAAAAAATGTTATTGCTCCATAAAGGCTGGATTTAGTTTTCTTCCATTGTATATTGAGTCTTAAGTGTTCGTATAAATAGAAGGGTGGGGTAGAAACTCAATAATAAATATTTGCATTTTTTAATTCCAACTGCTTTTATGCCTTGCACCACTAAAAGCAAACCTATCACATGCTCAGAGCGTGTATCCTCCTCCTCTTCCAGCATGATCAGGTTATCTTGAAGCTTTTCTTCACAAGGGTTAGGGCCAGGATGGGATTTTTAACACTAATTATTCTGCCTCTCAGTGGCATTTTTAAAGCGCTATAATCAGACAAGAGAACATTCTCGTCATTAAATAATCTTTCACTCACTGCAAAAACCCAGGTACATGGAATTTACAGCTGTCTAAATTTTCTAAATCAGATGTATTGGTTATAAGAGCATCCAATCTCTTAAATTAAGAAGACTGGATATATTTTAAACACTATTTCCTGATTAAAGAGAGTTCCTATGAAATATGATACTCCAGCATGAATATCCAGGAGTACTGAATACACAAATAGTAAAAACAAGCTAACACACCTTTATGCATTTTACGTTCTTTCACCTTAAAAGACACACATGCAGCAACTGGGCCATCATACACATGCTGTCCACACCTGAGGGGCCACCTGTTTACTTGGTACTCAGGTATACAGCAGGTGGCCACATACACATAGACATGTTCATATTGCCCCCAGGAGTACCAGTTAGCAACAAAAAAAAATTTAATTTCAGTAGAAGAGATATGAATCAGCACTTTCAGATGATCCTGATCAAACTAGATAACAGCATAACTAGATTCAGCAGCTAGCAATGGCTCCTTGAAGTTAATGGAGCTAAAGACAATTTTTAGATGGAAATAGTAAACAGTTTTAACAGTAAGGTTTGGGATAGGATTTCCCTAAAGTTCCTGGCTGGGTAAGGAAAAATTAAACTTCTGTTTCTTACATGGAGTGGTTCCATTCAAAATATCTTCTCCCTGCATCTGGATTAATGTTAAAGGAGCACACTTCTGTTTTTTACTAATACTTCAATATCATATTTAGTTTGACTCAAAGTTGAACAACCTTCCTGAACAGTTCAGTGCTTTCCAGTTCTGCTGCCAATTACAACTCAGTAATTACCCCATCACAGTACAGGTGGTCCTTGTTTAGCGACCACATTTGGGACCGGAAACTTGGTCGTTAAGCAAAGTGGTCGCTAAGTGAAACAGCGACTGCTTACAAACTTACTTCAACTTTCCTTTGTTTTACAGAGCTGCAAAGGTCATAAATCTGAGGACTGGTTGTAAAGTTACTTTGTCATCACCATTGTAACTGCAAATGGTCACTAAACAAGGCAGTCACTAAGCAAGGACTACTATATAGTAATAAATCTACCATCTCTATGATTTTTCTGCTGTACAGCTGATGATAATCCTGGAGAAAGGCTTCTACTCTCCCACTCCATGTCCCTGAAAGGAGGTGTATTTTTAACTCTGCAGTTTTTGCCACCTTTTACTTCTTCTTTTGAAACAGGTATCACCTTATTCTGACTAGGACCAGAGCTTCTTACCTTTGCTTCTCACTCATACATCATACAATAGCTTCAAATATCACCAGCAAACAACGGGGAGGAGAGGGCAAGGAATGCTACTGTCAAATGTTTGGGCCTGATTTCAGTTTTCTGGAAAAATGGTCTGCTAAGAGCCTAAGGCAACTTGATTTTTTTCCCCCTCAAACAACAGCCATGACTCTTGAAACCACACTTAAGTTTCAAAAGCAGCTTGTGAAAAGTCACTGGGATTTATTGTTTGGAGAAGCATGCTCAAAATCCTTGTGTAAGTCTAAACTTTTTGATCTTGCTCGTATTTGTAATTCAGTACTAAATTCACTTGCTTGCCTATTTATTTAAATGTATGTATGCCACATAGTATTTTTTAAACTTTAATATTCCCCATCATAAAACAGGGTGCCTGAATTTATTTAAAAGCCACACAAAACAGATCCTGTCATTTAAGATCACTCCTAAACCAAATACTTTTAGGTTTGTTTTTTTTAAATCTTCTAACAAGACCCTCTCCAAGTGGTATATAACAGTTTATAATAGCAGCATTCTGGGTTATGAGCAAGTGATTTCTTTTCTGTTTGTTCTCAGTATCTTTTTCCCTACCTTTCCGGAAACAACAGATTGCATTCTTGTACCAGGCTGCCCCCTCTCCTTGCTGTTGTACCTTTTGGTGTACCATAACTTGCCTCTATGGAAATCTATCTGTGGCAGAAGTCTATTTCCCGGTTAAATCCCACAGGCTCACGTTTTGATTCCACAGTTATCCTCAGCAGCTCAAGCCTCAATTTTGCTGCAAAGATCAAAGTCTTTGGCAATAAAGTTGTGCTCCAAGCATTTTGCCCCTGGATTTTTGATTACCCTTCAGTTCTCCTGCATGCTTTCCAAAATTCACGAGACAGCATCTGCTGAAGGCTTTACAACTACTATCACTACTCCCCTCTACAATCCAGCCCTCTTTTTAATTTATTTAACATTTTTATGTATGTTTCCTTCCTTTTGTTGTCCCTACAATAGTGTGTGTGTAGGGGGGTATGTACACATTTTTTTATCATCATCATCATCCCAAATCAATCCATTGCAGGATGAAGTTCTCTTCATAATCTACCACTTGACCAGTATGGATTGATAGATAGATGTTTTTCAACTTCAATGTTTTCAACTTCCCAGTCTAAGACAGACCGACTAGCTCAAAGTCACCCACCCCAAAGTCATCCATGCCCAAGGAAGAACTAGAACCTGTGTTTTTACTCCTAGTTCAGCACCTTAACCATCACATTATCTATACACATACACACAAATCTTAGAACAAGCATTAGTCAGACCATATTACAGACTACTGTACGCATAAAAACCTAATCCAGAGGTTATTTTCACTGCCCTTCAAAAAGTAACATGGGATGAAATTCCATATCCCCTTCTTCCCTCACACCTCCTTTCAGTTTTGAATAGAAGTAATTTTGGTTCAGATCGTGGTGGCAACATCATCAGCTTCTCCCATATAAATCTAGTGCTATTTTCCCCCCCGAGCAGTATGAACATGCCCAAAATACATAGAAAGAAAGGCAGAAACATTGGGCCATAAGAAGAATTCCAGAATCCAAATTATAGTACAACCTTGAGTAGAATAATCCAAATGACACAAAATGGTGAGTAAGCTTTCAGGTTCACCAGAGCCGTATGTTCTTCAGCTCATATGGAATATACTAACTGATGAAACATTTCACTGCCTCAGCTTCATTCTTTCTAAAGCAAGTTGCCAGCTATCATGGTTCAAAATGCAAAAGGAAGTTTTGCAAAACTGATCTAAGGGGTAAATGTTGTATCCTGCACAGCAATGGCCCTTAAGTGTGACCCTATTCAATTCTTTTATCACTTACTTGCACAGTTGGATCTAGTTCACAAATGCATGTTCATCACTTGATGATTTGAGCATGTTTAGGAATGACTTGCATGTGTAGAATGATGCATCATGAATATGACCACTATTATAATATCCTGAATAAAATGTTCACATCATTTCTAATGCAATTTTTAAAATATATATAATAGATGGATTCATTGACTGACTGCAGTGAAGTTGACTGACATTCATGAACCCATCAAGTACTGAAAATGATACATTCATGTGTGAACCAGGCTCCCAAAATCTATTAAAAAGTAAAATACTGAGTTGATAATAAGGCTGGCTAATTGAGCAGCATGTGCAAAACAAACGGCCTGACATACATTTAAATAACCCTTAGAATTTATTCTATAGATGATTTTCATTTGCGATGAATTTTTAGTATATCGTAATGGCTTGATATGGCTTGATATAATGTATCAACAGTTTCTCCTGTTTCCCATTACTTCTAACCCACAGCAGTGATTTATGATCAGAAATGCTGAATCTACACACATCTCCTTCAGCTTTTTCTCAAAAAAAAAAAAAAAGATTATTATTGAACAGCTTCTTTTTATTTGAACCTTCTTTCCCCTTAAAACTTGACTAAGTTTATTTTTCTATCTGTTGCATCTGGAATGGGATTCATATCCCATTTGGAATAACTTCTTTTAGCTGAATCCTCGTTATTCTTTCTATCTAAACAAAGACAACAAAGTTAGCAAAGTTATATATTTATAAAAAAATCTCCAGATTGTAATTTTCTCCTGAGACAAGAATTATATCTAAAACTTTTGCAAAACACAATTAAATATCTGTTGTGGACTTTTCAGTGAGAGATTTGTGAGATGCAATCACACTGGTCAATGTTTCTTTTATAACACGGCAAGCAGTTAACTAGCTAGGTAAAAGCCAAGGGTGGGGGAAGAGAACTTAAAAAAAACTGGGTGGGAAGAGCCATTCAATATGCTTCCCACATACCTGGTTATGGATTTTTACAGCCTTAAAATAAATTAATCAGAAGCCCATGGCTTTCAAGGACAAGAAAATATTTCCCATAATGTTTCAGAGCAGAAGTTAACAAGCCTGCTGGGATCTTTTTAGCCCCTGCAGAGCTACAGCTTCAAGATTATTAAATGGCTGTCATATCTGAAGTATGGCGAACATAACTCAATAAACAAGAGAAAACATATGATACAGAAGGGGGAGCATCAGATTATCCTGCACGATAGTCTACTTCCAGGACAGGTGTTTGCAGGAAACAGAACACAAAATAGCAATATGAGGAAAATATAAAATAAAAGCAACCAAATGCTATCACATATCACATAAACAGGCATACACTATGCTTCAAAACAACATACGGATCATTAGTTTTTTTAAAAAGGTAACACCTACATTTACAAATACTGTAAATGTTAAAGGGATAAACGCTTTCTCTAAAATGAGGATATTTCCAAAAGTCCTATATTCTGCACTAGTAAAGAGAGAATATAATGGGCTGGAAATATGACCAGATTGGCCCTATTACTAAGTCAATCGGCTGCTTGGCCATATGCTTGCAAGTCCTTCTGAATATCATCAAAGGACTCGATGAAGGCCCTTATGCGTCACTGTCCCTCTGAATATCATTGGTTCAACTGCCCTAATGTCAAAGAATGGAGACATAGTTTCTTGAGCAGGGTAAAATCAAAAACACCATCAAAAATTTAGAACATGATCCTCTGTCAAATTTAACATCAGTTAAAATGCTTTTATTTCTTCCAAAAACTTCCATACACTTACTTCCATATGTCACCTAACTTCTACAGATCAGTTGAATAATCTTAGGGCCTTTTACTGAAAACAGAGTACACAAAGGCTCTCTCCAAGTTCTTTAAAACTGATTGCTAAATGAATGACCTGCATTTTAATAAATGCCAAAAATTGTTTCCACATTTATGTTGAAATTTCCTTGTCAGTGCAGATTTTTAAATGATTTAATGTCCTGAAGAACCTCTCTGAATGATATTCTCGGAACAAGCAATCTTGATTATTTAAAAGGGACAGGGAAAGAAAATGTTATTATTTAAAATCAGAAGGACTGAGATATCTAAAAAAATCCAAAGTATGTTTATAGGACTAGGGGCTCAACTTTATTATTACTGTTTGATACTATAGACCAAATTGCCCTACTTGTTGCTCTCTAAATCAGCTGAGGATGATTTGAGATAATACGTACAGTGCTATTTGTCTATAGAACAGGTTGTAGAAAACTGATGTATAACACTGTCAACACATACAGCATTTTAAAATGTATATGTATTTTCACAACCACATTAAATACTGAAAAATAAGTATGTCTTCTAAGCAGTACACAACTTTAATGGGATATTGGCAAGTAATCACTGTAGCTAAACACAATATTCTGTGTTAGCAGTCCTGAACTTATACCTTCTAATATTGGACATCTTCTCCCATAATTCTTAGCTAGCATTCCCAGCTCTCCAACATAACTCAAGGGTGCAAGTTTGGGGAATGCACATCTGAAGAAACTCAAATCACATGCTCTTGCAAACTTACATTCAGATGTTAATGCACATATTTGTGCATGTGCTTATTTGCACTAATATAAGAATAAAGTATAAGTATATACTTATAAAGTAAATAAAGAATAAACAAATAAGATGTCACAGATCACAATAACTTGCGTTGCTATGTCCAACCGAAATGAAATCTGGTTCAGCTGCATGGTACAAATGAAAGCATCCTCCTAGGATATTCTAAGAATCCCTAGGAGACAAATAATAAATTAACTCTCACCAACAACTAGACTTTTAAATACTTCTATATAGCTTCATTAGCACATTAGCTCTATTGTACAGCCAAAACATACACTTTAACCCAATGGAGGACAGTGGTCACTGCCGAATCACGAGCAAGAGGAAACTGACTACATCTGTACTGCAACATTTTTATTCTATCTACTCTGACTGCTTCCCTAATAAATCCTGGAAACAATAATAGCTGTGGTTCATAAAGGAGTTAGAGTGTCCAGAATTCCAAGGAGAAAACTATGGTACTTACAACTAGCTTACATTTGTAATGTTGCTCGTAAGACACATGATTCTAAATGAGTATTTTAGCTACTCTGAGCTGTTTATGTGAATAAGTGTCAAGTGATGTGGGCATCAGAAGCATCCATGAGGGGAACAAGGATGACATGTGATGAACGAGTGTCATGACATAACAACGCAAACCCTGCAACTTACATACTTGCACCTGGCATATAAGGGTGCAAATATGAAAGATCAGGGGCTGCACTGTGACATTACCTGTGCTTCTTGTCATTTTTCTGTCACTGTGGCTAGCCTCAGATGACTTGATTCAAATCTCCCTGTTGAATCAAAGTTCTTTCCAGCACTCAAGCCCAAGAAGATGAGATGGATCTAATTATATGGATTTCTCATATACATAGTATATACACATAATTGAGTGGGAATCAGATCAAGAAAATAAGGTCTTGAAAGGATCCCTATCCAGTAAGCTTTATTCTATTACAATAGCCATCCTAAAGTTGCTTTTGCCTTGTTGGCAAATATTTAACCAGATTCTTACAGCTCAGTGGTGGAGCATCAAGTTCAGGGTTTAATATTGCAGACAAACATGGAAAGGTCTCTGTATGAAATCCTGGAGAATCACTACCAGTCAGTACAGGCCAACCTAGTCTTAACCAGCCTAGCTCAGAATTCTGGATGTTGTTTTGGAAAAACGGTGCAGAAAATATTGACTTAGATCAACTAATGCTCTAATGCACAGTATTCAATGTTCCCTAGCTGTAACATACTCTCCATGAAGCAAATAATTTCTGACAATGTAGGAAAACTGCAGAAAAAAGTTTAGAATTATTTTGTACTGAGGGACATCACAGATTTTATACATTAAATCTAGTTGCATCCTTTGCCTAATCTATTACATAATATTCTTCTATCAGCACGTTAAGAGAATATCCTACATTGGCATTACAACCCAATGTAAGAAGGGTATACAGTTGCACAACTGACACTATAAAATAAATATTTTTCATCTGAATGTACATTCTAGCTAATGTAAGTCATTAGCATGGCACAACTTTAAAAAATAATGAAATCTGTCTTGGGTGGAAACTGTGACTTCAGTTCTACTGCCTCAAAAAAGAGGTTACTCTTTTCATGAAATACATGTTTATAAAGTGAAACTGCTTATCTAGACAAAATATGATATGCCATATATATTGTGGCAATAGCTGTGAGTAGAGTTTATAGGGAATAAGATGCATGCATTTGCTCTACCTGCCTGCTATTAAAAAAGCCTCCCATAAATGGAAATAATTTGTCTGATTCTGACAATGTCCATTTCATAAAAATAAAGAGAGCAAGATTTCTTAAATGAAATTGTTATCATTACTAGTGTAAAGAAGGGAACTGCTGGAAGTCCTCTTCAGTTACCGAAGTTTTTGCATTTAATAACTGTTTATTAGAGGACATTTTCTACCTGATTAAAGTATTATCACAGTAGCATTCTATCTTTCTCCCCGTCCACTTCTCTAATTGAAGACCTCATCATTGCTGAAATTGCTTGTTGTCTGTACCACTTTAAATGACAAATGAATTGGTCACTGCTCCTTCATAAGGAAAATTCTGCAGATGGAAAAGCATCATGCCGGGAGACCTAGGCCAGAACTGTTCACCTAGCTTTCTAATTATCCTGATCCGTGGCAAGTGGGCAAGGGATTATAGCCTGAGGCAGCTGCCTTGCTAAAGCTGCACACAAACTAGTGATTTTCATTCTGAAACAAAATTTAACATTCCTAATGTAAGATAAACTGTTCTGGAAAAAAAACCCTGCTAAATTGAATGAAGAGAGATAACCCAACATGGAGATGCAGAGACAAATTGTCTCTATTTTACTCTAGAACAAGAGGAAATAGTTTCAAAGCAAAGAGAAATTAAGAAATTGCAAGAAGACTTTGTACTAATAAATGCAATGCAATATATGAAATCTGTCTGTTATTTCCTGAAATATAGGCCTAGCAAATCATTAAACTCATTGAGCTAGCAGCCAATGATCATAATGTTAAAACCGGTCATTAACGGACTTTTTATTTACCTTCAAACATATATGCAAAGGATATATGAACCAACCTCCCCACTCACCAACCTCATTCTGAGCTGGAATCTACAGGGAATTGTAAGCACTTCTCTCCAAAATTATGGACCCTGCATTATCACAGTCCTCAACTACAGAAGAGACCATATCCTCATTCAAACATCAGTGCTTATAATCCTTTTGGAGATGCTTCTGCTGACATACGAAGTTGAAAGCTGAGGGCTACCAGATTATCTTCGTTACAAATTCAATCCAGATTCAAGCAGCTGAGTACAGATTAGGGGCTTCCAGAATCTTAAAATGATCCAATAAGTAATCTGCACCAAAAGAAAAGTTGTTGGGTCTGTGATAACTTCCAAATCAGTCCAGGTATATATACAAAAAAAATCTTCTGTGCAGTTGTTCTGGTAATGAATTATACAGTGATGCATCTTCAGTGTCTAAACACACTGTCAAGATAAACTATTTACTTATTTCATTTTGTTGCTGTGGTTGTTATCTTTTCCTTTACTTTAGAAAAGAAAGTCAAATTACTTGTGTAAAATCTTGATTCATATCTGGATTGGTACAAATAGAAATTGAGTGCAAGCAAATATAAGAGGCCTCAATTCTACATACAAGCTGGGGAACTATTCACAAAATTCTTAATAGTTTCACAACTATTTAAAATCTACTCTTCCACAACCTGGTGGCTTCCATACATATTTGACTACCAGAATTCCCCACTGGCATTGCCATTAGTCAGTCTGAATTGGAATTCTTAAGAGCTGAAAACCACATACATTTGCAAGACTGGATTAATTATTTTTACATTAATTTATATCCATGGAGGAATACCATCTCTGCCTTACTCCTCTGTAATTTGAGGAAGTATTTATTCTTATGGGTCAGAGAGAGAGAGAGAAACAAGTATGAAAGGGGAGAATAGAGAACTCCTTATGGCTGTTCTTATGCCAAGAAGACAATGGAGTAGAAACAGATCTTGAGTGAATACCATGTTGAGGGCCTCATACTTTATAATACTCTTTCCAGTATAATGTGTGAAGCATCTATGGTTATATCCGTTAGGCATCTGTTGAAGTCTGAATAGTTTTTTATGCTGCCTTTCAAATGAATGTTTTACATTGTTTAATTATTGTTTTAATTATTTTATTCTAATAATTTGTACTGTAAATCACTTTGCATTGCAATTGTACTGGAACCAATCTAGAAATATATTAAATTTTAAAAAATAGACAACTATCTTTCCTTACCATCAACCAACTACTATGAATTATTGCTTACTATAAGACCTCCCAAGATGTCACAAGATCAGATTGGATGTGATATTAATTGTATGAATGCAATTAACATGCATAATTTTTGTTAGGTAAACAGCAGCCATGGGAAAACCTAAGACCAATGAATGTTGGCAAATTAACATTAACCTCTTCTCTCCCTACCACTCTCCCTACAACCTTTGTCTTTCTGAAAAGCCTACTCTATTTGCATAATATTAGATTTATATAACTTATTAACTTCAGCCTATAATTAACCTTTTGAATTTCAAGGCTAATTTTAGGATGCATAGAATATACACTTAGGTTGCCACCTAATGAATAATTAACTGAAAGAAGTTCCACAGTCTTCCTTGGTCCTTATTTCTGATTGATATGACTGATATCAAATCTGGGCTGCAAACATGTAAATGACCACTAGATGGGAGGAAAGAGAGAAAACTCCAACTCACTACAGTATTTAGTGGTCATCAGGATTTTTTGCAGCACAGATATGTTAGTCACATGTGCAACTCTGAATTAGACCTCTGTTATGAACCAAATATATTAATTAAGTCTATGAAAGGCTTCTCATCTCATTATATGACAGGTAGGACATAGCTCTTTTTTTTTTTTTTTTTGGTCCATTGATTTTTGGGCAGCTCAGTAAACTCTGAATACTGGTAAATCAAGTTCTTCTCTTATGGATGTCTATTTTAATAAAAGGGAAATCAAATTTCATCATGCTTGTACCCCTTGAACTATCAGCTTCAACCTAGCCTAATATCCCATAAACGTATCAGTAGGACTGGTACCTATAAAGTAGTGTGCAGTTTAAGGCTCTTAGTGAATAAAAACAGAGTCAGGGAGTTCTGCCATACTTAAATAAAATTCGGAAACTGTACTTTAAAGTAATAGAAGACTCATAAGAAATAGTCATGTCCAACTGAAGAAAATAGGATTGACTCAAAGAAATTAATTGGCTTAAGTCACTCATGGAGGCATAACAAACAGGTTTTAGTTCAACAGGCATGTCTTGGTTTCACTAGTCAAAGTACACTTAAGGGTACCATTGGCCAGATCCAAAGAAGTATGAGTGAAAAAAGAAACTCTGTACAATTCTTATACAACCTAGAAGGAAACTTCTCAACATGCACATCATGATATTTTGGGAGTTGTATTACAACTATGAAACTTTATGTACAGTATAAAGAAGATACAGGCTATAGAAAATACATTCTAATGATTCAAATGATCTCAACAACAGCTTGTGTATCTGTATCTCAGGTTATTTTCTCACACTATACTATTTCAGCACTCTGGAAACAACACTTCTGTGAATGGAAAGGACTTATCCGCTAGTGGAATACCAACTTTACATCTGCAGTATCATATTTACTTCTTACATACTAAAGGCAAAGGGCTGTTTGCTAATATTAACCCACTTCCTGCAGCATACTACAAAAATCACATGAAGCTAAGAAATTTACTGCTAGCATTCAAATCAAGCTCATCTTCCCCCCTCTAAGGCTGCAATTTTATGCATATTTACTTGACAGCAAGCATCACTGAATTCAATAAAATTTATTTTAACATAAACCTACATAAAAGCAGGCTGCATAACATATAAGCAATGGGTGTACAAAATCAGCTAGATAAAAACTACACTTTCTACATTCAGTTCCATATAGCTATATATAATTTCCTGGGATTATGCCAACAGTCACTGTCACCTGTGGCAAAATGCGTTAGCAAATTTTATTGGAATTCTGAAGGCATTCCTAATATATCCACCATTGGCATGGAAAACTAAACTTGAATTTTGAAAGGTACAATGCATTTCAGAGCTGATTTTACAATAAACTGGAATGAAACATTAAAACTATATGAAATTTTAACAAAAAAAATCACTGGTAGTCAATGAAAATGATTCACAAAGTTGCTATAAAACTAGCAGATTCATCTGAAGCTAATCTTAATATTGGTTATATAGGGAGATATCTAAACTGTGGGCGTTAACACGGTCTTAAGACACGTCACTGTATCATTTGGAAACTGCAAGAACAGATTGTGCCTAAGATTTATAATAATATTTATCTGCATGCTGATTAAGATGTCCTTTTTTAAACATCCAGTTTTGTTGCTATTTTATACAAAATTTTATATAGCGTGACATGCTACATACATCACTGAAGTTGCCTCCTGTTGGTTTTGGACAGGATGACCTGATGCTGTTCTCTTTCAAAGTACTCTTAAGATTTTCTTCTCTACATCTCTCCTTTCTGCTTTCCTTTTTAACTACTGTTGACCTGCTCAGATATCTAAGTGGACTTGTGTTCACAGGTTGCCATGACCACTCAGGCAATCATTGGTTTAACTGTCTAAATATCAAAAGATGGCTGACAAAGAAGCAGACTATGTGAGACATTTTAAATTTAGAAATCTAAATTCCAAGGTTCACCATCATCCTTTGTGAAATGAAACCATCTCATCTATGGCAGCATATCATGCATTTTCAAGTAAATCATGAAAATTTGGAGCAGTTTCAGCTATCTACATTTACTGCAAAAAGACATGGCCCTTCATAGGATACTAAAGAAATTATTTCATTTCAACATATTCAGTATATAAATTGGGAGTTCTTTTTTCCAGCCATTTATACGTTACAAATTACTATCAGAGATTTGCCAATAGACAAACTAGTAAAAATTGTTACACACTATTAACTTTTCTGGGACTTATCTATTGAATTGATCTGTTAATTTTGATTATTTCTTAAAAAGGAAAGACTTCCCTTATTAAATTCCATTAGATTTAATAGTGATTTGCACATTTATTCCTATGGATTAAAAAAAAAAAGCCTGGCATTTTTTTTTTAGCATAATCCTCACTGTCCTCCTTTAAAAGAAACTGAACAATGGAAGAAAACAACAGTGTGGTGCAATTTTTCATATTCCAGTGACGTTTACTGGGGATAACTTTCTGGTACGTTGTCTCTTGTATGGCTGCACTCTTACTTATATTATTAACATATATGTAGCACATGCATCAGTATTGTACATGCAGTCTATCCTTTATTTGCTTTTGTTTGAGGGTGTCATGCATAAACTGAGATATTATAATGTGCTCTCCACAGGACTGCTTTTGAAGATGATTTGGGAACTTCAGCTGGCACCAAATGCAGCTTCTCAGGTGTTGTTTGGGGCAGTCAGGTCACCTGACATTATTTACCACTGCATCAGTTACTATTGCATTTCTATGCCCAATTGTGCCAGTGCTAACTTAACAAATTTGGGGGCCAGGTTATTTAATGGACTGCCCTATTTCTGAGTTGCAGAAATCTGATGTGAGGGCCATAACTCCCATTTTGAAAAATCCTTTTTAAGAAACTTGAATATGTGGCTCTTAGCTGCAAGCATTTTGGGTAGCCTTTTCTTTCTCTAATTGTACCAGTTTCAAACTATGGCATTTACCGAAATGGCTTTAAGGGATTTAGCTAGGGAGAGTTGAGGCATGGTTTTAACTATTTCACTCTTTTATCAGCTTTCCTGAACTTGATGCTCTGTAGATGTGTTAGAAAAGGCTGATTATAGAATGGTTTTGAAACTACATTACTTATTTTAAACTATTTTAGTGTATTTTACCTGTATTGCATGACTTTCATAGAGGCCTACAATAATTCATGTAAATAAATAAACAATAAACACTGCATTGTTTAGATTAAAAATTGTCTGGAGATCAAATTTCAACTCTCTTTAAATGGATATCAAGTTCTCTAAATATGTTGAAGTTCAAGGGGCCATTGCAACAGCTGATCAGCAGAAAGCCTATAGATCTGTTCCTGTCACTTAATCCATTTGGTCTGACATTACCAGCTGCCTAGTGACTCACTCAGCAACCTTCAATTCTCCCCACACTCCAGAACATTCAAACTCATAAATGAAAATCTCATGCTTCCATGAGAAACATTTGAATAATGATTAGGATGAATCTGCCAATGAAGTCAAAGTTTAGGGTGAATCAATTGCTTCATTTTTTGGGTAGAATATATACTGAAGTAGAAGATGTGCATAGCTCTGGTAAGATCTGAAATGATACCATCTACTTCTTAAGCAGTCACATATATATGTATATATAGAATGCATATTGGTGAAAAAATGAACACGTATTGTTAAAAAACCATCTCTAACTCATAATAAAATTTGCAGCTACAAATGCACAAGAGAAAACAGTTTTGCTTTGTGACTGATAAATAACAACAGTAACAATAAAAACTAAGTTTATGACAGTCATTAATCTCTAGTAATGAAACCTTGAACTCCTTCTGAACAAATCAGAACCCAGAAATAATAGTACACTTTCCCCTAATGAGCCTTCATTAAATGGGTTAAACTATACCCATAACCTTATGATTAGAATCATATTCCATTTTTTTAAAGAAATAAAGAATAAAGAAACCTTATTCTAATAATAAGGTTATGGGTATAGGTTAATAACTTAACAATTACATGATTGTATGTACAGATAATCCAGAGTTTGAGAACGAGTTTCATTTCCAAGGTCTGTCCTTAAGTCGAATTTGTATGTAAGCCGGAATGGTATTATTGTATAATACTGTATAAGTAGTATTGTATAGTGAACTCGAACCGTTGCATATGTAACTCAAATTTTGCTACAACAGGCTCCGTTCTTAACTATGGGTTGTCTGTAACTCGGGCGTTCTCAACCCGGGAACTACCTGTAGTGCAATACAAGAAAAAAAAACCCTAACAAATTTGGGTATGATCGTTGGTTATTTTTCTCAGAATGCAACAGTGTAGAAGCCAGAGAGCAGACCGTTTTGTTCTGCTGACTTTCCTGTAGTTATTTTAATCATATTAACTGCCTGTTCAATTTTATTATTTATAAAACATTCTCCCTATATAGCTGAGTATCATGGAAGAATATAATTCACAACTACAGAAAACCGAGAGAGGAAAATGGCTGTTCATAACTGATCACTATCCACACAACTCAGCAGCCTTCCATTACCAACATTCCTTTTCCCAGGAAAATAAAGATCAAACAGTTCACTGCAAACCACATTACCTCTTCTGATGCTATATTTTAAGGATCAGGGCCTGCTGCTGCTGCTGCTTCCATTTCTCTTAGTAAACTGAATTTTAGTTCAAGCAAGTTGAAAGTTTTAAGCCTGACAACTTTAACACTATTGCAACCCCCCCCCCAAGTTTCTACTCAGACTTGAAAGTACCAGTGAATTCACTGGAAGATATCTGAAGCATAACATGAAACTATTTCTCAGTATGATTAGAACAAATAATACATAGTTTTATATAACTATTTGGTCACGGTTAAGGCATTAATAACAGTAATGAGGTCCAATGAAAGGGAAACTGAAGGGTAGGGCAGTTAAACTATCTTTAATATAGAGGCTCAATATGAAGACCGTATTAAGGATTTAGTTCCAGAGATCAGTTTTGAAATATTAAAAACCGAGCCTAGATTGCTTGACTCTGTTCTGGTTTGGGAAGCAAAAAGCATGAAGATTGATGTCGTGTCCCTTAAGTTCACGTCATACAAAATTCCCTTTGGTTTTTCACTGCATGAAAGAGGCAATAGTGAGCCATGCCCCTCAGTCTATAATTTACAGAAGGAATTATATTAATGTACACTAATGGGAGGCAAATAAGTACTCTCCCTGGATAAATAATGATTATGCCTTTTTAAACATACCATAAATCTAAATGAATGCTGTGGATGGGTGTGAATACATAGAACTCTGTATGACATCAGTCTTAGTTTGTATATTTACTACTACTGCTTGCATGCACAGACTTCTTATATTGTTATAGGATACCTTTTTTTAGGAAAAAACTCAGTCATCAAAGTGATCTTTGGGTGAGATTCACATAAGAAAAATGGAACATTCTCTTTTTTTAAAAAAAAAAAAAGCTAGGATGCAGACAACATTCCATTCAAAAGTAGTTCAGGCATGAAATAGCTGATTTTTAGGCAGCAACATTTCTGTTTGCTCGTGACTAGTAAGAACTGCTTTTACATGTTAGGAAAATGTTCATATTTGTGAATAGAAAGAGAGCTGGTTCTGGTTCTGAATTTGTTCGATTCAGGAGCCCCTCTAGACTGTGATGACTTGCCAACAGGCTACCTATGGACAGAGACACCAAGACAGTCCCATTCTGAGCAGCCATCCAATGGGGAAAACTTTCTTCTCCTGCCTGCAACAACATGGGAAGCATCAGTTCAGTCACACGTGCCCTGTCAATTTTTGACGCACTTCCAACTGATTGCCTCAAAACTGGAGGTGTAGCTCTATGTGTGCTTTGGGCAATTGTGCTCTCATCTTTACTGTTCAACTAAAAGGGTAGTGGGAGAAAAAATGAAGCATTAAATGGAAAATTCTAGTTTCAACAGACAATGGCTAAATTTGAACTTCTAACTTGAAAGTGATGTGTTGGGAAGGATATTAGCCCCACCATTATTTAGACTGAGATGGGCTGCAACCTAGAGAGATATGCTTCTTTTTAACAGTGGGAAATTGCAGCTCAAGGTTGTGTTTATGCAACATGGTTCCCCACGGTTAAATAAACCATGGTTGACTTAATAGATCCAGTTTTCAAGGTTCACACAACATACTGAGCTAGCTTTACAGCCTGTCTCTGCACAGCACACTACTGTATGCTAAAATGGGATTTGCTATTTTGTGGTGCTACGTGTCATGTGAATAACCTATCTGTATACCAGCACATCTGCCTGTATACAGTGAAGAAACAAGTAATTAAAAAGTGAGGATGCTTCCAAATGTAGTGCTATGCATTTTGCTAGCCACAACTGTGATGCAAAGTTAGTATGCAATTATCTCATATGGCATGCCCAGGCAATTTTTAAAGATACTAGACTTCTTTGTCAGGGAAAGTGGTGGTTAAGGAACACCTACCAACTGTTCATTCATTAATCATATTTCCTCTTCCAGTCCATTTCTTTCCCACTCCTCCACCTTATTGCATCGACAGGGCAGCACCTATATGTTCATTCTCAAAAACTGTTTAATTATCGCACATTGCAGCTATGATTCTAACTTTCTTTTCTAGCAACAAAGTTGAAGTCAGCAGGATTTTAAAAGTATTTGCTTAAGATGGGGCTGTAAACTTCAGGATGCTTTGCAGAAGACTGCCACGCTGATGAAAATGAGCTTTGACCTCAATCCAGACAAAGTTCTTAAGGACGTATGAGCCCTTCTGGGTCAGACAAAAGCTTATCTATTCCATTAATCTATGGGCAGCAGTGAAGGATGGAAAGAGATGTTTATAAGGGTAACATGGCATCTCAGCCACGTGTTTCCTTTGTGATACCTTGCACAGAAATCAAAGGAGCACATGCAGAGAACTATGGGAATTAACTTTTTCTTCTTATTTTGCCTGCTAATGCTAGTTTTCCCTTAAATGGAGAGGAGCACGGCATTTGCAAGATGTTGATACAGGAAGTTTTCTTTGGTATATTAAATATTTTTTTCTCTCCTGCATTTTCAGATTCTCAGCAAATACAAGCTTAGAAACACGCCATTTGCTAAGAAATTATCCAGTTAACTGCTAAGGTTGCAATCTGACACCAACTCACTAGAAAGTAGGCACCTCTGCATAAGACAGTAACCCACAGTAAACTGAGTTGCGGCTTAATGACTTAATCTCATTGTCTGGATTTACATAATAAATTGAACTATAAACTAACCGCATAGCCTGGCTTCACACAAGCAGCTAACCTAAAATATGCTTGGCTAGTTGGCAGTGCAGTCATGAAAACAGTCCTAGTGTAATTTACTTCTGTGCAAATATGCATAGGATTAGGTGGCATGTCCATTTAAAGCAACACGAGATCCTGCTTTGTCAGACTGAACAGGGCATTCAGCCTTACCCTACCAATTAATTTTCAAGTATATCTCAGTATTTTTAGGGGACATATTCCTAATAAATATGCTGAGAAACTGCAGTCTTACCTTGCTCATAACTAGTTAGCAAAATTAAGATCATGGTGTTTAAGGAGGAGTATTGGAAAACTGTACAGGAGAGTACACTTAATGCACCCAGGAACAGAAAAAAGGTATCATTTTTAGTTATGGTTTAGTGTTCAAATTCAGCATTTACTGTTTATTGTAAAAATCACAATATACATTCTCTGAAATGTTCTATGAAATAAACAGGAGTGTGTTTGCAACCAAAAATAACAGGTACATTTATATACAACTGATTTTTACCAGCTGAAATGTAGTCCAAAGAGGCTGTTGCATCAAAGTGATATTGGATTATCATATATGCACAATAAACAGCTATGGGAAATATAGAAAGAACAAGTTATTAAACTTTCCAAAAGGATAGTTCAATCTTGCAAGGGCAGAAGAAATTAGTATCACCCAAGTGCTGTTTTCCTTTTTCCCCCTATTTTTTTAAGTGAAATGTTAAACTTAGTGGTAACATTAATACTAATAAAAATATCAACTTATAAGTTAACTCCTGTTAATCGCAGTTGCAATTCTGAGTTGCTAATTTCAGTCACTTTACATCTTAAAAGTCCCATAAAGAACATGCTCTCTCCAACCAAACGCACTCATCTGATAGGTTCATCTACCTGGCAATACTATAGTTTTAATAATGACAGGGCTTTAAATGATTACAAGTCTTTCCTCTTTTTTCTTCCATCTAAAAATAATGCTATTAGTCATTTTACATTTTTTTTCTTTTCTCTGTCCACTAAACTAAATACATGAACTGAAAACCACAATATCCCTTTTACTTTGTTTTTTAAAAGTCTACTAAACTTGAGGACCTCTCTTTTCAGTTCTGTGATAATACATTGTCAATTCTGAGTTTTTAAAAAATAAATGCATATACATTTCAATCACACATAATCATAGATATTCTTTATCCAATTGTAAAATATACTACAAAGGGCTATTTTTGGTAAGGATGTATTATAAATCCAAAGTATTACTTTTGGTATGCTTCACTAACTTCTTCACCACCAATTGTTGTCTTGCAATAAATTATCAAAATAACCCCCAAATTACCTAGATGTTCATTTTAGCTGAAGGTAGGACAATTGTAAGATCTGGGATCAACTTTAGAAAGTTAAGTTCCCTGACTTAATTTTCAAACAAAGCAAAATCTAGGCAGCAGGTAAGGAAGGAAAGAATCCCTTAAAACGGCCAAAATTATTTTAGAAATTATAAGTTTCATGGGTATTAAAGAGTTTGGATTTTTTGTTTAAAAAAAAATGCCCTTCACCATTAGTTTCACATTAAGTAAAAAGTAGTTTACATATCACCAAACAACACACCTTGCAATAACAGATAAAAATATAGAGAATTGGTTCCGATCATTTTATGTGTAATAAACTCAACTTGGGTATATTTAAAAAAAAAAAAAAAAGCAGCAGCAGAAATCTTCGTGTAATTATTTTAAAAGGTGAAAAAAAATCCCCTCGGGCGTTGAGTGATTTCGTGGGCCTTTTCCTTTCCAAATCCCACGAACGCAAACTTTCCACGCTTTCTTCCCTATCGAAAAGACCCCACCGAGCAACAGAACGCCCAACGCCCGGCCGGGTTTTTATTCGAGGGCCGACCTCCCCGCTCCCCCTCCTCCAAAGCGGCTCCGGGGCAGTCCAGACCCCCCGAGGCTGCGGACGTGTGGCTATGTTTTGTGCACAGTACTACGGAGAGGCAAAAAGTGGGGAGGGGAAGGAGGGGGCTCCCCCCTCACAACCTGAAGGAGGCTTCGGAAAAGGGATGCTGCATCTTGAAACTAGACAAGAAGCACTGGAGAGGTGGGGGAAGGGGGTTCACGAGGGACGGCGGGAGGCTGGGAAGAAAGAAATCATCTCCTCTGACCTCTAGCGAAGTGCCAGGTTTTTTCTTTAGCTCTTCACATTTCCTAAATTTGCAGATCTGGTGTCCCGTTTTGCGGTTCCTGCAACTGCTGCAGACTCCACAGTTGATGAGCCTCTTGCAGGGAACGCAGACCCCACACCTTTTCCTCTTCTTCTTGGCCGGGTTGCCGCCTCCCCCGCCTCCTCCTCCTCCTCCCGCGCCGCCGCCGCCGCCCCCTCCTCCTCCTGCTCCCCCGCCTCCTCCTCCCCCTCCTCCGGCGGCTCCCAGGGAGGAGGACGACGAAGAGGCGGAGGAATGGCTCTGCGGGCAGTCTGCCAGATTGGCAATTTGAAACGCGCTGTCTGTGACGGCTGCCGAGGCTGCTGCGGGGGAGTGCAGGGCTGTCATGACGATGACCCCGGGAGGTAATGAGATGCCCCCTAAAGCCGGGATGGCGGAAAAAGTCCCCACGCGCTCGGGGAGATTCATTATCTCTGCTTCGGCAGCGCCGCATTTGAGCTTGTTCATGCAGTCCCCAGCCAAAGGTCTGCAGTGTTCCGGGGCTAAGGTGGAGAGGAAATTATTATTGGCCATTTGCAACGAGGGCTGCTCGGCTGGCGCGCAGCCAGGCTTGCCGAGCCGCTGGGACTCGTTCCGATGGTGCAAACTCCCGCCGCTCCTGCCGGCGGCGTGCAGCGACGAGGCGGGCGAAGAAGCCGACGGCGGCGGCGGCGCGGCCACGGACGAGGCGGCGGCGGCGGCGGACGCCTTCCGCGCCACGCCGCCGGCTGCGGCGGCCGCGGGGTTGGGGCCGCCGACGCCCGCGCCCCCGCCCCCCGCGCCGCTGCCCCACAGCATGGCGGTGGCGGCGGCCGCCGTGGCCGTGTCGCAGTTCCACGGGGACATGCCGATGCGCGCGGCGGCGGCGGCGGCGGCGCTGGGGAAGATGGGGGTGGTGATGCGCGCGATCTTGGCCGCCTGCGGGAAGGCCCCGCCGTTGGTCTTGTAGAAGGTGGCGAAGGAGCGGTAGCGCTCCATCTCCGAGTTGTAATCCACAAGGCTGTTGAGGGCGCCGTCGGGCAGGTGGTTCTCCTTGGGCAGCCCCGGCGCCTCGGGGTTGGGCCCCGTCTCCACACACACGTTGGTGTTCATGGTGCCCAAGGGGTGCGGGTGGGCCTGGGGCAGCAGGGCGGGGGGGAAGGACGAGGACGAGGAGGAAGAGAGGAAGGGAGGTCCGGGGAGGGCCAGGGGAGGGAAGGGCAGGGCCGGGAGGAGGGCCACTGGAGCCGTCGGGGGGGCAGAGACGGGGGCTGGGTGGCCGGAGGGGTCGAAGGGAGGGGAAGGGAAGGGGGGGAAGCGATATCCTCTAATCCTCTTGGGGGGGCATCTCTCCAGACGGCGAAGTCTCAGGCAGCCGGCTCTTCCTTGGCATTCTCAAGCCCGGGCACCGTCGCCACTGAAATAAAGAGAGTCATTTCGGAAAAGGTCTACGCCAAAGGGGGAGGGGGAGGGCTGGGGAGGGGGCGGGGAGCCCGCTGCGTTTGTGTGCTTTTGTTTTGGTTCGGTTAAAAAAAGATTCACAAGACACGCAGAGAAGAGGCGTACATCAGTCATTGCAACTCATTTGCATAACAATCAATAAAGACATGATCCGGCCACCGCAGCCTCCTCCTCTTCCCCCTCCTCCGCCTCCTCCTCCCCCCGCGGGCTACCCTCTCTTGCCTCCCCCCGTAAACGCTTTAATAGCTGCGAATGGCGGGGGAGGGGAGGGGAGGGGAGGGGAAGGGCCGACAAATGCCAAGGGAGAAAGGGCAATTGGAGGGCTAAACACATGCAAATGATGGGTGGCAAGAGGCTCCAGATCCTCTACCCAGAGGGCATCTGAACGTTAGGGAAGGTGGGAACAAGCCGGATTGCCAGGGAAGAAAAGGAGGAAACTATCAAAGGGAGTACAGGAGGGGAAAAGAGTATTCCCAAGATGTTAAAAATAACAAAAGTGTAATTGTAAGGCTCCACGGTGTCCCTAACCCTACCCTCCTCCTCAGTAGGGTACAGCTGCACAAAATAACTGCAAATCTTAATTTATTGGGAGCTAGAGAGACTTGTAGCTGCCACTATGTCCTTTGGGGTCTCTGGGTCTGAGTCTCAACAGAATTGATGTTGTTAAGGGTCTCAAGGCCAGGGCTCTTGGTGAAGGTTCTTAGCCCGAAATTAAGTGCCCTAGAAAATGGGGCCAGGTGAATAGATAGGAAAGCAATTTCCCAGGGACCAAGCTCACATCTTGCAACTAAACCCTTATGGGTTCGAAAGAGGTTTAATCTCCAGCCTGGAAGGCTGCAGACAAACAGGCTCTCTCTTCTCTACACAGGTCCATACCTGTGGATATATGTGAGAAATCAATTTGTATGTTCATGGAACACTTAACTAGGTCAGCAAAGCATGTTAAGTTTTGTTACTTTTAACCTTGGTTAGTTTTTTGTGGCACTGTGTGCTGTGTGAACCCAATCCATTTGAATAATTTATGGGATAATTTACCAAGTTAAGCACATCATCTGAAAATATGCATATATCACCTCATAGAGATTGGAAGTGCTGATTTTGAAGGTAAATTATTACCTGTTCAGTATAATACAACAGTCTATAGGCTTATCATCACCTTGATGGCTGGAGGATTTTATGGGGCTTATTGCTCCCAGGTCATACTTAAAATAATTGCTGGGGGGATTTTAGTTTGCAAATCAGAGACTTGCAATATTTAGAAAGTAAAACAAAGCATTAACCTAGTTGAATATATGTAACAAATCCAGCCTATAATCAAACAGTATGATGGTTGCTTTAAGTGTTGTTTTGTGTGTGGGTGTTTGTGTGTGTATACACACACAATATATATATTTAGCAGGATGTTTTTATTGTAAATTAAATGCAGTCTTCTCCAGAGACAGTCTGGAGGGCCTAAGAACAGTTTTCACATCATTCCTACAGGTGAAAAGTACTTATCAATTATACTAATTACAATCATAATTAGACCAATGAACTATTTCTAGCCCAACCTACCAGCTACAAAAGCACACAGATCTCTAACTTGAAGGGGTATACTAAAAAGTATGGTTGGGGAAACTAATCAGGAGGAAAGGAAAGCAAATCTAAGAACACACACCTCAGTCTTGCTAGAGTAGGAGTCACCCTGCATCCTTCAATCACTGAAAGCTTTTAATCAGAACAGAACCACCTTTGCTTTTTCACATCAGGAAAAGAAAAGAATGAGAGAGAGAGAGAGAGAGAGAGAGAGAGAGAGAGAGAGAAAGAAAGAAAGAAAGAAAGAAAGAAAGAAAGAAAGAAAGAAAGAAAGAAAGAAAGAAAGAATCAATCCATTGCTCCCTGGAAGGATTTGGTGATCCCACTTTTCCCACACACAAACTCGATTTCTGGTCACCATGCATAAAAGGATACTTTAAAAAAACTGTTTTAAAGGAAACTATAGCAACTACTTAATATAAGTCATTTTTCTGGTAATGGGTAGGTAAAGCGCTCGTACGGGAGAGGAGAGTGCTAATGTTGAGTGTAAAAAGGAGGCAGGCTCTAGAGACTGCACGTTCATGCCCTATTTTTCGCAGCCTTAAAGTGGCTTTGCTGCACAAACGCTCTTTCCTACCATTTCAACCTCTTCCCTCCCCCGCCCCCCACATCTCCGTCACCGCCAAATCCCCTTGCAAGGTTTATGGCTACCAGAAACGAGGAAAAAAATAATGGTGCCACCAACCATGTCATTATTGTTTAATCGATGTTATCTCTGGAGCGCGAGAGAAGTCTAAAGCGCCGCTATTGATTTTTTTTCTTCAATATTAAAACTATAGACCGATTAAAAAAAATTAAAAGCAGCTCAGAATGCACGATTTTCTCACTGTTGAAGCCAATGTGACTGTTCATGTTCAATACTGCATTTCTGCTCTGCTAGAGACAGGGAGATCAAAGGTCATATTTAACATTCAGGAGGAGGGGCTGGTGCAGATTAATTAATAAATTAATAGAGCAGCGTCGTTTATTGCTGAAGCTTAGCATTCATCTACTTTAACAATCCCAGCGGTCCAAGAGGCGGAAAAGAGGGAGCGAAAGAGCGCGCATAGGGGGAAGGGGGAAGAGAGAAAGGAAGGAAGGAAGGAAGAAAAAAAAGATTCAAAAACAATCACTTACCAGTCTCTGTATTTGGGGGGGGCTGGGGGCTTGGATTTGCAGACGTTTAACCCGCCTGTTTGTCTTTATTTAGTTGCACATCACTCCCTAACACAAAGGAGAGGGTGGAAAAAAAAAAAACCAAAACCAGAAAAGAAAAATATCCCGAGGTGTCTTTCTTTGGCCGCTCCTCAATTACAACTTTGATACTTGTAAACAAACTGTACAGGGCGGTGATGCGGGTTGGGGGTGGGGAGGCTTGGTGGGGAAGAAATAAAGACTCCGATCCACTAAGCAAATACCTGTAAGTGCCTCTTTTTTTCTGGTTGCAGAGAAAGGGGAAGGGAGGGGGGAGAGGAAAGAGCAGGCAGCGAGTGTGTGTGCGTGTGTGTGTGCGCATGAATGTGTGAGAGCGCGCGGCGGCGGCGGGGCTCGGTGGTCTCTCCCTGCGCGTTGCGCTCCGTCCGTCTCTCCTGTCGCTGTGTGCGATGGAGGGAGGGAGGCAGTCGGGGGACTCGCTCGCTCACTCTCCCCCTCGCTGTTTGTGCGTGCCTGCGTGTGTGTGGTTACAGGAGGAGGGGAAGGAAGCGAGGAGGCGGAGGGGAAGGGGCGAGGAGCGAGAAGGCTGCGCAGCGCCGAGGAGGATGCGGGGATGTGGACACCTACTGATGATTGGCTGCGAATTACACCAGGAACAAGAGACGCGCACGGGCCGCTGCTCCTCTTTCCCCCTGAAGTCCCCTCCCCTCCTCGCTTGCGCCTCTCCTCCTCCGACGCAGCGAGCGGCCACATTTCGCTGCCCCTCCTCTTTCGGCCGGGGAGGGTGGGGAGATAAAGCTGCCTGGAGGCTCATTTGTAAGGAGCAGCCACTTGCCGCGCACTCCAGCCTCTCCATTCCCCATTCACTTGCCTCTGTGCGTGCGTGCGGAGAGCGCAAGGGAAGCCGGGGAGGGGAGGAGGAAGGGTGTGCTCCTGTCGGCGGCTGGGTGGCTGCCGAGGGAAGACTTGGGCGGGGGAGGCGAGAGCCCCGACCCCAGGGAGCGGGGAGGTCCTTGCTTCCCCGCGAAGGATGCTCTCTGCGAGCGCCCTCTTCGCCTCGCTCCGAACCTCCCCGCGCAACTATGTGCAGGGCGCCTCCCGGAAGGAGAAGCGGTGGCTCTCGACAGCCTTCTTCAGAAGGCGAGGAGAGGTCGGCCCGAGGGGGGTTCTCCCGCGCCTTCTTCCGAAAAGCTCTCGACCATCCCCGAATCCCAGGCGTGGAAAGGAGGGGAACGGGAAGCCGGCAGGAAGATCCCCGGCAGGCGCTTTGCGCCAAAGGCGTCTTCTGAGGCTCCTGACTCTCCCCGCGGTGCGTCTCCCCCGGAGAGAATGCAAATGCAAAGCGCTACCTAAATGCGAAAGAGTTGCTGCTGCCTTTGTCGCTACCGTTCCTCTTGCAGTTGGGAAAAAAGGCCAAATATTTCACCCGGTCTGAAATGCAGTCGTCTCGTGGCGAGTTGTTATTCAGAGACGTCTTCGAAAGTTGCGGAGGTGATAGTAACCCTTCTTGCTAACACCAAAATAGCCAAGCTTACTGGCCAAGACATGGTCCGTGCTTATGTTGGCAGTTCAAATGTGCCTGCTCCTCTCCTCAAAAGAGGTTGGATGTTTCAGTGTTTCACTGGACCTAACTAAAGTTCTTTATTTTAATTTTGAGTAGGATTAGGAAGAGGATAACTACAAAGATTAATATCTTGATTTTAGTTGTACTCTTTTTTTTAAAGCCGCCTGGCAACATCTAGCTGACCTTGACTGATGCCAAAAAGCTAATCAGAGTCAGACCTGCTTAGAATATGGATGGAGAGCTCCAGGAAATATTAAAGACTAGGCTAGAAAAGAAGCTGAAAAGTAAAAATCCATTTTTGTATTAGGAAGTCGCCAGCAGTCAAACGGAATGCAAAGGAGGCTTTACCTGGACCTAAATCCAAATTAAGTTAAAATTGTGCTAGCCAGTTACTTCTCTTTAAAAAATTAATGGAGAAGACAATTAAAAACAAGATGATTTCAGAATTCTATAGAATGTTATTCTAATTTCACTTAAACGTGCAAAGTATTGTGCAATAATAACCAAAATGACGGTTACAGGCCTCTAGCCATGTCTATACACCCATAGACAGTAACATTCATGGAATCAGTAGGCTGTAGTTTGGGGTGAGAGCAATTCTTTCCCCAGGTTCCCATGGACTTTGTGGTCTGTTGTCACTTTGTCTCTCAGTTGATTTTAATTCCTGACCTTCAACCCTGCTCCCTTTGCTACAGATACTATTCTTGAGTTTCTAAACCAAAATTAGGCTCATAATCTTACCCCCTCTCATGTCAGATCTTGTTCCTACTCAAGATCCAGGCCTCGATTCTTTCCTATTCTCTCCTATTATCCTGGACCTATAACTCAGCTATATTTTCTTTCCCCATAATAGTTTTCCTTTCATCCCTAGATGGATTTCAGTTTCCCATGTTTCTGACATAATTCTCTGCTTTCCTGCTTCCTTCCTCAGATCCCATTTCTCCTTCGTGTTCTAGCCCCACCTCCACTCTTCCACCTTCCTCCTGGAAACCTTCCCCACAACTTCTCTTAAACCTGCTGTCCCATGGTTGTCATCTCTTTCCATCATAGTCTCCTTATCTTCCTTTCACCAGACATCTGCCTTTCACTTGGTCAGGTTTCATCATCAGAAATGCAATTCTGCAGAACTTACCTGCTACTTTTAAAGTCTACCATGATTACTCAGTCTTCAGGTATTTAATATACTCAAGTTATTTTATTTGCCTTTTGAGATGTTAATCAACAAACAATCACAAGGTTGTCCATTCTTGCATTGCAAAATACAGTAGCCAGGCAGCAAGGTAGGGAGATAAGTTACATGCTCTCAACTTGTGCTTCTTTCTCCCTCAGCTGGCTGACTGGTCTTTAAGATCTTACCTTTAGTGGGAAAAGAATTTCATCATGTTCTGTTCTTTGTCTCATTTTACATTTGCTGTATGTTCCAAGTGACTTATTTATTCATACAAGTTATAACCCACCTTCCTGCAATTCTAATGGGCTTGGGCTTTGTTTGCTTTTAATCAGGAGTCGGCAGACCATCATCACCCTGCTGGCAGCCCTCCAGCCTCCTGAAATCATACTACTGAAATTGTGATTTTCAGCTGTGCTGTTATCTTCTTCCAAAAATAGGGATAGGGATAGAGGTAGGAGGTCTCTGGGAAACAATCCTCAAATGCCAAAGCCCAAATCATGCCACCAAAGTTCAGCCTCAGAGGAGGCAACACCTAGGTGGCCAAGCAGAGTCAGCCCTAGTGAGCCTTTGTATGGGATTCCCACAGGTCTTGGAAAGTCAGGTAAAAAGAAAGAAGAAGTTAATGGCAAACTACTTCAGTTGGATGCAGGCAGTTGAGTTCAACTAGGGGGCATCTTTACCTTTGGAGTTAAGCATTTTGCATCAGAATCAACCTTATGTTGTTCATTATGGCAGATGAGCTAAGAGAAGGACCAGAAGCTGCAGCGCTCAAGCCCATTGAAGTAACAGTCAGGCACCACCTAACCAAGATTAAATTTCCCTGTCTGGTAAAAACATCTTGAGAAGGCCTGCTATAAGTTCCCTCTCCTCCTGGGTGGTTAGCAGGATATAGACAAGAAGGCAGGCCTCTTTGCTTGTGGTCCCTTTATGGAACTTTACAGCTGTTTTGTGCTGTCCCTTCCTAGCACTAAGAAGACATTAAAAACAATTCTATTTTGCATTGCTTTAAATCCGAGGTGACTTTTTGATGCACATCTCAAGGATGGTTCTTTTGAGTATTATGATTTTAATTTATTGCTTATGTTTCTGTATTTCTATGGTTATCACTCAGTTGTATGCCACCCACAGTCTGTAGATTGGGGCAGGCTACAATGGGTAGGCATCAAATTAGAAAGCACCTTTTAAGCTTTTGAGTCCCAACAGCTGTTTAGTGCAGGGATGTTAGAACTGGATTCATCTTCAAAAATCTTTTATCCGTGACAGCAAATTAAATTTTTTCTTGAGTATTCTCAGGAGTGTGTGCCTGAAGTTTTCCAGTGCTTCAGTAGGAGTCCCCCCAAATACAATTCTCATAAAGTTTATATAATTTTTCCCCCTGAAGAATTTTGGCTCTATTAATCCAATTCCAAATCTACATGGATAACCTGTTACAATACTTTGAACACTGTTGATCAGCTATTTAGAAGTTATAGGAATGCTGGGGACCAATCATGTTCTCTACCCCCCCCCCATCCCCATAGCTAGTTATACAATTTATCCTGTAATGTAATCATTTGTACATTTTCTGGGAATAAGTCCCTTTAAACAATGAGACATCTGTATAAATACACGTAAGACTGTTCTGGTGGTCATTCTCTATGGAACCGTGCAATTCTGGTTGTTCACATGTGCAGCAGACATTTATATTCAAATAAAAATGAGGATAAAAAAAAAAAAAAACCCTGCTTCAGCACATACATAATGTTTGGGATAGCCAGCTTTAAATCCCCATTCTGCAATAAAGCACACTAACTGAATTTGTACTGGGGAGAAGGGAAGAACCGCATGCTGTCCTGATCTGTTTGGAAGAAATAGTTTTGAATGTTAGATTTGTCAAAGGGAAATAGATAGCAGTAGTATGTGGAAATGAAATATTCTCTGTAAGAAGTAGTATTAATTGTGCATTGACCTGAAATACATTTTGTCATCAGCACAAGTGGTTAATAGAGGACATTTAAAGAAGCATCCAGAGCCTTGAAGAGGATGACAAGCTTATTAAGCCTTTTGTTGCTCTTCCACTAAAAAAGCAAGAAGAAATATACACCAACAGGAAACACTGAAAAATTCACTATTCGCAGCCACTTCCACCACCAGCATTCTCACATCATTAATTTCACTGAGCTCAAGCCTGAAGAAGCCAGACCTGGCACTAACTGTGGCCCTCTTCTGATCACAATGATAGCAAAAAGACCAACTACTGTTGCTAAAGTTGCTGGAAAACTTGATAGGTCTAGAACATTGGTTCTCAATGGGGGCGGTACCGCCCCCCGGGGGGCGGTGGGAGGATGCTGAGGGGCGGTGAACTTGTTTTGGGCGGTAGGGGGGCGGTGGGCATGTTTTGAGCGGTAGAGGGGCGATGAGCATGTTTTGGCATTTGAATTTATTTTTAAAACTCCCCAAAAAATTTTATTAAATCGATTATCCGGTTTACACCATTTGTACCAGCAATAAAACGAACTTACGCGATGGCTGCCCTCACGCACTTCTAAGAATGGTGAGACGAATTTGTATTCTAGGTAGGATGACCTTGAAGAACTCGACACTACGATTCTTCTCCGATCCCAACCAGCACAGCGCGTGCGTCAGCTGTCTTCCCGCACGATTAATCGCAGTGCGTGTGTTGAGCGTCCTTTCAATATGAATGTTTGATTTGACCCGTGTTTTTTGAGTTGCTTTTCGTTCGCTTCATTTCTGTTTTTTCCCCTCAGTTTCGATTTACTTTCATTGTTTATTTGGCCAGTTGGCTAGGTAAGTGCGCTTATTAGTTCTTTATCTTTATTTTTTTTTGCATTAGTCATTTTAATTTTAATAAAAGGAATGCAATTACCTTCCAGGGCAAAAGTATCGAGTTAAATCGAACAAATTTGGTGTGTAAGTCTACTGAAAAAAATTACTTAAAATTTTTGCCTTTTATAATTCAGTAACTTCCCCCCACTCCCCATACCCTAAATTACAGGATTTTCACAAAGGGTGGCGTTGAAAATTTTTCCGCTCCTTAGGGGGGCAGCAGCTTCAAAAAGGTTGAGAATCACTGGTCTAGAATCATTCTGAAGAGCAAGCATTACAAGAAAGGAGACACTCATTAACAACTTCCCTTTGTAAGCATTTGTTAGTGAATTGCTTCATACCACCAGATTCAATTTTGAAGCTTGCTGGGAAGAACAAATTAGAACAGGAACTACAACCAAAAGAACCCCTTCCTCTTTGAAGGTAACAGAAGTGGAAGGAAATGCAAAGATTAATTCTACATCTTGTCAACCCCATGCAAATACTGAAGCTATCCAGAACTGGCGGCTCTACAGCAGTGTTCCTCAACTTTGGCTACTTTAAGTTGTGTGGACTTCAACTCCCAGAATGCTGGCTGGGGAATTCTGGGAGTTGAAGTCCATACAGCTTAAAGCAGCCAAGGTTGAGGAACACTGCTCTATAGGACTTCAAAGACTGAAATAGATCCAGCAAGGAATAATGTACAGAATGTCAAGAAGAGAAAATGGCTGGAAGCAAGAAAGAAAGTCATCAGAGGAAAATGACAATGGAGCAAAAAAGCATGTGGTTCCTAAACACATGCTGTGCAGTTAGAAAGTCCCCCTTTGCAGGCAACTCATTGGATATAGCTGTCATAAAATCAAGCTACTCCACAAGAACATAGCAGCTGAAGAAAGGCCAGTTGGCACCAAGAAGGAAAAAACATTCTCAGAAAAAGAGGTGGTAGATCTCCAGATTTTAGGAGATTTACTTTCACCTCACTAGCTTTCCTTGTTATCCTGGGACACTTCAGGATGGAGAGCTAAGTCAAAAGATCCAGAATTATCAGTTCTATAATTTTAATGTCATGTTTTTATAGGAAACATGGATGAAAGAAGAACAAATACTCAATGGATACTGTGCAGTTTCACTAAATGCAGTAGGGTCTTTGTTGGGAGGACAGCCAAATAATTATCTTTTTTGCTACTTTCAGTGATTCATCCAATTTAAATAATAAGTTAGAAGAACTCGCATGCAGGTTTTTCAGGAGATGGGTTCATGCGCATTCATCTGATGGATAAAATGTATGTTAATCATTAAACCATTTATTTGGGAGGAAAAAAAGCTTTATAGTTCACTTCTTTCCCCAAAGATAATGAAAACTGGTATATTCTGTAAAATATCAATTTCAAAAAAAATCTATTAAGTGTATAACTTAAAAAGTTTGAGTTCCTTTCTTGCTTTGTCAGTTTTAAAATGTATTTATTATTGATACTTCTATGCCACTGTACTCCAGACGGCTGTGAGCAACATACGGCAAGTAAACAACAGGAGAACAGTAAAAAATGTACATTAACATGGCACTTACCAGCAGGGGTGATTCTAAAAAACCTAACATTTCCGCAAACGCACATGTTTTTATTTCTTTATAGAAACTCATTAGGGAGGAAGTAGTTCTTATATATGAGGACAAATTGTTCCACAGGAGGGGGTCACAACTGAGAAGACTGTTATGGAAGTCACTATAGATGAAGCACCTTCAGAGACCAGGCCTTCAGCCAGGCCTCTTCCCCAACTGGGCCTCTTATTGGACAGGCAATTTCACTTCTAAGCAGGTATTTTGGAGACAGCCACTCCCTGAGTAATGTTGGGTTTTAAAGGTGATAACCAGCACCTTGAATTGCACCCAGAACTTGACTGGCAGCCAGTGGAGTTCTTCAGGTTGAGAGACCATATGTTCTATGGTCATATCTCGAAGCACCAACCTTGCCTGGGCCACTACAAACTGAACCAGTTTAAGCTATGTGGTCTTCAGGGACAGCACTGTGTAAAGCAAATTGCAGCAGTCCAATCATGAGGTGATGAGGGCATGCATAAATATGCTCAATGTCCCTGATTCAGGAAGGGTTACAATTGGCATGTGAGATGTAATTGTGCAAAGGCTCCCCTGGACATGGTCTAATTCTGCTGCTTAAGTAGGAGCAGTGAGTCTAGCAGAACCCCCAAGTTGCAAATCAGTTCTGTCATGGGGAGCATGACTGTATCCAACATTAAAGATGTTATATCTCTGGAGTCCAAAAGCTGCACCCACAGCCAGTCTGTCTGTCTAGGATTCAGTCCTATCTGTTCTTCTCCATCCAGACCTTACTAGATTCCAGGTCAGAGTCTCCACCACATCACCTGTCCCACTAGGGGTAGAAATGTATAACTTGGTACCATCCACTTACTGATGATACCTCACCCATGAGATATATAAGAACATATACATAAGAATATAAGAACTCATATAGCAACTTCATGTAGAGCCAGTTCAGAAAATATTGGATGCCACTGACAAATGAAGCAAGATAGGAGGGTCGCAGTCCCTCTATCCCAGTCTCACCAGAGAGATACTGCAAAATATCATTTCAGATTAGTGGCCACAATTCAGTAGAAGATTTAAACTGCTTAAAACATATATATATATTTTTTAAAAAATCAGTGGACTTAATTGTGTTGCACCTTGACATCTACATTTTATGTTATGTAGCCTGTCCAATGATAGTTTCCTTAGGTGAGAATACATAAAACAGTT
Source organism: Python bivittatus (assembly GCF_059951505.1). NCBI lineage: Eukaryota > Metazoa > Chordata > Lepidosauria > Squamata > Pythonidae > Python > Python bivittatus. The sequence goes on along the minus strand of NW_028277034.1, from coordinate 39,045,560 downwards.
AATCAAATGAATATTATCTGACAGTAAAAATAGATCAAAACTAACAAATGTCCTTATTCCCATACAGTGCTTAATCTATGATAGGAGAGTTTTTGCCATCTAATAGACCTCACTGAATAAAGTAGGACTTCCAAATATATGTAATCATAGCAGGTCTATAGAAAGTCATGGGATTTGAGTCCAGTCTTATTTAGTTCATAAAATAAATGTGTGGACTTCTCTTCATCCCAACAGATTTTAGTAGGTTGGTTGGTTACCATATTTGTCACTCACCCCACTCAAACAACTCTAGCTAGCATACATAGGCATTGAAAAGGGGGTTGTTCAAACATTGGGCTACTGTCACAGAAAAGAACTTTTTCTTTTGAATAAGCTAACATTTCATCAGTTGGGATGTAGATAGAAAGGAATCCAGCCAATCTTAATGGATAGTGTGTTATTGGAAGGTGACATTTCTTCAGTGTTTGGATCCCAATATATTTAGAACTGTAGAGATAAATAGAAAATTAAGCTCAGAAATGAGTAAGCGCTCTGTTATTCATTCAATTTATACCTTCCCTTCCTACTTTGGCAAATATTCAAGACGGAATTGACCTATCAATCTTGAAGAATTGGTGTGTTTTCATATAGTTAAACCTGTCAGAATTACAATAGCAACATTTTGAACCAATCGAAGCTTCAGAGTCATTCTCAAGGGAAGCCCAAAATATAAAACTTTACAGGTTTGCAAGCAAGGATGGTATACAGCAGCAATGATAGAACCTCATCACCACAACAGCTGCCATCTTCAGTTTCTGTTTATTGTTCTTATCCATGGTACATCCAGACTAAAATTCAGCACTGAAAACAATCTCATTTGATTGAGATAGAGCAGAAGGTGATCAGTAGTGATGACATTTACCTCCAGCTCCTCAGATGACCTCATCCAACAACATGTATACTTTTTAAAAAATGGGAAAATAACATTCAAGAACCTCATAGGCTACATACCCTGAGTTGAAGATGAAATCCAATATTACTTTTCAGAACTGACTTTGCAAATATCTTTATATCTCCTAACCACAGCTCACAAAGATGATTCAATGGCTGAAATCAGCTTAGTGACTGTGATGGAATGGAATTATGAAGGTCAGGCTCTGGGAGATAAACATTTTCTTAGCTCGCCGGAGGAGCGTGGGAGCTACAAGAGGATGAGACTGGCACCTCCCTGAGGAATTCACGCTGTTGTGGCTGGCTGATTTAGGAGCTGGAGTTTGAGTCTGGGAAGATTGATGTCAGGCCTAGCCCAAGGAACTCCAAGAGACAATGCAAATTCAGTTCAGCTATGTTTATTAGCTACAACCTCTAGCAAGAATCTTCCCAGACTGAAACCCCAGCTCCCAAGTCAGCCAGCCACAACAGTGTGAATTCCTCAGGGAGGTGCCAGTCTCATCCTCTTGTAGCTCCCACGCTCCTCCGGCGAGCTAAGAAAATGTTTTTCTCCCTGAGCCTGGCCTTCATAATTCCATTCCATCACAGTGACTTAGTTCACATACACACTGCATTGTGGTTTATTGATTTAACCACAACTGAGTTCACACAATATGCTAAACCATAGATGATTATAGCTGGATTCACACAAGACAGCAAACCAAAATCAAACAAGTTAGTGCCTTCCACTGTATGTAAACCCAGCCTATCTCTAGATGAAACATACAGAAAGAAGCTATATTAAAATACATCTAAGCATAATATTCCCATTACAAACTACAAATTTTGTCTCATAGTAAGAGGCCTTAATGTACAAATATATAACATTAATCATCTGACCAATGTAAGGATGTGAATGTGACATCTACTAATGCATAGACTCAATACTACTTGCCCCCAGTTAACTATTCCATGTGAATCACTAATCTCTAGAAAAAATTGTTCTGAATGAAGACTGGGACAATGAAACAATTCTGCTCCCAGCCAGCATTGCCTGTTAGAACAATAAGAGTTCTGGAAGTGCTGTTGCATTCATAATTTTCCAGATCAGAGCCACTGTGTTCTCATTTTTTATTTATGTGCTCACTCAGGTCTAGCTACTCATTTGTATTGCAGGTGCTGGGATTGCTGTGTGCATGCAACAGTTTCTCCTTGCATAAAGCCCTACATGACTACATTTTGGGACAAGGGCAATCTTGCTTGCTATTCTGATCACACAAACTGGTATAAAATAACTGTTGCATGCAGAAAAACAGAGCATTTGCCCAGATGCAGAAGGTAGGTCAACTACTTGCAAAATATACCTGGCCTTGAGGATGTACAGTTACACCAAACTCAAACTTTATCTCTGATATCAGCAATGTGGACATTCTTTTTCACACTGTGGAAAAATGGCTAACTGCTTGAAACTGAACACTGAACTGTCTTTGCAACATTTCCATACAGAGCTTCATGCATGACAGCAACTGCAAAAACATCTCTGAGCTGTGCTCTCTTGAATAAATTCTATGATATGCCTTTTCGGTCATTCTCTACAAAATTGAAACCATGTGGAAGAGTGGGGCTGGGCTTGCTGACCTGTATTCCCAGCTGGGAGAACTTGTTTGCTTAACATCTGTAGCTTCTGCCTGCAATTTGGAAGCCTGATGATCAAGTTTCAGTTCATAGAGACTATGTAGATTCAGCAGGCTTCTTCATGGCTGACTTAGGTAGCCATGATAGGTAGATTCAAGTTTCTGTTATTATACCCTATAACAATAAAGTAGCATTCTTGAATCCCTGTAGTGCCTTTTTTTTGACCTGGCCTACCTCAAAGAGCTGACAACAATCTTGAAAGCCTGTCCAAGTTTTTCTGTCTCATATGAAAGAAAATCAAGGCAGGGTTATTTTGGGTTTCTTTCTCACACCTGCTTCAGTCTTTGGGCTGTGTAAACTCTTCTCCAAGACCCCTTTTAATGGCTCATTCCTGCCTTCCCTCTTTAACAGTTCTTCCATATGTTCTTTGGGGTATCATTACACCAATTCCTTTTAAACTGAGTATCTGGAAACATTACTTATTTCCAAAATATCGCTGCAAGAGACAGTTGGCTGCTTGTCCATTTCTAACCAGACTGAATGCTTCTGGGTTTTGTTTTTGCATTCAGAAAAGATCTGAATGAGATAAAACTGTTTGTTACCCTTTGGCCATCCATAAAAACCACACTGGAAGTGACCAGAGCTGTGTGTTTTATTGTGAGGGTTGCCACATTCCATTGATTAATTGGTTAGATTAAGCAAGTGACCTCCTTTTTAACTGTGGAAAAAGTTGCTCCCAATTAATCAGGTAGAAGAGGTGTTTACCTATTATTTCATGAAAGATGTGGAGGGCAAGCAGCATCTTAGAAGAAGCACACCAATTTTCTGACATATTGAAAGAAATGTTCTTTTGGAGACGTGGCCAACCACATCATTAAGTATGGTTGCCAAAGAAAACCATGTATTTTCCTTTAGATCTATTGGAAACAAGTGTATCATGAAGGTGTCTTCTCTGACAGAATGTCATCTACTGGGACCCCATAGCTGAGCCTTCTCAGTGATGGGTCCCTTTATGTGGAAAAGCTTAACCCTAATATCCAGATGACTCCTCCTTGCCTGGTTTCTGAAGACCTTTGAAGACATGGCTGTCAGACAGCATTGGGGTCAATGAGAATTAATTTACACTCATTGAGCAGTACAGCTTCTTTTTTCTTTTAGATGTTTTAATCCCACCTTTATTATTTTTATAAATAACTCAAGGCAGCGAATACACCTAATACTCCTTCCTCCTCCTATTTTCCCCACAACAGCAACCCTGTGAGGTGAGTTGGGCTGAGAGAGAGTGACTGGCCCAAGGTCACCCAGCTGGCTTTGTGCCTAAGGCAGGACTAGAACTCATAGTTTCCTGCTTTCTAGCCTAGTGCCTTAACCACTAGACCAAACTGACTCTACAGTTTGGAAATATTTGTTGTTTAGATTATTATAATTATGTTTTTTATGGCTTTGATGATTAGACAGATAATTATAGAAAGAAGACAGTCATAATGTAACTTTAGAGAGAGAGGTTAAAATATAATTGCACTTATAACTGCTGTGAAGAAGATCCGAAGCCACTTCTTTATGTCTTTATATTTTTCTTCATAACTTACTCTGTTTTTCTATTTTCCTTTTCTATTGCACTTTTAGCTGTTTCTGTTATTTATCTTTTTTCAATTTTTCTGTTCTAATTTAGTTTGTTTTTTATTCTTTTTTTAAAAAATTAATGCAATTATATTTTAAAATAGATTATTATAATTATGTTTTAATGTTGTTGCTTGATACAAACCTCTCAGAGCCCTTGGAAACTGAATGGTATTTATTTATAATAAATAAATAAAGCAGTGAGGAAAGCCACTTACAATTAATCAAATACGATTTCTTTGATCAACTGATAGCTTTGCTGATAAAATCTAAGTTGTAATCAGTCTCTGCTTTGGCCCTCCATTCCTCATTCCAACTCATTCTTAATTGTGATTATCTGAGTGAAATATTCTTAACAACCTAAATCTTCCAGCTTTGTCCAATATTCTTTGCATCCTTAAGTGTCTGTTGCTTTTTTGTACATTATCTCCAGCCTCCTTGTGGAAAGCAAAACTAGATACGTGGGTTCCTTGAAAAGGTAACTAATGCTGAATACAGTGGAACCTGTTTTAAGTGTTTTGTTTAATGCAACCCATATGACAAGTTATTTTCATTATCTGCACAGTGAGCTGTTACTTAGGAGCAAATTACTAATCAACGTTTCTCTGTTCTTAGCAGTAGTTGTATCGTCTGTTCAAATTCACAACTGTGCAATAGCCATTTTGCACTAGAGAGCACACCAAATAAGTTTAATTCTCTAGCTGTGTTGTTTTTTAAGAAAATTACACTGAATTTAATAATATTTATTTACTTGAAAACTAGAGACATACTCGATCTTATTCAATTGATGCCCCTTTTCCTAATTCATGGTCACATGTCCACTTTCAATAAAGTGAGTTTGATTTTGATTGCTTCTCTCACTCATGATTAATATTCAAGTAAGAACATTGGAAAAATAGTACCCTTAAGGTTTTATGCCAGGGTAGCTTTGTGCTGGCTGAAAGCACTTTTGTTTGTATCGGTAGAACACCAGTTGTTGTTTTTTTTCCAATTAACCCCCTTCCTATCCCCACCCCTCATTTCTGGCTTTGAAAAGCTGTTCTTGTAAGTTGTGGCATCCTTTGGAACAGTTGTGGGCAATGGTGCAGAGAATGAAGTAGGTAATGGGAATCACACACATACAGTACATACAAATATGGTTTGTCTTGCATAAATGCAAACAGTTTTCACTATGCAAAGCCACCCTGCTTACAGCTCATTTAGCGGTTTGCTGAGTATGTAATGTCTTGGAAGGTATAGGTGAAAGTTGTAAACTAATGTGTACTTACTTGGAATTTAATTCTAATTTTAAAAGTGTGAGATTTAAGGACCAGGGTGTTTTATTTGTTCATTCAAAAAAAAAAATGCCATCAACTAGCCACAAGTAGCTAAAGACAGAATACTAATTATGAAAAACATTAAAAGTAATGCTGAGAACTTCCAGTATTAAGATCAACAGCAAGGCAGCTAACAGCAACTGTGAAACACTAAGCAACTAGTCAAGTTAAAGCTCCCTTTAACACGTTATTATTGCTATTCTAAAACCTGGTGCCAGAGAAAGAAATTATGCATTTTTCCTGCTAGTTTTCATTCAATTTGATGAAAAGCATTTGCTTTCAAAATTCTTCCAAAGGAGAAGAACATTTCAGATAAATTCTTCAGAATGGAGCATGGTCATGCACACTTTCAAGGTGTGTTCGGGGTGAGAATGAAGATCCTGTTGCACATTGTCTAATCATGTTTCCAGTGGTCTGAATTCTCTTTGGCTTCCCATGCTTCACTTCAATCCAAGAGAAGACCTCAGGCAGGAACTTTCCCATGGCACATTTTCAGTACCAGACTACTATCACTGCTAAAGGGGAGCCCTACCCTTAATGGATACATTCTTCTGAAGAAATTCAGAGAAAGCATTCATCCAGGTTTTCTATCCACAAATTCAGAGGAGAATTTCAAAAGACCACTTGTGCCCAGCTCAGCTAAACACTTCTTGTAGGGCACTTAGAAGATCTTTCCATTAAAAAGTTCAAGGTGGAAGAACACACAGCAGCCCCAACTTCCATCTTCATTACCATGTGTCTTGCTCAGATGATTATGGAACCCCCAGCAGAACAACCCCTGAGGGACATGGACTCAGTAGTGAGAGGAGGTATCTTGGATCAAGAAAGTTTAGGCCAACTTTCCCCAACCTGAATGGACCATCCTATAGACAAAATATGGAATTCAGAAGAATGTGAGTCTTCCTATTCATTTAAGACAAATATACTTTTCACTGCATATGTCACCCAAATTGTTAACATTTACATTGGAGCCAAAATCAGAGGCTTCCAAATGAACCTGAATGTCTTTTCACCTCAGCATTAACAGCAAGTGTTATAGCCTGCTGTGAACGTGCCCTTCTATTCCCTCAAATGATTATTCATGACAATACTGTTTTTAAGGCATTCATTACTGCACTGCTGAGAGGCACCCTAAGGCAGAGATGTTCAAACCAACTTTTTGGTGGTCTCAGTTTGCAGCCATCGGCAATCATTAACTGTATTGTTTGTTCCAACAGTTGACCAGAAGCACAAGGCAGGTGCTTTATAAAATTTCTCTGGCAACAGTTAGCTAGAGTAATTTGGTGTCTGGATTCATGTTTTGTATATAGGGTTAAATAATCATTCCATTTTCCTAAAAGCAGACCTTGGTAACCAGCTGCATATTGGAGCTGATTAAAGTGAGACCTAATTCAGAGAGATGACGGATGTGGGCAGTAAAGTTCTGCCATAACTTTGGATGCCTTTATCGTATCTTCACACTTGGCTGTTGCTGATTGTATGCTAGATCTACCTTGCTGCATGGGTATTCCTGAACTTCAACCTTTCATTGTACATAATTTTAGCAGCCTGCTGCAAAAGAGCACAAGCCTCACACCATGAAGGTGCCCAAACATTACAAAGTAAAAGAAATCACAGTACAGCAATGCTTTTCAACCCTTTCCATGCTGAGAACATGAACAAGTACTTGTTTGGAATCTGACTCCAGGCCAAGCTCCAAGCTGATGCATACTCTAGATAGCACTAGAGGTATCTGGTTCTTTGCTGCATTAAATGCTTAAAACAGCCTTCCCTAATCTGACCCTGTCCAGTTGTGTTGGATTACAGCTCCCATCATCCCCACACAACACACTCTCTGGGTGTTATGCTGGCTGGGAAAATAAAAGTTGTAGTGTAATAGAGCTGAAGGAGATCAGGTTAGAGAAAAGGTGATAGTCACATTAAGATATTGCATTGAAAACAACAAAGAAGTTAACCAATTATTACTTAAGCTTTCATGGGATACATGGACCTGTTTTGGACATCATAATAAACCACTGTTTAGTGTTATGGGCCTGGTCAAAGATCAGGCAGAAGAAATTCACTTTTTCTCTCCTGGCTGCCAAACTATTTCAAGCGTATGCTTCTTGATTAAGCCAACCACATTTTGTGTGTGTGTTTGTGTGTGAGTGTGTGTGTGTGTATATATGAACTGCACCAAGGTCCAGTTAGCTTAAAGTGAAACAATCCAAGAGTCAAGCTTCTCAATAAACTGTAGTTTAAAAAAAAAAAAAGTAAAATTTTCAGCTCAGATACAATGAGAAACTGCAGTTAGATTAAATTTTAAAAAATTCTTCTACATACACTGGAAGAAGAAAGAGAATTCAGTCTTAAGGCTTGAGCATGCCCATTCCTGCAGTGTCAAAGTATTCTGATATGATTATGAATATGCATTGGGTCCTTGGGGGATACAACTCTGGAGATTCACCGTCCTTATCATTGCTTATTTGTTTCATCTGTCATGACCCCAGGATCAGACTTCTCTGTTCAGGGGATGAAGCTGTACAGAGGACTTCTCAAAACAGAAGAGGAAATGGATGAACTTTTTCTTTTCTTTTTTTAATTTTCTCTGCAACAAGAGCATAAATTTGCTACAATCTCCCAGGACTAAGAGGGCACATTACTATCTACTGAATCCAAAGGTTCTGTACCAGAAGTCCCCAAAGAGTTAAGTTCCACCCCCAGTTCTTTTCAAATTGGAAAACCCATTTACCAACTGTTCTAGCAACCCATATTTAGCTGAGTCTAGGGTAACCTGTTGTTGAAACTGTCTCTGAATATACTTGGATAATTCTCCAGCCAGGTTGTCAGAAGTGGCAAGTTGAATTTTGTCTTGACTTGCTCTGCTGGAAAATGAATTTGGCTTGACCTTTATTTGGTTCTTGCTCAGAACTCAAAGGGCACAAAAGGTTTTTAAAAGATTCAATAGGGGGAGGGACTAGATCCTGCACTCAATATGTTTCTTGTTTTTCCATAATCTCCGAACCATACATTAATACACCACACTTAAAGAGATCCATACCAATTCAGTGATATTGCATTAAGGAGAGACCTCTCTGGTCATATTCACCTCTGCTCCATATCTTGTACTGTTCTTAAAAAAAAGTCCACAGGACAAATGTCTTTGGGTTCAGGACCAAGTAGGACCACAAGTACTGTGGATTTCATTTCAGATAAGACTTTTATCCTGGTCTTGTGTTAAAAAAAAAAAAGCCCAAAACCTATATTCTGAGCTACGAGCAATTTGAGAAGAATATAGGAGATAGAATGTTTTTACATTCCACACTGGGAAATGTCGTGCCACATAATGCATCAGGATAGCAGTTATATTTGCAGACAAATTTGAATTGAATGATACAAATGAAACAGGTAATTGTTTGAAGTCTCTGACTTCTACATAGGCAGTAAGAAGCAACATGGTCCTATGTTCACACTATATTTCAAAACATCTCAAACCTGGCATCACAGTAGCTGACCTGTTCTCTACTATACTTCAGCACCAACATTACAGGTAACTAGCTGGAAATATGGCAGCTACCACCTTAGCAGGACTTAGATGATTTACAGGGTTAATAGGGTTGCATCTAATGCTATAAACTTTTTGACTGTACCGTAATTCCTCTGTCAGCTGTTCCTCCAGGCACCCACTCGCTTGTCTTCTATATATTTATGTGAGCATTATTTATATGTCACATATCAAATTAATTTCCCAAAGCATACCCCATTAGAAGAAACATATGGCATAGATTCACAAAAATACTAAGAATAATTATCAGACAAATAAGCCACATTTGTCTGGTGCCAAAAAGATAGCAAAGAATCCTGCGGCACCAAAAAGAGTAACAAATCTGGCATAAGATTTGGTTTAAAACACTAAAAATAGTAATATTCAACCCAAGATACATTTTGAAGATATGAGTATTTGTGTAAATTGAATTAAATACATAGAGATACACAAACACACAGTATCATGAGACAAAGAGTAGTTACATTAATAATATCACATTTTGGTTTTGTCCTGGTCTAAACCATTATTTTTTGGAGCAGAACCTCCAGCACACCATTAAAAAGCCAAATGTGGTCTTCAGGCTGGAGAAGTTGGGTAGCCATTCTCACAGGCTGCCACTATTTTTTTATTTTTTAGATCTACTAATATTCTATTTCACTGAAAATATCACTTTACAACTCTCAAGTGTCCATTGTTTACCATCTATGTAGGCTAAGAATTAGCATTATGAACTTGTTTCAATTTTGCACAAAAGAAAAATGGCGTTCCTAAGAACATGTGAATAATTGGTTATTTATATATGCCTTTGTAGTAGTTTGCTAGAAATGAGATTTGAAACCATTGTCTGTATTGTGGGATTTGCCAGTAGATGGTTGGAGTTAATAGTTTTCTGTGTATTTTTAAAGAATGGAAACTTGATTCAAAAACAAAACAAAAAAACCCCCAATCCTAACTAATAATTGAAATTCTTTGGACAAATTACAATATTATTAAAACATGAACGTGAAAACCCTGAAACATGAAAATATTCTAAAATAAGAAAACAGATAAAACAATTGAATTCAATAAAAGATATAGCTTTGCCTGATGAGTCTGTTTGTGAGTGACCTATATAATTGTGATCTTGGACTGTTTGATTAAATGTTCAGCTCTTTGGAATGGGAGGAGACCCTTGACCCCTGGAAATATACTGGCAAAACAAGCAACCATTAACAAAGACAAAAAGTCGGGTTTTTATATCACATAATATTATTTCCCAACAACTTTATACAAAGTTTTACAAAGCAGAACAATAATCCCTACATATACTCTGAAAATGTAATACTTTATGCAATTTATAGCATAACCCTATGCACTTACTAAGAAGTAAATCCCACCTTATTTAATAGGATTACTCCCTAGTGGGTATACTTAGATTTAGATATCATTCTTTTATCAAAATATAATAATTCTTGTTTTAATTTCTCTTTCTTTTCCCAGATCTGTCAATATATGTTAACATTAACTATGAATGTCAAAATCACCCTACTATAATTTGATACTTCCTTTTAAATTAATAGAAGACTCACCCAAAAGACTTCCAAGTATTTTTACAAAATGTTGTGTATGTATGTGTATATATAAATATATTTACAGTCATCAAGAGGACGACAAATTTTCATAGAAAAGAGAAGAAATATTTGTTAAGCTACAATATGCAGTTGATAACAGTCTCCATTATTCCATGTCTTAATATATGATCACTATTAGATCCATAGAAGAGCCCTTACTGGGTACGCTCCTAGCATTTATATTAAAAATTATTGACTTTTTAAAACTACTGTTATAGAAGTCTCAGATAGCTCTTCCTTGGTTAATAGTTACTTACAAGCAATCTGATTTTATTGTAATTTTATTGTTTGATTGTTGTGAGCCGCCCAGAGTCATTGAGAGTCAGGCAGCAAACAAGTTAAAATTATATTATCATCATCATCATCATCTGATCAACTGCAGATGGTACTTGAATATTTCTCTTTAAGGGTCCAAATATATTAAACTAGGATTTTCATAAAGCTGCTAGACATACTTGATTATTAACGAGGTGAGTGATTATGTTTTGGTTGAAAGTGGAAGTGACCCTGTGATATAACCGAAAATAGGAGGAAAGACATTTTATTGTAATGCAGTGTTAAACATTGGATTAATGCCTTAAATCAATTGGTTTTTAATGGTTGCTTTAAAGATTTTCAGATATCACATGCTGAGTTTGATTTACTTCTAATATATGTTTGGCAATATATACAATTCAAACATGTATTAATTATATAATATGTTCGGGATGCTTCACCAGCCTACCTGGTACCTGCAATTCTGTCTTCTTTAATTGCTGCTGCACTTGAATGGAAACCAACAATTCCATTCTATATGGTGTTAAAATGTGAAATCAAAGTTAATTCCAGCTATCTATCTGATCTGTGGAAGGATCATTGGAGATATCCAATTTTTTAAAAAATCAACAAATCCAAGCATTTAAAAAGTGAAATACACTTCCTATGATTTAAAAATGAAATTAATTCATCAGAAAATATTATGTCTGGTCTATTGGACCCCTCAAAGTTTATTTGAAAAACAGTGGGCAGTAGATCTCTTATGTTGGTGATGTAAGAAATGTTAAGATTCCTTAAGTGACATGATTTGGTCCTGTTCTAACTTTGTTTTGGTTTCAGATCAATGCATATGTTAATTTAACTTTGGGGAGAAATATTATAGTTAATATCTCAGTGTGACGTTGAATTATATTCATGAAACATATATTTTGTCATTTTATGAAGCACTTTAGTTCTATCAAACCTGGGGTATAGCAAAGAGGATAATTTTATCTAATAGGAAAGAAAGGCACTGTTTTGATTTTAAGGAATGGATCCAGGATATGAGTTTGTCATCTATTTTTGAAAAGCTTTTCTGTTCTGAAAATGAGAAAACGACATAGTGTGTTGCTACATGGTCTAGACCAGTGTTTTTCAAACTTGGCAACTTGAAGATGTGTGGACTTCTGGGAGTTTAAGTCCACACGTCTTCAAGTTGCCAAGTTTGAAAAACACTGGTCTAGACGTAATGATAAACTGAATGATTGAATTAATTGTATATAGGTACATACATGGATTTTTCTGGGGGGGAGGATTGTTGTTATATTTAGTTCATTTTAATCATTATACTGTATTTATTTTCCCCTCTTTTCCCTTCACTGTATAATCACTATTTCATGCAGACTCCTTTCCATTTCACTAATTTACCAGATAGAATTAAAAAACAAACAGACAAGAAGTAGAAAAGACTTATATTCAGTGAGTGAATTTCACAACAGTGAAATAACCTAAGCAGTTCAGGAAGAGAAAATGCAACCGATAAATATTAGTATCTATAAATATTAACTTGAAAGGTATTTTTCCTAAAAAGGAAATGGTATGCAAATACAACGTTCTAAGCCATTAGTTAAGCAATATTAAAAAGTCAAGCCACATTTCACGTGAGGAAAGTAATCATAGCTTATTTTGCTAATTCTGGTTTATTTCCTGTCTTTTTAACTACTCTTGATTACAGGCTTGCACAAAACCAAACCAATCATATGTTCAAATGACATGCCTCCATTCTCTCAATACCAGAGCCCAGTTGCCATCAGCAAACCAGTAAAAACCATAGTTTCAAAATTTGGCCTATTCCTTTAAAATAAACCATGGTTTATTCACTGACATCCACACACACTCCTTTGCACATGACATTAACTCAAAACCAAGCCAGCATGATTGTGAATTAGCATGTAGTGCAAACCTGGCCATATCTGACCTGAGAGAATACCTTACCTACCACAAACTGCGTTTCAGGCAGTGTTTAATTTGCAGGTCCTCAAATAAGTGTCTAAACAAAAAGACCAAATTGTAAAGGATAAGTAGCCATTAATATAAAAGAAAATTATGGAATAACTTTAAAATAAATCCAACATCGTGTCTTTATAAATCAATGTATTCATTTGGCAGCCTGTTGTTTTCATTTCTGTCAGCATTTCTCTGTGAAAATGTATCCAGCTGATCAGGGGAAAATAATCCTTATGAAAAATGCTGTTGTATTCTAATAACATTATAACTTTTGTATTCCAATAGTTATATTGTAAGCTGAAATTTAGAATATACGCCAACTAAGCCTACGGCATTACGGAAAAAAATCCTTCATCCAAAAAAAAAAAAAGTCATGGAACGTTCACACTGAGTAAATTAACAAAGTTGGTGTGTTCATAACTATTTCAATCTCCTGATTACTAAGAAAGCCAGAAAACTGATGTTTTAAATTCTGTCTTGAACAACTTATTATATCAGTGAAGTCTGAACTCTAGCTACCGAAAAAGCCACACATGAGCATAATGGTGGAAAATTAGGGTTACTTTCTCCTTTGTAAACTTGAATTAGTCTCAGACATGGTGTTCAAGATTCTAGCTAGTCCAATCCATTCTTCCATCCACTTGATTATTTATGTTGCACATAGAAAGAATATATGCATGTGTCACACTTGTTTGGGGGTGAAGGCGCAAGGAAGGAAGGAAGGAAGGAAGGAAGGAAGGAAGGAAGGAAGGAAGGAAGGAAGGAAATTGGCAAAACAAAAGTGGATGGAGATGAGGGAGATGAAAGAGGCACCTGGTTAGGAAGAGGAAGGAAAGAGGGAGGGAGCCTTGGGTAAACCCAAAGAGCAAATCTCTTCAAAGTCATCCACACATTTTAGCAGTGCTATCTGCAGCCATTTACACTTCCTGCCCATGCCTCTGTTCTCAGCAGCATCTCCTAATCTTATCAAAGAATGTTAGTAGCAGATTGAATTTCCTCATTCACAGAGTTTGTTAAACTTTTGGGTAGTCCATTATTCTCTTTGTGTGCTTCATTTTTAACACAAAACTGTCCCCAAAAGACAATCGAGAGGTCCAGGATTTTAGCATAGCAAAGCAGTATGTAACTAGAGAAAAGGTGTGCTCTCACCCAACAGATAGAAGGAAGCCGCAAAGATAGGAGGCCCTATCTTATGCAGAGCACTCAGCGTAACCCCCAATGCTTCCTCTCTAGATAATGAAGTGGATTGTTCTGCTTTTATTACACCTCACACTCCAGTCCTGAAAGTTTATGAGTCTTTATCAAATGGTTGGGAGTCCCAGTCACATCTGCCCCATTTTCAAACTATATCTTTCTTTTCCTGCTTTCTGTCACCCTGCCCCCAAATTTAGTCCTGTCCATTTGGTTTTTGGAGAGTTATCCTGGTGACAGACAGAAAGACAGACAGATAGTATAATCAATGGCTTTGTTTTCACTGTCATAGGGAGCCCCCAAATATAAGGAAGCTATGTTCTTGGTTTGGCTTCTTCTCATTTACAAACTAATGACACTTAACCCCCTTGGTTTGCTGATAGAGGGAAGTAAAGAAGATTCCTAGTAGGAAAGAGCCTTTTACCAGTAGTAGTTACTGCTTTTCCATTTTATCCTTTCCAACCCAAGTGAATGTTGGAAATACATTATGCAAAGAGCATGGAACTCTGTCTGTCTGTCTTTCTGTCTGTCTGTCACCAGGATAACTCTCCAAAAACCAAATGGACAGGACTAAATTTGGGGGGCAGGGTGACAGAAAGCAGCAAAAGAAAGATATAGTTTGAAAATGGGGCAGATGTGACCGGGGTTTAGAGAGAAACAAAAATTAAAAACCCCGGTGTATCCTTATGGGAGAAACAGTTGGCTGCTCCATTCTAAGATCCCTTCACTCCTGGTCACGTGATCCAGAGCGGAGCGTATGCATCCCACCCTGTGCTTCTCAGTGTGCATATCAGTGTAGACACAACAAGAGGAGAGAGCAGAAATGTTCACACAGAAGCAACACATATGCACTATTCTGAACAGACCGTTACAGATACACGCATAAACACATATAAACGCTAATCAGATGCACACATCCTGATTTGTCCCTGGAGTGAAAGTGTAGACGACAAGTTGTTTCATTATACGAAAGAAAATATTAAACCTTCTGTGGCTGCTGTTGGTAAAAAAGGTTGGAAAGAATCCCAGAAGCCATGCTCTGCCTGTTTCCCCACCTTTTTTTAAAAAAGAAAGAATAAAGTTGACATCTTCATTGGGCTGCCTGAGTGATACAGCATCATCAGTGTTCTTCCACAAAGCTGGAAAGCTAATAAATATATCATCCAAGGCAACCACGTTGTTTGAGAAGTGTGAAAACTACACATATACAGTATATCCCAAGATATTATTAATATAAGAGATTGCAAAACATTCCCTCAGAGGATATTCTGATCCTGGAATGGGCTATTCTAACTTCAGAATTGGCTATTCTGACTGTTCAAGTTGTCCAAACAGAACTTTTTTTGAAGGTGAACCACTTCTGGACAGTTGAAATTGAAGTTTTGTGGTTGGATCCTTCCATTATGGAATGTTTTTTACACTTCTATTTAATCATACAAACAATGAAACTTAAAGGCATTTTCATTCTTAAGCAAACCTTGTAGCTTGAAGTTTCTCTCTTAGGGCCTCTTCCCATTTATCCCTGCCTATAATACAAACATGCAGCATCTTTTTCTATGAAAAAGATTCATATTGCCTTCATTTCATGCATTGCCTTCATTTCATCCCGTAAGAGAGATAACTTTTGGTCCTGAGCTACACCAGTGTTGGTGATTTCCCTCTTAAGACAGCAACATCCAAGTGGATCCACAAGGTGTGTAAAATCTATTATGCTCCACCACCCACTAAAATTGAGGCAAAATCAGCTGAACAGTAGTGAATGGGATCATAGTATTTTTAGTGAATGGGATCAGGGTGGCTGTTTCAGGCTGATGCAGGCACTTCCTCTCCCCTCAGTCCCTGGTGAGCCTCATCTGAGGCCATTCTGCTGTTGTGTCTCTAAAGAGCTGAATACAAAACTACTATATCAGCTGTCTATCAGGACTGTACAGCAGTGCTGGGCTGCTTAGCTGCGTACTGAGTAAGGGTTTAGACTTCATGGCTTAAATGGCCCCTTCCAAGAGTATGATTCTATGTTTCTAAGTGTTTTAACTCAATGGCACAAGGTTAAAATAGTAAAGCAGTAGGATAATGGGTAAGTCCTCACTTTGTTTCCAGAGCAAAGCATAACCAAATCTGGAACTCATTATTTCTTGCTTGTATAAAGACAGGAAAGGACACAAAGAGAAATCTCTAAAAGTGCTGCTTGTGATTAAGTTCTGACCATGATTCCAATCCATTTTTGTTTTGTATTTGTTTTACTTGAATAAATTAGTTAAAAATAAAGTAAAATTCAGGTTATGCAGAACAGAGTATAGGAGTAGGGGAACAGGAAGGAAGCTAGAGGTGATGAATGGAATCCTACAGCCATACTCGTCCCATTCCTGCTGCAGTAACCTAATTTTCTGCCAGCTCAGGGAAAAGTAGATAGCACTTCAACCCAGCAACCAGTCTCTATTACTTCCCACAAATATGGAAATTGTGATTCTTAGGGAATATATTTGACTAACTTCCAAAGCAAAATCATCTGGACCACATCTTCATTAAGGTAAGGATTCAAGTGGAATTTCTCTCTTTTACAATCCATATTGCAACAAACCTTCTGAGGTGTTCCTAGCATTACCCTTTTTCCCCAAACAGGCACTAGCCACTTACAGTGACTTACAGTGACTAGAAAGTGAGGTTACCACAAGCGTTGAAACTGGAGTCATCAACACACACAATGCAAAGGGAAGTAATGAAGTATTACCCCTCCCAAGATATACTAGGGGAAAAATAATAACTGAGCCAGGTAGGAATGCCATGGGGACAATCTTCTCAGTTGTATCGCCTTGTCTATGGAATGTCACCCTGGGAAGGATTGCCTAGTGCCTGTTCATTGAAATTTGGTAGCTGACAAAGAGTTTTGATTGCCTTTGGCTTTTATGTGCTGTTCAGATTATTTTATGTTGCAAATTTATATGCTGTGTTTATTGTTTTGAATATACTTAAAAAGAAAAAAAGTGAGGTGCCCTATAATATTTATATTGAAGCATGGGCTATAGACGTATAACAGATATCATGAATCGTATTGATTTAGGATTAATACTTTTGATTTTATAAATTATTTCCTCTGGTTTATCCAATTTCTATTAACTGGGTGCAGAATTAATTTCTGTAGTCTCAACCACAGTAAATTATGGGAAATATGTCCCAGTCCCAACTAGCTAAGGTTGCTTCTACAAGTGAGTGGACAACTCACCCGTTGTTATCTTTTTAAGATGTACTTTCCTCTCCAAACGATACTTTCCTCCCTTGGCAATTCAGTATCCCCAGACTAAAAGCAACCAATGAAAGTATGGCAGCTATGATGACAACAATGACAATTATGATGAATGTATTTGAGGCCAATTGCATATGCAGCTCCTGATCCATGCAGTAGTTTGTACTGAGATGGCCCGACAGTGATGAGTTCATATGCTGCACTAGGCTATGATTTACTTTAAAATGGCATGTTAAATAAATGATAATTGTTTGGATTCACACCACAATAAATCATGATTTACAAACCACAGTGGTTAAATAACACATTACACCCAGCGAAAGCCAACTTACCACATTATAGTTTAATTAGTGTATGAACCAGTCAATGGTAGCTCTATGTGGGGCTACCTTTGAAGAGTATCCGGAAGCTGCAGCTGGTCCAAAATGTGGCTGTACGGATAATTTTGAGTGCCCCAAGAACGGTGCATATAACACCTTTACTACGCGAGCTGCATTGGGTCCCAGTCTGCTTCCAGGTCCAATTCAAAGTGCTGGTTATCACCTTTAAAGCCTTATATGGCATGGGTCCAGGTTACCTGAGGGACCGTCTTACCCTCATCACATCATCCCGTCCCACCCGGTCAGGCAGAGAGGGCATGTTGTGGGTCCCATGAGCAAGAGAATGTCAGCTGGCAGGGCCCAGGAGGAGACCCTTCTCTGTCATTGCTCCCGCCCTTTGGAACATTCTCCCCCCAGAGGTGCAGCAGGCCCCCACCCTACTGGCCTTCCAGAAAAAATTGAAGATCTGGCTCTGCCAGCTTGCATGGAGGGATAACAACTCTACCCAATCCTGGGGGTGGCTATCGCCTCGATGACACTCCCTGAGGGATCGCCAGTTATTTTGGATCTTTTTATTTTGTATTTATTATTGTAATATTGTAATTGTAATTGATTTTAATTGTTTTGTAAACTGCCCAGAGTTGTTTAATGAGATGGGCAGTGACAAATTCGATAAATAAATTTTAAAAAATGGTAGGCCTACATATGTGGGATGCAAACCTCTGCAACTCCACTAGATGGCAAGAAAGAGATATAGGAAAAGTTTAATTCTGCCACTTAATGGTTATTATGTTTTCTGCAGCCCAGGAATAGTAGCTTTAGATGGCTTTCCAAATTATTTGTTCCATTACAAAGAACTAAACTATATCACCATAATAGTCTATGGATTCTCTTTTTTATTGTTTTGAATAAATGTATCCATCTCACAAATTACTCTTTGCCAGATTTCTTTTTTTTGTTTTTCCTTTCATATAGGCAAAAGGTTAAATATCTTATGTAAGTTAGGATACACAGGGTGGGTTCACACATCTTGCTAAGCTAAAATGTGGTCTTTCTTGTCTTAGTGTGCTGTTGAAACATCAGTCAGTGAGGTTTATGTTTGCTATCCTATGTGAACACAGCCATCTGTGATCATTCTGTATTTTGTGACTAAACAACCAGGACTTAACACAATATAAAAATTAGGTTGCAGAGTTCATGATTTCCTGAAACTCTTTTTCTTATAAATAAGTGAAAGGAAGAACCAAAGTACACATTCTTCTTCTTTTTTAAGCATTAAAAGAAAGGCTGACTCTGTCTGGTCTGCCATGCTCACACCCATCA
Organism: Python bivittatus; assembly: GCF_059951505.1. Classification (NCBI taxonomy): domain Eukaryota; kingdom Metazoa; phylum Chordata; class Lepidosauria; order Squamata; family Pythonidae; genus Python; species Python bivittatus. The sequence continues at coordinate 39,026,628 of NW_028277034.1, read as the reverse complement.
TGAACTGTCTGGGATAGAGGCTCCATTGTTCTCTTGTCATATATCACTTAGTATTTATTCTTTCATAAATATATAGGATTGTCTGATAGAAAGGTTTGGCATTTTAAAATTTACCGAAATACACTTCAGCAATAATTGTCAACTAAGGGTCCTTCTCTTGCCTAGGCTGAATGTCCTAAAATTTAAAGAAATATATTTTCTTCTGGATATTCTTATTTTTTGCTGACTGGACCAACTAAGATCAATGCATGAAATGAATCAACAACCTCAAGTACGGGTAGTCCTCACTTAATGACCACAATAGGAATTGGAAAATTGCTTGTTAAGCAGGGCAGTTATTAAGTGAGTCACCACGTAACCAAACTCGATTTTACTACCATTTTTACAGTGTTCATTAACTGAATCATGTGGTCATTATGTTAAATGAATCCAGCTTCTCCAATGGATGTTTTTTTGCCAGAATTCACTTAATGGCCATGTGATTCACTTAACGACTGCGGTGATTCATTTAACAACCATTGTAAAAGTGACAAATCACAACCATGTGACTGCAGGGGGTGGTGCGATCGTTTGTGATGGTTGTAAGTGCGAGTGCAGGTTGTAAAGCATTTTTTTCAAGGCTGTCATAACTTCAAACTGTTGTTAAATGAATGGTCATTAAGCAAGGACTACCTTTAAAACTATATAGCTAGAGTAGCCTATTTAAATATTTAGATTAGCTAGATCAATGACTTGGTGTAGAGTTTATTTATTGGTATAATTGGGTACCTTACCACTTCCTTTATCTTGTTTGTATTCTTCCTTTAATATGTTTATTAAAATGATATCACATGCAACATGCTATAATTCTGCAAATGACACAATTAACATAGAATCATAGAGTTGGAGGGGAACCTTGAAGGTCTTCTAGTCCAATTCCCTGCTCAGGACAGGAGGACTCAGACCATCCAGAGAAATGGCTGTCCCATCTTTGCTTAAAACTCCCAGTGACAGAGCACCCGTGACTCCAGGAGTCAGGCTGTTCCACTGCTGAACAGCTCTAACAGTCAGGAAATTCCTCCTTATTTTTAATTTGGATCTGTCTGTCTAAAGCTTCCACCCATTAGTTGCTGACCTTCCCTTGACAATATGGAGAATAAATCCATACCCTTTTCACTGTGATAGCCTTTCAAGTATTTGGAGACTGCAATTATGTCTCCTTTAGCTTTCTCTTCTTCAGGCTTAACATACCCAGTTCTGTTAACCATTCACAGGATTTCACCTTCAAGCCCCTGGCCATCTGTGTTGCTGTTCTTTGAACTCTTTCCAGTTCCTCACCAGTTCCACTTCTTGTACTGAAGCAACCACAACCAAACACAGTATTCCAAGAGCAATCTGACAAATACAGCATAGAGCAGAACTATTACTTCTCATGATCTCAACATTATCTCTCTGTTGATGCAGCCCATGATTTCATTTGTGTGTTTTGGCAACTGCAGCACACTCTGGTTCATGCTTTATCTGTGGTGTGGTCAAGGTATCTCCTTTGCCATTTCTTGCCATTGGACAGCATTTTGTTGGAAAAGGAGGCCCAAGGTTCTGTTTTAACCTTGAGCCTGTCTTCTGAGGTGTAGAAATCACCCCATCACTACTGCAAGCTTTGTGCCATTGGCAAATTTGATGAACATATCTTCTATCCTGCCATCTAAGACAGTTATAAAAATGTTGAAGAGCACTGAGATCAGCACAGAACTCTGAGATATCCCACTGCATGTTTCCTTGCCTGTGATATCATAATGACTTGTACAGGACGTTTAAGTTTCAGTGTTGTTTTTGCTGTCAATGTGGGTTTACGCTGCCTTTCAGATGTTCTTTGATCATAGTGGCCTCAGGCCTGGACACCATGGTCTCTTGTTGAGAATCATGGGAGGTGGAGCCCAACAACATCTGAAGTTCCTCCTCCCTGATAATGTTAAAAAATAAGGACTCATGACTGTCCTAAAGATCTTCAAATCTTATTTTTCATTAATGCAGTAGATCACAAAGGGAAAGGGATGACACAGGCAAAGTAGATGAATAGGCATAATGCCAGTTGCACCTTACTAAAGCTTTGATTGAGTTTGGGTTGAACCAAAGGCTTCATGTACAAGCAACTGGAGTTTGATGAGCAACATTTCAGGTCAATAAGGTCATTATTAACAAGCCATTTACACATCGGAAAGTTGTGACAGGTCTAGAAGATAGAACACCTGGGGGCAGCAGCCTGCCGCAACAGCTCATGCTAGGCAGATCCATTTTTAAAACCCATCATAGCAGGAATCCAGCAGAGTTGAATCATTTGAGTTCTCAGACTTCTCTCTGAAAAATGTATTAGACAAATTCCCTTTCAATACTGGGGCTGAATGAGTAGATACAGTATGGGCCATTGAAAGAGAGTGGGGTTGTCACTTGTCCATTTTCATTTCATTTATGATCTTATTATCTGCTTCTACTCCAAAGAATGTTGTTGTCTCATTAGTTCAGGACAGTGGCATAGTAATTATCTATAAGCCATTGCAATCCCCCCCCCCCCATACATGATTCCTCTATAAAATGTGTTACTAATTAGGAAAGGGTACATGGAGATTATCTCTTTTCTAGAACCTCAAAACAGCCCTGTGAGATGGGTTAGTATGGAAATGGTCCAAAATAACTAGTCCAAAATCCTGTGCAAAAAATAAATCTTCCTGCATTTTTTTTCCTGCCAGTTCTCACTCACTTTGATGAAAGAGAATTTGCTTGGAAGATCTGTGACAAAAAACACCACCAAGAATAGCATCCCTGAGCACCAACAATAAAGTAAGTTCAGGAACACCACCAAGAAAAATTCAAAAGAAATTGTCCATCACCTGGAGAACAAGGTAAGATAAAAGGAAGCTCTTTACCAGAGAAAGAAAAGGTTTTAAAAATGGCGAGGCAGATTCTGACACAGCATCAAGTCCAAGGTCTTGCAAGCTGTTTCATCACTGGGGACCGATTACCTTATCTCCTGCCCCACTGTGATATGGGCCACAAAATCTTGCATCTATAGGTCGAAATTGCCTTGCGACTCTTTTAAAAAAACAAAACCAGAGGAATATGTACCTTAAATACATTTAATTCTTTAGTCAGGATATTGGTATTGATTGCCCGAGAAACGTTCTTGCAATTTTTTTCATCTAATCTTCTCTCAGGGTCTTTTTGTTATTGATTATAATATCACCTAGGAAACAAGAGTCACATATCAGGCAATCATCACATTAAGCATTCTATGGATCAGACTTTTTCTCTCCATATTTCAGGAGTGATATCAGTGCCAGCACACCAGCATCTCTGACCCTGATGCAGGGAACGTTGGGCAATCCAGTACATTAGCTTTCTCCCACCTGGGGGGGGGGGGCACTGCAACTCACAGCATTTCCAGACATCTTGCAACCCAATGTTTTCTTCTGCTATAGCTATATCAGCAGTAGGCAGCTTTTTTTTTCTTGCTAGAAACCACATTTAATGAATGTGGCTAGGTAACATTCCCAGACTTGGGGGTCACGACTCAGGATCCCATCCAGTAAAAGGAAAAGGTGGAGGCATTTTTCAGGGTGTTTCTGGGAGGCAAACTGCTCCTATTTACACCATTAAAACACCAACTACACCTTCAAATAGCCCCCAACTCTAGCACTAAAATTCAATGCAAATTTGGACTGGTTTGAAAAAGATGGAAATGGGATAGGTTTGCTTTTCAGAGGTCTCTTACTTCCATTTCCACACTTTTCTTCCAAAACGAACTAAAGCCATGCTGTTGAAAACTGGCCATTTTGCCATCAGATTTAGATGGTGTGGTCTTGGGGTGCTAGCAGTTGCCTGAAAAACAATCTGGTGGACTGCATTCGAATGTTGGTTGGGGATGAAGCAAGCGGTAGGCAGTGCTGGGGCAAAATTGAATGGGGTTAACCCCTCTCCCCATTTCAGGTAGTGTTTTCTCTCTCTCTCTCTTTCTTTTACTCTATACTCTCTCTCCCAAGTCACAAACTGGCAGAGAAGGAGCAGCTATGTTTTACCACAGATCTGACTCAATCAGTTGCAAGGGAGTGTTTGAAATAGGCTAAGCACTGCATGAAATTAAGTTCTCATACGCTCCTAGTGTTCCAGGTTCCTATTTCTGAGTCATTTTTGCTAGGTGACAGATGGAAGGAAGTGCTCAGTTGGGAGACTAGTGATGGAACATCCCTGTAGCTAGAAGGCCTTACACAGAGCAGTCTTTTTGTCAGCATAGCTTGGTGTTATTTCTGTTGACTTGAAATACTTCTTCAATGTCCTCATTAGAGATCATCCTCTCTTCCTGCACTTTTTGTTCCTTTTTAATTGACAAATCCAGAAACTGAATCTGGGACCTTCTGCATACAAGGCATAGCTTTATCATTAAGCTATAGGAGCAAATTAGAAGAGAGTAATGTGGTAGTTATAGTCATATTGATGATGGATGAGTCTGCAATTCTCATAATTACTGAGGAAGCAGCAATGAGGTGCTTGGGGAAATTGCTGCAAGGGGGACTTGCAGAGTTATTATTACTGGGAAAGAGATGGGGAATATGATAGTTCAGTGTTAGTCATGATAAACAAGGGGAAATAAAGGAGTTTCATGGACTATTCCAACCTTCACCAATCTGGCATTCTCCAGCTGTTGTTGGGACTACAGTTCCCAGATTCCTACCTGAATGGCCAAGCTGAGAACTCTAGAAATTGCCCTGCCTACAACCATGGTGCACAAATTTCAGAAAGCAGATTTGTTCATCCTGTTGTACCATTTCCACACAAATGTTGATATATAGTAAGTCAAATTCAGAAAAATGTTTATTATTCAAACTGATTTTTATTAATTCAGGATATCATCCTATATGATATATACTTTACATATACATATAGTTTAGCTTTGCTAAACAAAATATTACTACTCAGTCAGCATACATAAAATTGCTTTGTGATGAAAAGTTCTCCCAAATGTATGATTCATCCAAAGGGGCTTCTGGACAGTAAGCCCTTAGAAGATTCTACAACGGTGGATGTTTGGATAAAAGCATCATTTTGCTCTCTTTTCTTCAGCTGGGGCTACCAAAAAGCCATCTTCATACATTGCATTTCTTTTGCCAAAGCTGTAGATTTGTGAAGGGCTTTCATCACTGTCTGTTTATATGGTATGTATATATGGTATTAAGCAAATATTGCAGAGGTGCAAAACCAAGAACTTAGGCTAGGGATGGGCTCTCCAGATTTTGCTGGACATCTCTAATAAGAATGATCAGTGTTGGAGGATGATGGGAAGTTCATTCAATGAGCATCTGGAGATCCACAACTTGTCTACTCCTGACTTAAGGAATATCAGATTCATAACAATATACAGTCTTCCCACTACTTAGCAATACTGTACTATGTATGTTTTGCATGAAGGATATCTCAAATGTTTTACCTAGAATCTATTGATAGGTGTCTGGTCTGAAACTCTGAAAAACTGCCCTACTTGATAATATTCGGCTGATGGGCTAATGGCCTAACTCCATGTAACATACCTTCCACTTTTCTTACCCACACTCAAAATCAAAATAGTATCTTGGTGCAAGATAATAATAAAAAAAATTATTGAAAACTGATAGTGATTTCTCAACTAGTCAGAAACTTGATTTTCAATCCTGCTCCTTGAAGATGGGTATGATTCCTTGTACGTTCTAGATTATTCTGGAAAAGAAACCTGAAGGACCAAAATACAGTTTCCACTGATTAAAAAAATAAAAATAAATGAATAGCAGCCACATTTGGCTGGAGAGAATGAAGTGCAGCTGAGGAGGAGGTGCACATATATACCTTTCCCTCCTATTTTTCAAATGCCCCCTCTACTGCTTTTCCATGCAAAGAAAAGAAACATATTCTTTATGGGGAAAAAAAGTAGTTCAATGGGATCATTTTTGATGGCCTGGTTTAATCAGTTCCTTTCTTTCTTCCCTTCCACTAGCTTTCAAGGCCTTTTTTTCATGTATTACTATTGTTATTAATATAAATAATATTATTATTAATAATATAAATAACAGTATTTGGGGCAGATCACATAGCACTCTATATATTTTATGCCTTGACCTTGAACTTCTCTTTAGTTCCTTGTTCTACCATTAAACAGCATTAAACTGGGACCATTACATCACATAGACTGGGAAAGGGTGAAGATGAGATAGAAAATCAAAGAACACAATTCGATTCTGGGTGAAAGGGAGTTCATTACCATGGTGGCTCATCAGAATGAAGACTACAGTGTGGGAGAGAAAAAGGAATCACATTTATCTTCAAGTTGAGCAAAAACTTTTGGAAATCTTGAAGTATAATACAAGCACTTTCAAAACACCCCCTTTTTCTTGCCCTTCATTTTGATTTGGCCTCATTTTTTACCAATCACATGTCAAATCAAACTCCTGAATTTCACTTTGAAACAGACCTTTGATTTAAAAAAAAAAAAGAATGCCACATTAACTTTTATATATTGCATTTAATGTTTCCATCTCATAGCCAGTTCCAATTGATGGTTTAAAATAAAGTGTTTAGAAATGATTATTGGAAGAAAGCAGTAGAATTTCAACAAAGTTCCCCCTCTGAGCATCATATCCGTCACCATTCCATTGGAATTCAGTAAATTTCTCTCTATTTTATTTTTCATAAAATGATCCTACAGTGAAAAGGTTGGTCTGAATTGATTTTGGGAAATCATTCTTGTTGCATATGTAAATCTCCCTGCAGAAGAAATATGTTTTAGAGAAAGGATGTCACAAGCATATGAAGGTCCTGTTGCTAATGCTGTGTTATTTTCTCAGTGTTTTGACCATTCTCCTTCAATAGGATGGAAAAGTAATTGCTTTCAAAAATATTTTCAAGGAATAAAATTTCAATGAAATTCTCATAGGCATTTATTATTTTATTACTTCAGTTTATATCTAGTCTTTCTATCCATAGGGCACTCTCATGGGGTTCTTGCACTTACTTTTGCTATGAGATGTCTGAGGCATGTGTTTCTATCTTTAATTGAACAATCACCTGTCAAGGAATATGCAGAAACCTCAACTCAATTCTGGGGAAATCTCACGAGAGAACTTTTTCCATGGGACTTTTTCAGATCTGGAAGCTGGGATAGACAGGGCTGTGAAGTGCTAGTGAAATGTGCAATAGAGGGGAAAAAACTATGCTTCTCCACCTTGTGTCAATAAACTCAAACACCATTAAAAGAAATTAAAATGCGCCTGGAGAATGAAGCTGAAAAACAAAGGTGTCTTTTACAGGGAAAACAAGAGGAGAGATTTTGACCCAATATTAATTAAGCACAGCTCTTAGCAGGAAGCAAAATAATCCCGTGAGACCTGCAAGGGATTCAGATTTATTTCTCAAGGAAATTATAGAGTTAATCTTCCATGCCATAAAAAGCAATAATTTATGAAAAGATCTCCATGTCAGTGAATTTATATTTTGCAAAGACTCCAGAGGAGCTTTCAGCTACTTCACTTAAACAGGTAGGCAGATACATTTACAGCAAAGGAGGAGGATATCAATGCCTTACTATGGTCTCCTGTTCGGCCAACCCCCTATGACACATGTGCTATGGGTGACTTACTTTTCAGTGGATAATATGCAGAAACACTTCTGTCTGTCAACTGGAAATACAGTCAGTGTGGAATTAGACAGTGATTATCAGTAATGAGGATATAAATTTCTGGTCCATACTTTCTGAGCTGAATACACACACACACACACACACACACAGAGGCTTGCACATTTATTTCATTTATAGTATAACGGTTAGGAGTCTAGTTTTTCACCCATTAAGGTGAAATGCTTAAAAAAATAACAAAATCCTTCTCTCCCTCTCCATTCAACACTGTTTGAAAATGTGTATCAATCCATCAGTAGGTATGCCTTGGTAAGAGAACTGCATTTTTAATTCTCTAACAGCACCTGGCATCTAGAAGCTATTGGCAGGACAGGTATTTTGCTATCAGAAGCCAATGACAATATGGTGGATTCTCTATTTTGCATGCAGAGCCCTTGTTCAAGGAAACGGTTCTCTACCTCTCAGGGCAGTAAGCTAATAGTATAACAAGGAAATACATGTCCCATACAACCTCTTTCTCCAAGAGATGGGAATGGTTCCCCAAATGGCTTCACTCTGTCTAAAGATAGGGTCATCCCTGACTATTTGATAAATAATAAATGATGAGATGATTATTTCAAAGCTGATGATGTATGAATGGTCTTCATCCATGAATGTACATGAGTGATAGAGGTACTTTTCCCCATTCATAAATGCTGTTTAACTGGATGGGTCAAACAGCATGTACAATGCAGTGCCTTTGGACGTTGCTGCTGTTGGGCAACAAGGCATGCTGAGCTGATCTTCTTACATTGTCTCCACCAAGTTTGGATTAAATTACCTTAAAACAGAATGAAACAAATTCACAGATGATAGGTGTGCCATTATCTATTAAAGTAACTGAAGTTGTGCAAATGTTTCATATTCAAACATTCCAGATATTTCAACTCTGATACATGATACCTCTAAGTACATATGGTTAAGGGATGAATGTGGAAGTTATGATATGCTGGAGAGCATAATAAAGAGACCCATTATCTGCTTTTGGACATCCCAAAGGACCCAGATGGCCAACAGGATGCTGAACTAGATGATCATAGTCTGACCCAGCATGTTCCCTGTTCTCAGGGAATAATCTAACCAACTAGTGAATGCATCTGACCAATGGTTGATGGTAAATTTTAACTCCAGTCAAGTGTCAACATACAGCCTTGGAATCTCTAATCTTCACTGAGGAATTGAAAACAAAATAAGTTAAATGCATCACTTACTTTTTGTAGCATACCAAGTTTTTGCCTCCTTCTCCATTCTTCATTCTATTGCTGTAAATATTGCCCATTCAATCAATGTAGCTCCACTCCAAGCACTCAGCCAGCAAAGACTAGAATAAAATGATAGAATAGGTTCTAGTGTTCATTTGCAGCAATTATCAGTTTTCACAACGTAAGAAGGAGAAATCCCTTTTTCACCCACAGAATATTTTGACTTGCTAATAAATAAGAAGTTCTCAACATGGACCACAGTAATCTGACTGAGTGCTCTTCAGGGTCAGGATAAAAATGTAAATCATGCCCTACCCCACAAATTATTAGTAAGGCTGCGAGCCGCATTTGTGGAAAAAGTTACATGTTTTTGCTGGGGGTTTAACAATTTTACATATGAGTTCTTTAAGAACTCGGGTGAATGCCATGCAGTATCTCAAGATATCTGAGAATATCTTCTTTTGGTCACATTAATTTGCTTTAAGTGTTCTGATTTTCTTCCTAAGAAAGTCAGTACAAGCTCAGGTATCAGTTTTATGTCTAAGGTAGTGAAGAGAGATGCAAAGAATCCAGTTTTTCTTTAGTCTTCATATCGTCCCTGAGCCTGTTTCACTCCTTTGTCATCCAACCATCCATGTACTACCCAGGCCGGACTGGTAAATAGCAAAGAATCCCTCCCTCTTTGAGTGGTTTGAGCAGATGGAACTTGGAATTCAGTGATATTTGAAGAGTCTCATGATGTAAAGAAATCTATTTAAGCTAAAACGTAAGCTTAGGGTCTGCATGTATTTCCCTTAGTATGCTATTAATAGTCTGTCTCAGGGACACGTGTCTTTCTTTTCCATTGAATCTCTTTCACCCGTGCATAGTATATAAAAGATGAACTAACTATCTTATTTGAAAGGGTAAGTAATCTGGATAATCACACAACCTCTATTTTTAATTAAGAATAAATATGTGGAATTGATTTTTTTTTAACCACAGCCCTAATTTTATATTCCAAAATGTGCTCTACTTGACTCTCCAACATCCACTTCCTAAGTAGAGGTTTCATCTCTGCAAAGACTGACAATCATTACAAATTGCATCAAATTGTGCTGTTGGAACAATTGTCCATATACCATATAACTATCTCTTGCTGAGACTTAAAAATGATTAAGGGGCAGCTCTCCATAGGTATCTTATGAATGTATTACTATACTGCTAAGGTTTTTCAACATTTTAAAAATGCATCTGTTTTATCGGTGCCCAGAGAAAGGTATGACCTCTAATGATGGTATCTGATTTTAGAGCTGCAAAATGCCATGCCTACAGGAACTTTGCTTCTCAGTTATTAACAAAAATGTGTTAACATTAGCTTGTCAGTGTAAAACATGACTTGTGCCTTAAAGAGCAACCTTGTAGAAAGGGAAGGAGAAGGAATTCTTTAGAGCAGTCTATAATGTTAAGGGGGCGGGGCTGGATCATCTCCTAATTCAGAGGTGAGAAAAACTGAATATTGCTCTTTTTGTAATTGTGCTGAAGTTAACATAAACTTTATTTACTTAAAACACCCATCATTTGTTTTCACCTGAACATAAGGAGAGTGGTCAGAAACCTGGAAAACCTGAAGGTGGTTTAGATCCTGCAAAACCCTGAAGGTCACATGTTATCTCTATTATTAGGCTCAGCTTATTAGACCCACATCAGGTAGGATAGCATAGGAAGGAAAAAGGCACTCATCTATTAAGTAAAGGGAGTGGAGTTTGTGAAAGGTAGAAAAAATATTATTTGAGGAAAAAATATTAGTTAAAAAAGTTTGCTGTAGCAAGCTGCAATACAGTATTTGTTTTAGCAAGTTATTCACTTGGAGCTGTCCATGATCCTGGCTTTCATGCCATGGACAGAGAAGAACACTTAACTAGGAGCAATTTTCTCAAGACTCTTTTTCTTGTATGACACAGGATAATATACAAGATGAGTTCAAGAAACTTTCTCATGTAGCAAGATTTCTGCACCCAAAAGAGTCCCTTATTAGTATGATTTTTATCAGAGAGGAAGTAATACAATCAATATAACATTTGCTTACTGCTGTACCTAGCAGATGCCTCAAGAATGATCACATAACCTTGGAGATATGTCTACTTAAGACTAGGAAGGAGGCCTAGTTTCATGGCTCTGCCCAAACTTCTGTAATCTGTTGCTAAGGACAGCCCATCATAGGGCTGACCAATTTTTTTCCAGAAGTTGAAAACTTTGCTTTTACAGAAAAACTTTAAACATACAGTTTTAAACTTGTAATTATAATTTATCCCAATTTTTTCCTTGGCTATTTTAAATATTTTGACTGCTAATGTAATTTTATCTTATACTAGAATTTTATCTTCTACTGCTGTTTTGATGCTCTAATGTCTGGCAGGTTTTATTTTTAAGCAGTCCTTCCCAATGTGGTCCTAAACATGTTGAATTTTCTGGAATTCCCAGAAGGACACTAAACTGGAAAAAGCTGTATCAAAGTATAAGGATATTGCTAAATTTCACATATATGGTTATTCTTGTTAGACATTTTATGCTCTTTGGGAACAGGGGTATGAATATATGAAAATAAACAAATATATTATTTGTATATAACCTGCTGTCTATTTATAGGGTTTCCTTTCCCTTTCTTTGCAATATATACGAGCACAGTATCCCCACCCCCCACCCCACTTCCAGCATGAATTAGGGATCAAAGAAAAAGCAAATAATAAAACAAAATGGCAAGCCAGAATATTTCAGCACTGGTGTCTTCTAAAGTAGCAGTTCCAGTGCCTTGTTAACACACAAGATCCCCTATATCTAAGAAGGTTCAAAGCCCTGATTAAAAAGTAACTTATATAATAACTTCCTAAATGCAGGCAGTGGAGAAGCTTTCTAGAATTCCTTGGGAAAGGTGATTCAGAAATGATGGGTATCACAAGGAGGAGACCTTATGAATACCTAGTGGCCTCATGAGAAGTTCTCAGTTAAATGAAGGAAGGTTAACTGGAAAATGGCAGTCCATCACATAGCATGGCCCAAGTCACTTAGGGCTTTACAATTCCAAATCAGTGTTTTAATCTATTGAATCATGTTCAGAAATGGAAGACGGCTGATGCAGTTGATAAAAAAGAAGATAATGTAAGTTACATACAGTTGCCCATAAAGTTAGGAAACATTGCTGCAGCATTCTTAACCAACTGAAGTTTATGAAAATTTTTCAGAGGCCCCCCTGTAGAACATAGTTATAATAAGAGTAACTAAAGTATGGATCACACAGCCAGATACATCTAAAAAAAGACGGAGTTGGCACACTAACCTTTCTAACCTTGTAGAAAAAGAGTCCTCACTACAGTCAAAACTTGACAATCAAACTTCTCCTGATACTTATAAATCTGATAAATAAATAAATATTTTTAATGTATTGGATAAATTGTGGCTGAACTCTTCCTTAGGCTAAAGAACACAGAGCCAATACAAGGTATTCTGTTGTCTATGGCCAAGGACAAGTTCTTCTCTCGGTTTCCACATAGAATCATGAAATGGATGAATGTTTAGATTTTGGTGCAGTCTCAATACAGCCCTCATACACCATGCTCCACCACTCCCTGGAGCCAGATTTTTTTTAAGGATCCCAGGCTGTGTGTGACTTACAACTCTATTGTGCAGCTAGGGAGGTTGGAGAAGTCTTTGGTTCTTTTTAAGCAAACTCACCTATCTCACACTTCTGGACAATTCTGTGAGATTGAACGTAACTTCCTTTGACTTTAGTACTCTGAATGTTACAATGCAGTTCTCAGCTCAACCAAAAAGCATATATTAGGAGGTTGGAATTATTTTTGCTTGCTTGGCATTTACATTTTTATAGTAAAGGGTTGTTTTCCCCTCTTATTCTCTGAAAGGTTCATGTGTCAGTTGACTGAGAAACTGTCTTGAGTTCATCTTTTCCCTCAAAATGTTGATGTTCAGAAATGACATCTTTTTCTTTCTTTCTTTCTTTCTTTCTTTCTTTCTTTCTTTCTTTCTTTCTTTCTCTTTCTTTCTTTTCTTTTCTTTTCTTTTCTTTTTTGCCTCAGAAAACAAAGTTTGGCTAAGATTCAATTCCATTCTTGGGCAGAAAAACAGGATAAAAATTGTACAATCAAATAAACAATCAAGCCTCAAGGTTGTGGCATCAATCAGCTGATTCAGAGAAAGATGAATGCAGTGGTGGAATCTAACACCATCTCCTTCTCCATCCATATCTTTTCATATAAAAATGTGCAGTCTCCCTTAAGTCAGGCCTAAATCCTTCTCATTACACGGACCTATCAGTGTTGTTTTCCTGGCAACAGTATGGTACTGATTTGTAATTGCTTTCTTGCAAGATTTTTTTTCCCCCAGCTTTTCAGCCTGTCCTAGAGCTCTAGGAATTCCTGGTGATCTTCAATGTCAAGGTCAATTAGATGTTACCACCTTCTATGATCTGCATGCAAAAATGTATACGTTAAAAGCAGATGCATACAAACTATCTGTGCTTTGGAAAGCTGTGTATGAAAATAGTTACCTATTTTCTTATATTTTAAAACATTTCCTAATGAATGCAGAAGCATGATTTGGTTGACTAAATGGACAATGAAATGGATAGAAAGTCATCCATAACATCCCTATTTCATCAGTATTTTCCATCTCCTAGTGTTCACCTTCTGAGGCAAGCACTTACTCCTGTCTAATGGCAGGGCCCATCCCAATTGTCCCAACTGTTTGGGCTGTTCTTTAAGAAAGAACTAAGCTTAAGCAAATTTGACCTCTCTTTCTCCTTTTCCTATACTATTTTTCCTCTTTCCTATGGAAGAGCTGTTTACAGTTGTGCTAAAGAAACATATGTCCCAGTTACTGAATAGTTACGAGATGGGGTATCACAAATGGAACTTCATGAGCATTTCTTGTTGCACCAGCATGGATATTCTCCTGGGTTATCTCAAGGTGTGGCCTGGTAAGTTTCATATGATTAGATAATCATTATGGGACGTGAAAGGTAGTAAACAACACAGCAATTTTATTGTGCTGTGCTAGAAATGTTAAGTCAATTGCTGTACTGTATAAAAGGCTGGTTCTACTTTCATAAAAGTAACCATGCCATAAGTTAATACTAAATTTTCTCTAGCAGTAATAATGTTCTATAGTTTCATCCCAGGATATAATAAGAATTTCCCAAAATTGGCTTTTTGGCTCCTTTTATTGTATTATTCTATTTAGCAGGTCTAATTATGTCATTCCATTCAGAATTAAACTTTTGGAAAGATTGGCAGGAAATGCTGAAGTAGGAAATGTCATTTTGTTAAAAAAAATGAAACGGAAATGAAGGAAACCAAGTGAGAGCTTTCTGCAATGTATTAAAAGCACACAGCTAGATGAAGAATTTGCAGAGCTATTAGAGGGAGGGCTGAACAGTCAGTGACAAATGCATCCAGTCTTACTGATGGGTTGAATGAGCTTTTATATCTAAGTCTTTATAAAGGAGCTTAGGGTCACGTTCTGGATATTGAAAGCCATTTTTTTAAAAAAAAATGTTGATCACGCTGGAGTAGATAATCACGCAATTAGAATGGTTAATTTGAACTATTAGGAACTGACAGGATGCAGAACCCCAGATTAACTGTATTTTGGAATTGTAAAAGGAAACATAAAGAGAAGCAAGAAAGCCTTTTGGATGGGTGCTTAAGAACACATTAGAAGGAGAGGCATTTTGCTCCATGAGGAGAAAGTAGAGAAAGAGAAAAAATAGTGTTTCTATTTAAATTACTTCCAGCAAGGAGGAAAGACAGGTCAGAAAAGGAAAGCTTTAGTTCAAAAGTTAAGATCTGTGGAAGGAGAGCTTCTTAGTGTCTGACATCTTTGACAGGTGCATTATGGGGAATGCAGAAAAGAGTCTTCTCTGTAAGGACAATCTATTTTTAAAATAAGTAAATATGAGACAGCTATGCTGATTCAATAGGATGCATTTATATACGAAGCACACAAGCTTAGAGCAGAGTGACTATTTAACTAAATTTTCTTACAATGACCAGCAGGACATCTCCAGGATTACATGGAGAAATCCTTTGTAGCCTTGGTACCTGGCTGGCCCTATCATTAGGCAGAGTGAAGCAGCCACTCAGTTGACATGGGATGGGGGAAGAGGTAAAGAAAAACTGGACGACAATGCTGGGCATGAATAAAATGCCATTGCCTTAAAGTGGGTTACCTGAAAAAGTAAATTATTACAAGTTTAATATTTATACAAAATAAATAATACAAGTTTGTATTATTTATTTTCAAAGTCATAACCTTCCTCACACCTCAGAAAAAACCTTGG
Organism: Python bivittatus; assembly: GCF_059951505.1. NCBI lineage: Eukaryota > Metazoa > Chordata > Lepidosauria > Squamata > Pythonidae > Python > Python bivittatus. The sequence continues at coordinate 39,011,420 of NW_028277034.1, read as the reverse complement.
GGCAACTCACAACAAACCAGGAAACTCAAACCCACAATCAGTAAAACACATTAAAACTCATAATCTTAAAATGAAACAGCAAAGCAAACTCTTCCTATTATTTTAAAAACCCAGACAATATAATAACATAACATTGTCCAGTCACTGTGCATTTTTTTTAAATCCTCTTTTTAAAACCACTTATTCTTTCATAAATGCCTTTCAGAATAAGAATGCCTTCACAATGTTTCTAAAAACTAAGAATCCATAGGTGCCATTGTTGAGAAGTCCCTGCTATTTGTTCCCAGCCCTTAGACATCAGATATTCATTGACGTTATTTATCTGCTTCTTATAAGGGAAACAACCTTCCAAGACATATGGCAAAAGTTTAAAATGGGAAAATAAGAGCATTTTGATTACCTTATAGGAAAAAAAGACCTCTTGGACTAAAACCAAGTATTTGAATAATTCTTAAACAAATATGAGTTCTTATTAGTGGTGGTGGTGATGGTTGCCTATATATGACATTTCAGACATTTGGTAAACTTCTACAAAGTATAGTAAAATGAAATGAGATAAAACAAACATGAGTTTCAGTCAAAATACAAGGAATCGATTATGAATCAATCAAAAGAATCAATAACAGAAAGCAAAATCAGAAAACATTTTGTAAGCTTCCCATAAACCACTAAGAGAACCCAAATGCCTTTGGACCTGACCCTGCAGGGCTCTTCTGATTAAGGATGATTAATAGCAGAATCTAGTGCACTAGCAAACTTCCATTAGTTCAGAGATTCAGAGCTTTTGAAGGCTGCCCTAGCCTTCACGTGGCATGTAGGCAAGTGAACTGCAAAAGGAATCTCAGGCAAATATGGATGGTTCCAGGTAGGGAAAGAAGAGGATTGGGGTGCAAAAGGCACAGGGGGGTAGCACCCAGATGAAGATGGTGAAAAAATTGAGATGATAGCCAGGGATTCCTTGGTAGCACAATTTGGGGGGAAGTTGGAAGCCATCTTACCTCCCATCCCTTTTGGATTGCATACAGCTTATGGGGTACTATTGAAACAACTGCAAAAACTACAAAAGCTGTACCCAGTAAGTAAATGGGGTTTGGGTTTTTTTCTTTCTCTTCTTCCTATGTTTCATGAAGTTCCCATTATGCTTTTAAAACTTACTTTGAAAGATTGGGGAACACTCTGAAGCTTTTTGAAGACTGAAGAGGGGAGGAGGATTTGACCTCATGGAGTAATGCTGGTGAAGATCCATCATTCACTATTTCCACCACTCTCCTGAAAATGTTCAGAATGATTTAAAGCAGATCCCTTTACACATAGTTTAAAAAAAACCACATATTTTGCTATGAAAAATCTGCATGGGTTCCATGCCAGCATTAGAGTTCAAATTGACCTTGTCCAATTAAAATAATTAAAATCTGAGTTACTCATGCAAGCAAAGCCTTTGCAGATAGATGATGCTATGGCTTGTGTAAAGTCCAGGCATTTATTCTAGCACCTATGGACACAATATACAGAATATCTCCCTAGCCATGTGCAGAAGGCAAAAGAGAAGGGAAAAGAAGGGAAAAAGACAGAACTCTGCTTTAAAACATATGTACCAGTGAAAGCGGTGTCACAAATATTTTCTTACAAGTTAACATAGACTTTGGATTGCTAGAAAATTGGGAAGCATAGATGATGTACTGTAAATGTAAAGTGTGCAATACAGATGTCTCAAAGTGTCTAGTCATCACATTTACCCCAGAAATGGCACAGGTGGAGAAAATGAAAAGTCTGTTAAGAAAGAAAAAAGATAATGACAGAGGCTCTCGATATTTTCTCAGATAGCAATAAGAGTGTGAAAGAATAAGGTGGCAAGGACCTATGTTCCTCCCTATTCAATGTTGCTTTTGTATTTACCCTTATTTTATTAGGTTTTCTATTATGTTGCTGGAGGACTGTGATTCATGAATATCACAAACCCTTCTTGGATGGGTGTCTGTGACATCATGGATGATATGTAATGCAATGGTTCCAGTTCCTATATATGTCTGTACATCGTTCTAACACCATTGTTTAGGTTGCAAAAGAGGGACATTTGTGCAGATTCCGAAATAAACTGTTCACAAAACCAAGGAGTTGCTGCACAGATGTTCAAATTCAGTATATCCTTGAAGGGGAGTCATTGAAATCTCACTTGCAGATGAGATCCCTTTACCCTTGACCTCCTCCTTCTCGACTATGTTTTCTTACCATAAAAGAGAAAGTGGTACAACCAGCTAGCTTGTTATTATTGTACAATAGGAACCCATAGTCCACCACAATCAAAATTCACAGATTTTGTAGTCTTCTCTTGGCTTAGAATTAATGACTAAGAGAGGCAAAATTGTAGGTATACCATCTGATTTCTAATTTCAAAAGGCAGTGACAGCTGGACAAATACCCAGAAGAATAGTCAGTAAGTCAGCCCATAGGTTAAGGTTAAGCTAGTCCAGGTCCTAGTCATGATTCTAGAAGATGAAAACAAGAGAATAACAATCAGAGTCCAGCAAGTGAAAACAAATAAATTAGGAAGGCCTGTCAGGGTTTAACACATAAGGATAGCACAACTCATAAACTGCAGACTTTGCTTCATTTGAGAGCTGTCCTCAGATTGAAAGCTTATACCGGAGGCTGTAGTTACCCTGCTATTGTATGAGGAAGCACAATGGGGCCATGACAATTGGGGAAAAAATATTTGGCATAAGCAAACATCAAATTTAAAGCTGTAAACCTGCCCATTTAGTCTTCCAGAGTTTTCATCTCGGAATATTCTGCCATATTTGTAATCACAAGTGACCAGTGTAGCACCAATTTGTTTTAATACCTTAAGAAACAACTAAAATTCAGATAGACTTAGAAATATCTTTCTAAGTCTATCTTTAAGAAGAATAATGAAGAAAGGAAGTAATAAAAAGATATCTGGAAATGGGAAAGGGGAAGCAATTGAAAGCCTTTCCTTTCAAGCAGGAAAGACTTTCAATTGCTTCCCCTTTCCCATTTCCAGATATCTTTTTATTACTTCCTTTCCTCATTATTCTTCTTAAAGATAGACTTAGAAAGATATTTAGTATCTTTGTGACTTTAATCATTATTCATTTCATCCCCCCTTTTTATTTATTAATAATTCCATATTTCTTCAAGTGATATATTTATACATTCCATTCCCATTCCTTGGGGCATCTTTTGCTTTCAGAAATGCTTTTCAAGGACCCTAGACATTATACCTGTTTCAAAAATAATGCTAAACGCATATGTGCATAGATGTGTGTTACGGAATATATATATTTTGTAAACACACAACCAGATATATGCACAAGCCTTTCCAAAGAGTGGTCATATAAAAAAAGAAATCCTAAACATAAATTTATTTGCTGGATGTCAATTCCAAAGTGAAGCCGGTTTGCTGTAGCCAGAGAGGTGGCAGATGTTCTCATTTCATTAAAAAACTATTGTCTCCTACTGAAAGAAATTGAGGGGAGGGTGTCAAGATGACAAGATACCTTGCTTAGTGGGTTAAGTTTGAAGTTGGATAAAAAAACCAACATAGTTTGGGATCCAACAGATCAGGGTTATGTCACCATGAGCCTATGGGCTACTTATGTCCCCAGTCTTCTTTTTCAATCTCCAGAACTCCCAAGATCACCCAAGTAGTATTTGGTAGCAAAAAGGGAATTTTTGTCCTATTTTTATGAGATGAGTTTTAAAATAAGTGCATTGAGCCTCTGAAAAGACTAAGGCAACTTTGTCATTATTTTAAAAACCTCCAAGCCCTTCCAAAAAAAGAAAAAAGAATTGGCCTCCAAATGTTATCTCTACCCATTCCAGTAGTGTTACTACTGTGGACCTTGGAGCTAAAAACACAATTGAAAAGAATATGCAGCCCCAGAAGAAAAAGAGATGGTCCTCCTCTTGCAATTGACCCAGAACTGCCCTGACCTGCTTTCAGAACATGCATTTGAATCACTTCCACTGATTGGAAAAGTGTCAGCAGTAGATCTATGCAACGGAACAAGTAAGTAGGTATTCCAGAGATTTTAGGCAAAGATAGTCCTCTCTGCCACAAAGCCAGAGTTTTTCAAAGATATTGAGGGAAGATGGGAGAAAGTGCAATGGTCTGTGAGAATGTCCTTGAAAGAAAGGAGGAGAAGGAGCCACAGACTAGGCAATGGTCAGATAAGATCAGCTGAGCCTGCTGAAAGAATGGGGGCACGCCAAACATCTCAGAAGGGACCCTCCCTAGTTTCTTGGACTGTAAAGGTGAGGGGGCAGAGATATACATTCAGACTTGCAAGGTTCTGTTACCGTAACCCTATAATAAAAGTAGTGTTAGTACTCATGGTTGGTGCTTCTTGTCTGGACTATCTCGAAGGGCTGACAGAAAGGGAGGAGGAAGTTCACATGGCTGTTTCTCTCCCACTTTTGCCTTAGGGCCATTGGCCATGTCAATGTTCTAATTATATGCAATGAAAATATATATTTTTCTTTTGATTCCATTATGTCTTTTTTGTCTTCTAGGCTGACAGAGAATCAGAACCCAGTTCTTTCCATCTTTCTTTTTTCCTTCCTTCTAACCAAGTTTATTGCTTCAACTCATTCCAAATGGAGCCTGACTTCTACAGAACAAGCTGAAAATACTGTTTCTTGAAACTAGAAGACAATGTTTTATTAAAGCTCTTTCAGGGAGTAAAATGAGAATATTAAGAAAGTAAATAAATATCAATTTGCTGCATTTGTCAGTGGGAACTGCTCATTCTATCTAACACTAGGACTAGTCTTGCCAATTCTTCAAACTCGTTAAAGAACGATAAGTCATGGGGTTCCTTGAACAGAGGGTATGAGATTTAACTTGTTTGAATTAGCTGTGTTGGTGCGGTCTGCATTGGGAAGGCAACCACGTGAAATATCTTAGAAGCAGAAAGAAAGGGGAATGAGGGAGACTATGCACAATGGCCTCAGGCTGAGGTAGCAATCTTGAACATGTCCTGAATACAAATACTAATAGATCGAGGAAAATTCACTTCCAAGTTAATGTCCCATAATATGTCTACACACAGTATTGTCCACCTTTCTCCACGATCCAGAACAATTCTGTTGCTTGCAACAGGTAAACAGATTTCTCTGTGCTGTGGGAAAAACTATGGCCATTGAAATTCTGCACTGTCATGTTTTTGTAAAGACGCATTGCTTCTATAAGGAAAAAAGGTGACAAACTTTCTGCATAATGATTATAGAGCCTGTGGAAAAGAACATGAGCAACGTGACAGTTGGGATAACAACAGGCCCCACAAGAAGAACAAACTAATGTACTATGAATATTTATTAGGTAGCAAAGTTTTGTGAGAACTGGATTCCAACCAAAGCAAACATGTATGGAAAAAAAACTGATTTTGCTACTCAATGCCACAGGAATCGCAAAGGGAAAACAGCAAAGCAATCACTGGTATTATGATGCAGGTTTTTTTTTTTTTTTGTCTGCGCTCAGTCATTGCTGACCCTGCAGTGACTGCTTGGACGAGTCCTTGCAGTTTTCAAGGCAATTGTTTTTCGGAAGTGGTTTGCCAGAGCCTCCTTCCTAGAGCAGAGCCCAGCTGGCGAGCGCAGGAGGCGGGGTTTCCGTTGCTTCGCGCCCTTTTCGGGCGCGCACGGTTTTTCGTGCTTACCGGCAACTGCTCCCAACTTCTTTTTGCAAGGCGCCGCCAGCAATTTTCCTCCCACCGGAGTGAGAGTCCCCATTTATCTACTCACGTGAGTTTTCGACCTGTTGGGTTGACAGGAACTGGGGAGGAAACAGGAGCTCACCCTGTTTAACGCGAAGGCTGGACTCGAACCGCTGAAGCATCGACCATTTCTGGCCGGCAACTTTCAGCGTCATTGGGACCAGCAACTCAGTCATTATGTGAAGTGGCTGCTAAGTGGAATCATGATTTTGCTTATGATCTTACTTCAGTTTTTCCTTTGCTTTACAGATCTGTGAAGGTCATAAATGTGAGGATTGGTCATAAAGTTACTTTTTCATCACTGTAGTGACTGTGAATGGTCACTAAATGAGGCAATTGCTAAATGAGGACTACCTGTACATAGAAAATGCTTCTTTTCAATATGAAACACCCCCACCCTACACACTAAGTTTTCTGTGCCTCTGCAAGCATTTTGATGCTTGAGCATTTGTGGATAGGGTGGCCAGGCGTATAATGGCGTAGTGTAATCACTATGAAAATTGTATAATTTCAGGAAGTATCATTTGTATGCAAAGGTGGAAGGTCATTGTAGTCAAATTATAATCTCTAATCTCTAAATTGTGTTGCCTAAATAGGAAATCATTTATTTTCATACCTTCATTATTCTAATTACTGCTGAGTCTTATATATCTTTCCAAGCCATGTCCTACTGTTTGTCCTCTTATTGTTTATATTTCAGATATATTTTTGAAATATGTAAGTTTAAAACTAGGAAAGCAATGAGAAGAACCTCGCAAGTAAATGTGTACATTTATAGGCTGGCACAGTATATAGATATAAGTAGACATAGTATATAGATGTAAGTAGGTACAGAATACAGCAGAAGAACAATTCTTTGAACAACATAGCTAATGATAGATCTGCTCCTATGTAAGCCTCATACCTTTGTTATGTTACATAAATTAACAATATCAAAGTTATATAAGGACATGTTTTTTTAAAACAATCACAAACAACTAAGTGCAGAGGTCAGTCTGTGTTCTGAAAAATACTAATTTTGTGTGGTGAGAGGAGGTCTTAGATGAGCTGCGTTTAGTGGGTTCCAGCTCCCTAAGTTGCCAGCTATCTTCCCACCATTATTGTCATCCATCCAGTTTTGTCTCCTTTAAGCTAGGGGTTCACGATATGTGCCTGCCAAAACTGTGTGGAAACCCCTCAATCTCAGGAATCCCCCCTCCCCATAAGGGGGAAATGGGGAAACTAATTAAATGCACGAGAGTAATTATATTAACCATGATGAATTAAAGTAATTTTCATAGTATAGACCCTAGAGCATGCTGATAGATGCCCACTGGTTCCTAGGCACATAAGATGATCTAAAAATAATTATCTAATAGGTTTGTTGTTTATTTAAAAAAAAGGATCTGGAAAACTCTGTGGAACTATCTGGGGAAAGAAATAGAAAATGAATTAAATATAGTAAACAAATGTTTGGTGAAAGAGAAATTGTATTGCAATGATTTGAGAGCTGAATTCACTGGTGACATGGCCTTAGCATAAAGTGGTTCTATGTACAGAAGTTGGGGACACCAGGTTTCTGTTGAACTTTTAGCAACTACAACTCACTGGGTTGTGTTTCTTGCTCTTCCAGAATGACCCCACTCAGTCCTCAGGATAAGACTATTAGAGAGCTTTAATTGTTTTGGGGGATCTAAGAAAATTAGATACCCTGATTTAGGTGAGCAGATCTATTTTTTCGCTAAGGCCAAGCCACTGGTGAATGTCCCCTAATGGTTTTAAGCCAACAAATACCACCAAGGTGATTCTGAGTCCTTTCTCTTTTTTGTTGTTTCTTAAGCAACTGCCCTGCTAAATTCCCATGACAATTCCTACAAATGGTCTCTGAAATGTTGCGACTGTCATTTCTGTTTGCAGTCCTGATGCTTGACCTTTGTCTTCCATGCTGCTGAATTCTTCTCAAGGTCAAATTTTAAAATTTCATGCATCAGCATGGCAGATGATGTAAACTCCTGTGCACCGGACATCTCATGAATGCATAGCTTAGCCATGGCAAGGATGAGTCAGTGCCAAATATAGAAACAAATCAGAGCTGTCCATAAGCAACCCAGCGAGGAGAGTGCAGCACACATTGTTAGCGCACTGGAAATCTGAAGGTGTTTTCATCTCAGCCTCCCTCATTACAAAGCATCTTAGACTGCATTTTCTTGTGTTTTATAAACTTCTCAGCTGAACCCTAAAAAAGGAAGTCAAAAGTTTCTTTCAGTTTACCCTGATGTATAATCTGTTCCTATTTCTGATTTCCCCCCTTGTACTGTGCTGCTAATTGTTCTTCCTGCGCTAGGCACATCTTACCCTTTTTATCCTACATCACATACAAAAACATAATCACTGGAATGAGCCACGTTTCCTCTGTGGACTTGAAGCTTCTTAAATCAATATTGAATACACGATTGGAAGGAGGAGGAAGGGGCTGGGGGAGAGAGAGGGAGAGAGAGAGGGAGGGAGGGAGGGAGGGAGAAACAGCACTTTCGTTTTGGGTGGTAGATTGAGAGATGTACCAAGTAAGTAGTCATCCAGAAAGTATATACATGCCTGGGTAATAATGTTTAAAAAAACACATTGTGTTGTTTTTATTAACAATTACAGGGGGTGGGAATCTGTCTTCAGTATAATGCAGTGAGGTGGGGGTAGGAAATGACAGGAGAATTATAGTGTGGTTTTGAATCCAATATTATATAATACATATTTAGGAGATTGCTTAACTACAGCATTAAAACAGTGGCATTTGGATGTCATGGATAATAATTCCTATTTGATTGTTCACTCACAATTCAAACTTAAGAATCACTCATGGACATCTTAAACTTCAGTTTGAGCTATTGATAAAAAATAGAATACTGAAGGATACAAATCCTATAATTTAGTGGAAGATGTTTTTATAGCAATGCCAATGTGGTCAGGAGGGAGATCCAAACCAAAGTTGCCACTACATCTGGAGCACTGCTGGAACCAAAGGAAGTAGAAGGGGAGACCATTGTCAGTGGCTTTTCTTTTTGCAGATCTTGATCATTTTTTTTCCTTTTTTCTATTCATTGAACATCAGACTACGTGGGTAAGATGCCCAGGCTAGGGATCTCAATAAGGAAATTTGGCATTTTGGATCCAGCCAATCCAAAAATGCCTGTTCCTAGGAGGCCCTATGAGGGGTTTTTCACTAGCTACAGCCACCAAGAAAAGCCAGGAGGTAGATAATCTGGTAATATCATTTCAGTGATAACAAAGGTCCTTCTCTTTGTAACTGCATTCTTTCCTGTGATTCAACACCTCCTGACTTCTCCAACACCCTGTCCTATCCATCTTTATCAATTATTACACCCCCCCAAAATAACACTATTACCTTGTTCACTTCTTCATAGTCAAGTGTAAGTTCACTACTCATACAGGCTGACATTATCATTGTCTTCTTAATATTTAACATTAGCTCATATTTTTTGCTTCCCATTTTTATTTTCACAATCAGCTTTTCTAAGACTTTCATTTCAATTAACAATCTGATGTCATCTACATATTGCTAGTGTATTGATTTCCAGTTTGGATTCCATTTATCCTCCTCCTCAATACTGTCATTCCTAAAATAATTTTGCTGTAGAGGTTAAATAGATATTAGGATAATATACATTCTGTCTCACTCTCTTTTCTATTCTGAATAATTGTGTTTCTCCAAATTCAATACTTTCAGTAGCATTTTGTTCATTATAAAGATTCTATAGAAGAATAACGAGGGGTATTTTGGCATACCTGTTAGCCGTAGTACTGTATGTTTCACACTCTGCATGATCTACACAAAGATCCATAATCAATAAAACAAAGGTAAACCTTTCGTGTGTTTTCTTGCTCTCTCCATTATCCATCTGATCCCATGTCATTTTGCATTCCTAAAGCCCCCTGTTCATTTGGCCTTTCTTTCACCATGGATGGCTCTATTCTTTTTCATAAGACCTTAAGCAAAACATTGCCTGCACGAGGAATTAATTGTGCTATAATCTGTGTGTTCTTTTGCATCTCCCTTCTTCAATTTAGGAATACAGTATATGCACAACACTTTTCCAATTCATAGACCTCTCACTTTTGTTTTATGTTTGTTGACATAGACCTGTTAGCATTTTAACTGCCTCTTCTCCTGCAGCTTTAAACAGTTCAGTGGGTATTTCATCTGTGCCTGCTGCTTCTTTTGAAAAACAGCTGATATATTGCCATTTGTAACTTACTTTCTAGAGCAGCTCATTTCCGAATCTTTTCTACTGTTTCTGTCATTTAATAATCCCATTTATAAATGGTCTCAGTATAATCTTTTCCTTTCCCTTTAGCCTCATCTTTATCAGACCTCTTTCTTGATTACTCTTTAATATTCCTATCAGGGCTGTGTAGCAATCTGGGTTTGAAAGGAAAAGGTTGATTTGGAGCGAGTGCGTGCATGCTTGTTGCACTTACGAATACCTAACTGCAGCTCCTTAAATCAAATGTGTCTTTTCTGGGCCTGCGTGGCAGCAGTTTCTTTAAGGAATTGCCAGTGGGTACCACATGCATCCTCACAGGTACTTCCAATCACCTTTTCCCCTTTTCATCTGCATCATTGCTCAACCCCATTTCATGCATTATCAGTAAATTTTCCTGTGATTTCTCTAACCCACTTTAAACGATCATTTTCTCTTTCTTGTCATTTTTCTCTCTTGGCGTTCTTGATTGAGATATCTTTCCTTATGTTGAAATTCTTGCATTCAGTTGTCATATATAATTCTTGTTGCCCAAGACTTTCATCCTCTGTCTTTTCCTGATTATCCATGATGGCTTGTTCTGAAAACCACTTTGATCTTTTCTTCTTTGAAGTTTTGGGAATATTTTTTTCCATTTCAGTTTTCACACCGTCTCCTATCTATTCCCATAGTTCCTCGGGTTCTTTTTCGTGTAAGTTAAGAGTGCCAAAACTGATGCTGATTTTCTATTCTAATTCTATGTCTTTCAGATCAAATCTTGCTGACACACCTGCTCTCTTTAAATTTCTAAGTTTAACCTGTATATTTGACACCAACAATTCATGCACAGTCTGCACCTGGATATATCCTGGCTAATTAGTTAGTACTCTTCAACATCTATTCTCTGTTATGTATCCTATTGATTCTGTTCCCTATTATGTAGCCTATTGATCCAGTGTTGTCGATCTGGAGATATCAATGTGTAGAATCTGTAATTAAGTTGCTTAAAATATGTGTTGGCAATAAATAGTTATGTTCACAAACTCTTATTAACCTATCTCCTATATTATTATTTTTACACAATTCAAATCTTCATGCAATTCCAAATTCTTCAACTTCTGCATTCTGATCACCCATTAGTATTATTACATCTTTTCTTGATGTTATATCAAGCATCTCTTGCAATTTGCCATAGAATGTGTCAATGTCTCCCTCTACTGCATCTAGATTTCACAAATGATAGTGAGAAGTATGCCTTCATGTGAGGATTAATTCACTTCAAACTGTGAAGGTTCAAACGGTTGGATGTTCCCATTGATAATATGCACACAGAAAGGAAACATAGGAAGGGAATATGTAATAGAGAAAGCTAGGTCTAGTCCCCACCCAGCCAGAAGTCCTCTGAGGATCCTGAATCAATTTCCATCCCACAGTTTACCTATTTCATAGACTTAACTTTATGGATGGATGGATGGATGGATGGATGGATGGATGGATGGATGGATAGATATTTCTATAAGGTGCACAAAAGGAAAGAAATTACAAAAAGAGATTGATTATAATATTTTACAGTATATTAGACTGGACTGGACAAGACTAGACTAGAACAGAATAGACAGGTGTTTAGTGTCCTTAACCAATATCAGAAACAAACCTAAAGCCTTCTAATAGTGATTGCAATCAAATATACATTTCTGGAAAGCTAACCATGTTAGCCTTTTGCAGCAAAACTAGCAGTCTTGAGGTGCATTAAACAATGCAGCATCTTAATCTTTTTTGTAGCCCCTGAAGCCCATTTTGATCACAGCTGCTGAAAGTTGGTAGAACACTTTTTCTAACATTTGGAGACAGGCAGCATGCAAAAAAGTACTATAAAGTAAACAAAATGTATATACATATAAATTCTCTAAGCTCTTCCTTTGCACAAACCCAGGGAAAGCAGTAAATCCTGTCCTCACTTATGTGTGTGACATGGCCTCATTCGCATTAAGTGTAGTCCCTGCCAATAAAGCGTTTTTCATCCTTGTCTTAAAGATTAATTTGTTATCACATAAGTTTTCATGTATCAATATCAAGTTCAACAGATGCATGGTACAGAGACCTGACAAAGGATTATTAAATAGTTGTGGATATATTTAATTTTATTTTTTCAGGTCTATACTCCATGCATGAGATGGACTGGACTATGATCCACAAGAACACATCCCGTACGGAACAATCTATAACCTCCCAGCTGTTGCTGAACTATGGTTCCCAGCATCCTCAAATGACATAGTCAGTGGTGAGAGAAGCTGGAAATTGTATGTCAACACCAACATGACTTCCATAAATTACCTACCTCGGCTGGCATGATAATGATTTGGTAGTCATTAAGTTATTCCAGAACTCTTTGCTATCTTTCTATAGTGAACTTCCAACTTTTGTCCAATATTCCTGCTCTTGCTTCCAGACAGAAGGTGAGACAAAATGGCAAATATGGAAGCATCTGAAGGAAAGTCCAACTGCTGCTTCATGATGCCTTGCCTCTGACCTTCACTATGAATCTGGCCCATTGAGTTCTGGCTATGAGACTTGACTTGAGATTCTAGCCTGACAATCCTCACATCCAGGTACACATCATATTCTGGATCTGGTCTTGCATGTCCAAAAGCATAAGCATCCATTAAAAACCACAGGGATATCAAAATGGGGTCACATGCTTCATCATAGCATCATCTGAAACATCCCCCTGGGGATACCTAAGTACAAAAGCACACATCCAGCACTGATGTGTACATGCACAATTTTAATTTCTTTGGCTTCCCATGGCCAGAGGCTATGTTTGTGACTAGTGACATCTTGGGGGGGGGGGGGAACTTTCTGCCCATTTTGGGGATTTAAAGGGAAAAATAGGGGCTTTATACTTGAGGCATCCTGGTTGCCCTTTAATATCCATAATAAAATGGGGAAATAAGTCTATTTTGTGGATATAGGGTTTAAGGCAACTTAACCATCTTAAATCCCCCAAACATAGAGGAGCTGGGGGAGCACATCTGGTCTGCAAATGCTCCATCCTTCAGTCTCCCAACAACTTATATGTTTCATGCTATCAACTGTGGGAGGTCTGATCACCGTTGTCCCCTTTCCCCACAATGCTGAACACTGTTGGTAGATTTTTCAGTTCTGATCATAGTTCGTGTGGAAGATTTATGTGCATAACAAATCTTGGGATCAGGACTACAATGTTCAAGGTAAGTGAACAGGCTTTGCAAGCATCAACTTTCAATGCTGAGTGCCATCCAATCTCTCCTAAGTATTTTTTTCCAGGCCATCAGAAGCTGAGATGTCAGCCTCTCCCATTCCTCTCTCCTTTCATTGGACATTTGAGTATTATTGAGATACAAACACGATATCAATTCTAGGGTTCTTTTTATTTATTTTTTCAAAAAAGCACAGCTTCAAATTGTGTGCAGTCTCTTTATTTTCCAAGCTTTTCCATGAAGCAATATAAGATTATCCAGAGGCAGACATGTCCTCAGGTACCACCACTTTTGTCAAAATGGCAAAAGTAGCATTGCAAGCTCTGTGTCTCTTGTACGTATATGTGACATAATGATGAACATATAGAAGGGGCATAGTTTGCATCACATTGGCATCTCTTTTAACATCCCCCCCCCCGCACTGCAGACACCACTGTCCAGGGAGCAATGGTTGAATTTTATTGATAGAACTTATTACCCACTTCAGTACTGCCAAGGTGATATGTTAATTGTGATGGTGTATCTACCAGGTGAATAAAAATCCCAAGGTCAAACTCATTATTCAGCTAAATATTCATATCTGCATTTTAACCTGGACTCTGGAATCCTTAATTCTAGGAAAAGATCCATAGAAAATTCAAGGTTATAAAACCTGGGAAAGAAGAAGGGAGGATGGGAGGCCCAGCTTACTTGACGAAAGAATCACATCATGACTCTGCTCTATATATCAGCCTAGAAATACAATTGAACAGGATCTATCAGTCCAACAGAAATAGAAAAACCAGAGTCACTTGTGTTGGGCAGTGTTCAGGGTTTAGTGACCATGTTCTAGACCACAGCTTTAGAGGTCTGTTATTCAGACCACAGGCAACTAAGCAGGAACTGACTGGACTCCTCTCTTTATAGCCAAGTGACCTGACCTCTGATTGGTCTTTTGAGTACAAGCGACCAATGAGTCACTTGTACTTCTAGCAGAATATCACACTGAAGGGGACCAAAGCAGTAGAAAGTAGATGGATGAATATTTGTTTATATTTTTGATAAAATTTGTTATACCTGCCCATTAGCCTTCAAAAGGATCCTCAAGGTGGCTAACATTCATAAAAGATGAGTACAATCCCTTAAAAAATACACGTGCATCCATTACAATTAAACTTATACATCCATTAAAAGTAAACAAATTCATTAGAAATACAAAAAATACTTCTCACTGAATATATTTAGGGTTGGAGAAATGTCATGGAAAGAAGCAGAGCCACACAGCTCCCAGGATTTTTTTTTTTTTTTTACTGATTATTTTCACTTAACAGAGACAGTAAGAAACAATTTAACTAAGTTTTATCAGGACAGTCAAACAGCTTCATTTATAATATTAATTTAATATATGAGTGTACCTAGCATGTGTGCACCTCTCTATGTGGATAAATACTAAAAATATTTATATTCAGAGTTAAGAAAAGGACTTATTGGCAATTTTCCATCTCAGTCAGGTGAAATAGTAGCTGGCCTAGATCCAAGGAGTGACCCTTTGACAGGTGAAGATTCAGTCTTCTTATCTTTCTTCTATCCTCTGGCATCCCACCATGCCATCTGTGTTGGTTAGTAAATTGTCTCACAGTTCTTTTGCTCTTTGTGAATCCTCTCCTGGTATCACCCTTGAATGCATTGTGGATTTCTCCCCATTCAGGAACAGATAAGCCTTCAGCAGAACAAAAAACTGCCCAATCTAGTTTAATTATTCTCATCCTACTTTTTTGGTAGAAGCAGCATGAGACTGATCTGGCTCTTCAGAGCAGGAACAGGCTCCAGTTGCCTTTAGGAGTTTAAAAAATGGAGCAGTATCTAGATCCATGGAGACCTATGATGCCTCCCCACCACGGCAAACTAGCTAGGAAAATAATTATGTAAGGATGCAGTTTGATAGCATAAGACAGGTCTCTCAAGGACTTAAAGGAGGGTAGGGAATTACTACAGGTATAGTAGGAAGAGAAAGAGGAGTCGGTTTAGTAGTTTTTAAAAAATATATACATAGACATATATAATTTTTAATTTAGTTGAAGCATAGGCTCCTGTTCTCTACCAGCTCTTTTTCATCTGCCACCTCAATCATCTACTTGAATGACATCACTTTTTTCTTTCAAATTCAGAGAAGCAACCAATAACTGGGTTTACACATCAGTAAAAACAGTTTGCTTAATTATGGTGTGTTGTCTAAAATAGAATTGATTTGTTTTCCTTAACCAACAAAATTACAGGCTTTACAAACCACAATGGTTGGGCTCATTATGGCTTAGCATTTGTATGACACACACACACGCACACACAATCACTGGATTCACACATCATGCTAAGGCATGCTTTGTTTACCCATGATTTATTAATAAACTGCAAATGCCTAGATTAATGTAAAATGTAAATCAATCATTTATAGTTTATAAAATATAATGGTTAGATTCACACAATATGCTAAGTCCAAATCAAGTGTATTGGAATATGGATTACTTGATTGTATGCACGAACCATTGACTACATTAGTGGGATTAACAAACTGGAACTTAATTCAAGTGTTTCAGTACTTACTTGGGGACAGCTCCACTGAAGGATTTGTATTAAGTTCTATTCTCCCTTAATTTATTGGTTCACACCTATCCTTGATCCTGTATTTCTCTTTGATATTTGAAATGGAGACAGTAAATAGGACTGCTTTACCAACATTATGTTGGTATAATAAATCTACCCTTTCAGAAAAATCACACTATAGCTATACATGCCTTAATAATATCCATACTGAACTGCAGAAACATGCTCTATGGTTGGCCGTCTCTGTAAAATGTTTGGTTTAAATATTCTTCCCCCCCCACCCCAAAAAAGGGGGTGAGATCACTAAAAGCATAATACTCCAATTCTGTTCCATCTTTATCTGCTGCCTGTTTCCAGGCCTAGTCAACAGGTGGAGTTCTCAAGCTAATGCCATAAGTAATTCCAAGAACCATTTCCCTGTTTGATCCTCTTGTACATGCTGATGAACATCTGAAGTCCTGTTGTATCCCCTCCTACAGTCAACATGTTTGAAATTGTAGTTCAGCAATATCTGGCATATCAAGGTTCCCCAACCTGCATTAAGGCTTCAAGCTGACTAGGTTATTTCCAATCAGGCATGCTCAAAGGTAGGTCTAGTAAAGCAGACATCGGGAACTTCAAAATTTGCAGAGCTGGCTAAGCAATAGGAAGATGTTGACTCAGTGAGGAACTGAAGCCATCTGAGATCTTATAAAGATAGATAAGCCCTAATTTGTAATAGGCTTCCCTTCATTGGAGAAGCCAGCTGTGTTCTTTAAGAGTCCTTGCTTGTTATTGATACTTTTCACTTCTATGGTGTAATGTAGAATTATATCTTCTAGCTGAGAGGGAACAGGATAAAATAATTATCTAGGGAAGATAATTATAATATTGACCTAATCTGAGTGTTTCTCAGAATGGAAAAGTATCTCAAAATAATGGAGCAGAAGCCTGCTTGGATCCATAATTATTCTATTTTGTCCTTTGAGATGTGACCACATGATTGAAAAGTAGATTCTGTTCCTTGTTTGAGGTATTATTGCTGAATATTTTGTTATTCTGATTTTCTCTTGATTTGTATGCTGGGTTTTGGTTGCTTTTAATTAAGAATGTT
The DNA here is from genome assembly GCF_059951505.1 of Python bivittatus. Taxonomy (NCBI): domain Eukaryota; kingdom Metazoa; phylum Chordata; class Lepidosauria; order Squamata; family Pythonidae; genus Python; species Python bivittatus. The sequence goes on along the minus strand of NW_028277034.1, from coordinate 38,994,538 downwards.
AGTTAAGTACTGTAAAGAGAAGCTAGTTCATCTGGAAACTTAAGGTTCCAAAAGGCTATATCAGAAAACATCCCTTGAAGATTGGATTAAAGGATTTCTAAAGGATTTTCAGTAAACAGATAGATGGCAGGTAGGGGAAGAGAGGGAGAGAGGGAGAGAGGGAGAGAGATATATGCTTGGCCTCCACTTCAGGTGACAGTGGGACTGCCCTAAGTTGCACACCACATTCCATTCAATATCACCAATGATCAAAGATTATGGAAATTGTTGTCCGATAACATCTTACCACCTAAGGTTTGGAAAGGCTGACCTAAATAGTAAGAGTGATTGCTGAGAATAGATGTTTAACGGTGCCATTTTTTTATTTTTTTTTGAGGGGGGAGGTGAGTTCATTATTTGTACTGAAATATGGTGAGCATACCTAGTGCTGAAGCAAATGGAGAAGCCTGAACTGCAGCACTCCATATGTGCATGATAGCTTTTGGCTCACAGACTGTGTGTTTTTCCTGCCACATTAGCTCTCATATTACATAATGCATTATTTTAATAGTAAATTGACAGTATTGTAAAGTGTGAAGATGGGTGTTAGATGCCTTTGTTTTTTTTTATTTCCACAGTAGCCAACTGGATACTTGAGAACAATTTCTGAATCATGTGCAGTCAAGATTTTAGAAAGGTGAATTTGGGTATATTGTAATAATGGATTGCACAATCCAGATTTCACCTCTATGAAGGTGAAAATACATATGTAAATACATATGTATTTTCCATATGTATTTAAAGTTACTTTATTTTAAAAAGCAACTCCCCTGATAAAATGTTGAGCTTAAAACTCCTTGGGTATTTCTCCTGCATATTGGTTGAGCAAGGTTTTTTTTTTTTTAAAACAGCATTTTATAAAGATGGATGGATGGACGGAGTGTACAGGTAGTCCCCAGTTTAAGAACAAGATCCACTCCCAAGGTCTGTCCTTAAATCGAATTTGTATGTAAGCCGGAACAGTATTATTGTACCATACTGTATAAGTAGTATTGTGTAATTAACTCAAATTGTGTATTTAACTTGAATCATTGTGTATTTAACTCAAATTGTGCTACAGTAGGCTCCGTTCTTAACTGTGGGTTATCTGTTAACTGGGCATTCTTAACCCGGGGACTACCTGTCTTCTCCTTATAAAGAAATACATCTCTGATTTTCTTTCCAACCCTAAAGCTATGTTACATACACTTTTGCAGGTTACCTTGTTTAAAACCAAGCAGCATATTGCATTTTTTCTTGATCTAGCTTCATCCTAGGTATGTTTTCCAAAAGTAAGCCCTGATTTTTAAAATGTGAATTGAAAAATACATTCTAAAAATCTTTATGGGCTTTCTCTGCAAAGGAAGACAGAAGCCAGTGCTTCAGATTTGTCATTGCTGCTAAATGCACAACTAGTTTCTATATTGATTTATATAATGAAAACCTCCATAATCATATTAGAAAGATTTCTAAAGATGCTGAAAACACATATGGTTCCTACTGAGGAGCATAGACTGAATGCTGATTAACAAGGAGTTAAAGAAGTCCTTTTTCTCAAAAGCAGTAATTTCTCTTTTCTTGTTTTATATAGGCCCCAAAAATAAAAACTGAGAAAGCTTTGGCAGGAATAATAAAGTTCTGGCATACAAGTGGTGGTCGACAAATTCCTCCATTCCTAACTCTTCTAAAAACCAAATTAGTTCCTTACTTTTCATATGCAGTAAAGTTATGGCGAATTTCTACCCCTTATGATATGGAATTCTTTCAAAACAAGCTCCTCAGAACTGTTTTAGGTGTACCTAATGGTACTTCTATCCTCTTTCTCTATACAGAAACTGGTACATACCCAATTAAAGCTAGAATAATTGTAAGGGCATTTAATTAATGGGCTAGACTCCTCTCACTGCCTGATCCCCTAGTTGTCAAGCAGTACCTCCTGGAGCAAATGAATTTCTCCACTCCTTCTCACACCAGTTGGTTTACATTTTTATCCAATCATATGCATACCTTTGGTTTTTCTCCAACATTATTTTTAAATTCAAATAATGCAAACAACAATCTATTGTTTAAAAACAGTGTGCTGAATGTCTCTGCCCAAAGAAATTTGTTCAAATTATCACAAAATAAAATTGCCCTTTGGTACCCACTTAATAAAACCAAAATCAAATGTGAACATTATCTGAGGTGTGTTACAGTACCATTCCTCCGAGAGGCACTTACAAGACTACAGTTCCAGCAAGTGGCATCAGCAACTAGAGAGGGTTGATTTCTCAATATCCCATATAATATGTGCTTCTGCCCTTGCTCGAAGGAAATTACAGAAGATTTTACCCATTATTTATTGTACTACCCTATTTCCGCTTCAGCATGTGTAAAATTTCTGGAGCCCCTCTTGATAAGAAAATCATTTTGGCCTGATTCATATAAAATTGAACATCTAATGAATTTAGACAAGGAGACACTGCTATGGAAATTAGCAAGCTTTGCATGGGCTGCTGCTAAGCAGAGAGAATATTTTATCAAAAGTTCCTGATGTTTTCTAATATTACCTGCTTAATAACACTGTTTTAATGTTTTTACCAATTTTTGTACATTTTAATGTATTTATTAATGTTTGCCCAGTTTTTTGCAGGTTTTATCTGATTTGTTACAACAGGTGGACAAAACAATAAATAAATGTAAAATATATACTGTAGCCTTTACCAGGTATGTTCTCAGGCGATCTCCCATGAAATAGAAATACTGCCCCATCATTCAGTGCTGTTGTCTAAGTTCCATCATCATCTGCTTTGGAAGATCATTCTCACAAAACCATCAGATTCTACAGACACTTATGCTCTCCCTATATATTTTAATTGCAGCATTCTTGGAGTTCTGGGTAGTTGTTGTGATAAGAGAAAAACACTCAAGCACTGATTATTTCCCAAATCTACAGAAAGAAAGAAAGTTTCATTGGGTTTGAACCAATGTGTTTAGTTCTGACCCAACAGCATGGATATTATATGTTGAGAGACTTCCCAGTGATCTAACATGCTCCAAACTGTGCTGAAGTCATGTACTGTACTGAGGTCCATCCAATCAATTCTGTTGCTACTATCTTTCTTTTCATTATGCCTTTGGGTGAAAAGGTTTCTAGAGATTTAGAACAGTCAAGATAAAACTGAAATAGTGCTATGTATTATTGGTGTTGTGCAGTAGCTCAGCAGCTTCTGACCCTTTGTGACTTTATGGAAATCATTTCACTAGGATTGACTGCCAGTAACTGCTTCTCTGAGCTTTTGTAAGCTCATCTTGTGTCATCAGTGATAGTATCTAGCCACCTTGTCTTCTTGTCAGCTGCTTTTTCAATTGTCTTTGATTTTTCCAACTATTGAGGTCTTTCCCAATGTCTTTTGCCTTTGCATTATGTGTCCAAAACATTTAAGCTTTATTATTGGGGATTTCAGTGAGCAATCTGCTATATGTCTGTCTTGTTGGATTTCCAGCAGAACTGTATTCTGTTAAAAGTAATCTGGTTTTCAGGCAGTGTCTGATGCTTGTGGCTGGCAGGAGCTGTTCCCAAACAAAATCTGCTCAAGAAAAATAAACTTATTTAGAAACTACAAATCTCTGAGATTCAGTATCTAGCCTTGAAAAAGGACAAAGACAAAACAGGAGACATTTTCTCATCATATGTGAGTATTTGTTCAAATTATGGGGAAAAGATAGGGGACATACATTAAATCCAATCTAACTTCCTTCCTTGTTTAGCCAGATCGTGCCAATTTATAGCCATTTTAAGAGCAAAAGCTAAAACATCTGCCACCAAACATAAAGAAATTTGACCTTTCTCTTCCACCCTCAATAATTTGAACACTGCCCTTTCTTCAGCTGCATAATGATGTATTTATAGGCGTATGTAACAAGCAACAAAGCATTGCTGCAAATAAATATTCTTTCCTCTTAGTCTAATTTGTCTCTGATTGGCTAAGTTCACTCATGGGATAGAGTGACCAAGTATCAGTTCACTTAGGTTTGTTTTCCCTTAGTGATATCAGTACTCAGAGTTTTGCCGGGTTTCATGGATTGTGATATCATCATATCCACAATATTCTTCCTAGTGTATCAATTACTCTTTGAAGGAAGCCTTTCCAGGAAAAATATGATCCTGAAAGAACAGCAGCAGATGGAAAAAGAAATGGCTGCCAAGAAAGATCAACGTTCACTTGCATAAGAGAAAACACTTGCTTATGAGGGAATATTTGGCCCAGCTGAAGTTTTCAGGTTTCTAAAGGAATATATCAAAAGATTGTTGCTAACTAACACAATCTATGATTATGAGCTTCCTTTAATTATTTGAGGAGCACTTATTTTGGTTTGACTGAAATTAGGAAAAAACTTGGAGTGGGTGCCAGGCTGATCCTAGACTCGTCTTCCATCTTCTCTCTCATAAGATCTAATGCCAAGGATCAACAAGCCACCCTCCTTTGTTTCATCTTTGATACATTTCTTACAGCTCTTCTGGATTGACTGCTATGGTAGCTTTGCCCCACAATGCAGAATGTAGTGAGGTACTAGTTACAGTCTGCCACCGCCATTCAGAATTAATACATCCAATAGCTTCAGTGTGAAACCATTGGGAGTATTCCTTGTCATCAGAAAATTTACCTATGTGAAGGAAATATATTTATTTATTTTTTCTTTATTATTAAATTTATATGCCGCCCATCTCCCCCAGAGTTCCATAACATCTGTATCATTTCACTAGGAAGCCAGAACGTAATTGTGTGAAGCCAGTCACCTTACCCCTTCCAATTAAATAAATCTCAAGTCTAGCACAGCTGCAAAAGTGATCAGTGGGTCTGAGCCTGCTCCTTAGCAAGAAAATATTTTGGTAGCTTTAAGGTGAGCACTATTTAAGATATAAATATTTTCATGTTATCTTAACACTGTGCCATTGCCTCCAGAATGATTTCAGTGTGCTCCTGCTATGGCTGACAAGTGTGAGTTTTAATTTATCTGCTAATTAGCCCAAAGCAGGGGCAGTGTGAAATGCAAGTGATGCTTTAATTTGGTGCTGTGTTACTTCATGTTTGTGCATGCAAGCATTCACTTTTCTCGCTACTAATGGATTCCTGGCATCAGGGAGCCTTACACAGGCCAAATATATCTGCCTGATTCTTTGCTGGATTCTTTGTAACTCTCTCAACTTTATATAAAAGTAAAAACAGCTGTTGTGGGCTGTAAAAGGGAGGAGGGAACACTTTTTCCATGCTGCCTGTGCACTGACTTTTTAAAACCAGCATCTCAAGATGCTATTTAATTAGCCTTTCTTCTACCCATGATTGCACTGACCAATGGCTTTTTGTTTTGGGTGAGGAAGGAAGAAATCAAGAAAAAGGTTATATGAAATATTTCTATTTCTGTGAAATGTATGCTCTGTAATCTCTTTTCTTAGCTCTGACTTTACACTTTTTTTTAGCGGAAACAAATTACCAAAATTGCAGGGTGCTGCTTATGCAAAAGAGGCTAAGTCTTCCCACCCCCAAATCCAAGGAAGCCCAGTTTTTTTTCTCTTCCACGAACTTCTGACCAGTGCACTCAATGGTGTTAACAAGAGCACCTATTCCAATGCTAATAGCAGTCTTTGTGTGGATTTTTACTGAAACCTAATAATGTGGGGAAGGGTTATTTTTCCCTTACCATGCTTTTCCCCACTCTATTCCTGCCCAGAAGTTATGTTTAGGAAAACATAAATAGACATATTGAGTGTATTCACATATCTTCTCCTTTAGCTCCAAGGAGTAGTAAAGATGCTAGTTGAAGTTCCCTATTTCTGTTCAGGAACCTAAGACAGTTGACTGAGTTCACAGTATTCTTCAAATACCTAAAAATCTGACCTACAGAAGAGGCAAAGACTTCAGGAATTTCCACTCCCTAATCCCTCAAAAGCAGTTTGAAAAATCACCTATGATTGCTTTCCCTTCTGTTAATTCAGAAATGCTGAAAAAAAGAAAAAAATATCATTCAGTCACAGGACCATCTTGAGTTGCCTCAGGTCTTGGAAGAACAAAATCATCACTCCACACAAAAGGAAAGTGACTAAATTTAAAAACCCTAGCAGCAATGGTATTTTTCAGGAGGCTGTTGCCAAACAGAGGAGGGAAATTTATAATGTATTACTCTTGCTCATTTCAAGGCTATTGAGGGGAGTTGCAAAGCTGCCAAGGTAGCACTTCCTTAAAGGGCCTGCTTAGGCAGCTGAAGTTTAGGAAGGAGGTGTGAGGAAGAGTTCTTTCTGAAAAAGAAACATTGCAAAGCAGTGTAAAAGGAAATGCAAGCTACACTGTTATTTCAACCGCCTGCATCTGAATAGGAAATATATTGGATGAGCTCTCCAGTATTGCTGACATCATAGAATCATAGTGCTTCAAAGTGGCTTTTAAATTGGTGCAGATCCTTGTGGGGAATTATCCTTACTCTTTGCTGCATCAGTGAGTAGGATTAGACTAAAAGGAGTTGTACTACAGGAGGATCAATTTTGAAAATTAGGATGGACCTGTTCAAGGTAAGAGTAATCCAGTGATGGATTCCATAAAGTAGAAGATTCAGGAGGTCTACCTCACTGCAAACCTTTAAGGAGAAACTGGATGGTCATCTTCTGGGGGTGCATTCCTTCCAACTCTGTGATTCTAGTTTAGCAACAAAATGTATGCTTCGCATTTAGAAGGCTTGTCCCTGATAGTCCCAGTTAAAGAGCATCAGTATCACAGGATGGGAAAGATTAATTAAAACCCTGGGAAATGCTACCAACTAGAATCATGTACTGCCTATGGGCACATTTACACACACCCGTAACTTCGCCTTGAAGATATTTCACTACTGATCCTGTAGGTCACCACTTCATGATGCAGCCTCCCTCTCAGCTCCATAACTAAGGCCAGCTATGTCTGTTTTTCTGAATTAAAGTTGGTGTTCTCCCAATAAAATCCTTTGTAATATCATGATGTGTGGCCATTCAGTGGTGACTGAGCTGAGGATGCAAAGGGGGTGGGATCTGCCCAGCTCCTATTGGCTACTTTGGTTGGTGTGGGCATGTTGCCTCTCAGGCAGTTACCAGCAGAAAATGGTAGCTGATAGGGACTCTAACTTGCCCTGCAATAAACTGTTAGGACAACATCACTCCCATCCTTGTTAATGAAGCAGAACAGAGACTAGCTGTGGGAACAGAGCAAATTTATCCTGGCATAGTTTGCACTGGTATACGGACTTGAGGATAGCACATTAAACCAGCCGTCTGGATGTGTCCTAGATCTTTACAAAAGCAGTTTTCCTCTCTTATGGCTGATTAATGTGGAAACTCCAAGAATATCACCAAAGCAGTACTCAACCAAAGCTGTGATCATTAAACTTTTAAAATAAGCAGCATTGTTTTTAATTATGAAAAAGCTGGACAGAAACATTACAATTAAATAACATCAATAAAATATTAATCTACAGTATATCTCAATACTTTCTCTTCTTAATAGGTATGATGGGAGAAGCATCAAGCAAGACAATAGCCATCTCTTTTTTAGAGCTTATTTGATGGTGTTTGGCTCCCGCCTGCGTTCACCTACTTGGGTGGGACATAATTCAGTATCTGAATCCGAAAGATGACAGAGCCCAGAGTTTTGCAGGTGATAAAACCACAGATGCATCAAAGCAGCATGCCATTTTCTCCCCAAGGGAATTTGTGCTGTATTAACATTCTTTATCTGGATGCTAGCCCCTTTTGACCCTTCTTGTACATGCTGAAATTAATTTTTGTAAATAAATGGATATTTTAAACAGAGCAATAGTCCCGATTCAACCACTGTGATGACAAATCCCATAAAAACAAGAAGAGTTGAGCATATTATGATTTAATCACAACCAGGGCTCAAATGACACAGTATATTAAATTGATAATATGGAAATAAATGTGAACTTGCAGGTAAATAGAAGCATTCAGATTTGACTGCAGTATAAAGGAGGGAAAGTTAAATTCTTTCTCAGCCATGATCCCCTCAAAAACTTTTCATTGGCAAAATGTGGGTGATTTTTAGTGAGAACTAATTCTGTGTCATTGGTGGAGAGAGATTCACCCACAGGCTAGATTACTTTTTGTACTTGCTCTGAGTAAAGAGAACTGTACTAAGTGTATTTCAGAGAAGTTGTAGCTTCATCCAAAGTAATTCAGGGTGGTTGCCCAGGCAAGAAGAATTATAAAGGTACTTTATCTCCTAACACATGGGAGGAACAACTTTGTTCCCTCCTCTATTTTGCCAATATATCCAATTCATTGAATTTCAGATTTTTTTTTTTTAAGAAATTGCACTAAAATTTGTGTCTGCTTGCTAAATATTTGGTGCATTATTCTCTAAACACATGTATTCTTCTTTACAGTTTGCCTACTATATACCTTATTTTGCATTTGGGGCATTATTTTAAGGAATAAGTGATTTTTTCCTCATACTTTGCAATCATTATTATCAAACTGCACTGAAACATTCAGAGTACTGTAGATATTGAACAGTAACTAAGTTTTGGTTTCATTTATTGGTCTGAAAATGTGAAATCCAAATGCAAATTGAAGACACCCCCCCGCCCCCAACTAGGAGCCACTGTCATTTGGAGGTACTCATCCTTGGCTATGATCAAGTTAATATTTGTAATACAGCAACTTCCTTCTCAGATTACAGCCCTTGTTCACCCTGTGTTTAGAAAACACCCTGTGTTACATATGCACACAGCAAGCAAGTTGCTTTTGTGTTGCTCCCTCTTGGTTGCCCTGGCAACTTCAAGGGTAAAAAGAGCATACTGACTTGGAAAACACAGTGTGTGCCTCCGTACAGATGCAGGCAGTGTGTGTCCAACGTGAAACTTTCACGGCGTTGTGAAGAAAATTCTCTAGACTGGGTAGCGTTGTTCCCAGTAGGCGGTGAGCCGTGTTAGGCTGTGGTGACAAAAAAGTCAGGAGTCGGGTAGGCCCTTTTCTGACTAACAATAAGAAGCTGCAACTTACACTTTTTTGAAGCTGATGCCTTTTAATGTTGGAAAAGGGGCTACCAGCTTTGTTCCCTTTCCCATTCTTGGAGGGGGGAGGCAGGCAGTGTTGGCTGAGTGCTGGCAAGGTCGTAAAGGCAGTTGCTTACAGATAGGTTTGGGGGGAGCCCATATGTGAAAGAAAGCCTGTAGAGCACATTAGCTGCTCTGCATGCAGAAAGGGCTGCCTTTTCCATATTGTTTTTATGGCAGCAACTCAGCAGGTATCCTATAGTTTGAGCGCTGTTGGGAAAACTCTGAACCACTGTAAATATTCTTGAATGGGAGCAGGGAATCTTACCAGATGTGGCTCATGGGGTTATTCCCATCTGCCAGGATTCAGCTAACAATTATAAAAGAGTGGTTTATTTGGGGTTTATCGAGACAGTTAATAAAAATCTGATAACAGGCATTTTGTTTGGTTGTATATTCTCATTAATCACAATCCAAGGGTTAGTCAGACCCAGCGAAAAGAATGTCTACAAAATAGCATTCCCTGTGAAATTTCACATATCGTTGTTTTAACCGTCGTTTCGTTTGAATTAGCCTTGACTTGATGCTAATGGGAGCACAGGGCTAACACAAATTCCTGGATTTTTCAATTATCCAGATAAAGTCCAGCCAAGATTCTGTTGCCCAACTGCACGTGCAAGGTTTGGGAAGAGTGGGGAGTAACATGATGGGTATTAAAGGCCAAACTAAATGTGACATTAATGCACACATGGCTGTCCCCCTCCCTTTGAGAATGTCAATAGAATTAATAAGATCACACTGTTTTGCAACCTCTCAGCCATTCAGCACATTACTTGCTACAAGAGGTATAAAAAAGAATCAGGCTTTTCAAACTGCAATTAGGCTGGCCGCTTACATATTGCTAAAAAAACCAGAGGAAATTCTTCACCAAAACAAAATGAAAGTAGGTATAAACTTGCATAAATGCCTAATTTGTGTCTCTATGTACATATATAGCCTTAACCACTCTCATGTAAATCAGTGTTTTTAAAACTTGGCCACTTTAAGATGTGTGGACTTCAGTTCCCAGAATTCTCTGGCCAGCATGTCCAGGTGCTACCTGTTGATGGACAATTCAAAGCTCCCAATTTCCCTGCTCAGAATTCTTTCTTTTTAAACTGGACTTAGACTCCTCATCCTTCCAAGAGACACAGGCACACAACTGTGTGGTACTCAGAGACATACTTGGCCTTCCAATGATAAGCACAGCCAGGATCAAACTAAATTGCAGTTAATTATAAACTAAACTAAATTAACCTAAATTAAATTAAATTAAATTAAAATTACTTAATGAGAGTTAATATAATTACCCTCCCTCCATTATTTAATGGTTTCCCCATTTTTGCCCTTTAAAATTACAGCTCCATGGCAATTTTTCCAAGATTTAGGGTGGCTGCAAGCAACGGTTTGGGGGAGATCTGTGGGGACTTGCAATATTCATCCTGGCAACAGAAGATGCCTTCAGATAGCGCACTTTTCTCTGAGTAGGTGACTCAGATTGCAATTTCAAAGAGTCTTTGCTTCCTACAGAGACCTCACATTGGTCAATCAAGGGTTTAGAGATGGTCTTTCTGGCTTTGCTATATGGAAACTTTTTTTTTTTTTTTTTTTTTAAGAGAGATGCCAAGAATACAACCTTGCAATTATTCTGAGCAATAGACCCTTCCAGGTAGAAGAATGCAGTATTTCGTTTTCCAGTTCATATACTTTAGTAATTGTGGTTTTCTTTCTTTCTTTCTTTCTTTCTTTCTTTCTTTCTTTCTTTCTTTCTTTCTTTCTTTCTTTCTTTCTTTCTTTCTCTCTTTCTTTCTCTCTTTCTCTCTTTCTCTCTTTCTCTCTTTCTCTCTCTCTCGTTTCACCAATATAAAAATTTATGGCTATATTAGAGAATGCATTCTATTTCTTCTGGCCTCTCTTGTTTCCTCTCTAATTATCTTACCTTACTGACTTTGCAAATAAATGAGGCATTTTGTAATATATTCCATGTGCATTTACAATGTGGAATGCTGCAAAAGCAAAAGCATATGCAGTGCATAGCTTGGCTTTTTCTTGTTCTTACAGTGATAAAGTTATTTTTAGTTCCAGCTAGTATGAGTAATGGTCAAGCACATCTGGAGGACACCAGGTTAGGGAAGTTTGGTATAAAAATGCATAGCTAAAATAATGATACATTTGAAAACAGTTCACTCAATAACTTATCCTTATGATGCTATATCGGAAAAATGTAGTGAAACTTGTATACATTAAAACCATAGTATTATAGGGTTGGAACAGGCTACTTTATTCCCCTGCTCGGTACAGGAATTCAAATTAAAGCATCCATCTTTCTTCATGGGCCATTGTTTCTGGTCCCTAATTATCCTCATTTTCCTCTTCTGAACCTTTTCCGGTTATTTTGAATTCTCCTGAAAGTGTGATGCCCAGAACTGGACATATTTCTTGAGGCAAGCTCTGACTAAAGCAAACTCCCCCTCAAATACGGAGTCCAGGTACATAACATACCAATTCCCTTTCCCATATACAGCCTAGTGTGACGCAGAGGCCACATATGTTTGTTGGTATTCCAGGTGGGAGTGGAGAAGTGGCACCAAAACAGCCATCCTCAGCCGCTTCTCTTCCACTTCCCCTCCTCTCCCCCCACTTCCCCTGCCACCTATGGGTTGGCAAGAAAAGGGGGATAATGACTCTCCCACTGCCAAAAGGTGAACAGCTCCCCAAATCAGCCAGGTGTGGATGTGTATGAGTATGTTTGAAGTAGCCTCTATTGGCCAATAGGAGCAGGGCAGGCCCCCACCCCTAGCTAATCTCAGAACTGTTTCCACACATTGACTGCTCAATGTGGCCTGTACCAGCAGAAGTGGAAAAATATCACTTCTGAAACAGAGCAAGGAAAGAAGAGGAAAGGTTGCTTTGCAAGGGGCTGAGGATAGGTTGAGGTGATCAACCAAATGGTTAGTGGAGCATCTTCACACTAGCACGAGCAGAACATGTGAATGAGTCCTCAGAGCAGTTGGACTTTTGGCTTCTACACTGTCTCTCTGACACTGAGTATCACTTTAGAATTCGACTTTGGACTGAATAGCTCCCCTTTTACAGGTCAGGAACATTTTTAGCTCTGTGCACAGTATGGAGGTTCCAAGCCATGGGTAATTCCAAAGGTAGATGGTATAGAAGAAATAGTAACCTTTGCCTTTGGACTTATTTCATATGATTTGTTCAAAAACCATGTGGAAGTGTTCAGTTCATATCTCTGTCAATAGCAAACATTTCCTTCCTTAGCAGTGTCCTAGGCAAGAAGGCATGGGATAACACAGAGAGAGGGAGAGAAGAAAGAAGAGTTGTCCCATGTTTGGGTCTTGTGCCATGCATAGCTGACCTTGCCCCCTTTCCCTCACCAGCCTGCAGCCCTAGCAGTCTATCCCCCTACAAATCTGTATTTGTTTACCTCCAACCAAACTTGAATTTGTTTACCTCTTACAGGATATGTTTCATTTTGAGGAGACATTTTTATCAACTGAAACTATTTTAGTGGTTGGGATTTTTATGCAAAATGGCAAATTAAATTCCCACTATGCAAAATGTTGTCACTCTCTACTAAAACATTTTGTGAGGCTTACTGCATTTTCCTGAAAGGAAGTTAATTTTTTCCCCTAAATAATCTATCTTTAAAATGGGAGGGTCATTTGGGATTTGATAAGAAGATGGCAAGGAAGGCAGATAGATTTTTTTTTTTTAGATCTAATCTTTTTTTTGTAGGAATCATCTATAATTCAGGTTTAGGGGATTTGGGAAGTGGGGGAGGGCGGATGTTACATATGCAGTTTTTAATGTGAAGGTCTGTCTGAATTCCACAGCCAGAATGTTCCATGCTATTTGTGTAGTTTCGTGTAAATTTGCTCTCTGAGACTCAAGGTCCCAGGTTTTTACAGCTATAAAATTATATTATACCTTATTATACCTTATTATACCTTTTATGATAAGATTTTCCTGAAGTAAGGATTTTGTGAATAACTTATCTGTCAAAAATAATAATAATAACAACAATGTAGAAATATACCATTTTGATACATATTTCATGCACTCTAGTTTAGGGGGAGATGTACAACTATTTCCCATTCACATCTTGCTAATTATCAAAGTCTTGGATTATGAGTACACAACATCTCGGCTGCTTGGCTAGTATAGAATTATTGATAGTTTAGCTGAATCAGGGAAGGATCACATTATTCGAATTATAAGGACAAGGGATGACACAAAAAAGGTGTGAAGTATGGCTTCATTTTTCCTAAATGCCTTAAAGGATATTAGTAGGGTCACCACGGGGGCAGAACTAATTAACTCATCTGTAGGCATGTTGCCATGCAACCAGATAGCCAAGGAAATGTAATGTTTTACTGATGTTTTTTCTGCTATATAAGGAATACTTTGTATCATGTGCTTTCCCCAGCTTAATTTGCTAAATAAATTTGTCTCATCCTTTTTTCATAACCCTGAAATATTTCAACTTCAATTAATATGATTCTCTCCCTTCCACTCTCTAAGAAGGGATACATGCTTGGGCAGCTAGTAATGGGGTAAAGTGGTGATTTAGAAGTCCTCAAAATTTGCCTGGGAAAAAATGAAGAAGAAAATATTGTCTACTTTCCTCAATAAAAATAGACATTTTCTGGTCTATTGTACAGGTAAACATCCCCAGGTTGAATTTCAAATGTTTAAACTGTGTACTCCATATGATGTGTAAGTGATGGTATGTATGACATTTTTATAATAAAGCATTAACTTCCTGAAAATGGGTTTGCAATTTTCCATAGCATTCATGTCAATAAAATTATTGATATACAAATGTATGCTTCTTTATCCTTTGAAAATCAGAAAATGGAACCTTTTAAGAAAATAGGAGGATTTTAAAAAATAATAATGAAACAAACATTTAACATGAATCCCAAACTACATAATGAACTGAACTGGAAGGACAATCTGTTGGGAATATTTTAACTGAAAGGGAATAAATGTATTGCATTCCACCTAACTGTTAGAGAATTAATGAGGGTTTTTTTTAGATTTGAAGAAATTCAAGCAATTTTAGAAATCCAATGGAGTATATCTTTTCACCTGATTTAACATGAAATCAATTTTTTTTTCCCAGGAGTCTCCATAAAATTGCCATATTTCCTAAATCAACCATGAAATTATAAATAATACTGCTGGCTCATCTGGCACATTTTAGAAGGATAGTCTGGCAACCTATGGGAACGAAGCAGTTATAATAACAGAATGCTACTTCTTAACAGTCAAGATTGCTTCTCCTGCCTTGTTCAACAGTAGACTAGACGTCACAGGCATGACAAGGCAGCCCCCCAGTCCAGGAGTTCTGCATCAGGTTTTCCCCACCTTACCGCAATATTGTGCCATTTTCTTTTAGCTTTTGCTTCCTCCTCCATCAGCCACTTCCAGTATAGGATGCAATTCCTTGTACTTCATATTAGCATGCAATGCTAGATCCAACAGCAGGCTGGAGCAATGCAAAATAAAGCACCCCCCCCCCCACACACCAAGTATTTCTTTAAACCTTTAAAAACTGTTTTGAGTTCCAGAACAACTTTCAAGATATTACCCCTTAACAAAACCACACAACTATGACACTAAATTTCAGCAGGAAGCTATTTTTGCTACCCATTGAAGGGAATGTATATAGTTAGATGCCCATAGACAGCCATTCCTACTTTAAGTGGCTCCTGAAATCCAATCTTGGTCACTTGAAGGGGGAGTAGTACACAAGGATTCCCCTTCCAGGTGCATTTATTTTTTTGTTTGTTTATCACATTTATATGGGCACGCATCTCACACAAGGTGACTGAGCAGAGTACGACAATTGAATAAAACAGCAAACAGGAAAAAAAATCATTATAAAAAGATAAAAAGTAATTATTAAAATAGGAATATTATCAAAAAAATTTAAAATATACAAACCCCACCAAGAGAGCAACAATATCTATCACAGTGGAGCCATCTAAGAATGTCTCTAATTCTCAAAGACCCCAGGCCTGATGACATAAACAGGTCTGAAGGGACTTCCTAAACATAGCAGGGAAGCCTCACTTCAGGGGGGAGGATGTTCCACAAGAAGGGAGCCATGGCAGAGAAGGCCCGCCTCCTGGGACCCACCAAATGCAAGTCCCTGGCCAATGGAACCCATAACGTGTCTTCTCTGCCAGATCTAATGGGACGGGCTGATGTAACTGTGGAGAGGCTGTCCCTCAGATGTAATCAGCTGATAAAACTGGGGAGAGGAGGTTCATTTCAGCTTTACTGTTGGGCAAGAACCTGGACTATAAAATCTTTGGGAAAGGAGCACAAGAATAAAAAAGATGTGCTCTTATTTATGCAGTTGCTATTTTGGATTGGGTTAATCTGGATGTAATTATGCAATTATCCACAAATATTTAATTGGAGTTTTTGCATTTCTAAATAATTAATTTTAACCATTGATAGGCTGCTTTGATTAGTATTTTCACCATGCACCATGGCATATATTTGTCATCTTTCCTCTGATTAATTGTAATTTGGAAATTATTTTATGCAAAGTGCTTTCATGGCTTACTAGGTTGTGGTGGGGGGATATATTTATCCAATCTGCAAAAAAACTCTTTACTTATTGTTGTAAATAAACTTCTGCTGTATTATAACATACATTGTAATGTGTGTCATTTCACCTTTAGTATTAGTTGTTTGGACATGCAACAAGGACATCCTTTTATACAAATGTACCCTTTGTTGTGACAAAGCTTTGACTTTTAGATCAAAACTTAACTAAACCAATAAAATACTAGTGCCCATTCAATAATGCATTTAATTTTATTGCTTCCAAATAAAATGAGGTACAGTTCAATCACTGTAAAAAAGTCAGGATGACATATAAATGCCTTATTCAGTTATTTCCACTCGGCTTTCTCATTCCAAAGAACTATCAATATCATGGCGTAAAATGTATTCTATTAAACAAAGCTGTAATTAATGATTCCATCCTAGTCTGTTTCTAGTGGCACATAGTTGCCTGCAGACATTGTCAAGGTCAGGAGCCCAGGAAGGCTCTGATGAGAACTTGCAGTATTACCTTAGTTTAAGGAAAGTCCTCAGCACTCTCTTTATCCATTTCTGGCCATCATCTCAAAAATCAGATCCAGGTTCTTGCATATTTTCTGAAAATTTCTAGCTGAAAACTCAGGCTTCAGGAGCTTTTTAAGTCTAGAGTTTGCAGCAAGCATGGAACAAAGGAATCACCAGATTCTTCTCCCTTCTTAGGCAGGTGCTGGAAGAACAGTTGATTCCCTCTGCTAGACTATTTCACACTTCTTTGAGTGGTAGAAAATTCCAGGGATTAGCCTGAAACTAAAATTGGGGCAGATAATTGTTTTGCAGTCAAAGGACATGGATTATTGTGGTTATTATTATTATTGGTGGTGGTGGTGACACCAGCTGGTTGTTTAGACTGGATCTGGCATTTTTATCCACCTATCAAGTCCTTCCCAAGGACCTGGGATAGGCAGAGGTTGTTGTTTGTTGATGTTAAAGGGATTGTAAGCTATTCCAAGTAAAGCTGCCTTTTGCAATTGACTGATGGTGATTTTGTCACTGCCAATGGTCTTCAAGTGGTGCTCCAGATGTTTTGGGATTTTACCTAAAGCGCATATTACTATTGATACTTTCTTTGCTTTCTTCTGCCACAGTTGTTCTATTTCTATTTGCAGGTCTTCATATTTTGTGATTTTCTCCAGTTCTTTCTCTTCTGTTGTCTCCAGGTATTACAATGTCCACTATCCAGATTTTTTTGTCTTTCTTATCAACAATTGTTAAGTCTGGAGTGTTGTATGGCGGGTGCGTGTCTGTCTGAATTCTAAAGTCCCAGAGCACTTTAGCTTCTTTGTTTTCTATTACTTGGTCTGTTTTGTGGTCTCACCAGTTCTTGCTTGCAGGCAAATGGTATTTCTTGCAGATATTCCAATGCACTATTGTTGCTACTTTGTCATGCTGTTGTTCATAGTCAGTCTGTGTGGTCTTCTTGCAGCAGCTGACTAGGTGGTCCACTGTTTCTTCAGCTTCTTTGCAGAAGTGGCATTTGTTCTTCTCGATTCTGGCTTTGTACGCATTTGTTCTTAAGGCTTGGTCTTGTGCAGCCAGAATCAGTCCCTCTGTCTCTTTCAACTTTCCTACTCTTAGCTGTTGCCAGGTCTTGCTGTTATCTGTTTTGCCTGCTAGTTTTTTTGTTTTTTGTTTTTTGTTTCTTTGCATACTGGCCATGTAATACTTTGCTTTGCCATATCTCTTTTCTATTCTTCATTTGGTCTTTCTTGTAAGTCGGTTTGGTCTCTTCAATATTCAGTAAGCCTTCCTGGTGTACTAGCTTCAGTGCATTTTCTTCACTGTCCTTCAGATATTCTTCCAATGCCCTTTTTAATTCTTCAACTGTCTGGTGTACATGCAATATTCCATGCCCACCAATGTTCCTTGGTAAATAGAGTTGTCACATCATTATCACCATCATTAGTATTATTTGAACTTTTATGCCGCCTGACTCCCAATAACTCTGGGCAGCTTCACAAAGAAACTACAATAAAACCAACAAAACATAAAAGATACAGGTAGTCCTTGTTTAACTACACTAATTGGGACTGGAAACTCCATTGGTAAGTGACACAGTCATAAGTTGAAAAACCACATGACTGCCCTGCTTAGCAACAGCAGTTCTGGCAGTTCCAGCAGCCATCCTTAAGCAAGGACCACACAGGTCATTAAGCAGGGATCTCACATGACCATGACTTCCAACTTCTTGCCAGCTTTCCTACTGACTTTGCTTGTGGGAAGGCATCAGGGAAGATTACAAATTGCAATCACATGACTGTGGGACACTGTGATGGCCATAAGTATGAGGTCTGGTCTTAACTACCACTTGTTCAGTGCTGTCGTAAGTTTGAACAGTTGCTGAATGAGTGGTTGTTAAACGAGGACTACTTGTAAAAGATGGAAAGCATGATCCATCTTTAGAAGGAAACAAGGGGTCTCACTCTTCCTCGCCAAAGACCTGGATGAAGAGCCAGATCTTCACTGCTCCTCTGAACAGCAGCAGAATGGGGGGGGGGCATCCAGATCTTGGGGGGAACTTCATTTCAGGTGCTACTATACAGAGAAGTGCGCTTCCAGGGTCCTGATAGATAACATTGTTTAATCAAAGGAACCCAGAGCATTCCAAACCTGCAAGATTAAATTGGCTGGGCTGATACTATGAGACACAAGCAGTTCCTCAAGTAAGCAGGCCGTGTGCCATGTACGGCTTTATAGGTAATGACCAGCACCTGGAATCAGTGCAGCTCACAAAGCAGAGAGGTTGAATGGGTGTGCCATGCTATCATGCAGCAGCACAAACATGGTCATGATTGCTTGTGCTGCTGCATTCTGGACCACTTGAAGCTTCCAGGTGGTCTTCAGGGGCAGCCCCATGTAGATTGCCTTGCAGTAGTCAAGCTGCAAGGTGACGAGGGCATAAGTGACTGTCTGACACCCCTCCCCCAATCTAGGAAAGGATGCAACTGGAGCACCAGCTGAAGTTGTGCGGAGGCCTTTCCAGCCACAGCTGCTGCCTGCTCTTTAAAATGAATTTTAACAGTTACTAAAGGTCATAAGGGGCATAGTACTGTAGTAACATCAGTGGAGAATCAGAACCTGATTTTTGGGGCCTTTCCTTCTCTTTGGAACATAAATAGAACTGCAACCAGAATGTTGCAGTCCTTATTTCCTATAGTCCCTTATTTCCAATCATAAAGTTGCTTTGGATATTCCCAACATGTAACTGACCATGCCACACGTGCACTACACTTGCATCATAAAAAAGACATTCTTAAACAAATGTATATGAAGTATTATTTTCCTTCTCAATATTTTAACCATTCTCTGCTATAGATCATTCCATTCAGGATCCAGTAACAATGCTGCCTACAGTACGAGCCTGGCTTGGCATAAAGCACACTGAATCTCCAAAGAATTTGCTCCTGTCCAGAAATCAGAGGTTTATTTCTGAAACCCCTCATGAGGGCTGAAGAACGAGAATGTGGCTGTTGTAGCAATTCCAGTTGCAGAGTCCATCCTGCAGAGCTCCCAAGTAAAGACCTGAGTTCCTCTTACTGTTCATGATCCACTGAGGCATTTTTATTATGAAAGCTGCTGACAATTTCTGCCTTCTGAGCACATAACTGGTGCTTTCACTTTCCACATTTCTTCTTTTAATTTTAATTGGACCTGCTGTGTACAAGCCCAGTGGGATCAGGGGCATGTGTGTTTGGGGGAATTATCTGGAAATTCCTCGGAGCAAGTGTTGACATCTTCCTTTTGCTTGTAAGCATACATCAGCAAGGCTTTTTTTCTGTAATCTTTCTCCATCCTGCATGTTGATCTAGGAAAAGGAGCCTGCTCTATGACACATGTGCTCTTTCCCTGAAATAACACTCAGTCATGCTTCTCTCTCAGGCCCCTGGGGAAGCAGCTTGCTTTTAATTTATTTATAATTGCATTTATATCTTGCCTTTTCTCAAGAACTCGAGGTAGATAATGTGGGCTATCTTCTTTCATTTTACCCCTACATCCACAATCCTGTGAGGCAGGCTGGGTTGGAAGAAAATGACTGGCAAATTGCACACTGAACTCAGTGGTCAAGTAGTGACTTGAACCAGAGTCCATGTCCAATATCTTGATCACCACACTTGCTCTCAATTTGGTGCTAATTCAGTTACAGGAAGTAATCTCATTGTTTCTGCATTTCAGTGAGACTTCTCAGTCAGCAACAGGGGGTCCAGAGCCATTGTTGTCCCCACTGAAACACTACTACCTCTGCAGAAACCCCTTTTCCATTTGAAATTGCCAGTCAGGCAGTGTAGTTTGTCACAATATGTTGGCAATAGATGCACCAAAAAATGCCAATTGTAAACCACTGGCAGCCAACCTTATTTCATTTATATCCTGCCTTTCATTCAGAAGCGGAACGCAGCATACATAGTGCTCCTTCCTCATCTTTTTATCCACAGTAACATGCAGTGAGACCGGTTGGGCTACAAGAGAGTACCCAGCCCAAAGTCACCTAGGGAGGTTCCATGGCTGAGGGTAGACAAGAATCTAGGTTTCCCTGCTCCTAGCCCAACATCTTAACCACTACAGCAGACTGGGTCTAGTTGTTTGAAAGAGAAAAAAGAAAGAAATGAGTAAGAAAAAATAGCTGAGCAATATCTGAATAGCTGTGAGGCAGAGGGGACAAAAAGAAATGAATATGCACTTACTGGTACCCTCCTAGGAATTCCAGCTGGACTGCTTTGTCATAAACTTTGAATGTTTCTATTACTGGATGACTATAAGCACCAATCTGGCCGTGTACCTGAGTTGGAGAGAGTGGCTTATTTGGAAGGCTGGCCCTTTCCTACATGGTGGGTTGGACTAAATCACACATGCAGAGAAATAAGCATACATGAAATAGAGGACAATACAGGACTAAGAAGACATGTGGCTTCTGAAATCCCTTTTCAGTAGCCATTAGAAATTATGCCTCCACATTTCTGTGGGAAACAGAGAAGAAATGAAAGAGAAATAGTAGAAATTCCTACCATTTTCCTCGCAGAAAATAATAAAGCCTGAAATTCCTTCCCAAAAGCCAAGTTTCTTTCCCAAGCCACAGACATTCTGGCATCCTCAGCTTCAGTCCTGGCCACTACTGTAGCGGCTAGAAGCAGGATGAGGAAGATGCGGATTGAAATTCCTGTTTATCCATAAACTGACATGGGGCCAGCAATTTATCCTTTGGCCCAATGTACAGGGTTGTTATGAGGATAAGAAGGTTGCTGAGAACTTTCAAATATTGCAAATCAAACTATAACATTCAAAAAATGAGTAACATTTGGTGACAGGCTATTGATTTATTGGCGAGCTATAGTTTCTTTTGCTGATATGGTTCCAATTGTCTAACTGTTTGACAGGCCACACAAAATTCACTGTTATACTGATAAAAGTACTTTTAAAATGTAATATATTATTGGTTTCCAAATCCCACAACATGAATTGCCTCTCTGTATGTGTGTATATGTACTTGTGTATAGTTATAGATGTTCCATGATTATCTCTGCTACAGTGCATTTGATGGTGATGCCTTTTCCCCCAAAGCTGGAGAAGGAAGGAAGGAAGGAAGGAAGGAGGGAAGGAAGGAGGGAAGGAAGGAAGGAAGGAAGGAAGGAAGGAAGGAAGGAAGGAAGGAAGGAAGGAAGGAAGGAAGGAAGGAAGGAAGGAAGGAAGGAAGAGAATCAACTCCATCACAGAATAAACTCTTTGGCATGGTGATGGCTGGTTAAGCCAGCTTTCTAGTGGCAGTGTTAAGGAGGATTTAGCTCAGAAAGCCAATTTCCTCCATTTAAATTATGAAAGAGTGCTTTTTGCATGTACATACACACATATGTTCACACAGGGACATACTCTCATACCAGAGAAACCATCCCACTCTATTAATCAAACATTAAAAAATAATTTCTCTATTATATCACTAAGAAAGAAAGAAAGAAAGAAAGAAAGAAAGAAAGAAAGAAAGAAAGAAAGAAAGAAAGAAAGAAAGAGAGAAAGAGAGAAAGAGAGAAAGAGAGAAAGACAAAAAAATATTAAGGTAGCTTCACAATGCAGAAATTACTTTTTCACCAATACATAATTAATGGAAAGAAATGACTGTCCCAAGCTGTGGTATAACCATTATCTTTTCAGGGCTTTAAAGAGAGATTTCATTAAATCATAGATGAAAGATCTTTCATTGCCTTTTAGGTATGAAAAATAAATGGAATTCCATCCTCTTTGTACAAATGCAATATTCTCCCCAAAACCTGAGCAAGGACTGCAAAGAGCTATTTGTTCCTATCCTACTTATGAATTTCTAGACCAGGCTTTTGTAATTTGGTGTCTTTCAGATGTCTTTGGCTTCCATTCTGATAGTTCCTACCCAGAAGAGTAGTTCCATCATCTGTAAATAGGTGATGGTGATATCTCCAACCTCATTATATAATAGATCAGATCATTCCTAATCATTCTCCAATATTCCAATTTGGGATTTTCTTTTAGAAGTTTTAGGGGTGCCATGCTTACTAGATTTCATTTCCATAAGAAACAATAAATATCTAATGTCCACTACTTCTACACCAGACTTCCAAACCATAAATTTACAGAGCTCAAACATAGCTCTCTGGGTTTTGTCTTTCTTTGCATACAGAGTCAGGTGGCATTTCCAGGTGGATAGTTTCTAGAGCGCCTAATCACAAGATCTTAACAGCTAGTCTGTATTTCCATCCTTAACAGGTTTTTGAAAAAAAAAATGGTGGGGAAACACAAGAGATTATAGAAGAAAGAGCTGTCCCCTTCCCTGAATGTTTTACTGTCCAGTAATGGTCCTGTATCAAGAAGCAATTCTCTAACCATTTAGTTTCCATGGGAACACACTGCCTGTTGTTTACCTAACAGAAAGCTGCAGAACCAGACACGTTTGATCAGCAGCGTCTAGCTAGGCGCGTGTAGAAGATATGTAAGACTTCATGTTACAATCTTATAGTATTATATAATTGCATTTGCAGAATGAGTGCTGCCTATTTTAAGCATTGCCAATGGAAAGACAAAATAGAAGTTTAGGAATTGAGTAATTAAAAGTTGATTTGTCCTGCCAGGCCCTTAAAACAATCTTCTTACATGTTGGGTTTTTGTTTTGTTTTTAGCCCTGACAACATACCATTATTTTATCAATTTCTTGTACTACTGTCAAATGGTTTGCTATGGGACCAGCTAGCTTTACTCCTGAAGATTGCCATCTGTTCTTGTTGCAAGTAAGTAGTAGATGAAGCCCTCAATTTTCTCTGGTGCTTAGAACAAAGACTGCCACAATTTAATGGTAAATGTACAAGCTACTATTAAAGGGCTTAAAATTTACTCATTATGATGAAGAGCTTTGGCTTCTTATCTACCCAGCAGCAATTCTTATTTAGTTTCTGCTGGAAGCTTTGTTTTCTGATTTTAAAACAGTATTTTATTTTATTTTATTTATTTACTATTCCTTTACTACTAAAATTTTTATGCCACTTCATTCTAAACTGGCTCTGGGGGATGCACAAGAAAATGAAATAAAGCATAACATATGCCATAATGATGCTATCCGCCAAGGCCAGGGCCAGACTCACATCCCCACAAAGTTTTATCAAACAGACATCCGCCAGCAGGTAGCAGAATGAATGTGTGAGAGCAAACTGTTCCACAAAAAGATCCCCACCATTGAGAAGATCTGAGTACGGAGTCCCTGCAGATGACAGAGGGACCGTCACTGGATGAGCAGATTCATTTAGAAGAGGCATCTTGGAAATATCCAGGCCCTGAACCATGTAAAGCTTGAAAGCTGATAACTGGACCTTTACCACATTACCTGTTGAGCCTGGGGGCAGGTGGGTGTAAACCTGGATTTCATCAGCATATTTGTGATATCTCAACCCATGCATACAATTGATCTCACCCAGTTGCGTCATATAGAAATTAAATACTGTATCTGTTAGATTGGCTTGTGAAGAGCACTAACAAGAAATTCCTAATTGTTCACACATCTGTTTCACAAATTGGCCATGAGTGAAATCTCTAGAGAACTTATGGCATACGCTAATCATTTGGGGTCTAATAGTTCTTTCCAATGTCAGAAAATGGTTTGATGCCCAATGATATTCATCAACACTGAATAGGCGGAACTCTATCCTTGGTGTGTGGGGCTCCCTGTGTGTATCAGAGCATCACAATCCCCAGTAAGCGTACAGAAGTAATATGCACCAATAGGCAGTTTTGTGCCAATCTCTTCATTGGTTTATCTAGAAATGGCCAAGCATCTTCCATCAACCATTTATTATATGAGATCTCTGTGACCAATTTTGGAAGACATATGATGATACCACTGTGAATAAGAGAGAAGTAACTGTGCAGTTCTGGGCATCTTCCTCATGCAGGACCTGCCTTTTGAGGTCTCTGCAATGTTGTGGGTTTTCGGTAGGGCTTAGAAAGTTGAGTAAATTAATTAAAAGCTGTTCCAGGGAAAATTTTATTTATGTACTGTGGAGTTGCAGGATTGATAGTTTCTCACTCATGCTTGCCTCATTTCTTGAAGGAATTTATTGTCTGATGCACCTGATCACCATCCCCTGGTTATCCAGTCACACAAGAGGTAGCTTTGCCACTCCCCTACAGAGTAGCCTGCTGAGGATTTTTAATTTTTTTTTCCTCATGAAGAAAAGGAACAATAATGAGGAAAGGGCAGTACACTGGCTGCTGTTTTGGGCATCTTCCAGTAGCCAGAAGTTAGGACTGCTGGCTGGCAACATGGAATGACACTGATGGGGAAAGGGGGTCAAAAAAATCAAGATGGCAGTCACAATCACAAAATTAAAGCTCCACCCCTTTAAGTGTGCTTTGCACATGCAACACAAGTAAAAAATGAGTGGGGCTTCAATCACACAGACACAGCCGTCACCTTAATTTTTTTGACTCCCTCCATGGACACCCCTGGCCCAATCCTACAAAGTAGAGTCAGTGGCTGTGCCATGAACTTGGCAATTCCAATCATACTAAAAGAATGTCCGATTTGCATGCAGTATAAATTATATCAAGTAAGTAAAAATCACAACTTTCATATGCATTTGGAATAGTCTTGATTGTGTAAATGAAATAACATAATGTTTAAAATACAGGAGTTTAGAATGACTGCCTGAGTGATTTTTAAAACTGAAACTTTCACCATGCTTTTTTCTTGAAAATATTGATATTACTAGAATTATAAATGATGATATTCTAATTTAAAACTGAGATGCATATGCATTTGATGCCTTAGCTTAAGTTGTTTGAAAAATTTGATAAAAAACTATGTCTCATCTTTGATTCTAATTGCTTTGTAAGAAAAAAAAACAGTACTGAAGGTCTTAATAGAGATATATTATGTCTGCTCCACTTCCCTTATCCACTAAGCCTTTTATCCTTTGAAAAAACAGAAATTAAGTTGATCTGGATGATCCGTTTTTCACAAACAAGAGTTGGCTGCTGTTTATCACCTAATTATTTCTGCAAACTAGTGGATTTATTAATCATTACAGCAATTTACCACTTCCAATATTAATCTTAAAAATATCCTTCCATAACAATATGACTTTCCTATTTAATCTTTCATATTTTCTTTGTCCCAACAAATGCTTGTTGAATCACAAATGATAACTTGGAATGACAATTTGAAGTTATGATATATAGTTATGATATATAAAGATTCCTTGGTGTATGCCGAACATATTTTCTATGACTTGAGGGAAAGACATGCTGAAGGACCATGACTTAATGTGCATTGCTTGATGTCTTCAAAGTCATATCTGAAACATACAGGCCAAACACATGTACTTTCTATCAACATTCACAACATAAACTAACATGTTTGTTCTGAAATAAGCCCCACTCTATTCCCTGGAGTCTCTTCCACACCTCTACCATTTTTGTTTCCCATATCCTTAAAAGCAGTTTTGAGATATTACAAAATTGTCTTCAGTTGCGCTAACTCAAATATCACTGCCTTATCTTGACCTGCTGCAGATTCTGCAGCAACAACAGCAACAAGAAACACACTTCACTCTAAACAGAAAGAGAATAAATTACTGGTACACTCTACTTCCCCAACCCTTAACTCACACTGTGTTTATTTTTCTGGCAGCATGCACAAAACAATGCAGTGGGAGGGAGATGAAAAGCCATCAAGCCACCTTTCCCCTTGAAAGACCCGCTACCCCAGCTGTAGTTAGAGGGTATGATAAAGCAAGAGTTTCCACACATGGGGAAATTATCCTCCCACAAACTTTATAAAACTGCAGCATCTTAAAAAAAAAAAAAAATAGATTAGTTTTCAGTGGTTTCAAATACACCTAGTTGGCAATAAATCAAAAGGTAGCTATAACAGGAGATAGTTTCAGGCCATCCAATATATGTATAACACAGTTATTACTGAAGTAACTGATGTAGCTGAAGTCACACTATCCCTGAGCAAGGTTCAAAAGAATCCTATAATTTAGAAAAACACACACATAAAAATCCCCAACACAGAAACATGGAGCCCAGGCAGTCCAATTTGGAGTGAACATTTTGATTGCAGAATGCTCTGTATCTCCTGGAACAAAAATTGGAAAAGATAATGAATAGAATAGAGTATCTTGGGAATGAGCAAACTTGATTGGCTGCAGCTCAGACAAAGCAATTCTACACTGCCAACTTTGATGGTTTTAAAAGATAACTTTAAAAGAGAAGAGACAAATTCACAATGGATATGGCTGTCAATGTCAGAAATTCCCATGTTCCAGGATCAGTATGCCTCTAAATACCAACAGTTGGGGAATAACAGTGGAAGAAGGGCCCTACCACCATATCATGACTGTGGGCTTTCTGTATTGGCTTTGTAGGAAATAAAATGCTGGGCCAAGTCTGATCCAGCAGAGCTCTTCTTAGGGCAGTTCCACACCAATTCTGTTTTATTTCTCCATCTCTCAAAAGCAGCTTGAAGATGTTTCATGATTATCTTCTATTTCATTGATCACATAATTCTGGGTACAGCTGGTATGGAGAAACAGCAATTCCCTAACCCCACTCCATGCAAAAGAGAAATAAACAGGTTTCAACCCTATCCAATCTACAGAGTACTGCAAAAGAAATAGATTATTTGGACCTTTTTCAGTCAGCATACATGTCTGGGATGGGAAGGAGATTGCATTAGTTGCATTAGTTGATTACCTTTGTGTGGACCTAAATGGAAGGACTGTACCTTTTCTGGTCCTACTAGACCTCTCAGAAGGTTTCATTACCACATAATATGGTATTGTTCTGGTCCACTTGCGAGGGATGATGGCTGAAGAGGTTGTTTTACAATGGTTCCATTCCTTTCCAAGCGGGCATATCCAGTCAGTGGTGGTAATGGAGAGATCAATCAAGTGGCCACTCCATTGTGGGGTGCCCCAAGTTTTGGTACTCTCCTGGCTATTTTTAACATCTATATGAAACAGTTGGGATAGGTTATTTGGCAGTTCAGGGTGTGGTATCATCAGCAAAGCATGGAGATGAAACTGAAGCCTTATTCTGGTGCCTGGACCTGTGAGAACCTAGATGAGGCAAAACAAGGTGAAGCTGATTCCAATCAAGATAAAAGGTGTGGTTTTTAATAGAAGAGACTCTATGTAGCTCAGGGTTGAACTGTGGAGTCTTTGGTGTTCTCTGAGCTTGGTTGTTTTTTGCAGATGTTTTGTTACCTGACTAGGTAACGTCTTCAGTGCTAGAATGGAGTGGGAGAAAACAACACTCCCACCAACACTGACAGGGAAAGCTACTGTATATAAATAAAGAGCAAACCCCACTCCCTTCTAACACTGAAGATGTTACCTAATTAGGTAACAAAATGTCTGCAAGAAAACAACCAAGCTCAGAGAACATCAAGGACTCCATGGTGTGGTTTCTACATCAAGGCACTCTGTTGGCATTAGTGTTATAGGGAAGAGGTACCCTGGAAGGACCACATCCATAACTTGAGGTCTTCCTTGAACTCATAATTGCTGCTGCTTGAGCAAGTGGTCTGGTCTAGTGTGTAATTGCAGCTCTGTCTGAAGCAGGACAATACTGCCACAGCTCCTTGCTACAGTAACTCATTCCTTTATCACCATCCATTGGATTACTGCAATATCTAAATGGGGCTGCTTTTGGAGACACCCAGGAACTACAGTTGGTACAAAATGCAGTACCCCATTTATTAACTGGCAACTTGTGCTAAAAGTGTATTGGGCCATGCGCTGGCTCCCAATAGGTTCTGGGTACAGTTGACTTACTAAACCCTAGAACTCTTAGGGCTTCGATACCTGCATGACTGCATTCCCCTAGAAGAAGCTGTTAGTTGTTCCCCACTTGTGTGAACTGAGAGGCCTGAGAAGTGGTGATACAGCTTCTTGATAGCAATTTCTGCCCTTCGGAACAATTTCCCTGTTTACTTGCCCCACTCTGATTTTCTTCAGGAAGAAGCTCCAAACTGAGCTCTTCCATAGGGCATTTATGAACTGACTGGATGCCACTTAAGTTGAGTATGCTATTAGGATGTGTTTTTGTTGAAGTTTATGGCTATTACATTTGGATTGACTATTTTTACCATGGATGTATGATTTCTTACTTGACCATGGATGTTTTAAATAGTTTTAACTCTTATTGTGGATGTTTCACAATTTAATTATTGTAGATTTTATTGTTGTTGTTTTTTTATCCACACTCAATCGTTACCGATTCTGCGGCGACTGCCTGGATGAGTCCCTGCAGTTTTCAAGGCAAGGTGTTTCGGAAGTGGTTTGCCAGTGCCTCCTTCCTAGAGCAGAGCCCAGCTGGCAAGCACAGGAGGCGGGGTTTCTGTTGCTTCGCGCCTTTTTCGGGCGGACGCGGCTTCCACACTACCAGCAACTGTCCTATGGGATTATACAAATTTAAATAATAATAATAATAATAATAATAATAATAATAATAATAATAGCAGCAACAGCCGCTAATTAATTAATTAATTAATGTTTCAAATCTCTAGGCTACTCAACTCCAATAACTCTGGGTAGCTTATCATATAAAAAACATTAAAGAACCAATAAGAAACCAAAAAAGACAGCATCATCTGGACGGAAGAGTAGCCAGCTGTTTCCCTACCCCACAGTGAGATAAAAGAGACAGAATGCTCCCCAATCACCCTAACTTATGACCTGGGGGAAGAGTCATGTTTTTATGCTCTTCCAAAGGCCAGCAAGATAAGGGTCATACTGAACTCTGGGGGGATGCTGCTCTAAAGGGCAAGAACTGGAATAGAGAAGGCTCATCTCCTGGGTCCTGCTAGATGACATTACTTGATTGATGGGACCAGAAGAGAGCCAGCTCTGCCAGCTCTTACTGGAAGGGCAGCAACCATGGGAGACATGTGGTCCTTCAAATAACCAGGCTCTATGTCATGTAGAGTTTTAAAGGTACCATTGCATTCAGTACCAGCTGTAGCTTCCAGATGGTTTTCAAGGGCAGCCCCATGTATATTGCACTGCAATTATCTATGCATAAGGTGACCAAGGCATGAATGACCATAAGAAGGGGCCTCCCATCCAGGAAACAAACCATGGTTAAATTAATAATGAACACATCACACAAAACATAGTTGTGTGTTGCCAAGTCCTTGAAGATATTTATCTGTTGAATGCTCATTGCTAAAGGAAAAGCAGTGAGAGAAAATGTCTTAGGTCATTTCTCCACTAGCAAAGAATAATGTCTTGTAGAGTTATCCAACCATCATTGTGCCAGAATAACTCTTATAAAGACAGGTTTTATATTATTTCAGTGATGTGTGAGCAATGATATGAAAACTCTATAAGTCACTGGTAGGGAAATGACCTTAATCAAGTCTCTATCTTACATCTCTGTATGCATACAGAGTTCTTCTATCCCCTGATCTGCAACACAGCCTTTCAGTCTGTTGCATGGAAAGAACCACAATTTGCTGTAATTAGTGAGCGTATTCATTAGCCTTATTAATGAATAAGGTGCCTCTGGAGGCAGCATATACAACATGTTCCTCCAGATCTATTTGCCACTGTTCAGAGCATTATTTGGCTCAGCAGGCTTGGAGACCAACTGGAAGCATAGGGCTAGTCAGCTGTTCTCTATAACTCAGTAGTGAATGCTAGAAATTTTTATCAGCCCTAGAAAGAAGGAAAGAGCAGTTATAATGCAATTAATGTTTGCTAAAGAATGTTTGTAAGTGAACAGTTGTTCTCCTTTAGTTATGCAGGAAAATACTGCTTTATTAATACTCCTTTCTTAATTTTTTTATTTTTAAATTAATCCACTTTACATCACCATGGTCTTTTTTAAAAAGCCCAATCTTAGTAGTATAAACATGATTCCTTTGCCAGCTATTATTTGAGTAGAGCTATATATCCTGTATTTCTACTTCATTATCCTTGATTGGCATTATCAAGTCAAATCAAGAGGTGGGATTAAAAAAACAAAACAGTAGTTTTACCCGCAAACTAGTACTCTTTCAATTATAAGCAATTCCTGCTGAACTCAGTAAAGTTTGCCTTTGAGTATGCTGTACTGTGGACAAAAAACCACATAGATATTTCATGGATACATTCATAGTCACCAGGAGTTGAGCTTGACTTGAATGAAAGTTAACCTTTAAATTTGTGCAGGATTGCAGTATAAGGAACCAAACTTGTTTTTCAAGCCTTGATGTGCACAGCAACTGGTTATAGTTGCTATCATCACCAAACAGGGAGCCAATGAAAGGAAGTCAACATTCAAGATACACAGATTATACTACTTTATGTGTGCTGCATAAATTGTAATATTTTCTTAGATCAGCATACTCAGGATAACAAAGGTTTTTCCCCCCATAATGCCTAATTGAAATGGATTGTGCTTTGGCTGGTTCCCCTGTTGGAAATAGGATGTTGGACTGGATCAAGAGAAGGCAGTCTCCAAATACCTTGAACTTTACTTGTTAGAACCCCAGACACTGGGCACAGCAGCTGGGGTGCATGAGAACCGTAGAAGACACTGGACTGTTGATGCCTGGACAAGACTTTTCTAAATCCAGCAGAGCCATTTTCAGATTCTCTGCAAAACAGTGCTAGGCAGGATCACTCAGAAATTGTCCTGTTGAATTCAGTAGGGCTTACCTCAAATGAACATCCCTAGGTCTGCAGCCTTACACTGCATTCCTGTCTACTCGACGGGGCTTGCTCCATAACAAGTAGACATACTGTAAATTTATATAGGTATGAGGCAGATAGCTATGGTAGGTATAAGGCAGAGACAGACAATCCTTTGGGATTGTGGGGTATATCTGGAATTCTGAGAATATCACGTGGGCACCCAAGCTCGCCTCTATCATTTTTTCTGGGTATATGGACACATTTTCAAATGACGTTGCACGTGCAGCATGATTATTTTCTAGCAAATCCCATGGAACCCAGGTGGTGCCCAAAGGCAAATTCTTGGAAATAAAGATGATGGAGGATGCTTTGTGATATGCCACATATCCATTTTTTTTTGCTTTCCCATCAAAATAAGAGTTTTTAAAAATAACTTGACATTGTGGCCAGAAGTCTGGTAGGCATAATAAATATAGGCACATTGGTGACCAAAGGCCATCCCTTTTCTACCAGTTTTGTGGGTTTAGTCCCTTTTAGAATTGAGTTTATTTTTCTAATGCACTGATTCCACCACTCAGCTAATGTATAGTTATGTAAGCAATCTCCATTTCTGTTAAAAGTTAAATAGCATCCCTGGCTTATAATGAAGATCAACGGTTTGGTGTAATAACAATTACAGAGGGAAAAACAGACACATTTTAAAGAACATTGCATTTCTATGATTGATATTGGACAAACTCACTATAAGCAGTAAAGACGATGAATTCTTGTTCCAAAATGTTTAATATGCTTCATCTATACCATAACTTAAGATAGATCAGTGGAATATTACCATTTTAACTTAGGCGGGCAGGGGGTGATTGTTTTCTTTATTTCAGATGCTGAAACTTAAGCATGGCACATCAGGGGAAAACAACACAATCTTATGAAGTCTTCTAATTTCACAGATTTTGCAACATTTACTCTGCATAGATCAAGCAGTCATTTTTGTCTCCACGCAGTATATTATCATACCAGATATGTTTAAATTATAATATAGAAAAGAGAAAATCCTAAATATAGTGTTATTAGCATTAGATAAGTCTGAAGCTGCTTCATATCTTATGAAATGGTGCAGTGATGAGGGGCAGAAATCACAGGGCAACTACAGTCATTCTAAAGAAGAGGTGGCACGGGGCCTTTTTTCAGCTGAAGACTACATTACTTCAAGTAGAAACCCATATTTCAGCACAGCAAACTCCACAGGTGGGAGAAGTTCAAAAGAGGTAAGATGGTATTGTGATGAAAGTCCTGCCCCTTTTGAATGTGCATGTGATGACTGCATCTGCCACCTTGCCTGTTTTGAGCACACATACACACACACACCTACCTTATCCATGCTTCTACTGCCCTGGGTGGGACCAGAACTAAAGAGAGACAAAATTATGGATGCATGTTTACTGATTGTTTTAAGACTAAAGTCAAAGTGTGCAAAGTTAAACTGGTGTTCAAATGCAGTCCTTGGGCCATAGGTTCCCAGCTTCTCAAAATGAACCTAGAAGCACTCAGTGGACAACTGAGTGTTTGTTCCTTGTCACAAAGCTATTTTTAAATGATGAACAATGATGTTCCAACATGTAATATGAATCTTAACTGCTAAACAATGATATTTTGTTAGTGGCAGATTTCTTGAAAGATGTTGGAATCCCTCTGCAAGGATTACAGACCTGAAAATGTGTAGGACCTCCAAGGACAAACCCAGTGAGCATCTTCTCCACATTGATTGGGAAGGGTTTCAAGAGAGAACATAATCGCATTTGATCAAATATGGATCAAATATTTCATAGGTAAACTTTAAAAAAAAAAAAGCAGGCTGGTTTAGTGAGAAACTGCAAACTATATTCCTTTTTTATCACCTTCCCATAATGACACGTAAATAATACCCTCAAACAGGAAGCTGTGAGTGATAATTAATTACTGTTTTTCAAAAGCGCATTAAATTTCCTCATTTAACATACTGCAAAATACACACCTCTATTATAGTTATTATAAAGTGTGCCATTTTACCTAAACCTAACAAAATATCTGTCCTGTTTCCTAGTGTGTGTTTATGTGTATGAAATAGCTGCATTTATTGTATTGTTTTCATAAAATATTAATAATATTAAATTCATGTAAACTTTTTTTGGTAGGATATAAAGCCAATATATGAGCTAGATCCCCCACTACGATCACTTATAGAATGCATGCTTCTGGATATAAAATTTTTGCAGATACATCTATTTTCATGAGATTCTGCCAATTTCAGAGGCACTTCCATATAAGCTCGTCCATATGTCCGTGAAAATTCCAATAATTTAGCAAAACATGGAGCTAAGCACCATGAGGAATATGGATTTCTTTTAATGCTTGCTCCATACCCCATACCTCAGACTGCTGTACGAATGTCAATTCTTTATCAGCATGAGCTGTTGACATGGAAACAGATATACTGAATGAGAAGCCGAAAAAAATGCATAGCTCGTCTGAGTTATACTTGGAAGGGCTGAATCTGCATGTGTTATAGCAGATTTAAATCCCAACTATACTAAGTAGAAGTCTGCAACTATTTTTGGTTGACTGACTTATTACTAGTTTACATCATCTGGGTCATTTCTGACGTTTCTGTGAAAAGCAAAAGTAGCTATGTTGGTCTTATGAAAAAAATCCAAATTTCAACTAAGATCAACAGAAAGATTACCAACTAGCATGTGAGATTTTGAGACCTGCAGACCTCTTCATCTGGCACAATGGAAAACAAGCTTAAACAGGTGGAGCTACTTTTTTCATCTCCCTTCTCTGTCAAATCTTTCCTTGTTTATATTTTTTCCTGATGAAGTGTTCTGGAGAACCTGAAGGCTTACACACTATTTTTGTGACCTTGGAATTGGACTGAAGGACAAATTGCCTCCATCTACAATTTGGTGTTTCTATGGTAACTGTTTTGCTCACTGGAATTGTAGGCGGACCTTGATCTTATGTAAACAAAAATAAAAATCTGAAATGAAAAGAAACGGGAATTAATACTTTTTCCTATGTCCCATGATTCATTTTTGAAATGTTCTTTTAATGAATTTTCTTTTACTTGACAAAGAAAAGTACAAATGCTTACATTAAATGACCAACATACCCTTAAAACTGACAAGTGTAACAGTAAAGGAGGGCAAAAGAAGAAAAGAAAAAAGGCCTTGAAATTATATTATAAATGGGAAAAACTTTTACCAGATTACTCAAAGATTGCTTTCTTCTCTGTCAACATTTTAATTCTTTTTTTTTTTTTTTTTTTTACAAACAACACATATCAGGAATCTATGGTTGCAAATCAGGTACAGATTTCTACTTCCCGTGTTGTACAATTTTAGCCAACCCACATGGCCAAAAAATCCACAATTTTTGATATCTTGATAAATTTGAAATACTGGAAATTCAGACAAGAAAAATGTATCTTTAATACACAGTAATTGATCCAGTACTGTAACCACAATCTTGTTGATATCAGCCCAAACTGCAACTGTAGCAGAGCAAGAACTAAATGTTCTGACTACACCAGCAGCAGCAGGGAGATTGAAAGTATCTCTTACTGAACATTCTCTGATGTGTCCAGTACAAATGAAACATTTTTCATTATATTAGCCTTCCCATTAGATTATGGGAAATGAATTTTATATTATTTAATGCAATCCTCCATCAGAAATGAATATTTGAACTCATTCTTCCAAGGGTCACTGGCTTAGGAGCCACATATAATTCTTCCAGAATCTCTAAATGTCCTATGATTTGTCTGTAATCTATTAAATCTATTCCCAAATGAGGTTCCCAAACCACACTTTGCATCTTAGAGTTATAATTCCATTTTAGGAATTAAGAAGTTTTGTCTTCTTAGCATCACCCATTGTACTTCACCAACAAGAGAAAAGAAAAATGGCAATAATGAAAGCTTCCTAATGTCTCCTTTGCAGCTGGGAGAACCAAAAACAAGGGAAAAAATACAAAAGCAGGTGGAAGAACCTCTGGAATCAGAAATGCTGGAGGCTTTCATTAAGCTTTAGCCTAAGATGGAACTTAGCAGCTGGCAGGTAAAAAGCAATTAGTTTTGAAAGCCCTTACAAGATCCAGCCTTGAAATGAGCAGGGCAATGGAGAGCAACTGTTTTTTTTTTTTTTTTTACTCTCATCATTTTGTTGTTGTTTTCATTCTTAATTGTTTTTAATTTCTTTGTTGCCAAAGATTAATCTGCTTTCATGTCAAAATGTGACAATGCTGTCAAGGGAACCATAACTCTCCATTTGACACTAACTTAGTCATGCTGCAACTTTAGAGAACAAGTCTACTCAACCTAGTAGCTACATGATTTTATTTGGGATCAAAGACTCTAGAACACTATTTTTCAACTTGTTATGTTCCAGATGTTTGGGGACTGCAATTTCCAGATATTCTGTTGTTCCTTATATACTACTTTGTATCCTAAAAGAATAGAATAGTTCTGACAAAATTAAATCTCCTTGATTGCATGGGTCGGTATAGAAAGTTATCTAGACTACTAGAGTATTCTTATTCCCATACCATGCTTTCATCTTTCAACAAATTCCAATTTTTTATCTTACAATATTTTTTAACTGTACTAACTTTTAACATTTAGATTTCTTCTTGAACTCATTTATGCTGCCTCTAAATTTCATTACTTTTTATTAGTTTTTTTAAAAATAGTTTAAAATATTTTTCCTGTATTTGACCATAAATATTATTCCTGCTGCATCCAATTTTGTCCTGCTACTGAGTATAGGTTGTGTGTTGATGGGAGAGGATATATGTGAGTGTGTTAGTTTAAGAAGTATTATCAGAGATATTGAAGATAGTCTAGGGGAAGGAGTTTCATTCAAACTATATTGACAAACTTCTGAAAAACTTGAAGAAATAAAATCACGTAATTGGAAGTTCCTTGCACAATTTCAAATTTGGATGGTCTAGCTTTTATGGAATTTTCATCTTCTACAAAGAAGAGCAAGACAAGTTATGGACACTTCAGTGATACAGATTATAAGGTAGAAGAGTCTGACTTTAAACTTCCTATGAAATTTGGCAGGCTTCATCACATAATGGTCTAACGTTTTGGAAAAAAAAAAAAACCCAGCAATATTATATTTATACCATGCTGGATAATGGGAGAATATGCTTTGTTTTTCCCAAATAGTTTTACAAAACAAAAACAAAATTGGATAAACTATTTCCTATACAAACATGAGGTTGGCCTGATTTTTTGGCAGAAGATCTGGTTGTGAATTGTATGTGGTGGACCTTGACCAGTGTTGCTAGGAATGGAGAAAAAATTCTCATAGACAGGTAAGACAATTGCTTATTTTCTCTAGTCCTTGTGTAAGATAGCAGAGGAGAGAAATAGCAATAACAAAAGCTAAAGGGTGATACCTAAAATCCTCATTTTAAGAACTTATGGTTATTTCTGCATAGGAAGCTTTAACTGAATGTTTTTCAGGGAGTGTTGGTGGAAAATGTACCATATTTCTTTGAGTTTTGAAAAATCAGTCAACCCTGGTCAAGTTTCTAGGATGACCATTCTCTGAATAAAAAAGTCATGCTCATTTTGGAAATGGTGAGTTTATATGAGCTCCTACATACACCTTCCATTAAAAATAGCCATTTCCTTCCATCTCTTGTTTTAGGTTTTTAAAAAAGTTCTTACCTTTTTTCTGAGAACTACAACCTGTCTCAGATGGTTTGTCTACTTTTAAAGCTGATAGGCCCTGGAAGGTGGACTAGAGCTTGAGACACATGAGTTCAAACCCTTGCTAATTAAACTGGGCTTCATTTTACTTGTTGCAAAACAATCTATTAAAGCTAAAGAATGGTAAGCAGGAATTGAAATAACCAGGTACTATAAATGTTTGCACAAGAGATGTACATAGCAGCAAGATCTTTCATTCAATATTCTGTTGGGGAAAAGCAT
This sequence comes from Python bivittatus, assembly GCF_059951505.1. Classification (NCBI taxonomy): domain Eukaryota; kingdom Metazoa; phylum Chordata; class Lepidosauria; order Squamata; family Pythonidae; genus Python; species Python bivittatus. The sequence continues at coordinate 38,957,713 of NW_028277034.1, read as the reverse complement.
CTGAGGAGATTGTTGCATCCTTCCCCACCCCCACCCCCACCCCCACCCCCATGGTAATCATGCCCAGATTTCTCTAATGTCATCTGCATGCCAAATGCAAAACTGTTTTGCAGACTTATGGTGGTTTCTGATTGCTATAGCTGTGAATTTGTACATTAGCCCAATTCTGGGTGGAGAAATTAACACTGAAATGCATCTGGACTAAATTAGCTGCTCAGAGTGATGGGACCTTGAAATAAATGGGAAAGGCAAAAGAGAACGAGAAAGGAAGGCAAAATGACTATAGAGAGCCATTTACCACAGAGCTAGGGGAGAGAACAATCATTTTCATTTTCCCTAGATATAAAATGACTTGACACCTGCTACTGACAAATACATACAGTCCAATCTCTATACTGAAACTAATTTTTTACTCCAGGCTTCATGACCAAAATACGTGGATTACTCCCTGGACATTCTTGCTTCTTCCCCATACATGAATTTGTAGCATTGTGTCTGATGAAGATGTTCTAGAGAAGGCAAAAGTTTGCACACTCTTGTGTCATTTCAGCTGATCTTCATAGGTTTCGGATTCGCCATTAACTAACCTAGGCAGAGACCCTGCAGAGAAGAAGAGAGCTAATACACACTTGCCACATAAGGAAGTCCTGCTGGATCAGGCCACAAGCCCCTCTAGTCCTGCATTTTCAGTCATGCAGTAATCAGCTGGAGGTATTTGGGAAACTCAGAGGCCTGGACTGGGGGCAAGGGCCTCCTTCCACCACTGCTTCATAGGCCAGTCGCCAATTGTCCTTGAATTTGTCCATTCCCTTTTAAAAGCCACCTGAACTGGAGTCCATCATCACATCCGGTGGCATCAAATACTCGGGGCTGTTCTGTGACAGAAATTATAATGATCTATCAATATTGTCAAAGCCCTTTTTTCTGCTTCATTAATTGATGTGCTTCATTGACGGACTCCAGGTAGTAAAAACAGCCATCCTGCCATTTCTGGAGATGGCAACTCCAAATCAAGGTGGAAGCACTCCAGTAAAACCTGATTTGTTTCTCTCAATTCTAGACACATTAATGAAAAGTCAAGGGACTTTGTTCTGCCTGGCTGTCAAAACTCCCAATTTTTATTAGCTTTAGATGACTTATTTCAAATACTCAAGGCAGCTATGAATGTTGAGCAAATTAGATGGTAATTGTTGGAGAAGCTGAGCAATTGTAAAGGTTTTTTTAGGCTCCCTTAAGCTTCTGCAATCTGTATCACTGGTGCATAGCTTGCTGGGAGGAGATGGCATTGATCTAACAACTAGGTGCATGTGTAAATTACAGCTATGGAAATCTGCACACACACGTCTGCACATGCACGTCTTAGCCAACAGTTAAGCATTATGGGTATGGGAAAGTCTTAAAATTCTGCAAATTTTTTGTAACTGTTACCATAATATTTTACTAAAGGATACTTCACTATTTATTTGTTCATTGCTTAGATTTCTACCTTGCCTTTCCTCCAGGATCTCAAGGTGGCATACGTGGGAATCTCCCTTCATTTTATCCTCACAACGGAAATCCTGTGAAGTAGGCTGGGCTGAGATAATCATCCTGTGAGACTCCATGGCTGAGGGTGGATATGAAACTCAGTCTCCCTGGTCCTAGTCCAATGCTTTAAATTTTTGAGATAATCCCTGAACTTAAAGCAGAAGCAAAAGTTTCAGACTGGTTCATGAAAGATAAACACTTATTATTACAATAAACGGATTTTACAGGTTTCAACATGAATTCAACACTCAGCATTCAGCAACAGAGAAGTGACCATTGCTCAATGCAGAGTACCTCCTTTGCTGTCAAATATCATGAGTTCAGCCCTTGTTGTTTCAGAGAGCAAGTGACATGAAAGATGTTTGCCTGATATGATGGAGAAACACTGCCAGTCAGAGTTGACAGCTGAGGTAGAACATTCTCCATCTTCAACGGTGACAAAGCTCTTAAAAGCAGTGGCATTTCCCAGACAGAATAATTCCATCATGTTGTACCAAAATATTCTTAAGCATGTACTTCAAGTCTTAGTGCTGGAATAAAACAAGGTTAGAATGCTGATCTCCTGTGGAAGAGAAATATCAAAATTCTATGGCAGCCTTCCATAAACTTTCCAGATGTGTCAAACCACAATACTCATCAAACCCAGCAAGCAATTCTTGACCCAGTTTCCTCCAGATGTTTTGGTGTACAACTCCCACTACCTCCAACTTTAGAAGATCAGTTGATTTGGTGTAGGATGCAGTCCAGCATATCTAGCAGCAACAGGTTGAGAAAGTTTGATCTTGGGTTGTAGGCATCTGTTGGAACCTTTGCTTCTCCTGCCCATTATTTAAACCTCCTTTGGTGCATCTGTCACACCCCCTTTTTTTAAATTTAATAAACTGCTTAAATAAACTGCTTAACTTTGGAAATTCTAGTTTACAAAGATTATCTGATTCTCACAAAGTCTTCTACTTCAATGGGAATGCCGCTTTTAAATTCTTACATTTTTTACAGCAAGCCCAGTTGGCAGAAATTAAGCAGATAAGGTTCAGCAACAGTTTTCACCTTCTCTTCATAATGTTGTTAGGTTTAACAAGTTCCTCATAGATCTGTGTCAGGGTTTAAGAAGTGCACAGCTCTAGCTGTTAATATAAATTTGGCAAGGATTTGACATCTTGGGAATCAGCGAACTGAAATGGACGGGAATGGGTGAATTTAATTCGGGTGACCATTATATCTACTACTGTGGGCAAGAAACCCTTAGAAGAAATGGAGTTGCACTCATAGTGAATAAGAGAGTGGGAAAGGCAGTAATGGGGTACAACCTCAAAAACGACAGAATGATCTCAGTGCATATCCAAGGCAAACCATTCAATATCACAGTCATCCAAGTCTATGCCCCAACCACTGATGCTGAAGAAGCTGAAGTTGACCGCTTCTATGAAGACCTACAACACCTTCTAGAACTAGCACCAAAAAAAGATGTCCTTTTCATCATAGGGGATTGGAATGCTAAAGTAGGAAGTCAAGGAGTAATCGGAATAACAGGCAAGTTTGGCCTTGGAGTACAAAATGAAGCAGGGCAAAGGCTAATAGAGTTCTGTCAAGAGAACAAGCTAGTCATAGCAAACACTCTTTTCCAACAACACAAGAGACGACTCTACACATGGACATCACCAGATGGTCAATACCGAAACCAGATTGATTATATACTTTGCAGCCAAAGATGGAGAAGCTCTATACAGACAGCAAAAACAAGACCAGGAGCTGACTGTGGCTCAGATCATGAGCTTCTTACTGCAAAATTTAGGCTTAAATTGAAGAATGTAGGGAAAACCACTAGACCACTCAGGTATGACTTAGATCATATTCCTTGTGAGTACACAGTGAAGGTGATGAATAGATTTAGAGGATTAGATTTGGTAGACAGAGTGCCTGAAGAACTATGGACGGAGGTCCGTAACATTGTACAGGAGGCAGCAACTAAAACCATCCCAAAGAAAAAGAAATGCAAGAAAGCAAAATGGCTGTCTGATGAGGCTTTACAAATAGCTGTGGAAAAAAGGAATGCGAAAAGCAAGGGTGAAAGGGAAAGATATAAGCAACTGAATGCAGATTTCCAGAGAATAGCCAGGAGAGATAAGAAGGCCTTCTTAAATGAACAATGCAAAGAAATCGAGGAAAACAATAGAATGGGGAAGACTAGAGATCTCTACAAGAAAATTGGAGATATGAAAGGAACGTTTAGTGCAAAGATGGGTATGATAAAGGACAAAAAAGGCAGGGACCTAACAGAAGCAGAAGAGATTAAGAAGAGGTGGCAAGAATACACAGAAGAACTATACAAGAAAGATCTTAATGTCCCTGATGTCCACGCTGGTGTGATCACTGACCTTGAGCCAGACATCCTAGAGAGTGAAGTCAAGTGGGCCTTAGGAAGCATTGCTAACAACAAAGCTAGTGGAGATGACAGTATTCCAGCTGAGTTATTTAAAATACTAAAAGATGATGGTGTTAAAGTGCTGCACTCAATATGCCAGCAAGTTTGGAAAACGCAACAGTGGCCACGGGATTGGAAAAGGTCAGTTTACGTTCCAATTCCAAAGAAGGGCAACGCCAAAGAATGCTCAAACTATCGCACAATTGCACTCATTTCACATGCTAGCAAGGTTATGCTCAAAATCCTACAAGCTAGGCTTCAGCAATACATGAACCGAGAACTACCGGATGTACAAGCTGGGTTTCGAAGAGGCAGAGGAACTAGAGATCAAATCGCCAACATTCGCTGGATCATGGAGAAAGCACGAGAGTTCCAGAAAAATATCTACTTCTGCTTCATTGACTATGCAAAAGCCTTTGATTGTGTGGATCACAACAAACTGTGGCAAATTCTTAAAGAGATGGGAATACCAGACCACCTTACCTGTCTCCTGAGAAATCTGTATGCGGGCCAAGAAGCAACAGTTAGAACCGGTCATGGAACAACCGATTGGTTCAAAATAGGGAAAGGTGTACGACAAGGCTGTATACTGTCACCCTGCTTATTTAACCTATATGCAGAGTACATCATGAGAAATGCCAGGCTGGAAGAATCACAAGCCAGAATTAAGATTGCAGGGAGAATCATCAACAACCTCAGATATGCGGACGATACCACCCTAATGGCAGAAAGTGAAGAAGAACTAAAGAGCCTCTTGATGAGGGTGAAAGAGGAGAGTGCAAAAGCTGGCTTGAAACTCAACATTAAAAAAACTAAGATCATGGCATCTGGACCCATCAATTCCTGGCAAATAGAAGGGGTAGAAATGGAAGCAGTAACAGACTTCATTTATTTGGGCTCCAAGATCACCGCAGATGGAGACTGCAGCCATGAAATTAAAAGACGCTTGCTCCTTGGGAGGAAAGCTATGGCAAGCCTAGATAGCATATTAAAAAGCAGAGACGTCACCTTGCCGACAAAGATCCGCATAGTCAAAGCTATGGTTTTTCCAGTAGTAATGTATGGCTGTGAGAGCTGGACCATAAAAAAGGCCGAGCGCCGAAGAATTGATGCCTTTGAACTGTGGTGCTGGAGAAGACTCTTGAGAGTCCCCTGGACTGCTAGGAGGTCAAACCAGTCAATCTTAAAGGAAATCAACCCTGATTGCTCATTGGAAGGATCGATAATGAAGCTCAAGCTCAGATATTTTGGTCACCTAATGCGAAGAGAGATCTCTTTGGAGAAGACCCTGATGCTGGGAAAGATTGAAGGCAAAAGGAGAAGAGGACGGCAGAGGATGAGATGGTTAGATAGCATCACTGAAGCAATGAGCATGAAACTGAGCAAACTCAGGGAGGCAGTGAAGGACAGGAAGGCCTGGCGCAATATGGTTCATGGGGTCACGAAGAGTCGGACACGACTTAACGACTAAACAACAACAACAACAAGGATTTGAGGTTTCAAGCCTGAAACCCAACTTATAGTTTTCTTGGACAAGAGAAATCCTCACTTGGTGGGTTAAGAGATTGGCAGTGATTATGATGTTAGTTCGTGGTTTGCAGCAGAGGCCAACCTAATTTTACATAAACATTTAGATGTTATTTTAGAAGTGTGCCTATTCTTTATCTAGTCAGAATTAGTATGTTTTTTAAAAAAGAAAAATACATAAACTGCTTTTTAACAGTATTCAGGCTGTTCTATAATAGGTTTCTCAGGACTGCACACAATAAGAAACAAAATTCAACAACAATAAAAATCTAAAACAATAAATAATGCAATGGAACATAGGACCTCAATTAGCAGAGAGTGAAAATATTCAAGCTGAAATAGATTTTAGAAACCTGGGAAAATACAAAGATCTTCATCTGGGACTGAAATAGCAGCAAATATCAGATCCAATACACACAGGCAAATCATTCTGTGGACCGTTCCACAAAATGGTCCTCTACATCTCACTAAGCCGGGACACCCAGATAATGGCCCTCAAATAAGACCTCACACCTGAATTATGGAAATGTGAAGAGAAGTGGTTCTTCAGGAATCCTGGGCATTAGCATAAAGATCTACTTATACAGAACCTGAGCACCAATTTAGTATTTCCACTGCATCACCTGTGTCACCTGTGTATGGTGAAAAAGAGAAACAGCCACTAGACTACATTCACAAAATGAAGAATTTCATCTTTTCTCCAGCTGACCTACTCAGCAGTTTCATGAAGTTGTTAAATAGCAAGGGAGATCAAACAGGACACCAGGAAGCACAAATAGATTCAAAGAATCTAGCAGAGATTGAATAGCATCACATCCTGAAATTAGCCTTCTAGAGCAACTGAAAGTAATTCCCCTAACTTGGATAGAAATTTTCTGATAATCAGTAGAGTTAGAAGATATAAAGACTTCCTTGAGAATCAGGAGAGCTGCATTCCTTCTTATTTGTCCTGGTAAATATGACCAAAGTAGTTTCCATGCTTGAAACCCAACTAATTTATGGTGTAATTAAGTTACACTGAATGCAACATGCATAAATGCATACCTAGTACATTATTCTCTTTCAGGGTAATCAACACTATGCAAAGCACAGAAGAGAAATAAGTAATAATAAGCCAAAGAAATTAAGGTACAAGGTAAGTAAAAGACATATACCTAGATCTAGAATGAACACCATTCACCATAACTCTCCATAGACATCCACATCCATGCACTGCTGCGTACATTGCCTTTTGTTTCTTACACTCCTCTCTTTTCCAGGACCTCATCAGCCTCATCCAATCACAGTTTTCTCAGTCTTGCCTTCCTTTCAACCCATTTACTTTACTTTCACATGTTTGTTTTGCAATGCAATTTTCATTCATTTTTTCTATATGATTAAACCACCAAAATGTCTTTTTCATTCTGGTCATTCACTTTTGTATTCAGTCCACATTCATTCAGCACCAATTCATTCTGGACCCTCTCTCTTCTTGTTTGGCTACATGTATTTCTTAAGTAACCACTCCTACTGTATTCAATTCCTTTCATGTTTCTCTTTGCATACTTAATTCTCACCTCCACAAAACAAAGTGGGAAGAAGAATGCTCTTATTCACAGCCATTTTTGTTTCTTTCAATCTTCAGTCTTCCTAACAGCCCACATCCTGCCCAGTAAATTCTACCAGCATTTGCACATCTTAAAAATTTTCCATTCATTTCCCATATTTAATATATGTTCTACCAAGGTGCATAAACATATCTACTGTTCTTTGTTTCTTTTTCTTTTTTGCCATTTTTGCAATCCAATTTCCTGTCGAACACAACTACTTTAGTCTTTGATACATTAATGTTCAGATCCATGTTTCTTATTGCACCATAGAGTCTATCTAAAATTCAGTGCAAATAATTCAACTTCTCAATCAACACAAAGTTATTTGTATACAAAAGTACACATTCATTCACATTCTCAACCAATACGCTCTCATATAACAAATATTCCTTACACATTCATCCATAAATGCATTAAACAACCAAGAAGACATAACGCATCCTTCTCTTACTTCCTGCTCAAGGTCGAATCATTTACTAAACATTCTATTCATTGTATTCATCCTCATGTGTATTTTACCTCCACCATACTTCATTACTGCATTCAGCAAAACAAACTTCAATCCCATATTTGTGTACAATGTTTCATAATTCAAGCATAATCCCTTTGTGAATCAACAAATGTACAATACACTTTGCTTATCGTATTCATACTCCTCAGTGACCCAGTGACAAGCAACAGTCTGTTTGATATACATCCTGCCTGACATAAAGCCATGCTGCATTTCCCAAATTTTGCTCATTGTCATGTCTCATATCCTTTCAGTCAGGATTCTGCCAAAACTTCCTGAGCATGCTCATCAGACTAAGCCCTCCAAATTCAAACTGATTGAGAAATTGTATTATTTGCCCTGAATTTCAGATAGACTGTACGGTGCAATAAGAAACATGGATCTGAACATTAATGTAGGAAAGAGAAAAGTTGTTGTGTTTGACAGGCAGTTGAATTGCAAAAATGGCAAAAAGAAAAAGAAATAGAAATCACATCACCTGCATCAATTAACATCATTTGAATCGTGATTTGATGCAAATGACATAAATTGATGCAAATGATGCACTTCCATAATGAACAGGAGTCCGGAGTAATGGACAATCCTTTCCCCAACTAGTCTGCTAAATCAAAATTTTTATCATATCACCAACCTATGGAATCTACTTTTCTCACATCTATTCACAGCAACCTAGATGACACCAGTTCATACTTTCTCATACTTTCTCTCTTTCATTCATAGTTAACCTCCATGTTTACCTGCCTGCATGTTTTCATTCCACAATATCAGGCCACTTTTATTCAGATACACTGCTTCTTTCCCCTTTCTCTTTATTTTGCAGAGAGACTGCATATCAATTTGCATTTGATTTCCTTCATCCTTTTTACCATTTATTCTCTCATATGCCATGGCTCTCACCAGATGGGTCCAAAGAGCCTTTAGATTCTGGCAGTATACAAATACAAGGAATAAAGAAATATACATTGACCTCTACCACCTTTTATGGCTTTGGTCAATCAAGGCTTTCTGATAATTTGTAGAATAAAATAATAAAATAAAATAGTGAAGGTGTAGACCAGTGTTGTCCAAACTTGGCCACTTTAAGATGAGTGGACTTCAACTCCCAGAATTCCCCAGCCAGCCATGCTGGCTGGGGAATTCTGGGAGTTGGTCCACTCATCTTAAAGTGGCCAAGTTTGGACAACACTGGTGTAGACTATGTTAACAGCCTTAGCAGCAACACCACCATATGCAGCCTTCTCTACTAATGGTTACAGCAGTACCAATCAGATTTCCTAGAATTTGGCCACTATGCCTCAAGGATGCTCATGCTATTTTATGCAAGCTGGGATCTCTAATCTATGGACTATTTTATAAACCAGCATACTGTTGATCACATCAGCAGGTATAAGCAGCCTACATCCAGCTTCCTATTGTTAATGGATTAACTGATTTGCTACAAACATCTATGTAGAGCGACAATTTTGATAAAAATATTGAAAATAGGAAACTATACATTCAACTTTATCTCAAGCCGTGCTTAGTGAAAAGGAAGTATTATTCATGGTCTGAAGGTTCTTGTTATGTGGGTTTTTCACTGCTGTTCAGTGTATAAGGTTAGTTGGAAAACTGGAACTAAAATTATGCAGATATATGTAATGATCTTCTTCTGTTGTTATGGCTTTGGTTTATTTTTGTTTCTTAAAGGTTAATGCAGGGTTTTGTATATTTTAAAGAATAAGTATAAAAGCCACAAACATAGTTGAAACTATTTTACATTCTTATTAAGAAAGTTTTCTCTACTGCTTTTTTCTGGGTTAGAAAGATCTGCATGCCACCTATTGTTAAGGACACATTAGTAGGGGCAGCAAAAGGAAAAGAAAATTGCTGGCCATCTAATATTTTGTCTCCAGGAAAGAAAAGGAGAGAAAACACTTTATGCATTCTGGTTTTTTTTGAAAGGGGGGGGGAGAGAGAGAGCTAGAGAGATTTCACTTATCCTAGAGAGCTGGATTTTATCACTAAGGCTGAGATCTCAGCCTCTGGCAGCTTTCAATAATCTGCAATATTTATCGGAACACTGCCAATGTTTGCACACCTAACATACAGCTCATTCTTTGGGCCAGTAAAATGGCCAGCTTTAACCCTTAATTAACTCCTGAGGTGCTGAAATCCTCCAAGATAAATCCCTTTTTGCCATCCTCTTCCTCAACTGTTTGCCAGACTGCAAAATGCTGTCAATTAAAAGGCAGGATAGCACAACGCCATCAGATTCAGACTCTCTTGAATCAGCTTGAGTGACCCCCCACCCACCCACCCACACACACCAGACCATCCTCCCTCTTTCTCTTAATCTACAGCATATAGACTATTTTTTATGAGTCTGAATTAAACTCTGGGAGATGGGGAATATAATTGTTCTCTTCTTATCCCCTATAGATTAATAATTAAGAGTGCCCTTCAGAGGGGAAAAACTACCAGAAGGATCTTTACATTAAGCCAGGATACATAAAAAATGAATGACAGGTTCAGTTTAATTCAAGAGCAGGTAGTATAGCACTGAGGCAGCTACTAGCCCACCACCCACCTCTGAATTATTATTTGAAAAGGATGCCAGAGGATTATAGAAGAACCTTGTGTCTGCTCCAATTAAGATCAACATTTTTTGCTCTTCTTCTGTTGAGCTTCTGGCTTGGAATAATGAAAACATATTGCCCCCTGCTGGAAGAGCGATGTGCTGCAGACTTTTCTGGGAAAACATTATTTTAAGTGCGTGTAAGAAATCATAGCCCTGCTCTTGCCATTGTCAATGGGGTAATATACAACTAAGTAGTCACTTGACTGTAGCTGAGAATAACAAAAGCAGATTGAAACACAGATGGAAGCTAGGATCTGACACAGGCTAGGTTACCTTTTTATGAAAGGGAAGCCTATTTGGTTTGGCAATTGCAACATTTAAAAGGACTTTTGAAAGTTCAGAAAATTGTCATCTTCTGTTTTTATCACTGTGGTTGAAATGTGTGCCTATCCTAATCAGTACCCATCTATCCTTGAAAATGGCATTTTATGTTTTTGCTTATCCAAATGGATGTTGCTTCATGGTTTCAATGAGTGAATATTTAGAATTAAAGCAATCACCTTTCTTGATTTGGGTAAACATCATGGGTAAGATCACACCACATTGTGACTCCAAACTAAGTAAAGAAAGTCCAATTCCAGAGCTTCTCCACTGTACAGCCCCGCCCCACCCCTGTAAACCACAGGTGAATGTCTTAGAGCTTTGGTTTTTTTTTTTTTAATTTATATTTTGTCATAACCTCTTTGCGATTGTTGAAAATCAGTCGTGCATTTTCCCACCATTGGGAAAACAGTGAAAACTGTAGTGTATCTAAGTGACCTAGTCTGATCTCAAAAAAACTAAGCTCCTGATCAATACTTGCATGGGTGGCCAGGACTGTAAGCAAGACCTCAGGATGTTTACCTCAAGAAGATAAGGGTGATCTACTTCCATATTGTTGCTACGTGTCCATGTAGTGCCTGAAGTTGAACTTGACTGTGGGGGGGGGGGGGGTTGTGTCTATTCCTCTTGAATGGGTTCACCATAGTTAAAGACCAAGGAAACCAGAGTGTCCTGGTTTTGTCCACATGCATGATGTGGTCCCTTCATTTTACTTTGACACTCATCACTGTGGCCTTCAGCTACTATCTCCTTCTCCAGGTATGGCTTCTAGCCTCCAAAAAACTGCCTACTCCTACTGTAAACAAAAGTAAGCAATCTATCGGATAAAATGATAGTATCCTTTGTATCTTTTTTTTTTTTCAGCTGATACGGTAATTCCACCCCCAACAAATTTCTTCTCAGCTTGTGCGGTGAGGCTATACTTTGTCTCTCAGTGCCATAGCAACACCAAAGTTCCACAAAGCTATTATTTTCTAGAAAAAGTAGCAAGTAAATCCGAGCATTTTCATTGCTAGGTAAGCATTTCACCCCATCATGCAGAGATGTGAAATGTTTCCCACTTCTTATGGTGGCACTTGCCAGTCATGGCTTTCTCTCAAAATTGTGCAAGTAAAACTATAATTAAAAAGGGCCCAGCAACAGGAAAACATTATGATGCCTGTCAATATCTTCGAGGCTGGACATTTTAGAGCAGAACTTTAAACTGTAGAACTGAATTTTGAGGAAACAGATTCCTTAAAGTGTGCTTCAAATTTCAAATTCTTTTCTATTACAGGTCAGTGCATACTAATGCATACTAACTGATTGTAATGGCAAACACGTGACAAAGAGAGAGAGAGTTGCTGGGAAGGTCATAAGTGTGGGCACTGGTTGCAAAGTTACTTTTTCATCACTGTTGTAACTGCAAATAGTCACTGTCTGAGGCAGCCACTAAACAAGGACTACTTGTACTGATTTATATTTTTGACTAAAATATAAATAAGACTTAGTCAATAAAACCTACAGAATACAGTCTACAAAATAGAACATGCAAAATAAGGCATACGAGGTGAAAAATGTACAATCATGCTTGCCCTATCTTGCTATCAGTAATGTGTAAGTTTTACAAGCTCCAAAAACAAACTTTGCAATGGCGAGAGTTACACTTGGGTCCTTATCCACGTGTAAAAATTGAAAATAAAATGCTTCTGTCCTTCCTAGAAATGGGCTTAGAAGCAGCATTAATAATTTCTTACATATGTCCCAATAGAAATTACAATACAGTATTACATGAGAATATGTAATAAAGGGCTTAAGATGGCTCAGGTTGGAAAACAGGAGTCTTGAATTGAAACTGGAAAACACAGGCACGTGATGCATTTGCAGTGGGCTAGAAGTAGGAACAGGAGGACAGCATCATCTGTTCCTGCACTCAGAAAGCAGTGAGTGGCCTGTATTGATGATGGGCCAACAAAAATGCAGATCTAGAGTCACTAAAAGTAAAGAGTAGACACTCAAACATCACCAAAAAAGGGTTAAAAAGGGGGCTGATTTGCATAAAATGTGCACATACAGGTAGTCCTTGTTTAGCAACCACAATTGGGACTGGCAACTCAGTCGTTAAGTGAAGCGATCACTAAGTGAAAAATCACATTACTGCAACTGTGCTTACGAGTTTATTTCAACTTTCCTTTGCTGTAGAGCATCAGAAGGATATGACCCTAGCAGCTGGGTGAGCTCAAACGGTGGGGAAGTTTTCCAGAACTTGACTCGCAAGGAAGCTGGGTAACAGGCAAAACTTATAGCCCTTTTTCCCCACTTCTCTACCCTTTGGAATGCTCACCCCACCGCTGGGGTAATTAGCAAGAAGAGAATTAATGTTTGTATTTACATTCATTGGAGAGGAAGAGATTACAAGAGCGTAAGCAGGACACAGTGGGGAATACACATCAAAAGGAATGAGCTGGCATCGGCTGTTTGCCTAGTGCATCACAGCTGTGAGCCACTAGATGCTTAGGAGGCAACAAAAGCCTTTAGTGTGAAACTGATTAGGGTCTTGTCAGTGTCAGGCAGCAGCACAAGGCACCAGAGGGTTCTAATCAGCTAATTAAGGTCACAGATCTGAGCTTGTTAATTTGCAGTTAGCACTTTTTAGGGATGCACTAACCTGGGGAGAAAAGCAGCTCAGGAAGATATCACTTGTTAAGGCAATCTCTCTGCTCTGCAAGAGGGGGAAAAGAAAGCAAACAGGTCAAGCACAGGACAACACATACTAACTGACTGTAATGGCAAACACATGACTGAGAGAGAGAATGAGAGAGAGAGAGACGCTGGGAAGGTCATAAATGTGGGCACTGGTCACAAAGTCACTTTTTCTTCACTGTTGTAACTGCAAATGGTCACTGTCTGAGACAGTCACTAAAGAAGGACTACCTGTACTGATTTATATTTTTATGTGGTCATTTTAAGAATGACTGTGATGTAAGGAGAAACACCATATTCCATCCCCCTAGTTGGGGAGGGCTGTGAGCTTGTTCAATCCAACCTCCAAATGCTAACTGAGAATGAGCAATTTTAAGTCCTTTGCTCTCCCTTTTTCTTTAAATCAGAGAGAAGTTTTGCCGTTAGAGAAGGATCCTCAGTCAAGTTAAGCAAACGAAGCTCGGTAGCTTAGCACGTGTTTTGCTTGTCACGATTCCATCCCTAGGTTCTGTGAAAAGGGCAGACAAAGATTCCCATGGGAAGCTCTGGATCGCTTTTCCAAGTCAGGGAAGATAATCCTGAATTAGATGGTGAATGGTCTGACTTCGTTAGGTTGCCCTGCAGCTTCATATTTACTTTAACCAGGCAAAGAACTCTCTTGCATTTTTAAGAATGTTTCATTCCCCTGCAGAAATATGGAAAACTGATTCAATCAATTTTTCTACCCAGTAATTTATAGAAAACTTCTAAGGGTTAGGTGTCCAGCTCTAAAGTGCACCTTCTGCCAAATAATCTATCATACATCTACCAATTTTCCTGGCATTTTTTAGTATATGTATGCCCCTTTCAATGGACATTCACCTACCTTCCTTCCTTCCTTCCTTCCTTCCTTCCTTCCTTCCTTCCTTCCTTCCTTCCTTCCTTCCTTCCTTCCTTCCTTCCTTCCTTCCTTCCTTCCTTTCCTTCCTCTTGTATTTCTCCAGAATGTATACCCTCCTTCTTTCAACTTGTATATCTCCCACCAGTTGAGAAGGTTGTACAGCTGAAACTTCCACACTATGCAATAGATGAACATCCACTGGAGGAATTCAGTAAAGCAAATGTATAACAAATAACATCCATGGTAAAAATAATAAAAATTTACCATTAGGTAAGAATTAAATCTGAATAAAGCATATCCTAAGAATGCATCAGCATATATTAGATAGTAACAAATGGTCCAATATATATCAAGAATTCAAACTGTAGCATGAAATTGACCATCATCCTGTGATATTTTTATTTAAAAGGCTGCAAGAGACCCTACAGCCTGTTGATTATTCCTTATTGTCCGCCTTGCACGATATAACTATTCTGCCTGCGAGAAGAAAGTCAGCCATTTAATATAAGGACTCGGAAGGGAGATATTATTTCATCCTGTGCCAAGTCTGGGGCTGTTGTTGCAGGAATCAAATAGTTGTTCGGTTTCTGCACATGATAAATTGTAATTAAACCTTTTGCTGGCAGTCAGTAGTATCCACTGCTTTGTCTTTTCCACAGCCAGAAACGTTTGAGCAGAACTTGCCATAAACCAAATACCAGTCAGCCATCCCATCAATTGCCAGTCCATTTTTAATAAGGGCTTTCAGGATCAGTTGATGTCTGCTGGCAATTGCAGACAAGCCTAATGAGCATTGTTGCATTTTTTTCCTGCTGGCTCCAATTCTTGCTCTTTCGAATCCTTTGGGCTTCACTGCGCTTTGAGGCCTGAGGCCAAAGACCAGAATTCCTTAATTGAATTAAATCTATCTTGGAATATTTCCACCAAAGCCATCGTCCCTTCTCCAAACAGGAAAATGTAGGCCTCACACACCACAGCCAAGTTTCTCCTTTAGAAACCTCCACCAATCTATGGAGAGAGATTATAGATGAGACATAGGATGATGGAGGAATTTAGAATACTTTTAAAAAGTGTATAGCAGGCTAAAATAGCAGGCTAAAATAAATGATCATCATGATTATTATTTAGTTTCCAAAATCTCTAGGTTAGATTTAAATTAGTTCTTAGCAAGCTTATATTAAATTTCTGGCATGGGTGTTATTTAAATTTCCGTATATACTTATGAATAGGCCAAGAATTTTAGGTGCCAAAATACACCCCAAAAATTGGGTTCAGCTTATCTGCAGATGGGCTTATCCATGAATATATACCATAATACTTTTTTTTAAGTACCCATATATCCCATGTATTCGTGTAGATAAGCCCATCCACAGATAAGCTGATCCTCAAATTTTAACCAAAATACCATGAAAAATGGATAATCCATGGATTATACCCATGGATAAGCCAACTATGAAAATTAAAACATACAAAAATGTTGAAGGTTGGCTTATCCACGGATGGGCTTATCCATGAGAATATACGGTAGGCAACGATAAATTCTAATCATGTCAGCCCTTCAAGGTCAGGGAATAGACACTGCAAAAACTATTGGAATTCTGCTTTATTGTTGCAAGGTAACAATAACAGAATCTTGAAAGCCTGACTGAGTTTCCTTCTGCTTCCTCTTACACCAAAGAAAATCAAGGAAGGGTTATCTTGAGTTTCTTTCTCACCTCCTCTTCCAGAGCTAAGCTGATGTTTATATAATGGTTTTTGCATTCCTTCTTCAAGGCTGTCTCTGTACTCCTCCACAAATGATACAAGTAATTGGGGAAGCCTTCTCTTTTTCATTTTTGATTTTGTAAGGAA
This sequence comes from Python bivittatus, assembly GCF_059951505.1. Lineage (NCBI taxonomy): Eukaryota > Metazoa > Chordata > Lepidosauria > Squamata > Pythonidae > Python > Python bivittatus. The sequence goes on along the minus strand of NW_028277034.1, from coordinate 38,941,786 downwards.
GATTAATTTGCAATATTGATTGAGGGGCCCAAACCTGAAGAGTGGATTTGGGTTGGTATAAATGGGGCCTCCACAGGGGGAAGGTGGGCCTGGGGTGCCTGGGTGGGCCAATGTTGTGGGTCACTCATATAGCTTTGGTATGGCTATTGCTGGTTCTGAACCAGTACTGCTGAGTTTTATAGAAAAAATTAACAGTTGGTTCATCATGTAACCCATACTGAACTGGCTAGGAAATACCCCTTATCTCTAGCTAATTTTCTGGAAGGTAAAGGTACAGTATTATGTATCTGATAATGTTTAGTAGTCGTATGCTGGAATTTTAGATTTAATTTGACGGATCAAGTCTATTCAAACAATTGATTCATTGAGTCAGCTTGATTTGAGTCACCTGAATAATTGAATCAAGTTGGCTAGATTCAAATAATGAAATAATCAGTTCAATACAAGAAAAAAGTATATTTTGCATGCAGCAAATTTAGTGTATTCATTGTATCAAAATCTCCTCTTCATTTGTAGCAGACCATTGCCATCTTGCGGTTTGCTTAAAGTATTGTCTTGTGGGGGGTTACTTTCTTAATTAATTTGTTGGCTGCTCAGTTACCATGACCTTGAAAACTCTGCAATAATCTGTTTCCATGTTAAATGCCTGCATTTTAATATCTTCTGTAAGACTGATTGTGGAGAAAACAAGATCCACATCCACTAGTCACCATCATTCTATGCTACATAGTCAGGAATAGCACTACAGTTATTATTTCAGTTTTTGTGTTTGGACCTTTTAATCACCAGAAAGGCAACAGTGGGTAAAAGATCCCCAACTCTCTCACACACACTAGGGTTAAGAGGTAAAAATTAGGTAAGGTGCCCTTTAGAGGATAAGATGTTGTGTAGCTACCCTGGCTTCTGCCGTCCTCCATATTTTCCCCCTCATTGGAATTGTTTGCAATTATATGTATTCTTTTGTGTATTTTAGGAACCCCCATCCATCTTGACCTTGTTTTCACATTAGATTATCCTGCCATGGAATTCTACCTAAAATTGCTCTGGGGTTATTACAACTGGGGGATTTTTAAAATCCAAATTATGAGTTTAACTATACTACGCTTTAGTTTCTTGTAAAATCAAAAACTCCACTTTGGTCACTTTTCCAATGTTCCTGTCACTTCCTTAAGTCTCCCCTTCTGCTTAATATCAAGTCATAGATAACTTATCCTTTTGTCCCTTTCTCCATCCTCTGATAAAGAAAATTGGCACCTTGATGAAGAAAATTGTCATCACATTAAGACAAGAAGTTATTCTAAGGGCCATGGTTGTTGAGAGTTCATCTCTCAACAACTGCAGGAATACAATCCCCCATCACTAATACAGCAGCACTGCTATTATTATTACATTACCATGATTAAATTTTTACAGTTTCCAGCAACAGTTGGTTGCTAAGTAATTACTGTAAAAATTTAATAGTGAAGTGTTAAACTATTTTTCCCTTAAGGGAAGATTTAAGGCAAATGGTTATTTATATTTTTATTTATACCAAAATTAGTTATGCACCATTAGTCCATGTTGAAAGATATTAATTGCAACATGGACATTTGTACAATTTTACACAGTCCTTTATTTAAGGAATCCTCTAATTGTAAGCCTAATTCACATTCATTTAAAACATAAGGAACCATGAGAACAGAAATGAGGACTATGAAATTGCCCAACAAGATTTAATACCTGGACAGTTTATACCGAGTATGGTTATAGATTTCAAGATAGAAATCACCAACCAAAGTTTGCACTCTATATGCAATTTTACTGAAGTATTTGTCCTTTCCTCTCCTATTTGATGATGGATTTCCTCTTCTTCTGCAAGAGAGGGCAACCTTAGGGGGATATTAATTATAACCAAAACTTTAAAACTCATCTATTTTTATTACAGCATGGTGCTGTCCTTGTTAGTGTATCCAACATTACTACCCTTTAAAAACCGATTGGCATTATGAACAAATCAAGAGTCCATCAAGCAAACTCTCACATGTGAAACTCCAGTCTTGTACCTGCTTTCTTTTCAAGAATCTGAATGAGATTTTTTTTCTTTCAATGATAGTATGGGTTGTCTTCTAGCATTTCCTTTATTAAGCCAAGAGATCAAAACATACAAGCCCTGAGCATGTATGTATGTACACACACACACACACAATTTTTTAAGAGTTTGGATAATTATTTGCAATTCGAATAGTAAATATCATTTCAAGCAATCAACCCCAAAGTAAACTTTAGCGCAAGTATATCTATAAACCTACCACAAACCATACTTTTGACCCATTCCTGTGGAATCTATCTACCTACCTACCTATATCTATCACAGCATGCTTTTTCTAAAGCTTAGTCAATGTTGCAAATGTCATTTGGGAGTCCAGACATGCTACCAGCATTTAGCTCATTTCAATTAAAAAAAAAAAGTCTAATTAGCATGCCAGCTGTTAAAATGTATGCTACCAACCGAGTCCTTCTGCCAGCCTTAAGGAAAGGAACCTTACTTACTACACAATTTGCTATCAATGGAGCCATTGTATTTAAAAATAGCTTTTTGTTTAGTTGTGGGCCACAGCCAAAGAAACAATTACTGTAGTAAGTCAGTCTTACAAAATTTCATTTGCCTTCTTGAAAAGGAGGCTTGTTTTGGTGCCTTTATGCCATTTCTTGAAAGGCAGCTAAAAACTTGCTCCATTACTCACTTAGCATTCTTACCTTTGACAAAGGGAGACAAATAGAATCTGCGTATGAGCAGTGAAACCATTCATGTGAACTTTATAAGAATAGGACCAGGATGACATTCGGCCAAACTGTATTCTGCTTCCAGTTGCTGAAATTAAATCCAAAAGCCCTGATGCCAGGAATGGGCAATTGTGCAACAGGTGTCATACTACAGCTGCAAAAGCGTTATCCTGCTCCTTGACAAATGAGTTGGAATGACTAGATATGCTCTACTTGTAGGGAAACCTCTGTTCTAACACCAGGTTATCACCCATGCCACTTTTTAAATGTATTTAGTATAGTCTTCTCCTGCTTGGTGTCCTTCATGATCAGTTAAGACTAATAGCCATATAACTTAGGAATTCTGGCAGTTTTAGTAAAGTTAATAAATAATCCATCTTTGGCTTAAGATGTTTGCAATTTTCACTTCTGTATCAGAAACCAAAGAAATTGCCATTTAATATTAGGAATCGTACTTTATTTTACAGGGCTTATAAGCTGCTCCAACTGAAGAAGACTCTTACATTTGATGCACCTAAGCTGTAAAGATTTTATACAATCTAGTATGGTATGATGATGTTATAAAACAGGATCAATGCACTCACCTTGGTTTGATATTTCAGTATAATATTAGGCTAGAGAGAAATTTATCCAAGTAGCCATTGAATATTTGCAACTTTTCGAGCTAATTGATAGAAATGCCCTAATGAAGCCTGATACATCTGTACAAGATATAGTGCATCCCCAATCTGAAATTCAATAGGTTACTAATCCATCCACATCACTTCCTAGAGATGGAACATTTTAAAAAATTCAATCGTCTTAAATGTAACATGACGTGTGTTTTTATCATCTTTTTTCCATATTAGTCTATAACCTGGTTTAGAGTCAACAAACTATCTTTTCCATGTATCTTAAGATCACCTCTGGGGACTGTGCTATGTAAATCAGTTCCATACATTGAAGCGCGGCTGCTAAGTCTTTCCTATACTTACTTAGAGGAACCATTCTTAGAGCTCAAGGATCCTTAGATCCTGTAACTTGATGTGTTCTAGGTGACCAAGCTCTTCCAGGTTCTTAGCATGTGGTTAAAATAAATTACTTTTTACAGCCTTTAGCATAAAAACAGAAACACGTTTTGCACATGTGTCCTGTGGCTGACCAACATTTTCAATTCACAGTAGAAAGAGAGGCTGCATAGACAAGCCAGCTCTTCCTATTTGCTTTCTGGAGTGGCACAACCACTTGCTTGCCAAGTGTGAGCCACAAACTAACAAGCTCACTGCTCTGACCTTAATAAGTTAATTGCTAACCACTTTAACCTCCAGCATACAGCTTGCACCTTGCTGTTAGAGGTCTAACAAGGCAAACAGCCTGCATTATTCTGTAACTTTCTTTGTGGATTTGCCATTGTCTATGTGCTCATGTGTGTGTGTGTGTATACACGCACACACACACACACATCAAATGGTGCTGTGATGAAATTTTCTTCTGCATTTTCCCATTCAGTATGATGAAAGATCGTTTGCTTCTGAATTTTTTTCAACATTGCAGGGTATTTTTTTTTTAAAAGAATGTTCATGGATAGATTGTGGTGTTTCTACATTTATTTAGTTATAAGGGGTCCAAGAGGTATTGTGTATATTACTTTTTCTGTTATACAACCATCGCTCCAGTAGTCTGTAGTCTCCATGGCTTCAAATACTTCAGTCACATTCAGTCACATAGCTCCCATTTTCTCTTCTGTTCCTTCACCTCCATCAAACACTTGTTAAGACATTATGTGAAAACTCTTCCACCTGATTTTTTTCAGATCAGAAAGTGTGGATAGCCAGGGAGGCTTCAGAGAGATGGGAAAATATGTAACAGAAAGTAACAGTAACAGTAGTAATGTCTTCTACCACTACTAATAATCTATTAACTCAAAAACATCAGACAGGAATTCTAGAGAAATTCTCAAGCATCCTGAGAATATAGTAAAAAAGAAGCCTCTTTCACATGGTGGAGAAAATATTTGAGAAATAGCAGAGCAAATTCTGACATAGCATTAATCTCACAAGATATGCAGAGTAGGTAAAGATTTCATGGGCCAGTTGTGTTGTGCACCTATGGATGTCCATCTTGTATTTCTATAAACCGGGCTTAAGGCTACACCTTGTGTTTTATAACTGAGCAGGGATATAAAAATAGATTTTTTACATCTAAGCACATCATTCAGTCCACAACACCATCCTGGCCCATCCTTAGACTCGTTAATGTTTCATAAATGTAAAGAACCAAAAGGAATTATTTGGCTTAAATTTTCTTCCCTTCTTCACTTGTGACAGTTTAAAAGATTTTGAATTCTTCCTTTATTCCAAAACTTCTATTCTCTGAAAAGACGGCTGCCAAAGGTTTACAATTCTTGGCACATCTCCTTAGAGAGCTACAATTATGGAATCCTTATCCTTTAGCTTCAGGCTCAGCACAATGTCTGTGTATGAAGGGAAAAAATAGCTCCCATTTTCTCTTCTGTTCCTTCACCTCCATCAAACACTTGTTAATTATTACCTTTGTCTCAAAAGGGAGAAAAAAGGAAAACATTTAGCAAGGAGTGCATGCAGCTGAAATGATTCATTCTCTTAGAGTGTGAAGTTCTGTCGACTATATAGGCTTTTCCATATCAAAAATATCAGCATGCTGTACTTTCTATGCAACAGGCACTGTGTGAAAAATACTGCTGAGCACAATGTGAACTGCATATTTTGAAAGCATGTTTCAAATCTCTTTGCACAACAATTGTGGGATGAAATAGGCAGGAATAAATAGTATCTTAAAAATCAGGTGAAGAAAGGATGCTGTTTAGAATAAAGAGCCCACAGCCCATAGATCTGAATGCAGAAAGTCTCAGGTTCAGTTCCCACAGAGTTCCTGAAAGTCCAGAAAACTGCTGCCAGTCAGAACAAGCAATATTGGGCCAGATAAGACAAATACATTTTTCTGGACACATATATCAGGGACAATGCTATTTGCAAAACATTGAGCAGCCTGCTTTATGAAAAACAACATTTCTAAATCCATCATTTAGACAACTCGATCATTGTGGCCTGCTAACTATAGTTTATACATCAGCCAAGCCATTATGGCTTGTTCTAAATATGACCAAAACAAATAATGGCTTAGTTTGATTTTTATGGACTCATATGAAGAAAATGGATTAAGGCTATGGAAAAGTTAAGGTGTACTGGAGAACCGCTAGCCATAGAACTCCACAGGTTTGAAGGAAAAGCTGTTTTTAGTAGAGTGAAGCCAATTTGTTGCACCAAATAACTTAGGGAAAACTCCGAAACATAAAGGCCAGATCTAGAAAATTCTACAATCCTGAACATGTAGAGTTACCAAACTGAGAGCCACAAAAACCCTGTGAAACATCTGAGTTATTACATTTTGAGTGGCGTTACTATGTGCCACTCTTTAATAGTCCTTGTAAGCAACTTGCTTACCAGCTGTGTGCCAGAACCTACCAGGTTTAGTATAAAAGAGTAATTTCTAAAGTGGCCTGTATACCCTGCATCAGGAGATTACCGACAAATCTTAGAGTGCGTTCTAAATCACTGGATCAGATGGGAGGCACAATATTTCTTCTTATCTGTGAGTTCCTGGATTACTTATTTAAGATGCTTTCATGTCCCATGGAAAAAGAAGTTGCTTGCTTTTTATCTGGAACAGCTGATGCAAACATGGTAGCAAAGCATGTTCTTTTTAAGATTTCTATATGTTCTAGGACACCTCAGAGAGATAAAGCAACACCAGATCGTATTAAGCCATACCACACTGGAATCAGAGGGAAAACTTAGCTTTTCCATTACATATTCGGTTAAATGTATTGTCAGTATACTATAGCAGAGTAGGTATAACCTTTTTAAGTAACATCATAAAGCTGGTCTTACCCTATATGCTGTAATTAACCTATAGCCTTTCATGGTTTAACACTATGAATGTTTCCTTCTATATGTTCCTACCCAACCCCTAAAATTAGCCCCGAGGCCCTGCCTGAGTACCTTTCCACCCAGAGGTGTGGCAGGTGACTATCCTCAAATCATTCCTAGCAGACAATTAATACCTGCATTAAAATCTTTCCCACACAAGGCAAAAATGTTCTTCCAAACTTTTTAATATGTTTTGTATGTTACTTTAAATGTGTAAATGATGGAACCATTTAAACTGCTGCCTGTTGTTCTTCTTGTTCCAATATTGTAATTTAATTTCTTTTTTTTTTTAATTAAGGTTTTAGGCTTTTTGTAAGTCTGAAGGGTTGTGTGTATTTGGACAGACATAGCATAATTTCAAGTTTGTTTTGAATATACCAAACTATCCTTTAGAACTTTATGCTACCACCCAGGTTTGATCTTACAGCAATATTACCTGAGGGACCGCCTCGCCCCCACAATTTCAACCCGTCCCACCTGATCTCACAGAGAGGGCGTGCTCCGGACCCCCTCGGCAAAAGAACTCTGACTAGCGGGGTCCAGAAGGCGGGCCTTCTCTGCTGTAGCCCCCACCCTTTGGAACATCTTGCCCCCGGAGGTAAGACACGTCCCCTCACTTCCGGCCTTTCGGAGGGATTTGAAGACCTGGCTCTGCCATCTGGCCTGGGGCGGGGAGGGAGGTTGCCAGAAATGGGGTTGGCTAGCCCCCTAGAGGCCTGGTGTTGCTTCCATCGGCCTCTTGGATTTTTTCTCTTCCTTCTATTTGTGTAAATGTGTCTTTCTTTTTATTAATGTTAATTATGTATTTATTGTTTTAATTTGATGTAAACCACCCAGAGTCCCCCATTGCGGGGAGATGGGCGGGGATAAGTCTATTAAATAAATAAATAAAATAAATATTGTCACCTCTCTTATTTGTTCTCTTCCTAGTCGTACAGTAACTACTGTGGTGCAATATTGTCTACATCCCATTTACTCAGGGGACAAGATAATCATGAACAAGTAGAACTATATTTAACTATAACACAGTAAGAACAAATATTACTGGATATAAATTGCTTCTCCTTAATGCCATACTTAATTACAAAATGAATTACTATAATTACAGAAGGGATTACTATAGTCTCTTTTTATTCTTTTCAACCCAAAAGAATATTGGAAAGAAATGATGTAAAGGGGCCCAGGACCCTGTCTGTCCATCTGTCAGCAGGAGAACTTTCTGAAAACAAAACAGCAGGAGCCAGATTTGCTGCGGCAGGAGAAGCTGGCCAAAGAAAGTTCAGAAATCCGCCATGGATTGGACTGCTGTTGATTCCTCCATTTTAAGCTCCTGCTCTCTTCCCAGTCACATGACCCAGGGCCAAGACATGCAGTCAACCCATACTTCCCAAGGCACAGGTACAAATACAGAGGTGGCATGAGAGCAGAGCAGAAGCACATACACAGAAAGAACACACATACACAAGTGACATGTATGAAGCCCCCTGATTTTCCCTGGGGAGAAAGTACACATCCACCCACACATTCACATACCACAGAAGTAAACACAGATGTTTCCTATGCCCACTGCTGGTAAAGGCTTGGGAAAAAAAGTCTAGAAGCTACACTCTGCATACTTTTCTTATTTCACGTTTGTTTGCCTCTTTTTCTTCCTTTTTTATTCAGTACAACTGTCCACTGCCCCTTTCTTGTCTTACCCTCTCTCCAAGTTCTACATTTCTTGTAAAGAAATGGCCAATAAACCTTTAACCAGAAATGTATTCCAGCACATGGGCCTGCCCCAGGTAAGGAGGACTGTCCTCACCGGCAAATACCAAAATGCCCCTCCTTTATTATCCATGCACCCAGTCCTTATTTTCAAATCCCAGAGGCTTATCAGACTGCTTGGAATTGACAGGCTTGAAATCCTAATAATTTTCTAACCATTTAAAGGAGTTAGCATTCTAAACAACAAATGATTTTTTTAACACAGAGCAAAATAAGTTGATAAGCTTTATGAGTTTTAAAGTCAAACTTCTTCAGTGCAATATTGCAGATAACCAGGATAAGGCAAGGTGTGCTGAAAGTGTAGAAGATATTATGGTTGCTTGGACAATAGGCACTTTTCATGACACCACATTATTGCAAACATTCTGATTCTTGATAATGAAGCTTAATATTCTATCATTACAAGTTGGTGTATTCAGAGTGGCTATCTGCCATAATTATAAGAAAATGCTAATAGAAACTTTAGAAGTATATCATGAAGCATATAGTTTAGTTGCCCCCATTCCAGGCCACAGACCAGTTGAATCACAGTCTGTGCCTTCTTTTTCTGATTTAGAGAGGTAAATGTCAATCCTTATATAGCACAACTGTGTAACAGGGAGTTACCAGCAGGTTGGAAGAATTCCAAGGCTTGTATCCCCTTCCCCGCAAAAAATCAGAGCAAAAAGGATTATGGGGGAAAAAACCCCACCCTATACTTAGTCTTTAATATAGAATTAAGGATGTTCCTGCACCATAAAATGGTAAGTATAGCCCACACTACATTTTTGTTGCCCAAACTACCTATGTTTGCTTTTGAGAGGCAATACTTTTTTAGGAGCAAGCAATGTATAACAAGACGATGAGCACAAGTTTCTATTTTCCTACTTCAGGGAGCCTACTCCCAAGACCTTTAGAATTTATATTTCTGAGTCAACTATTTTTAGAGTCATTTCTAATTGCGTGGATATATACTACATGTGAAAGTGAACGAGATTTGACTGCATATCTTGACACTAAAAACATTAAAGAGTTACTCACTGATTTTATATCAGCATCCCTCTGGTAGAGCTGCTCCAGATGTTCCAGTTTTCCCCAAACATTTGAGTCATTGATGAAAAACTCTGCTGGCTGTACCAAATTCTGTATGTGTAAATTGATTAAAAACTGAAAGACTGGGATTTCAGGAAGAATGCAACTAGTATCATGCACAAAGAAAGGACTTGGAACTTGCCTTCCAGTAACAGTAACCCGCCCAGAGTTACTATTGTGGGGGAGATGGGCAGGGGAGAAATCCAATAAATAAATTTTAAAATTTTTTAAAAAACAGGACATCTCTATATTACATGGCAAATTGCTGCTAACTTGGAGAGAACTCTCAGAAGCAATTGTCACTATTAAAATATATCAGAAAATAAAAGAAAATCTTACCAGACCTTTAGTGTGCATAAAACTTGGATTATGACATTAGTAAGATGAGACATTGCTGAATTCTTCCTATGGTAATTAATTCAAGTAGGGCAAAGAGAAAACTGTGACTTCAGGCTTCATCCTAAACTTCATAGTTTGCAAGCCCTCTATTCAAGAGCTGAATCCTGAATGGTCAGTTGTTAGCTGGAGAACTTGGGTTTTCATCCCCATTGCTCAAGTCAACCTCTAACAATCCTGAAGAATAAGACGGGACTGACCCCAAGACATCCAATGAGCTTCCAGGGTATATAGACATTTGAAACTAAGTCTTACTAGTCAAATTGCTTGATGTCTAAAAATAAAATCTGAACCTGCAAAGTCAGACTTAGCAGAGTATGCAGACTATCATACAATAGCCTTTATTTCCCATGCTAGCAAAATCATACTTAAGATAATCCAACAGAGTTTAGAGCTCTACAAGGAAAAAGAGATGACCGATGTTCAAGCTGGCTTTAGAAAAGGCTGAGGAACACGAGACATTATTGCTGATGCACTGGATAGTTGAGAAAGCCAACAAATACCAAAAAGAAGTCAGTATGTGCTTCATTGATTATAGAAAGGCCTTTGATTGTGTTGATCATATCAAGCTGTGGAAAGTCCTCAGAAAAATGGGAGTCCCAGAACATTTCATTGTCCTCATGAGAAACTTATATAAAGGTCAGGAAGCAACATTACGGACAGAACATGGTGAAACAGACTGGATCCTCGTTGGCAAAGGAGTGAGACAAGGCTGTATACTCTCCAATTATTTATAAGCCTATATGCTGAATATATATTAATGGAAGCTAGATTAGAAGAAGATGAGTGTGGTTTTAAAACTGGAGGAAGAAACATCAATAACCTGCACTATGCTGATGATATTACCCTGATAGCCAAAAATGTAAAGTATCTGCAAGCCTTAGTAATAAAAGTCAAAGAGCAAAGTGGAAAAAATGGGACTAAAATTAAATACAAAGAAGACCAAACTAATGACAACAGGCAGAACTACCAGCCTTAGAACTGACAATGAAGATATCAAAGTGGTGGATAACTTCTGCCTTTTAGGATCAACCATCAATAGTAAAGAAACAAACAGTTGAATAATACGCTGCAGGCTAGCACTTGGTACAGCAACAATGAAGACCTTGGAAAAGTTATTTAAATGCTGTGATGTGTCTACACTTACAAAGATCAGAATCGTGCACGCCATGGTATTCCATGTGATACTATGGAAGTGAAAGTTAGACTTTGAAGAAACAAGATAGAAAGAGTATTGATGCTTTTGAACTTTGGTGTTGGAGAAGACTCCTGAGAATATTGTGGACATCCAAGAAAACAAATAAATAGATCATCAAACAAATCAACCCTCACTGGAGTTCTCACTGGAGGCACAAATGACCAGGTTGAAATTATCCTACTTTGGACACATTATGCAAAGACCTGGCTCTCTGGCGAAGGCTTTAACAGTGGGAAAGGAGGAAGGAAAGAGAAGAAGAGGATGACCAGCAGCAAGGTAGATAGACCCAGTTACAGTAGCCATGAGTGCACCATGGAGTTGCTGAAGGACCAAGTTAGGGACAGATCATCATGGAGAAAATTTATCTATGTGGTTGCTAAGAGTCAACAACAACTTGATGGTATGCAATCAATCAATCAGAAATACATATTGGGCTTGCTTCTTGTTTCTTTTCTTTTTTTACTTAAACCTTAGCTCTGCCATTCGGAGCCTGGTTCAAAAAACATGTTTTAAATTAAAAATGTCTGAGTTCATAGCATTTCCAAGCAAAATCTATTCCTGGTGATGTCAAGTTATTTATTCCTACAGTTAGATTTAACCTGGTGAAATCATTTTGTCATTGTTGTTAAATCACTGGAAGGTGACAAAAATCTTTGTCAATCTATTATAAGTCACCAGAGATCTAGTAGATCCCAATCTTCTTTGATCTATTCCTTCCCTAAGTCTGTTTCCTATGTTCTATTTCAAGTAAGCTGTCAAATACACAGTGCTGCTGCATGGCAGCTGTCAGATACCATCAAATGCTGACAACTATGATGTGTCACCTGCCAAATATTGTCAAATAGTAACAGCTGTACTTCAGATATGATCACATCTTAACTGCTGCTCCAGGACAGTTGTCAGATACTGTCAAATTCTATTTACAACTGGGGAAAAAAATATCAAATGGTAACATTGACTGTTTAACCAGTTGCTTAATTCCTGTACCATTAAAATTTGCATAGGAGAAGGTTGAGCCAGCAATACATTTTAACTCTAGTTTGGATACTAGGAAGATACCTGAAGCCACACTTAAAGTAAGGCCCTTTAATTGTCTTTTCACTCTTTCCAAACATTGTCTTTTATTGAAATGTTCAGTGTAACTGTGGAAGCTGCATTTTCATAGCTTCATCCATGCCCAGAAAAACAGAAGCAGAAGTTGTAGCGCCAATTTATCAATTTGCAAATAAATGCAGCACCGTGCCCACTTCTTTCCTGCTCCTTGGCTTGAAAAAGTTCTACAGCTGTAGGAATCTGCAGACTTTAGGCCACTTCCAAAGGTTGAGGCCTAAAAGCTTTGACCATTTGGGTTCATGCAACTGGAGACTGAAGTAAACTCATGTCTTGTCCTGCAATCAGTTACAGAATAGTTGAAGACGGCCCTTAATAAGGATGGATAGGATGGATAATTTATGGGGAAGCTCGGATATTTCAAGGTGAAGACAGAATTGGGCAATCCATTTAAAATCAAGGCTTTAATGTTGTAAAGATTTTTAGAAGCTGATGGCCTAAAAGTAGGCAGTAGGTGTCAGTAGGACTACCAGATATGAACTCAAAAAATCCAGATGACTACCGGATGGCTACAGGAAAAGATACAGAAAACTCTTTAATGTTCTGTTGCCCTCTAGTGATCATGGGGTTAGGGTTTTTAACTCTAATCTAATAGACCTAAAGACACATGTAAAATAAAGACAGGGAGAAAGGAGGTGTATAGTGATAACATAAAGTACTATAATGAATATTAAAACTTTTTATTCTGTGCTTTATGTTATGATTTATGCCTTACCAAAATACTATTAGTACTAATTTAAGCAGCTAATTATATGCATAAAGTTCTACATCCAGGTTGTACAATTTTCTTATAAGTAAGGGCTGAATTTTAAAACAAAATGCCCTCCAGAGGCTTATGCTGTTGAAGTGAGCAAGACTGGACAAACCTTTGCATTATTTGGGGCATGAGGTTAATGGAAACAATAAAAGGTATACTGTAAGTCTTACACAGATTAGCATTTTCCCTTTTAAACTCCTAGCCATACCAGAAAAAATAGTTAATTAGGTGTTTGGGGTGTGGTTGAAGGGGTAAAATGAGTATGTCAAGCGTCTGCTAGTTATTTTGCTTCTTAAACCAAAACCTCCAAAACATCTCAGAATGTAACTTTTCATTGTATGTGTGGCAGTAGACTAGCACTATCTCATTTATTGGCATGTGTGAACAATTTGTTCCATGTATTAATATATACATTACATATTTTAATATACACAAAGTATAAAAGTTTTAATAAATACAAAGACTATTTCAAAATATTTTATTATACTAGTTTATATGGACTTTGTACCCCTCTAGAGCAGTATTTCTCAATCTCAGAGCCTTTAAGATGTGTGGACTACAACTCCCAGAATTCCCCAACCAACACTGCTCTAGATTGTGCACAAGTCAAACCTAAATTGTCATCGGATGATAATTAAACCAGCATTAAAATGAAACAGGCACGGTTTTCAGTTTCACTGATTAAAACTTTGAAATTGCTCTCAAGTACGCTCAGATGCACAGAGGCTACTGAAGAGACTTTCCTTTAGTTCCTAAACTCTGTCGCAATTGTTCTGCTATCAGTGAGTGAAGGAATCAGGTATTATGTTCCATATGCAAATTGCTTTTACAGCTAATCACTGAAAAGCAGTTGTTTTGCTTCTTTCAGATACATTTATTTGGTCCTAATTTATTGGTTTATGTAAATACATCCCCATAAACAATTTTAAGTAATGGCATTCATAATCAGCTTGTTTATAATTGCCTCCCCCACAATTTCATTTGTTTTTCAAACATTATTATTCTCCATATGCTTGTTCACTGGACCAAGCGAACAAGCAGGAGGAAAGAAGTCTCCAAAATGGAGACTTTTCACCAAAAGGTTCATAGTTAACTCAGATGAAGGAGACAAAGCTGTCAATCAGGCAGATCACAACTTTGACCGAACTGCTGGTAGTGTAGCAACTATTCTGTCCTGGGTTGGGATTACAGATTGCAAAATTCATTTCCAAAAAGTGTAATGCACTGCCAGAAAATGGTCAGTTAGCCAGTCCAGAATTCAGAAGCCCAAGGTGTGAGATTCCTAGTCAAAACTACAGAAAGCAAAGACAAATGAATGAAGATCAAGGTCCAGACAGGAAAGAGTTAGTACATTAGAGTATCTGTCAATTAGGGTACAAGGCTAACCAGTCGCACAGGTCTGTGAGTGCTAGGTATTCCTTCTCACTATGAGCTACTCTGAAGCACAGCTTCTTAATAAAAGCCAAAGCTACCCCACCTTTACTCACCTGATGTTTATTAAAATTCACCTGGCTGCAGAGCATCCAGGTGCCTTGAGTTAATAGCATAAGTCAGCTGGTACTTATCAAGCCTGATCATGCTAGACTTCTCTTAAGGGCATGGGAAGAAATGGAGCCTGAATAATTTTAATGGCATGGTATAGTGTTTTTGTTTCTGAAACTTCCTCCCTGTTTTTACAGTAAAGACATAAAATAGAAAGAAGATAATAGAGGGGCCTTGTATGTTACTGGCTGATAAAATCTTGAATGTTTGTCATTATTTTTAATAGGATTGTTTTTGAAAATATTGTAATCTGAATTCTTACCAGGTGTTGGAGCTTCTTCGTTGAATAGAACAGATAAATTAGGAATTCTATATTATTTGGTCCTTAGTGCTTATTTGTGTTAATATTGGATAGAAGTCTACATTCACAGAGTTGCAGCTTTTACTTCATTTACCCCCTTCCTTAACTGATGGGCACATGAGTGCTATTTTTAAAAAATGCAAACACTACAGGAAGAAAAAATCCCAATCTTGCATGCATTCACATTATTTTTCAAGTGTTTTATCATTATGCAAATGTGGACATGATGATAATCTAGGAAGCTGAAATCTCTGGCAAACTGATTGCAGTTCTAAAATTAAATCTTTGAAATTCTCACAGTTAAAATGGGATTCAGGAAATGTTGAGCTTCAAGAAGAGAGAAACAGCTGAACAATAACAGAACAGAGGAAATATGATCATCAGTGTGCCTTAATGTCCACAAATACATATTTAATTCTGAACCAGCCCTGTGGATGGAGTAACATTATGGGGAAAGTGTTCAGAACTAGCTGTTTTTACAGCTATTTATAGTTATATAAATACATTATTTATATTATATTATATATTATACATATTATACAGTTATTTAGCAATCTCTTTATCAGTTCTATTCCATCTAGTCTTTTCCTTTCCTGACAACTCAGTAATTCCCCATAGCAGAGCCCTATGGTAGACAACATGGCATTCATTGGCATCAATGTATCTCCAGATATTTCTTGCCCCATCTGACTTCAATTTTCTCTGATTCTTCTAATTTTAAAAGATGTTAAATTGGAAATTGTCACTGTGTAGACCAAAGGGTCAACCTCTAACATTGTTTACCTACAAGAATGTTTCTAGGCTCCATATACAACATACACATTTTTAGAAAAACGCCAGCAGTTGTAGCCCAGTGCTTTGTTTAAATGTGCCTTCCTGCCAGAAAAAAAAAGTCAAAAGTAAGCTGGGTGGTGGAAGGTATACATGGAATAGTTGGGAGCAATTTTTTTCAGTTTGCTTCTGGTAGATGAATATTTTCTGACTGACATTCTCACTAGGGCAGCCATTTTGGGAGTAGGAAAGCACTATCCTCCATGGCAGCCATTTTATGAAATCTCTCACATGTTCTCATGCAGGAGAAGAACATTCAAGTATTTGGATGGCTATGATCTATTCCTTATTGTCCCACCAAGCAGAACAGGGAGTCTTTTGGTATAGAAAATATGATATAGGAATGCAGATTTTGGTGCAATGTTAGGAAAAAAACTTCCTAATGGTAAATACAAACAACTATCAAATAAATTACTACGGAGACCATGAGATTCCACCTGCTGGATGTGTTTAAACAGAAGTTGCATAGACTTTCTCCAGGAATGCTTGAATTTTGATTCCTGCTCTGATTAACAGTTTTTCTTGATACAGTAGCCTAAACGGCTTCTTCCAGCTCTATCAACATAAGTGGTGAATTTATCAATGGGGAAAGAGATAAGCACCCTTCACACCTTTCCCATTACACCTTTTTTCTTGCAATATATAGTTCTACCCTGAATTTTAAGCACTTTGTCTTTTGGGTGGTCTCCAAGCTGCTACAAATGATCAGTATTCAATTTAGCACTGGGTTCCCCGTGTGTGTTGAGGGCTGACTTTCAGTAGATCACAACAAGGGAGCTGCTCTGCTATGCATAAAACCCTGACCCAGAATCAGGTTGTCTACAAATGAGTTAGGACTGGAAATGGTCAGTATTGGTTCCTCGGATTGCTCACCTTCCTTTCTTGCTCTGATTTATCTCCATGGTCCACATATTCAGCGCACTTATTATGGGTCTTTCCAGTTTCCCAGCCCCTGATATGGGGCTGATGGATGCTTCATTTTAGTTGAAAGCATGTTTAGCTACTCCAGAGATTGGGAACCCTGTTTACTCTCAAGTTCATTTTAACATGCTAAGCTATGACAGGAGGATGTGACTGGCTTCATAACAGATACATTATTTCTAATGATGTCTCAGTAGATTACAGCACTATTGTCTATATGTCTATGTACACATGAATTCCACTAAACTTATTAGCCAGATGGGGTAAGTCTGAATAGGTTTGCAGCACAGTCTTACTATCTCATGTGGCCTCAAGGTTCCTAGCAGTTGTGTTGTTTTGAATAATACTGTATGTACACATAATCACTCACTGCAATAATAAGGAAGGGTGTAAAAGAATAATTAGGCACTGAAACTCTTTAAAGCTGACTTGGTAGATCAACAAAGCTAGAAGTCATTGGATTTATGTTTGTTTGATGATAGGGAGAAGGAAAGAAAGTCTCAGGTCATTTTAACCTTCCCCTGACTATTCTTTTGTATAAGAAGTGTACAGTAATCAGATTTGTTAACTGTGATTTCAGAGCATATTAACCCTCTTCATGGCATGCTAACAAGGTTTTTACATATTTGCCACCTGTACTATGAAAGTTACCTTTTTTTTAAAAAAAAATGCTGCAATCCTGAGAAGGCTAGAATTTCAGGCAGAGGTTTGCCATACCTGAGGACACTATAACTTCCTATAAAACATGCATATTCCAGTGGAAGACTCTGGTTGTAAATTTCCAACTGCATCTGCTAGGCACCAGTGCACCTTAACAGCTGCTGGTAGAAATTGATCATTATATTTACAGAAGAAAAGAAATTCTGCTGACTTTGCATCTGAGAGATCTCAGAGTTACCGTTGTCATATCCGTTAAAAAGGATATGTGAAAAGATGTTGCTGTCATGGCTTATTCAGATGGCTCCTCTTCTCTGAATAAGGATAAAAAGCAGTCTTGAGAAGTTAGAGCTTATCTCCAAGGTCTTGACAGAACTGCCTTCTACTGCCCCCTTGGGTACAGACCCCAAACTTAGACTGCAGTCACTAGATCTAAATCCCAGAGAGCACAGAACCTTGAGATGGAGAACTGCCAGACTGTTGAGAAGAATTCCTTGGGAGTAGCATTGGCTCAGAACCAGGATCAAAACCACAATCCAGTCTAGCAATATCAGCTGTGCTTGTGTGGACCAGGAGCTTCTGGGATAAAACCCTTTGCCTAGGTTCATTCAATGTCTGCAGCAATATCTGTGATAGCCTGGCCTGGAATACTCTGTGCTTGAAAGTTCTTTTGTGACCATTTGTATAACTTATTACAAATTATTTATTAGTATAAATTAATATCTACCAGAATTTTGACAACATCTGTTGCCTAACTCTCAGAGCTTTGTTATAGATATTTAGTATCTAGTTATAGATCTTTAGTATTTAGGCCTGGGTATGAAAGGGTTGCTGGCTCCTGATTTCATTCTAATTAATTCCAATCAATTATAGGACCTGCTTCAAAGGCTGTGCACTGCGTGGGGTAATATCTCTTTTTTGCTCATATTTGGACACTTGGACATCCAGCACATCATGTATAGGAATATAGGAAGCAAGCAATTGTTGCATCTACTAATACATTGTCTGCACAAAACTTGAAACACGTTTTTTTTCTCCAGGGACCACCTTTTTTGAATTCATTCTTTAGAAAAGAATCTCAAAAGGGTGTGGGCAGTGATATGGTACCATGACCAAAGAAGTCGGCTGCCTCCAAAATTAATTTTCCCTAAGGTAGATTATCATACATTTTAAAATATTTAGCTGCTTTTACAGAAAACAGGTTATATTAAGTCTTCCAAAAACTTTCATCTCACATTAAAAAAGTTTCTTAAATTGCTGTCAAATTTCAATAGCATGATGCTGAAGCCACAACATTGGAAATGTATGTAGACTGTATGATGATCATCCCTGGTCAATACTGACATTACTAAGTATTAGACAGCATTAATTGGGAAAGAGTTTGACCATACTGTCAAGCTCTTGACAATATTGACCTCATTGAGTCTGGGAGTTTTTGCATACATACAAACCATGTGTTTCACCATTTTGCTGTAACCCATGACCTCCAGAGACAGTATCCCTATATCTACTGGCATTGGAAGTTTTTATAGTGCATACCCACATACCTTCAAGATGTGCATGAAAAAAAGAAAGAAAATGGCATGTAAATTGCATACAGTGATGGGGGAGGGGTGCGGGTCAGGTTATGAATTTCCAAAGTTAATTGCACATTTCCACCAGAAATAATCTATTGAGTCTCTCTGGAGGATGATAGTAATGCTTGCCACATAATGACCACTACCAAAAGGTCTATCTTTCAGACTGGGCATTGCAGATATGTCAGAGCTTTTCTTCTTGGTAGCAATAGATGAAATGTGAAACCCAATTCTCTTAGAACCATTAGATTTCTTTGTTTACCTGCCTTCTTAAGCATATGCTTTAAACAAGCGTTTGCTATTAAGCCATTCTGGTCTTCATTTTTCAATAAAAGTCTGCTTTAGGAGGCTTTATAAATTTGCAAGGCTCTAATTACATCTCTGGAACTGTATTCAACTGGCAAAATATATTGTGTAAATAATTGTATAAATAATTCCCAACTGTTTTAGCATGCACTGCCATGCTGAACCATTTTTACCGTTTTATGTATTGCCAGATGTAATTGCTTTGATACTCCAAGACAGAGCTTATTGTGCTTCGTAGCCATATAGTCTCACCTTTTACCATTCCATTTCATTCTCGCTCTACGCTCTTGAGGTATAAGTAGTCTTGGCAACTGAGCATAATACTCTAGTAGTTCATGGAAGCTTACTGCCATAATAAATTGCTTAGCATAGAAGAAGCCAAGAACGGTTGAGTTTGCTGCAGACATTAAAAAAATCCTTGTGTTTCTCACAACTAAAACTCAGGCAGCAGATATATTTCTACTTAGAATTGAGAAAAGGAAACAGTTCTTTAAAAATGTTGCTTTCTAGCATAGGCTGCAAAATGCTTTGGGACAGGTCTTTATATGTGGTGTGTCTTTCTGTCCAGTTTCACTATTATGTAACTTTCTGTAACAGATATGCATTTTTTAGATTTTCTATATGTTTCCTGTGCCAGGGTCTAGTATGCAGTAAAAGGTGAAGTAATAGATAAGAGAATGCATATGGTAGAACTTTAAAATACAATGTATTGATCTTTTGATTCCAAGAAATAATGGAAAATTTCCTCTAAAATACAGTACATTTGGAAAGTATTCAGACCCCTTTCACTTTTTTCAATTTTGTTATGTTGCAGCCTGATACTACAATCATTCAAATTCATTTTTTTCTCATTAATCTACACTCAATACCCCATAATGACAAAGTGAAAACAGAATTTTAGAAATGTCTGTAAATTTGTTAAAAAGAAAAAACTGAAATATCACATGTACTTAAGTATTCAGACCCTTTACTCAGTACTTTGTTGAAGCACCTTTGGCAGCAATTACAGCCTCGAGTCTTTGTCGGTATGACGCAACAAGCTTTGCACACCTGGATTGGGGGATTTTCTGCCATTCTTCTTTGCAAATCCTCTCAAGTTCAATCAGGTTGGATGGGGACCATCGGTGGACAGCCATTTTCAGGTCTCTCCAGAGATATTCAATAGGGTTCCAGTCAGGGCTCTGGCTAGCCCATTCTAGGACATTCACAGAGTTGTCCCTAAGCCATTCCTGTGTTGTCTTGGCTATGTGCTTAGGATCGTTGCCATGTTGGAAGGTGAACCTTCCACCCAGTCCAAGGTCCTGAGCACTGTGGAACAGGTTTTCATTGAGGATATCTCTGTACTTTGCTCCATTCAGCTTTCCCTCAACCCTGAGCAGTCTCCCAGTCCCTGCTGCTGAAAAACACCCCCACAGCATGATGCTGCCACCACCACGCTTCACTGTTGGGATGGTATTGGGCAGGTGATGAGCAGTGCCTGCTTTCCTCCAGACATAATGTTTAGAATTGAGGCCTAACAGTTCAATCTTGGTTTCATCAGATCAGGAACTCTTGTTCCTCACAGTCTGAGAGTCCTTCAGGTGCTTTTTTGCAAACTCCAAGCAGGCTTTCATGTGTTTGCACTGAGGAGAGGCTTCCGTCTAGCCACTCTGCCATAAAGCCCAGATCGGTGGAGGGCTGCAGTGATGCTTGTCCTTCTGGAACTTTGTCCCATCTCCACATAGGATCTCTCGAGCTCAGTCAGAGTGACCATCAGGTTCTTGGTCACCTCTCTTACTGAGGTGGTTCTCCTCCAATTGCTCAGTTTGGCCAGGCAACCAGCTCTTGGAAGAGCCCTGATTGTGCCAAACTTCTTCCATTTAAGAATTATGGAGGCCACTGTGCTCTTGGGAACCTTCAGTGCAGCAGAAATTTTCTTGTAGTCTTCCCCAGATCTGTGCCTTGCAATAATCCTGTCTCTGAGCTCTGCAGGCAGATCCTTTGACCTCATGGCTTTTGCTCTGATACAGTGTACATTTTCAGCTGTGAGGCCTTCTATAGATAGGTGTGTGCCTTTCCAAATCATGCCCAGTCAATTTAATTTACCACAGGTGGACTCCAGTCAAGATGTAGAAACAGCTCAGCAACGATCAAGAGAAACGGGAGGCACCTGAGCTAAATTTCAAGTGCAAATTGCAAAGGGTCTGAATACTTATGCCAATGTGATATTTCAGTTTTTCCTTTTTCATACATTTGCAAACATTTCTAAAATTCTGTACTGAGGTATTGCATGTAGATTAATGAGAAAAAAATGAATTTGAACGATTGTAGAATCAGGCTGCAACATAACAAAATTGAAAAAAAGTAAAGGGGCTCTGAATACTTTCGGAATGCACTGCACATACTTGTAAATGAAGTTTACATTGGATTTTAGATTGTTGCTATATATAAAATTGCTTTATGTGGATTCATTCATTTGATGGGCATATAACACATTAAAATGATTAATAACATTTACCCTTTTCCAAGATGGGCCAATAACAGGTGAAGGCTCAGTCTGTCATCAGTGAACTTCTAGTTGCCATGAGAGAGGGAGCGTTACAGACCTCTGCAGTAAAGAGTGTGGTACCACCACAAAGGCGGCCTGTTATGTTCTTCATGCCCCCCACCCAATTTCAGATAGAAAAGAGATTCTTAAGCCCACCCAAGATGTTCTGACTAGACCAGTGTTTTTCAACCTTGGCAACTTGAAGATGTGTGAACTTCAACTTCCAGAATTCCCCAGCCAGCCATGCTAGACAGATTCAATTCAGGCAAGGCAGCACCTAATGCCACACCATATAGGGCTGGCTTTATAAGTCATTATCAGCACTTTGAATTGGGCCTGGAAGTCCATTGGTATGCAGGAACTTCAGGAGAGGTTGTGATGGAATGGAATTATGAAGGCCAAGCTCAGGGAGATAAACATTTTCTTAGCTCACCAGAACCGTGTGGGAGGAACAAGAGGATGAGACTGGCACCTCCCTGAGGAATTCACACTGTTGTGGCTGGAGGACTTTGGGAACTGGGGTTTTAGTCTGGGAAGATTGATGTCAGGCCTAGCCCAAGGAACTCCAAGAGACAATGCCAATTCAGTCTATGTTTATTAGCTACAACCTCTAGCAAGAATCTTCCCAGACTCCCCAGTTCCCAAAGTCCTCCAGCCACAACAGTGTGAATTCCTCAGGGAGGTGCCAGTCTCATCCTCTTGTTCCTCCCATGCGGTTCTGGTTAGCTAAGAAAATGTTTATCTGCCTGAGCTTGGCCTTCATAATTCCATTCCATCACAGAGGTGTGTATGTGTGACCACACCTGTGTTCACTTTAGGGGCAGAGTGGGGGCCTGCTTCAGCCTAACATCTGAACCCATTATGACCTTAATTAGGCCTTGAAGTCTACAAGAATGGACAGTTGATTGTTTGCTGCCATCTTGTTGCTTGCTGGAGCCAGAAAAATATCATGAGCTGGCCTTCTTCTTCTTCCCTGCAATGTGACGGAAATTATCAGTTATAGCAAATAAATGTAAAATATGGCTCTTACTTATGGAAGAGTTGTCAAGCAGCTTGTCATTTGCATGGTTTTAACAATTCTGCATGGTTAATATTTCTTTTCAATTGTTTTTATGGATACTTTGGTTGTGGACTTACGGTTTGATGTAACAGACATATAAGGCTATCCTCTCACTTCTGTTATTATACATATAGAAAAAAATTAAATTCTTGCTGTTTTAAACAGTTAATTCATTCAAGCCTCCCATTTGAAACTCAAAGTAGTTTAGATATCTTAAGAGAGACACTGACGGTTGAGGAAATACTGACCTTTGGTAGAGAGACTCCTATTTACAGTAAGAAGCCTTTAAACATCATCTTAAAAAGTGAGGTTGATCTGTACAGGCAAGGGCCTGGTTCTTTACGTGAGTTCTTGATACAGATGTACCTGCAGAAGTATCCATGGCTACATCAAAACTGCATGGTTGGCCAAAAGCATCTATCCAGGTTTGAAATTGAAAAGACAGTTGCCATCAATGCAACAGACAATGCCATTCTCGCCTAATGAAAAACTGCAGATTTTTTAAAAGGTTAACTTTAATCCAAAGTAATTACTTAAACTTCAACTTGCAAAAAAAGGGGGGGGAGAGAAAAAGCCAGTTATGAAGAATATGAGATAATTTAGAATTTCCTTCCCAAATGTCATGCAAGCTTAAAATATTTTGTGAGTTTTAGGAAGCATTCAAATAAAAAATCTTATTCCAGTATTTTTATCCTCAGAAATAACTTCATTTTTATACCAGATAGGAGCTCATGTATCAGATAGGATACTTAAGCTCAGCGAGACTTGTTTAATTTTAACCAACAGGGTTAGGCAAACCATCTTGCAGGAATTAAGAGAGGTTACTGAGAAAAGACCAGCAGCAAAACACACGTGCATCAAAGTGGTCCCATATTATCTGTACACAAACAAGTCAGTTTTAGAACCAAATTCTTTTGGCATCACTGCTCTATTAGGACATGTAGATAACATGATTAATTTACAGTTCACTGTTTGTCTGCCTTATTGTGCAACAGATTATTATAAGTAGTAGTAGCATCTATTCCTCATATCAAATTAAATAAAGTTAGAAAAGGCCATGTTCAAAGGAATGGAGTATTACTTGGTTCGATAGCAGCTCTATAATAGCAATGAAAAGGGCTTTTTCACCCAGAGATCATTAAACAAGATGATGTTAAAGTTAATTCTTGACACTGGCAACATAAATCACTTTGCATCACATATGATAAAACAAATAATCACAATTATCTAACACTTACATGTACAGCTATTTAAGCCCCATGAGCTATTAAGGATATTAATGCTCTGTACTATCTGCTCACATTCTTTCTCTGCAGAATATCATACATGTGGTTCAATCTACTGAAAATTCAGATACAATTGCTTCATAAGTAATGGCAAGCACTTCCTTAGTGAGGCCAATCAGAGAAACATGTAACTCCGGAAATAAGGGTTCATCCATTAACTTCAATGCAAATGTGTAAGGAATAGCAATAGAGGAGCAAAGCTGGACCTCAGAGAAAGTGAGCTATAAATATCACTGCACATTGCACCAGGCGGTACGAAAACTAGATAAACTTTCTAAATAATCCTTCTGTCTTCCATTTTTCACACAGAGTTTCATTCTGAGCAGTAGCATAAATTTTGGCCCAAATATTTGCAGAACCAAACTGCAGAAAAATGCAACTGACACTGATAGCATCTGCCGTACTAATCTGCAAAACATAAAAACTCAAAGAAGCACTTTAAGGTGGCTCCAGTAAAATGGAAACCTCTGAGAATTCAATCATGCTCTGCAGTTAAGGGATGTGACATTGACCTTAAGGCAACAGTAGGAATGATTGAAGTGCTACAACCCATCCATGCTGGAAAATAAGCCCTGTGCTATCTGGTTAGCAGTGAGTTCTGTAACTGAGAAGCGTGCTGGTTCAATTGTTCATTCTCTCAACAATCAGTGTCCTGAGGAGAGTATAGCCATATAGACTATGCGCCATCTCTCTCCTCCTTGATCAGCTAGGAAGATGTTTCTTCACTTTACTTACACCTTTCTAAGTTGCGTACCGTAAATGATGCCACCATTTTCTCTCAAATAACTGATTAAATATTCAATCTCACATATAACCTGCATCTGCAAAGCCATCTTCCTCCCCCCAGTTCAATTTAAATCCTACATCCTTTTAGCAACTCCGGGCATCTGATGAAGTGAGCTGTAGCTCACAAAAGCTTAGGCCTTTAAATAAAATTTGTTAGTTGGAAAAGATGATTCCAGATTCCTGACTTTTCACCACCATAGACTAGCATGGCTCTTTTCCTCCATGGTGGTACGCCAATTCATAGGGAGAGTGCCAAATAGGACAGGAATGGGCAAATTAGGTCTGCACGAAACTTTGGTGCCCCTCTGAATACCCCCAGCAACCCCCAGAGAGGAGAGGACCACTTGGGAGTCATAAGGCTCTCATTTCAACTCTTAATACCATCTCTTCTAAATCAGGGCATTTTTTCCCTTGTTGGGAGTTAATGGAACAATGTGAGTGCCTTAAGCCTCAATCTCTCCCAGCTCAACCTCCCTTTAAACAGGCCAAAATCTTTGGCTGTACCCTGTCATCATGCCAGCAACTCTGTCTACGTTAACCCCAGAGGCTGAAACCTCCTCTTCCGCCTCCTCCTTCACAAAAAGTGTCTCATCTCGAGAAAGGGAAAAACTTACCTAACATCCATTTTGTTATTACTTTATGAAAGGAATATGATGTAATGTATGCTTTAAAAATTAATCTTGACAGTCAAAAACAGGATTGGCTACTTCCAGTTAGTCTCTGGCTTTGCAAGTGAGCTGTTTACTTCAAAAGCTTTAAGGAAGTATTCAGAATAAACTGAGGTGGGTGTTGTATCATAACTGTCCAGATTAAAAATAATCAAAACTTAAGAGATCTTTATGAATACAGTCAAATTCTTTCACCAAGCTACTAAAGCAGGAGCTAATTTCTGAGGCTAGCTATTTAATCTACCAGGACTGAAAATAATAGCCTTAAATGCTTATTCATAACTCATGTTTAGCTTACCTAGATGCTGCCATACTACAGCACACTGAGAAAGCTTTTATGGCTTCCTTTGTGCCAGGTGATATGAAGGATCCCCATTAAATTAGTGTAGCATATTTGTGATGGTTATAAGCTATGAATGGTTGAAATCTTAGATACCGTTTTCTTAGCCTGGGTCTTCTCCCATCCTATTGTGCACAATAGACATAATGCTGATTTATCTTATGTATCAATTTGAAATGCTAGTTAAAATGTGATTGAATGTTAATCATATGCTATTATGAGTAGTTGTGGGAATGGTGTCATTAATAAGATGAAGTGGCTAAAAATTGGGAGAAAGAACTGGACCTATATCCTCTCAGATTATCTTACACCAGTTAAAAGCCCCTTCCTCAAACCATTTGATTTATTCAGAGCATTTGTATACAGGAAGTCTCAGTCTGTACGACTGACTGACAGAGGCCAACAGTAATCCAATAACTAACAGTCATTATTAAAAACAAAATGACCCGATTTAAAATAACACTATCAAAGAATAATGAAGAACACAGCAAACGATCACAACATTGCTGCAATAAGCATTCAAAGGACAAAAGCTAGTCAGATGGGTCTGTAGTGTTGGAAAATATGAGTTTCAACCAAGCCTGTCTCACACGAGCACAAAGGGAGGGGCGGCTTCGCTGCAGCCTAGCTTTGCTGCTTTGTGTGGGAGGGGCTTGGAGCCCGCCTTTTTTCCTTCTCTTCTCCTCATGGCTCTCTATGAGGTAGGAATGAATCCTCTCTCCTCCTCAGGGTTTCTGAACTAATGTTTCAGAACCCCAACAAGTAGTTCAATAAATCCATCCAGCAGCAATGTGATGGATTTCAATTCTCTGCCAATTAGGTCATGCTGGATGGAAATTATGTGAACTGAAGCTCAGCGTGTCTGGATGGCATCTGACTGGAGAAAGTTGAAAAGGTGCAGGGGTCATCTCTGAGTGATGAGCCTCAGCACTGATTTGAAACTGTTTTCTATGGGATGGCTAGAACATAAGAAATTGATATAGGGATAATGTGGATCTAGTAGATATACTAAGAAATTGGAGCAGTCATAGAAAAATTGTGTCTGTTAGTCCCTCATTTATTGTCACCAATAATTTACTTCTGGGTGCAGGGGTTTTAATGTTGTTTTTTTAAGCAGCAACCATTTCAGGTAAAAATTGTGTTGTATTGCTGCTCTATTTATCAGGTCAGTGATCTCAGAGCATGTGAGTATTTCATATTTCTCAACCCCATTGCTAGCTGCTAAGCAACAGTAAATTAATTATGGAACCTCATCATTCAGAAGGGAGAAAGAAATTGCATAGCAAAATAAAGAGTGTACAGGTAGCTTATAGATTTAGCTGCCAGAAGAGGTGGTGATTAGGGATTTTGAGAT
Organism: Python bivittatus; assembly: GCF_059951505.1. Lineage (NCBI taxonomy): Eukaryota > Metazoa > Chordata > Lepidosauria > Squamata > Pythonidae > Python > Python bivittatus. Next base: position 38,914,621 of record NW_028277034.1, on the reverse strand, counting down.
CAGTCTAAATACGGCCTCTGTCAGTGTTGCAACATTCTTGTTCTGATTCATTCTGCTTTTTTTCTTTTTGCATATGCAATTTAAAAAGAACTGCTACTTATTAGCAAGTTTTTGCAGAGTTCTGTATAGAGCATCCTTTCACATGTATGGAAATTTGCATGTATATGCTTTTTGTTTTAAAAAGGCACAATATTTTGTTTTATTTCTACAATTTTAATTAGTGTATGCTTGTTAAAAACAATCCTAAAGCAGAGACTAAATAAAACAATTTACCATAACTTTAAAATAAGTTACGTGTTATTTATTGCTAATAATTTTTAGTACTAAATTTCAGTTAAACCTTTCTACTATACTTTTTTGTACAAAATGTCCTTAAATATATGCTATTTTAAAACACATCTTTCTTAATCATCTACTATTTTGTGTTAGTAGTGGGAAATGGGATACTACCATTCCTTGCTGCCTATACTGTGCAGAGTCATTTTTTTGGAAAGTTGTATCTGTTTGTTCTCACTGAAATCGGTGGCCTATTTTTTTCTATTTCTAGAAATGGTCATTGTCTCAGGTAGCTTTGAAAGGAAGAGATGGCTATCATGCTGTAATACTCAGGTGGTAAATGTTGTTGGGCCAGTAAGAATTGTGGTTGTTGCAGTCCAATGCAATTGGAGAGCACTGGGTTGGGGAAGGCCATAAAGTATTGAGAAGGAAGACATTTTGATATTACTTTCTTAGCTTTCCATTTTTCATACCAAGTGAAGCTCAGTCCTTCCTGGCAGTCACCATTTTAACCTCAGTTCTTTTGTCACTGAGAATAAAAGGGGAGATATTGAGATCTTCTGAGAAACACTGAGGTACAAAAATGTTTTTCAGAAATTCTTAAGGGAGAAGAACAAGAAAGAAATAACACCCAAAAGAACTGAGGTGAAAATAGTGACTGCCGGGAAAGAGGAATGCACATTTTAAAAATAAATCAATCCAGGGTTGCTGCTTGGCATCTGCCACTTGGAGTGACCATCTCCAGCTGCTTAATGATAGGGCCGATCCTGGCAATATTTTAGAGAGTATTCTTGCTACTATGAGGTAATATATGTAAGTTTCCATCAGGATATAGTCCTCTAACAGTCACTGGGGATCAAAAGCAGCAGAAGGGGATTGTCCACTTGTCTTGATTGGTCATGTTGGAAACAGGATGCTGAACCAGGTAAGCCTTTAATTGGATCCAGCTGGACTCTGCAGATGTTTAATCATTGGAAAGAAGAGCATCTCTCAGGAAGCTGAGCATGTGGTTAAGTTGCCAGATATAGATGCATCTGTCTTTCTAGTTCTAAAAAGGAATATTAATGAAAGAGCAAGATTATGATACCAAGAAAAAAAAAAAAAGCAAAAGTGAGGTCACCAAGAAGTAGTTTACATTAAAAGGAATTACTGTTTTGCAATTGGCCTTATTAATGTCTCAAATTAGGAAGACTTTGAGAATCTCTAGGTACTTCTGCTCCATTTTATTTCTTGTATGTCCTGCTTAACTAATAAACAGTTCCACAAATTTTATACGTTGGTAGTTAACATCTTTTGTTGTCATAATTACTGTAATGGGAAGTAATCACTACACACACAGTCATACAGCACAGAAATTTATAAGGAGCCAGGGGAGGAAGGTTAAATTAGATATTTTTTTTCTAAAGACTTATAGCCTTAAAGATCCATCTGAGTAGCACAGTTTGTAAAAGTCATTATTTTCATTGAAAAATTCTGTGCTTTTTTATTATTTTTTTGGTGAGATGATGGCACCATAAAATTATTTACTATAAAACTATCTATAGTTTTGTTCCCCGGGTCAGATTAAGACAATCTCAGCATATGCAGCTGTACTGAGTTCCAGAAAAGTGGCGGGCCTCATCTCCCTGTATTCTGCCCCTTGCAATAGTTTCCAGCTGTGGTAGCCAGACATCTGGAAATTATGCCAAATCTCAGTTTTTAAAAGTTTGCTTCCTGGTGGACTCTTCTCTCTGCCTCGTTTGTCTGCTGTGCAGGAAACTCTTAACACTTTGCTGCCATCAAGTGGTCATCTGGATTTTTGGAGCCCAGATAGCCTTGGCTCCAAACCTGCCTGTGGTGAGGAAAACAGTCTAGGTGGGATGGAGGTCTGCGGGGCATAATAATAAATTAGCTAGGAGGCAAACTTACAAACCTTATTTTTTTCTTTCTCTTTACTACCAGAACAGCCAATATGGCTGTGGGTTGCTGATAAAAACCAAAAGCCCCACCTTTGTGTGTGGGAGTGAGAGACAATGAAGAGAGGGGGAGAAAACAAGTTGCAATAAGGGAGAGAAACAAAGTTTGTGTATCAGACAAAAGTGTGCTGCTTATTTAAGCTGAAGGTAAAGGAAGAGTTGCATTACAGTCTTTTCCCCAAGGACAGTTTTTGGAAGAAATTGCATTGGCCAGCTAGCTTATCAAAACTGCTAGAATCCTTGGCAGAGATCTAGTGCAGTGGCATTCATCAGTAACAAGCAGCTGCATTCAGAGACATTTCAAATTTAAAAGGAAAATGTCTTCATCTGGTTTAGAAGGTACATAGAGATCATTTCAACCTACTACATCTCCAAAGGAGCAAGAGAGTGGGGAGAACGTTGAGAGACAATAGAGTTACCCCACATGTGTCTGAAAGGAGTAACAGATTTTCCCCTGGGTTTTCTCCCTTCTCATGAATCTAAGGATTAATCCATTTAGACCCAGTGCAGTCATGATTCCAATGATGTCGTCATTCCAATAAAAATGAAATACATTTAATTCAAAATAGTCAAAAGAAAATACATGTGTAATAAAGGATACAAAGGATGATTATCAAGCATCATATTAGCAGCAAAGGAACAGGTGCTCTTCCAATGAGACAGTTTGTGTGAGAAGCACAAACTGAACACTCCGCTGTGCAGGAACATCATCTGTGTCTTCTTTTTAAAATTCACTGTGTTGTCCCAAGAGGATACAATGTGCTGCTGAACTTTGCAGAGTTAACCATGCTGTGAAGCTTCACCTAACCCAGGAGTTGGTGAACTTTTTTTGTAATGGGCCAGATCCCACCCCTCCTCTGCCTCTGGGGGTGCAGCTGGCAGGTTGGCAGGCCAAGGAACATGGCAGCATTGGATGGCATCTGCTTGCCAGCAAGGAGGTTGCTGATAGGCCACTGCCACTTCCCAGGATACCCAGACCTTGGCCCCACCACTTGCTTGGCTGAGGATCAGGCCTGGTGATCTGCTGCCCACTGACCCACTCGTTCTTAGCTTGAAGACTACACAAAAACAGCAGGTCGGGTTTGGCCCACGGGCCATAGTTTGCTGACTCTGACTTATCTTATGGAAGTATGGACTGTGGTATAAAAATTGATCAGGAAATGCTCAGTGATGCTTGTATCACCAAACATTTGTCATATGATAAAATGAAGGCCCAGGTTTTATGGGAGAACTTTCTAGCACCATATTTGTCCAGAAGAATTTGGATTTTATCAAAGCAAAATATTATGAGTTTTATTTTTCCTTTTGCAACCAAAGTCTCTAAGAAAGGAGCTGTACAGCATTTCCCTGTGTATTGAGAAACTGCTATGAATCTACCTGGCCTCTCAGATAGGCAAGAAAGGCCCTTCTGAAAGTTACCTACTTCCAGAGATTCAGCTATCTGATATGTGGGAAATGGTTTTCTCCCTTATGGCTCCTAAGCTTTGAAATGCATTTGCTCACAAGGTTTAATTGGCTCCTACTCTCCCAGTATTTAGGAAGTTGGTAAAAATGCATCTCTTCTATCAAGCTTTTAACTGTTTATTTAGTTTAACGTTTTATTTTATTTGGATTTTACTTGACTTGCTGTTGCTTGCTTACATTCTGTATCTTTGTTACTGTAAGCCACCCCAATTGTTAAAGAGATAGAAAGGCAAGGTATAAATCCGATAATCATTAAAAAATATATTTTTGAGAAGGGAGTTCAGCATATGCTTTGGAATTTATACAGTGACAGTCAGGAGGCCATGAAGCAATTGCAAAGCACCTGTTATGCAAGCTTGAGCAGCTGTCAGCATGTAGTGTGGACAACGTTAGAGTTAAGCATGGAAAACACAGTAGCATCTATCCAAAATCCAAAATATGCCTTCCCAAACATGGTTGCTGCAAACTGTCTATAGTATGTTCTGCACAGTGCAGCACAATACACTGCAGGAAAATTTGGTTTTGATACAAACAATACTCTTCTCAAGGTATGTGCACGTTTCAGTGTTTCTGCTAGCAGAACAGGTCATGTTAAGGATTTCTGTGATTTTGTTGATCACTGCAATCACTTGCAGCACAGTGCCACAAGATGCTATCTCAGTTTCCGGCTATTGACCAGTTGTTAAAATGACAGGATGTTTTCAGAGTTCAGGTGAGGACAAATGCTCCAGGATATGACTGTTTTAGAAATAAGAGAAATGGAAATACCTTGTCAGAACTTTTTTCTTCTTTGCCATGGTATCGAATTCTTTACAGAGTATACTGAAATGTTGAAAGTTAAGTCATTCAGCATCATTGCAAAATATGAACTCATGACTGGTATCTGTAAGAAACTTGAAAGAAGAGTTAGGGGTAACTTTTTACCATTTGCAATGGATACCAAGCTCAACAAGCAAGAATGTTGCAAGATGTTGCAAAGAAAAAGTAGCAATGATTTCATAATTTTCTGTGAAGGTGCCAAGAAATATTTGAGTGACAGATATGAATTCTCAGAAAGCAGCTTTCACTGCCAGGTGTCCAAATTAGCCCTGGCAAGTGTTGTGCTTTCTGAAGAATTTTATAATGCAGTAGATGGTTGGGATCTAAAAGAAATGAATTTTGATGAACTGAATGAGAAGTTGTTGATTCTCCTGAACTGTTAAATTGCCAGACAACTGAGAAACAGTTATCTCAAAACCTTCCACCAAAATGACTCAAACTCCTTTAAAGCAACTAGGATAATAATCTCCTACATTTTTTTCCTACTCCAGATAGCAAGGTTCATACAGAACATGTTTTTCTAATGATAACCATTGCTTGAAAAAATAAGAGGAACAGATTGAAAGTGGACATGGTGAAAAGAGAAATCTGCATTAGCTTTTCAGAAGAATGCAAAATAGTGTGTACAAAATAGTGCTGGGCAATAGGAAACTGTTCCAGAGTGCCAGAAAAAGAACATTTATACCACTAGTCCACACAGTTTTGGTGAATACATATCTAACATTAGTTTTTATTGTTACGGGATCCTTTTTACTTGGAGATGCATATAGCGGTTTCTAAAGCAATAACACCTCACCACTCTCCTTGTTTCTTTTTTCACATCCTCTCTTCCTAGAACCTTCTTCCAGTCCTTGAGTCTTCAGAAAAGTTGGCCAGCATAAATTGTTTGTTACCATAATAAGACTGGCATTTGAACTGAACTGTCCTTACAGTTTTAACATGGGTCAAGTTAAGAAAAGCAATTGGTGGCTTCCACAGGCTTTAGTTTTCCTCCCACCAGCCCCACCCATTTTTCCTGCTGTAGGATAAACAGATGTAGTATACTAGTGTTTAATTTAGTATTGACTTATAGCCAAGCACAATATATATATATTTAAATTGTCCCTAATGTACATGGGACAAACTTTTCTAAATGTAGGCAGTTTCCTGAGAGGCAGGATTTTGAATCCAGTGAATCCAAGTCGTTCAGGTTGCTCAGCTAATAGGTTCTGGGCCTGAAGATGCTCCCTGTCTGTAACATGTCACTGGGCTATTTTTGAACCTGGGTGTAGTGCTCTGCTGGAAAATAGCCTGTCAGGTCACAGGTGCAGTGGTAGGGTTGTACAGAGCAAAGGGGTCAGTTCCTCCTGCTCCACCTAGTCCTCCTGTGCTAAATAGCCCAACAGGTCACAGGGACAGAGCCTCCCTGCACTTGTGACCCATCCCTTGCACTAGAAGGGGAAACAGAGAGCATTCTTTTCCATTTCACCCCAGTTCCCTTCACAGGGCACACCCAAGTGGTTGCAAGGGTCTGCAAAGAATCAGGGGCAGAAGAGAATCTCAAAAGTCTTACTTCAGAAGGAGATTCCAGTTACAAAAGGATAATAAAGCTAGAAGGAGGCTATGGAGTATACTTCCCCCTCTCCCAGTAATAAGAAAAGGAGCAATTATGGCCAGACAAAACCCCTTGTCGGCAAAAGCTGCAGAAAATTTGTAATGCAGGAAAAAGCCAGTTGTACCTCGCTGTACAGGACTAATGCTCACTGCAGGAAGCATGTTTTTTAAACAAAGGTCTTGTGCTCTTTCAAAATAGTGCTAAAAACAGTGCATATAAGGAACCCACATACTGTCTGACGGGTGCTTTCCAAAGCAACATTCAGGCATTACATGGGGAGATGACTCTCTGGAGGTCAAATGCCTGGTCCCTGCTGAGCCCAGTGACTGGATGGGAGTGGGCAAGCCAAAAGCAGCCTAAGGTGGCCAATAAGAATCCCAGCCCTTGACTACTGACCGCACCCAGCACACTGTTGAGGAAGCCATGTAGATTATGTCCATGGCCGTTCCCTGCCCTGCCTGATGCTGCCACCAATCTCTGGTGCCCTCACCATTCTTGGCTGAACCAGGAACTGCATATGCTCTTGCCTGCTTTCCTGTGTGGTCTGAATGCACAAGGGTAGGTGGGATGCAGCAGAGCAGAATGTTGCAAGTAATGCTGGTGGCTGATGCAGAGAGTGAGAAGAGCAAGAAAAAAGCAACTGTTCTGCAGCCATCACAGAAGCATTGGAGGAAGCCCACTGTCCTGCCTGCCTGCCTACTGGACTGGGCATCCACCATCCAGCATGCCAGGCCTGTACCAAATGCAGCCCAGGGCCCTGGGGCTGCCATCAGCCCAGCCAATGTCCTGCCAGCACCCAACTATAAAGCCACTGACACCTGACTATTTTATTTTATTTTATTTTATTTTATTTTATTTTATTTTATTGACTTATATGGCTGCCCATCTTGCAAGACACAACTCTGGGTGGCTCACGATAATAATAAAACCAAAACAAGAAAACCAGGCACCAGACCCACCACCTCCAATCCATCAATCAATACAATCCTTACCCTATCTCAGGGCTTGGGGGGAAGGACAGTCAGCCCTTTACAGCTTTCTGAAAGGCTAAAAGGGTGGGGGGGCCTGTTGGATCCCAGGGGGAAGGGGGTTCTATAGGGCAGAGGCTGCTACAGAAAAGGGACGCTTCCTAGGTCCCACCAGACGGCAATACTTAAGGGATGGGGCCCAAAGCAGGACTTCCCAGGTGAAACCCCTCCCTTCTGCCAGTTCAGACTGAGGAGGTGATATAAGAGGGGACTAAGATGCCCTGGGCCACTTGCCCTTGCCTAGGGCTGGGGGTCCTACTATTAGCAACTCCTGTAGCACCACATGTCTGTTTTCCATTTGCAATACTCTCACAATAATCTCAGCTGCCTGACTGGGGGCACATTCAGGTTTGGCACATGCCAGCAATTCTGACTTATTTGCAGAGGGAGATATTATACTAATTACAATAGGAAGGCAAAATCTGCTCCATTTGAGGCCAAGAGGGAGAATTCTGGAATAGGCTGAGTTCCTGACACAGATATAAAAGACATGGGAATATGCACACACACACACACACACACACACAATTCTGCTGTCTGGTGGTGGGATAGGCATAGAGACCTGAAAGGGGAGATTTCACCAATTTCAGCCACCAAATAAAACATTCCCTCATTCTTACTCAGGAAGAGAAAGGAGAGGAGGGAAACAGAAATAACAGCTTATTGCCCTCCAGCCACCCATAACCAGAAAGAGGGAGAAGACCCTGGCCCTTCCAGGTTCAAAAGAGGTGAGTGAAATGAATGGAATTAGTGAACAGAAATCAGCAGTTCCCATACTGGAGAGAAACATTTTGTCAGGATAGATCAGGTGCTGTCCAAGGCCCTCAAGAGAATGGTAGAGTATCTCTTGACTCAGAAAGGCAGAAAGAAAAGCCTAGAATGTAAACACAGCTATATATGCTTCAGGAGACAAATTTTGCAGATTCTTGTCCCTGATCCTCCTACCAAATCAGTCAGTTCTTGAATAAAGGATTATGTTTCTAGAAAACCCAGATTTATAGCCTTGCCTGTGTGGAGTCTGATACTGATTGCAGAAGAAAGCAAAACTCTTTCCTCTACAATGACCACAGAGACCAGCTGGTTTGCAGGCAAGAGTAGAGATTTATTGTTTCCCCACCTAGTTTGGTTGATGGCAAAAATGAGCAACCTGTGGCCCTACAACTCCCAGCATACTTCACCACTGATCTTGCTTTATGGAGCTGATTGTGTTCTAGCTCCTCAGTAAACCAAGAAAATCCCTGGGACCTGCAGTCAGGAAGAGGTCACAAGGGTGCAATCCTACCTAAAGCCCTACTTTCCTCCACATTTCAGAGGGCAATTAGGCTGACCATAGAACTGCCCACTGTATGGCTGAGAAATTCCCCAAGCATCAGAGATTAGCAAAAGTAGGTTAGCCTCAAGTTGACCAAAGGACTAATAGCCCTGCCCTCTACCTTTAGTTCATGCTCCAGCTGTTCCAAAGTGAAAAGTAGATTCATTATGTATCCCCCTCTATGGAGTAGGGCTTGACACTTCTTAAAATTGTCAGTTCCACAGGAAGATGTCAGAATCAGGCTATTTTCTTTATTTTAAAAAGTAAAAAAGTATATTTGAAGACAAGACCTTGTGAAATTAACTTCTATTTTCTCAGTGTATGATTCGTTTCTTTTCCTCCCAATCAGGAGACTTTTAGGAAATGGTTCAAATTTTCAGCATCTTTTTTTTCCTCCAAAACTCTGCTCCAACTTCTTTTAGAAGAAAAAGGAAAATGAAGAGCACGCCAAGCAGCCACTCACTCACGCAAGCATGCATTCAAACATGCAATTGATTATCCAATTTTCATATAATTAACTTTTCAGAATCTGGCTGTGCCTTGCTTATTCATTTGACCATGTAATAATTAATTAGCATTAATTACAATAGATTGCACCTTCACACTTTTCAGACACATTCAATTAAGAAAAGAACACAGGCTTTTGTGGCAGCCCCATTTTATACAGAGAAAGAAAAGCATCTGCAGACTAAGAAAGAGTATCTAATGGAAGGGCACATCTGTTAAAAAAGATATTTGGAGTAATGGAGTGTTGCAATATTTTTTCAACTGTCTGTTATAAGTGGATTTTTAAAAAATTAAGTATGCTCACTACAAGCCTTTTATATTCCTTGAAATTATAATATTTCTAAAAACTAAATTAAAAGAGTGATACTTTAAAAAGTAGCCTGTTAACTATACTACACAAAACAGAAATAAAATACAAAACTTCTATATTCAATCAGAATTACTTTGAAAAATGTATCCTGGTCACTGTTTTAGATTTATTCATTTGTTATGTAACATGTACTTCAAATCTGCAATTCTGTGCGAGGTCCTTGATAAATGATTCAAGGTCATTCTAGGTCAAATTAGATTTTCATTTTCCCTCCTTTCTTTAAATAAATGCAAATCACAAAAGCTAGTGGAAAATAGGTCTGTGCAAATCCTTGGCGGGGGGGGGGAGTTTTTTGCAATGTGCAGCAATATCGACAAAGGACATCTTGAATTGTTAAAGCAGCCATGTCATTTTCCAGGCCTGCTCAGCTACTCTGAAAGTTGCTCCCAGCTGTCACTACGTGCATGTTCATGCACAGCCACTCCACTGCTGTGCTTGCATTTTTCCTGTGAAGAGGCTGTTTTATGCACAGGCATGTAGTGACAGAAAAAAGACAGTTTCCAAAAATGTCTAGTGTGGTGAATAATTATATGGATTCCTTTTGAAGATATGCATCAGATTTGACTAAACCCAGTTCCCGAAGCAGCATGTAGTAAAGAAGACCAGGTTTTCATTTCTCTGGAGTAGAATAGTGAGCAGTTCTGGAGCTATTCCTCTTTAATCCTGGACCTCAACAGAGTCATTGTCCCAGTCTGTTGCCTGCAGTTTTAGGATCGCACCTAGAGCTTCTGCATCTGGCTACAGAACTCCAAGTAAGAGGACAAATACACAGATAACTAATTGTAGTGGTTATCTGAATTTTGCAACTAATTATGGTAACCCTTTACCATATATATATAAAACGCCATGGTAGGGAGCAGTCAGTGATTTCAAACCTAATGATACTTGCTGTCAGGCCACCACTGAAGGGTGCAGAGATCCTGACTGCTAAACTAGTGGTTTTGTCTCATTGGACAATTGTGTAACAGCATTTGTAAGCTACATCAGCTACCTGACTAAGCCTAGCAATTTACTATTTTGTATTCTTTAATTGCATGATATTTTGTCTCCCCCACCCCCCACACTACCTAAAATGCAATTATTGTTTGGAATAATTCAATTCTCATTTCATCTGCCTCCTCCTCATTATTTGTTAATGATACTATGATATATTAAAGTTATCCTTCTTTCCACGTATGTGTGTGTGTGTATTAGTATTGGGGGTGGTAAGAGAGGAGACCTTTACTTTGTGGGGTGCCTCAAGGATCTCTCCTTTTCCTGCTTCTTTTCAATATCTACATGAAACCAGTGGGAGAAGCCATTTGTCACCAAGATATTTGGTCTCATTAATATGTGTAATGGTATGTGGGAATGATTTTGGGGGAAAGGAGGAAGAGCCACAGCCTAGGCAATGGTCAGATAAGAGACATCTCAGCCCTCAGAAGGAATGAGGGCATGGAAAATATTTCAGAAAGGACCCTCACTAGTTTTCCAGAGAGTAAAAGGAAAGGAGGGGAGAAATACTTTTAGACTTGCAAGATTCTGTTAATGTAACCTTACAATAAAGATAGAGCTAGTATTCACGGTTGTGCTTCCGGTCTGGATTACCTCAAAGGGCTAACATCAGTCTTGCGAGTCTGAAAGGGCAGATTGATAACCTGAGAAAATGTCTCAGACAAGACCCTCCCTAGTTCTCATGAAAATAAAGGGAAGGAGGAGGGATATATGTTACTATATCTTTATAATAAAAGTAATTTTGGCCTGCATGACTTTGGTTTCCTAGTCTGGTCTAACTTGAAGGGGTGACAGTAGAATCCATGATTTCATGGGAGAGCAATTGAGAAGTTTCCCATAATTAATGTGTTTAAAAATATATAATGTTTACTTGGGTACAGTTCCATCTCAGTTCATCAATGTGGATTATGAACCAATATTTTAAAAGTGAAATAAAGTCAACTCAAATTAAAACGGCCTCCTATACAGACACAAATATATGCAAATATAAAACCAGGCTCCAACACAATAGCAGCAGCAAACATACAGAAAACAAATGACAAAGAAATCACAGATTATTTGCCAGAGGCTAGGACCAATGAAATCATTTTTATTTGACCCTTTCAAGATAGTGGAGAAAATACAGAAGGAAAATTCTCTCCTTGTTATGCCACTATAGCAGAGACCCAAGGCCCATAGTTAAGAATCTAACCTCTGAGTAGATCTGATCTGTTGGACAACACATTTAGCTAATGTTTGCCTTTGCCGGCTAATATTTTTGTAACCACTGCAAATAACACAAAGATAACTTTATTCTCCAACACTTTCTCATAGAAAGAAATCTAAATCCAGGTAGCACTGCCTCTGGGAAGCCAAAGCAAATAACAACTCCAAAGAACCACCCCATCCAGAGGCCAACTGGATTGCAGATAGCCCGTGGATCCCAATTGCATGTTTTGTTAAAATTACAGATAGCCTGTGGATCCCAATTGCATGTTTTGTTCCTTGATGCATGAGAACCTGATAGCAACCTGGGGCTTGCTGTAATGGAATAATGTGTAAAATAGTCAGATTTCAAGTAGAAAGAAAGAATCAAGAATTCCGTAGAAAGAGAAAATATCACAAGCCAAATAGAAGCACATCCTTCCCAGCAAGAATCATTTTGCCCTTTTATAAAGTGCTTTTCATTAATAGCTTGGTGCTTTTCAAATCAGTGGGCTTAGGTAACCCAATTCTATATGGAATCAGACTGTTAAAGAGACCAAGATTCCAATTTGGTATAATGGTTAGGATGTTGGCAGAGCACTCTGATTCAAGTCTACCCTAAGCTATTGAGGTTTACTGGGTAAATTCCAACCACTTACTATCTGTTCTACCTCACAACATTTTACCTTACAACATGGTTATTCTGGGGGCAAAATGGAGGAGATAAGGTTGTGTATTCCATCTGGAGGAAAAGCAGGCTGTAACTCTAACAAATAATAAACCAGCCAAGACTGATCCTATAAAGAGCTTCCAGTTGAAATGGCACTGTAGTCAGATAGGCATCAAGATACTCTGGCATTCCCTGCAGTTTTATTATCCTGACAATTGTTTAAATGTTACTGTTGGAACCAGAAACAGGTGATTAACTTCTGTTTTATTATCAAAGAGGGCCTGTTTGTTGATTGCTTGGATGGCACCCAAGAAAGTTCTGCCTGTACTTTCCCCCAAAGGCAACAGCTGCAGAGACTTAGAAAGAAGTCATGTCTGCCTTACAGGGATGAGGGAGAGATATAAAAGATATTAAATCTACTGTTATCTCCATAACTACCAGATTGGATATGGTTAGGAACAAAATATCTCAGCTGGAAGATCATGAGAAGTCTGTTGATACATCTAAAACTGATTTAATGAAGTCTAATAGGAGCCTTTAGGACAAAGGCATGTACAATACCTAAATCTCTGTCTCATTGGTCCAATCTTCATGTGGCAGGAATTTAAGAACACAGCAAGAAGGGTCAATCTGTTCCCCTTATGGAAGCACTAATACATGGAATATTAATCTTGTTAGAAGATTTTCAATGGAATTTCAGCTTCTCTTTTACTATCTCTTTTTTCATACTGCTGGTAGGCTTAATTTATTGGGAAGTTTCTCCAATTTGCTGTGATGGATGAAAGAAAGCCAAATCTACTGAATAAGTCCTGCATTATGTTTTTTTCAGGGGTGATTAAAGAGAGACAACTATGTAGAAAGATGCTTGGTACTATGAAAGACCTGTGTGATGAATTTTCAATATAGAATAGAATAGAATAGAATAGAATAGAATAGAATAGAATAGAATAGAATAGAATAGAATAGAATAGAATAGAAATCTTTATTGTCATTGTACTACTTGTACAACGAAATTAAATGCCACCCCAGTGCAGCTTTAAAAATATAAAAACCATAGAACACATAAAACACATATTACACATAAAACATATAACTCAACCTTCACATTCCATATTGCACAACCCCTGATGCTGCATTAATACTGCACTGTACGATAGAATTCAGTATAGTTACAGCTCTAAGATAGAAGCTATTCTTCAGCCTATTTGTCCTTGTTTTCATTATCCTGTACCGTCTGCCAGATGGTAATAATTCAAAAAAAGAATGTCCCGGGTGGGATGGGTCCTTAAGAACCTTTTGAGCTTTCTTAAGGCAGCGGGAACTATAAAGTTCTTCCAAAGAGGGGAGAGGGCAACCAATGATCCTCTGGGCAGTGGTGGTAACCCTCTGGAGCGCTTTCCTATCTGCCACTGTGCAGTTAGCAAACCATACACAGGTGCAGTAGGTTAAAATGCTCTCTATAGTACAGCAGTAGAAGGTCACCAGCAGTTTTTCATTCAGTTGTTGTTTCCTGAGAAGTCTCAGGTAGTATAATCTCTGCTGGGCCCTCTTAACCAAGGCTGCAATATGAGTGCCCCAGGTCAGGTCGTCAAAACTAACTTGTTAGTCTAGATCAGTGTTTCTCAACCTTGGCAGCTTTCAGGTGTGTGGACTTCAACTTCCAGAATGTCTTTAAGGCCTCTGGAATGTCATCAGGTGGGAGCCACCTGAATCTCAGATGGAATGTTGTTCCAGATATCAATATCATTATGTCTCATCTGAATCCTCCGAGTCAGAGGCTGAAGAAGCAGACCAGGCAATTGTCACCCTGTCTGAGAGAAAAAGGAGCCAGTCTGTGGCTGGGCACCTAGACCAAGAACACGCCAGCAGCTATGAAGGGTTGAACCATGGCAATCAACACATTTCCTTGAGAGGTGAGGGCAGCAGTGACCCTTACAAGTCAAACTAGCACCTGTGGCTAAATAAGTTATTTTGAAATTGCTTTTTAACTTAATGTTAGCCACCCAGAGATGCCTGGCAAGTGGGGCCTACACCACATGAAATGAGTGAATGAATGTGGCCCTTGTCCACATGGAAACAACTCTCCTATTCTGGACTTATATTCTTGTCCCTCCTGCCCCTTGCCCTGCATTCAGACTGGCTTGTGGAATTCTCTGGCATCCCGGGCTCTTATGGACAACTCCAGAAGAGTTGTCTAGCCGTTTTTCTGCTAGCAGATCACTATGGCTCAAGTTAGAAGGCAAGTTACAGATTCCTTGATTAAGTTCTCTCTCACTAATTACGTATCCAGTTCCCAGCATTTATCAGAATATTCATATGACATGGGAAATAGCCTTCAAACTTATATTAATATTAAATTATATTATATTACCCATTTAGCCTTTTGCAAGGTTGAGAAGACCTGGCTGTTCCCCTAGGCATTGGACTAGTGTGAGATTGTCAATGGAGTAATAGTATGGATTGTTGGCGTGGAGAAGATCATATGTGTTTTATGCTGTTGTTCTTACTGGTTACTGTGAACCACCTAGAATCACTGTGTGAGATAGTGGCCTCTAAGCTCTTTAAATAAATAAATAAATTGACATTTTGTATTGGTTGGCCCAGGACTGATAGTGAGAAAAGAGAAATAAAAAATCTAATACATTATTTGCTTCTAGACTTAAACAAAGTAATATTATACCATCCATTCAAGATATGAATGGGAAGATGCATACAGGGAAAAATAACCATGCCTTCTACAGAGTTTATCTCAGGCTACTCCCAAGCCAGGAATACTTAAACATGTACACACAGAACCCAGAGAGAACAAGTAGAACACAGTGTAACAAAGGAACACAATTCACATCATCTTCCAAATTTAAAAACCAACATTCTAATCTGTACCTAGCTCCCCTATTCCCTGCAGCAATACATTCCTGAATCTCCAATCCCAGATTTCTGGGAATTGGGGTTTCAGTTTACCTGGTTTGGCACCAGCCTAGGAAGAGATGCTTCAGCTCTTCTTGTGGGGGGGAAAAAAGACAAGACAAATTTGAGCTGCCCCACTCTTTTTTAAATTCAGGAATGTATCACTGCAGGGAATAGAGGAGCTAGGTACAGATTAGAATGTTGGTTTTCTCCTGGGCTGTAGGGTAGGGTGGTTGAAACCCCTTGTAGGATATACGTATGTTGTTCTTGGCCAGATTTGCCTACTTTTTCATTGTTTTTAACCTGGGTTGTATATTGTGAGCTGCTCAAATTGTATATACTGTATTCTGTGAGTTGTCCAGAATTAATTGGAGTCAGGCAGCATCCATGTCAGATAGATAGATAGATAGATAGATAGATAGATAGATAGATAGATAGATAGATAGATAGATAGACAGACAGACAGACAGACAGACAGACAGTCAGTCAGTCAGTCAGTCAGTCAGTCAGTCAGTCAGTCTTGTGCAGTGGAATAAAAATTCTATTTTAGAAACAAAGTTTGTTAAATTCATATTTAGCACAGAACAAAGTTTTCTATTAGTCTAAAGATAGATGGGATGCATTAATAATTCTTAAATTTTCTCCTCTAACAATTTAAATTTAACCAACTGTTGTTTCTTTTTGTGTGAAGGATATGCCATAATGTGACTTCAAATAAAGGTTTTGGTGGTATCACATACCAAAAACAGTAGTGTAAGCAAGTTCCTGGGAATATGAAATAACTACCATTTCCTGTTCCACTTGATTAACAAAATCTTTATCTTTCAGCAAAGATACATTCAAAGATCCCTTTAAAAAAGTATGCAAATTTTCATCAAATAAATCAGTGAGCTTCCGGAGTGTGGTCTGAAATTAGAATAGCATTTATATTGCATGCTTTAACTTTAGATATTAAAAAAATGAGAAACAGTCTAGCCAGAAGCCATTCTTATTTGTGGAGAAAGAAATGTATGTATATATATTTAATGGATTTTGACTTATTTTTGTTTTCCACAAAGTTTTATGTTGTGGATTAATGTGATTTATTCATCTGCTAATCGCAGGTGATTAACAATGGTGCACTTTCACTCTTGTTAAATTTGTATCTCACCTATCAGAGATTCTCTCTCCTTTTCTTTTTAATTTATCTTTAATTGAATTTAATTCAGCTTTTTAATTTGCTTGAATTATCAGAATTTCTGAAAATATCAGTGGAATTATAGTAGAGGGAGCTTTGTAAAATTTTATTCTATGCTGATATTTCATGTTTTATAAATAGATTTGAATTTGTTTTATTTCTAATCATATCTTATTAACACATGAATTTAGAATCTTGTCTGGTTACATTATAATGTGGAATAAATAAAACTTGATGCCAATAGTATCAAAGGTAATTATTAAAATACCTAAGATTAGGACTCTGGGTTATATTCCAGTGTCTTTGTTTATCTTGCATTTAAAATTCCAGGAACTCTTCTCAATAGGTAAACTACAACTTGTCCCCTGTTTTGAAGAGATGAGAGCTCTATTCATTGTTACTAAGCTGAATATAACTGTAGGTTTTATTTATCTTTGGAGGTCTTCCCATATTTATTCTATCACATTTTAAATGAATTTACATGATATCCAATCAATTTCTTTAGCAAGAATATTCTGCAATATTTTCATTGTGTAAATTATAGTTACCTGTTAGGAAGGGTGGATTTAAATGTTCACACTTCCAAGTTTATCACTGGGCATTTATCCTAGTTTTAGTTATTGTCTGAAATAAAGAATTTCAAAATTTAGCTCAGCTGAGGTAAGGTTATTATCTGACCTTACTGAAATCCTAGCAAGTTTGGGATCCCTGTTTGAGTGAGGATTAATTCCATAACAGCACATAATACTGCAAGACATATTGAAAATACTGGATTGCAGATACAACTTTGAGCCATTTCCCCATAAAAAGCTTACATTCTGAGATGCTCTGAGTTTAAAAATAGCACCTAGATTTGATTATTTGGGGCTAAATTAGGCTTCTCATAACATTATGAGAATGTTATGCACATGAAAAAGACCCTTTTGGTTGATAGACTTAGTTTTTATTTAACAGAAGGTCAAAAGGAATGAGAAAATATTTGGAAAGTCTCTCAATGCATTCTTAATTGCCAAGTATATGGACAAGCTCAGTTGCAGCAATCCTCAGAATTAATGTCAAGTACATGTCATGCAGATATGCTCCAACATATTCACCTGTCAGAATGTGAATCTTGAGCATATTTTTTAATCTTCTGTTTTGGATGATTTTTTAGTCTAGAAGGTAACATCATCAACAGCAAAAGCACTGAAGTGATTCCAGGCTGGGTCGCTTCAGTGCATGCTGTGGGCATCAGTAACCAAAGATGCCCAGACTGAAAGATGCCAAGGGGACTCCATTTTGGGTGGTTTGGACACACTGTGTGGGGATACTAATATTGTTTGTCTGAGCTGACCATCCAGCCACATTCTCAGCTCTGTGGAAGCGTGAGAGGGGCTGCAAATGTTGTGGCTTCACATCCCTCTCACAAGTGCCTCCAAGAGGGCTGTTTTGCTCAAACCTTCATTAATGCAAAGAGGCTTTGCACAGCTCTATGGTATTCCTGAAGATGCAGACCCATCAAAGTAACTGTCAACACTGAGGCACAGCTTTACAACTACATTGCCTTAAGTCAGGAATGCTTAAAGGCTTCCTTAGGCTCTACATGGCATATTAAGGGCCATGCTTCAAAAGAGGACAAAGCCAGTTTGGGGAAGAGATTATAGAACTTTAGAGGATAACAAGAGGTGTCTTTATATCTTGCCTTTATGTTTTGCAAAAAAAGAAACCAAATTTGGGGAATCACAAAAAGGATATTCATGGGCTGCTTATGGCCCCAGAATAACATCATCATCTGTTCTTCCTTAACCATGATTTATTGAATAAATCAATCACAACTGGCTGGTTTGGTAGAAAGCACAAATCCACAAAGCTCAAATCACACAATATACCAAGCTAACACCAAGCTTGACCCCCTTATGGCTTAGTTAATTGGTCATTTTCTGAACATTAATTAATGTTAATCGGCTCTGAGTGCTCTAGAAGAGGACATGCTTGGAGAAACAGCCAGACCTCTGGCTGTGCTTACTATAAATACAGCACGTGGCTGGCTTGCAGTCTTTTTCTATGCTCCCTTTAACCACTGTGGAGAAATGAGGAATGTGCATTTCAAAGGAATCTCATAGAATGTAGCCTGGTAAACTGAGGCTTGGAGTACAGCAACCAGTATGCCTGAGATGGGAAAAAATGATGGAGCAAGCGGGGGGGGGGGAGGGGGGAGAGATTAGCTGCAGCTATGGAATAGACAGAGCAGCACAGTGCCTTGGAAGGGGCACTAGCAAGCCCCTTGCCCAGTGACTCTTCAGATCTGACAGAGCCATTGATCAAACCATGTCCACACATCTGAGAACAGCAAACAAAAGAGCCCTTGATGGGATGAGGGCAAGACAGAAAGCCATTATGCTTATTAAGATCTTTCAACTATGGTGTAATGGGACAGCAGAAATCTGATAGAAAGAGTGCAGGTTGTATTGTTTCTCCATGGAGAGGTAAAATAATCTGTCTCAGGTACTTTAGTGAACAAATGGCTTACTCCCACAGCTGGCTGCTTTTTGGCTGGAAAACCTCAGCAACTCCCTGCACTTTCTCTCTTTTTATGCTGTGTAAATCATTGATTTTGGTGATTCATCCTTCTGGGATGGATTTTTCTAAATGAGAATTTAAATGGCTGCCAGCCTATCTGCTGATAACAGAAAACAGATTGTCAGTGTAGCAGGGAGGCAATCAAGTCAAACAATTCCAGGGAGAGTGGCAGAAGGCTTAATATTAGGATAACTGGCATTCACAGTCTTTGCTAATGAGTTAACAATTATTTGTGCTGATTTGTGCTGGCACTGATATGCAGAAAGAATCTTTCAAGTGAAAATCAGAGGAAATTGTTAATGGATTGTTATCCAATCCAAGTGTGATACTTTATGTATTCTGAATCTTAAAAAAAGAGAAAGAAAAGGCATGAGTCTCATTCAGTAAAGGCTAATTCAAATGTAAAATTTAAATATCCATGGAAGAATAGTAGTTTTTTTGTTTCACAAATGTATAAACTGACTATTTCCATAGATTCAGTGTGGTTTACAAATCATCAAAAATACAATACTATAAAAAAATCAAATAACTATCTAATACACATAAACCACTAGAACCCAAAGACTCTGCAGACTAGCCAGGTCTTCAGTAGCTTTCTAAGAGCTTCAAGGTTCAGGGTGGCCTAGACCACAGGAACTGAAGTACTCCTGAGTGTGGGGGCATCCTTTGAGAAGGCACATAATTGGAGTCTCCGTATCTCATCTCATATGGAGACCTGAGCAAACCTTCCCTACAAGAACACATGGGACAGAACAAATACGAATGGGAAAGATAATCTTGCAGATACCTGAGAGCCAAGCCATGAAGGGTTCTAAGGATTACTTAATTCAGTACTTTGAATTGGACCCAGAAACAAATTAGTAACCAGTGCAGCAACTACAGCATTGGTTAGAAGACTGCATCTGTTACCACTAATTAGCAGACAGACTATTGTACTTTGGGCCAGCTAAAGCTTGTAAGTCTTCTTCAAAGGCTGTCCCATGTAGAGTATGTTGTAGTAATCTAGGTGCAAAGTGATAAGGCATGTTTGAGTGTAGTCAGGGCTTCCTGATCCAGATAGGCACACAACACGTCCATCAACCCAAACTGGGCAAAGCCCCTGGCATCAATCTCTACCTGTTGTTCTAGTAGGAGCTGTGAGTCAAAGAAGATCCCCAGATCACTGACCTGCTCCTTGGGGAGGGAGGAGCATGTAACTCTGTCTAGAGCGAAGATTGGAACCAGGATACAGCCAGATCTATCACTGACAAACAACTCCATCTTATCTGAGCTTTTATTCCATGGTTGCTAAGCTTACTAAGAATCTTTGATGAGGGACTTTTTCAAAGTTTTTTGAAAAACTACTGACTTGCCTTCATCCATATGTTTATTAACACCCTCAAAAAACTCTAGTAGATTATTTGGGCAGGACTGTCAGGCCTAGCCCAAGGAACTCCAAGAGACAATGCAAAATCAGTTCAGCTATGTTTATTAGCTACAACCTCTAGCAAGAATCTTCCCAGACTGAAACCCCCGGTCCCAAGTCAGCCAGCCACAACAGTGTGAATTCCTCAGGGAGGTGCCAGTCTCATCCTCTTGTAGTTCCCACGCTCCTGCGGCAAGCTAAGAAAATGCTTATCTCTCTGAGCCTGGCCTTCATAATTCCATTCCATCACAAGGACCTTCCCTTAGTGAAGCCATGGTGGGTATCTTAAGCAAGACCTATATCTCTAAATGTTTGGTAATTTTTAATTTTAATAGCAGTTTCCCTTATCTTCTCCAGAACAGATGTTAAATTGGCCAGGCCTACAATTTTTATGGATCTCCTAATGAGCCCTTGTTATCTTTTTTGCAAAACTTTTACAAATCTGAATATATACACAATTTTAAACAAAGTAATCTGAAATAATAGGAACTCAATCTACTTTGGATTTTAAAATCATTAAGAATCTTAGTTATTGTTTACTAAGAAATGCTGAATGGTCAGTTATCAGAGATATTTTATTTAATATTAATTGAATATTAATGTTTTAATGTTAAAATTCTGTTTGCAAAACTAAGCCCAGTTTGAAAAATCTGTTTATTGAGATTTAGTGTTTTTGTGAGTATATCTCTTAAATTACACAGAAATAATATCCCCCTCACTATTCCTCAGGTATACATAAGCTGCAGACTTTAAAAACCCTATTGCTAATTGCTAGCTGTGAAATTTCTGGTTTCTACACATTGAAATCAGACCTCCCTAGGTTATTGGCTCAGCTTGCTGAGTTCTAATGGAATGTTGATTAACTTTCCAACTGTTAAGGAGGTTGGAAGCAAAGATCTGTGAGCGTGGATGTTCAGATAAAGTTAACTGGTGCAAAAGATGCACAAAAGAGAGAAGGCAACACTATTATTCAACTAGTGAACTGAATGTGTGAATGGTGTGTGTGTGAAGTAGACTCCTACATGAATTGAAAGTGTGAGGAATTGAGGTAAGAGTGTGAATTGCATCGGTTATCAGAAAATGAAAGGCAAACAGACAAACAAATAGAAAGTATTTCAAGCAAGCAAGACCAAGACAAAAACAAAAAGCCCAGACCTGCAAATTTCTGCAAGTTACCACTTGTAGCTAATAATCCAATAGCTGTGGCTATATGCAATGGATGAGAAAATGAAATGTTTGCTCAGGAGGGTGAAAAGTTCCATAGTTCCAGGATGCAAACATTCAGCCTGTTGAAAAGTGTTGTTTTGAGCAGTATACACAAATGGAAGTGAAAATCATAAATTACTATACATTGGGGCATAGTAGTAACAGGTCTTTGCTCAAAAAAGACTAGATGAAGAGCTCCCAAGATCATGCTTATAGTTACATCATGTAGACAAAAAGCCTTTAGCCTAGGAAGGTGTGAACATATTGTGGGCTTCTATTGCTATAGTCAGTGAGACAATTCCGGGGGAAGCTTCCAGTGATATGAAATATTACTTTGGCCACATCACTACCTTCTTCGTTCCTTAGAGCGCAGTCTTATCAAGTTACCTTCACATCAAGTTCCCCTCCTTGTGAGTTACATGGTCCCATCCATGTAATTTCTTGGCATGATACAGAGGTGATTTGTTATTGCCCTCTTCCAGGACATTTACTGGTCATTCCAGTTTAGCCTACAGCCCTGGACTTCTCAGAGGGTTCCTCCATTCAGACTAATCAGTTTAGTTTCTAGATCAGCCAATGCCAGCTAAGTGCTGCTGCCTACCTGGGCCCGCAATCCTACAGGACTATCAGGGGTGTTTGCAGGTATGGTAAAAAAAAAAAAGAAGGAGGAGGTCAAGAGGGCAGCCACCACCAAAATTCCACCTTTGTGTATTTGTGTGGCCACATATGCACATTTTTGACTGCACCCTGCAGACACTCCTGATTCTATTAAGAAATCTATTATCCTCAATAGGACGTATCCTGAATGTGTATATAGGATTGCAACCTTAATCTATGCATACATGAATATTAGAGATTTCTACTTTCTACTTTAAAATCTGAAATGATGTCAAATTAACAGCAACTTTTACAGTTTCCTTCTGTGTTTGTATCTTTCTTGTTAACAGAGCAGCATTAAGATTCTAAGTTTTTCCCTAAGGGAATGACAAGAATGTTGTATATTCTGGGAACTATGCAATAAAGAAACAAATGAAAAGCTGCATGAAAGGACAGAAAAAAGCTGACTTCTTTTACAGAGCGTCACCATGCTTCTTCTTTTCTTAAGTTTGGTTTTTAAAACCCTCTGTTTAAAATGCATGATAAACCAGTACTCCATCTTGTAAAATCTGTTTGTTCCGTTTTACACACCCCACCTTTAGCAATGTGCTTATAAGAAAAAAAAACCAGACATCTAATTATTAAAAACACTGTTCGTTATTATGGAATACAAGTGATGAGCTAAATTGCTTAGCAACCTGAAGGATTTCAGTGCTTCACCCACATCTCCCTTATAACCTTATAAAAGATTTTATACGGTTGAGAATCTAGTATAATGTGATAAGCTACACTAAAAGCCATGGATGTTCATCCAGTCATTGAGATCTTTGGCACCTATTGGTTAAGAGCTGTTCCTATGAAGAAATGGAGGAAGATTAGTCAAAGGACTTCTGGAAAGAAGGTCAAAAGAGAATGGCCTAGGAAATGAATGGCAGGGGTTGAGAAAGCAACAGGCCAAGGGCATCAAAGTCTCTTTAGGTTGATGTCTAGCATTTACCAGAAGGCAAGCTGGTAAGATTGCTCCATGCCAAACTAATACTCCCCTTAATGCTCTCATAATTGATTTTATGTTATTTTGGACAAATGGAACACACTTTCAAAAGGCTAGCCTGTAGCTACACCATCATTTTTATTTTCAGAAACAAGTTCTTTGAAATAGCTGGCCAAATTATTGAGTGTTGAGCTTTCTGAGATTTGGTGCACCATTTTGCATAGTAGTGGATCATCTCAATCACTTTCCAAGATTTTTTTGTTACTTATTCCAAAGTGGCATTCTTCCTTCCCCTGGTGGCAGCCTATCAGCTCTCCTTTCTGGTAGGCCAACATCATCCAATGTCTGCCATGCTCTCTTGCCCACAGACCTGCCAGCCCTACCTGCAGAGGCAGCAGAGGGGTTGGATATGGACCTCTACAAAAAGGTTTGACAACCCCTACTGTGAGCAAAACCACAAAAAATTGTTTGTGTGTGTGCCTACTTCTCATATATGTATGTAAAATTTTGTAACAGTTTCAAGAAAGAATGAGCATATTTCATTATAATTTTCCATATATAAAATAATCTACATCTACAAGCAACTCATTCATAAGTCATGAATAACTATAAATATATGTGGTTTCTGTCTTTCTTTTTTATCATTCTCTTTGTTCTTTTTTATTTGCTCTGTTTAATTAAATGAATAAAGGCAAACGGGGAAATAATTTTTGAAAAATCTGAGACTTAACTTAAAAAACAGTTATAGTCATAAGTCTAGAAATGGGGTCATTGCATAATGCAGCATATTAATATCTTTGTAGTACATTCAGGTATTTTTGTGGAGGGGACTACCAGATGTAAAAACAGAACTCTACAAGGTAGGCAACAAAGTTTATTCCAAGATATTATAAAAGTAGTTAGGATTATAACCATTCCAATAATAATAATAATCAAATCTGAGATACAAGACTTAAACCTGCTTGGTATCAGATGGGAGACCATCAAAAAATCCTAGAGCTATATATTATCCTGGACAGGAGATAACAAACCCAGAAGAAGTTGGTAGAAAACCACTTCTGCATTGTTTCCAAGAAACCTACATACAGATGCATTCATGCAGTCAAACTTAACTTGGGGAGAGAAGAAAATTACAAAATTTAAGATGTACAAATACAGGGTGTTCCAAATGTCTAAGTCAGTGTTTCTCAACCTTAGTAACTTTAAGATATGTGGACTTTAACTCCCAGAATTCCCCAGACAGCATCTGAGCATGGGAGTTGAAGTCCACATAACTTAAAGTTGCTAAGGTTGAGAAACACTGGTCTAAGTATTGTATTGAACTACAGCTACAGTTTAGATCATATTTTGGTTCAGTAGGTGCAGACTAAACAAATACAAACCAAATACCCTTGCTTTAATTTGACATCCTCCAGGTAGTAAACATTAACAACATATCAGACTTGCATTGATGAGATTCTGGAGGTGATAAATAGTTACAGAACAATAATAAATAAAGCTTCTTCAAAATGAGAATAAATAGAACTAGAAAAACACACAATTGGATTACTTCAAACAATCATTCTATACAAGCTATACCATTCACATATAAGTGTAAGCAAGTGCTTGCTTTCTTTCAGTTGCAGTAAGCAGAAGAGAATGCTTTGTGCTCACTTCTGTGAAAAAGGAGACAAAACTAGAAGAAAAGGGCTAGAATAATTCATTGGCATTCCTCCTAGCCCCCTTTCAGCTGATGCAGAGCTTTTTTATTCCTACAGAAAGCTTTTGACATACAGTAGTGTTTTCTCTAATTTTTGGAGAAGGAGAAAATGGCAACACCTATTGCCACCCTCCCAAAACATCGGTGAAATGAACCCTTTGAATGTTGGGGTGGAGACGTTATCCTTGTGCTAAGCCAAAAATCAAAATATATTATGGGGTATAAACAAGTACAACAAACATTTAAGGAGACCCACTCATTCATTTTCCATGTACTACATATTTGTGCATGTATGTGTATGCACACATAGCTTAATTTAACCTGCTAAATCAGGGTTCCTCAGCCTCAGCAACTTTAAGATGGGTGGACTTCAACTCCCAGAATTCCCCAGCCAGCCATGCTGGCTGGGGAATTCTGGGAGTTGAAGTCCACCTATCTTAAAGTTGCTCAGGTTGAGAAACCCTGTGCTAAATGATCAATGGATGTTGCATTAACAGCAGCACATCCAGTGTTTTCTGGACACCCTTACAGATACAACAAGGCCTTATCATTCTCACTGCAGTAGGGTGTGCCTTGTTTCTTTTCTAATGTCAAGCAAATATATCCATATGGATAACATGCTGTTACTGTCAGAGTCTGAACACTCATTCCCAAAGTTCAGTAAATCCTCTGGAGTCTAATTAGTTCCATTACAGATTTCTTTATTAGGAGAAATGCACAGCATCTATAGTTTGTTGAGTCTAAGCCTACAAAGCAAAACCTTCCCTTTTTAAGCCCATTCCCCCCCCCCCCATTCTTTTCCCGCTTGAAATTCCTTGCACCTTTCTCCTGGTCTCACAATTGCTTGACCTTGTTGGAGCCTCTGTAGAGATAACAGCAGCACCTGGCTTGGCATCTTCCTCCCCCCTTCTCGTAACTTCAATGGCAGGAATGAGCAAGCGGGCCTGCAATTAACATTTTAACCATTTAACTGTTTAGTATGCATTGCTAGTCTAAATTAAAGACAACTATGGTTTCTAGCTCGCGTAGATCCTGACATGCCACCTTCCAATAGGACGAATGTGTTCACATTCGAAAAAGGATCTGAAAAGAAAAACAAAATATATATACAATGGTAGTTTGAATACATATACTACATAGTATTATTTAGGCTTATTTGGATATTTTGAATGAAAGTCAGCAATGAGTTTTGGTGCTTTTACATTTGTATTATCAACCCATTCATGATGTGTTTTTGGGAAATGTTTCCATTGGACCAAATATTGTAGTTTGCCTTTATATTTCCTAGAGTCTAATATGACTTGTATTTCAAAATGGCTTTGCCCTTCAATCATGATGGGATTTGGAGGTTTGGTTGGATGCCATGTACTTGAGTCTTTGAATGATTTTAACAGATTAGCATGAAATACTGGATGTATGTTTCTGTAATGTTTTGGAAGTGTTAATTTAAAAGCAACAGGACTGATAATTTTTTCAATGAGGAAAGGCCCAACGAATTTTGGGCCAAGTTTTTTACATGGTTGAGTAGTTTTTAAGTTCTTGGTAGAGAGCCAGACCTTGTCACCCACTTTCCAAGGGGGGTTTGCAGAACGTTTTCTATCAGCAAATTTCTTATGTTGTTCTCTGGCATTCTGTAGTGATTTAACAATTAGAGGCCATAGTTGTGTGATATTATTGATCCACTGATCAGCTGAAAGTTCAGGGAAATCCTTCAAAGGCAGTTCTGGAAAAGGCAAGAAGTCTTGCCCAGTAGCTATCTTATAAGGTGTAAATCCAGTACTTTCGTGTATAGTATTGTTGTAAGCAACTTCAGCAAAGGATAAGAGTTCTGACCAATCATCTTGTTGGTGATTAGTAAAACATCTTAAGTATTGTTCTAATATTGAGTTCAATTTCTCGGAAGATCCATCCATCTCTGGATGGAAACTGGAACTCAGGGCTTGTGTGGAACCAATTAAAGTAATAAATTCCCTCCAAAATTTGGAGGTAAACTGTGGCCCGTGATCTGAAATCACCCTCTTGGGGGTGCCATAGAGGCGGTATATGTTTTGAATAAATAGTTTGGCCAGTTTTTTAGCATTAGGAATTGAAGCACATGGAATAAAATGTGCTTGTTTAGAGAAAAAATCAATGACTACCCAAATAACAGTGTTGTGATTACTTTCAGGTAAATCAACAATAAAGTCCATAGCAATTTCTTTCCAAGGTTGTTGAGGAGTAGCTACTGGTTGTAACAGTCCCAAAGGATTTCCTCCTTTCTTTTTCGAAATGGCATATGTAGGGCATGTAGACACAAATTCAGATATGTCCTTTCTCATAGTAGGCCACCAAAATTGCCTACGTAATAAATGTAAAGTTTTTATAAATCCAAAATGTCCAGATATTTTGTCATCATGGCCCCTTTGCAAAATGTCCTTACGTAGTGAAGATGGTACTTTGCCTCCCATCCACCAGGCTTGTTGTTCATTAGTTAAAGTATTTTTATGTTCCTGGAACCATTTATCTGAATCCAATGCTGCATTTATTTTTTGAAGCAGTTCGTTAGTAGGTGTTTGTTTAGGAGTTCTGGTTTGAGCTCTGATAAGTGCTACTGAGCCTGGTTGTGATTTAGGAATCACTGGTGCTACTATCTGCTCTCGTTGGCTGTTATGCTGAGGCAATCTGGATGAAGCATCAGCCAAAAAGTTTTTCCCTCCAGGGATGAACTTCTGTGTAAATTTGAAGCGGCTGAAAAATTGAGCCCAGCGAACTTGCTTAGGAGAGAGCTTTCTAGGTGTTGTGAGGGCTTCCAAATTTTTATGATCAGTCAAACCTCGAAAGGATGGGGTGACCCCTCCACTCCAGGAGGTGTCTACATGTCATTAAAGCCCAGCGAACTGCAAAAGCTTCTTTTTCCCAAACAAGCCATCTCCTTTTGGTTTCAGTAAATTTGTGGGAGATATATGCACAAGGCTTGAGTGACCCCCCTTCGTCTTTCTGAAGCAACACTGCTCCTATGGCCACATCAGAAGCATCAGCTTGAATTACAAAAGGTTGATCAGGCTCAGGCTTGTTTTAGAATTGGTTCAGCAGTAAATAATGTTTTCAGAGCTTCAAATACTTTCTGGCACTCAGCAGTCCATATTAATGGGGCCCCAGGCCTTTGAGCTTTTGGTGTTCCTTTACCTTTAGTTTTTAATAAATCAGTTAGTGGCAGTGCCACTTGTGCAAAGTTTGGAATGAACTGGCGGTAGAAATTAGCAAAACCCAGAAAGCTTTGCAATTGCCTTCTAGTTTTGGGAGCTTCTCACCCCAGAACATCTTTTACTTTGGAGGGGTCCATCTCAATTCCTGCATGTGATATGCGATACCCCAAATAGTCCACTTGTTGTTTACGGAATTCACATTTTGACAATTTGGCATATAATTGGGCATCCAGCAACTTTTTTAACACATTACGAACCAACTTTATATGATTTTCCAAGTTATCAGAATAAATGAGAATGTCATCCAAATAAACCAACACTCCCCGATACAGATATTCATGCAGCACCTCATTAATTAGTTGCATAAACACCCCAGGGGCCCCCAAAAGCCTGAAGGGCATGACCTTGTACTCATAGCAGCCAAAAGGGGTGCTAAATGAGGTCATCCATTCGTACCCTTCTTTGATGCGCACTCGAAAATATGCATCCCTTAAATCCAGCTTGGTAAAGATTTTCCCCTTAGATAAATGTGCTAACAAGTCTTTCATTAGGGGTAATGGGTACTTATTTTCTTCGCAAACAGCATTGAGCCCCCTATAGTCAGTACAAAGTCTTAAACTTCCATCTTTTTTCTCCCGAAACAGAACTGGTGCAGCCATCTGCGATTTAGCAGGTTATATAAATCCTATTGCCAGATTGGTATCTATAAACTCCCTTAAGGCTGCCAGTTCTTTTTGGGTCATAGAGTATGTTTTTTTCTTTGGGAATTTAGCCCCGGGTTCAATTTCAATAGCACAGTCAGTGTCTCTGTGGGGACACAGTGTGCCTGACTCCTTTTTGCTGAAAACTGCTTTTAAATCCCTGTAGGGTGTTGGAATGTTGTCAATTGATTCAGAGTCCAGGCTTTGGGGCGGAACACTGCTGCTTGCAGCTGCTGCCACAACGCCTTCCCCTGTTGGTGGGTTAGAAGCCAAATAAGTTCCATCCACAAACTCCATTCACCCTGTTTTCCAATAGACTCTAGGGTCCCACCTTTTTATCCAGTTTGCTCCCAGGATTAGGGCATAACTTCCCAAAGGAGCTACTAAGCATTTAAGAGTCTCTTGGTGGGTTCCCACTTGCAGTTCAAAACGTTCTGTGCGGTACTGCACAGCCCCTTCCCCTGCTTGAGATCCATCCAACTGGTTAAATACTATGGGGGTTTTCAATTTTTTCACTTTTAGTTCTAATGCGTTGACAAGAATTGGGCTGATTAAACAGCGCGAGCAGCCTGTGTCCATTAACGCTGTTAGCATAGGTCTGCGCTCTGTTCTGGGTGCTGAGATAGTCACTTTTACGGTGGTAACACTCACCCCTTCGTCCTCATTGGAATCGTCATCGTCGTTAGTCGCGACCGCCATTTTGTCAGGACCCCCCCTGGTTGGGCAGCGGGGTTTTCCTGCTCTTTCACCACTGATCCCTCTTCATAGAGGATGGGATCTGGGAATGGCAACTCCGTTCCCCCAGCTGTGGTTCACTTCTTCCCTTTGCGAGCTGCGGCTTTTTGGGTAGCTCCCGGGGATTTCCGCGGCTCCTGCAGATGCGCAGGCATCAGCTTGGTACAGGCTGGCGTGAAATGCCCCGGTTCTCTGCAACGAAAACAGACGTGTTGCCTTGCCACTCTGGGAAAACTCTCGTCTCCTCCTCTCACTGGTGGCTTCCGAAGCGCTTGCACGGGTGCGCCACTCTGCTGCTTGAATGCTGGATCAACGGCCATCCAATCAGCCTCCACTTGCGCGGCATGCTCCACCCATCCCTCAACGGTACGTGGGTTTCCTCGCAAGTAAGCCAGTTGACACAAATTGCGGCGCAACCCTTGTTGAAAGCAGGAAACTTTAAACTCCTCAGGCCAAGGAGGAGAGCCTCCTTTGGCTCCGCGAGGCTCCGGAATTCTAGGGCATATTCGCCAACGTTCCAGGATCCCTGCCATACTTTAACTCTTTAACTAATTGGGAGCGGGCCCTTGTGGCTACTCCCGAGTCGTCAAACCTCCTCCTCAGGGCTGTTAAGAAGCGGGCGAGGTTGTGGAGTTCGGGCGCTTGGGCTTCGCACACTTCAATCAACCATTCTCCCGCTTTCCCAGAAAGCGCCCTGCAAACATAGATCACGCGTTCCCTGTCAGTGGTGAATAGATGGCCGGTCTGCTCCATGCACAGGGTAACGTGAGCCATGAAACTGGCCAATTCGTTTGGATCCCTGCTGTATTTTTTGCGTAACCCCCAGCGTTTGAGGAGGGCTTCTTGGTTGCCTTGGGGGGGGTGCAGGCGGCAGTTGGGCAGCAGGAGATTCCACAGCAGGCAGGCTGGAACAGGCGGGGGGCCTGGGGCTGCAGGAGCCACTGGAGTTGGCATCACAGGGGGAGGGGGGGTGGCTAGCCACATGGTTCCCAATCTCTCTGTACTCTCGCTGTGCCTCGGGAGCCTGGAACATACCTGAACACCATATCAGGTCGCCCATCCCTCTCATCTCTTGTCGCATCATGCTGCATTCGGCTTGTAACAGGCTTATGCTTTCCTCTAAGGCTCCCATCCTGGTGGATTCTACTCGGCCAGTAGTCATGGACCAACGCTCCTCGGGCTCCATCCCTAGGAATAACGTTTCCCTGAACAACTCTTCCTGGTTCCATACCTGGGCTTTGTGCCATTCAGGGTCACTTGCCGCGGGAAGGCGTGCAAAGGTTCTTGTTAGGGTTTCCCCTTCCTCTTCACAACCCCCAACTGCTCCTCAGTCAGCGCTCTGCTCTTCCATCCTGGCAGCAGCTGGGCTTCCCAGGCGTTTGATGTGAGAGATTTTCATGGCAGGTTTTTCCTCGGGTAAATCCCTCACTTGAAATTGTGAGACTCAGCAAAATGTCAGAGTCTGCACACTCATTCCCAAAGTTCAGTAAATCCTCTGGAGTCTAATTAGTTCCATTACAGATTTCTTTATTAGGAGAAATGCACAGCATCTATAGTTTTTTGAGTCTAAGCCTACAAAACAAAACCTTCCCTTTTTAAGCCCATTCCCCCCCCTTCTCCTTTCTTTTCCTGCTTGAAATTCCTTGCACCTTTCTCCTGGTCTCACGGTTGCTTGACCTTGTTGGAGCCTCTGTAGAGATAACAGCAGCACCTGGCTTGGCATCTTCCTCCCCTCTTCTTCTAACTTCAATGGCAGGAACAAGCAAGCGGGCCTGCAATTAACATTTTAACCATTTAACTGTTTAGTATGCATTGCTAGTCTAAATTAAAGACAACTATGGTTTCTAGCTTGCGTAGATCCTGACAGTTACAATACAGAAAACTAGAACACAACTGGTGCTAGTTCACTTTTTCACATTCCAGAGTTATTATGGGACAGAACCAAGAACCAATCAATTTCCCAATGGATTGTGTTGAATGAGCAACGATAGCAAAACCAAAAGAGAGGAGAAGGAATGGATCAGGATAAAAAATGGAACACTGAGGCTCCATCTTTGTCATTCAAACATTTATTTGGTTTGGCTGTAGAACCCACCATGTAGCAGAAATCTCAGGATGTGTTATAGTTAATAAAATCAGATAATAAAAATACATCATCAATATTAAATATCTTACCTGCAATATGAAATGTCCTAGACCAGAAAGAATTACATTAAGTTCTTTTTTGTTTACTTTGAATCACATTTAAGAGCTGGTAGGAACACCAGGGGGAGGCTGTTCAAAATGACATCTCATTCTAGGATGACTTATTATCCTTGCTACAATTCTAAAGAGATTTCCAGTTATCACAGACATTACTGTACCCAGCGTAAGGCATTTACAAAGCAGCATCAGCTCTCTTCTGGAAGTGCTACCACTGGCATGGATACTCAGCCTGCCAGCTGCCAGAATTACATACAGTAGCTGGGACAGTTGTATGGCCAAGGTATGGTCAATCAAAGGACATTTTCTGTTGGCATTCAAATGAGATTGAAACATGAATACATATAAGTATACTTGCTGATAATGCTCGATGGGAATAGGTGCCTCCAGTAGATGAAACCGATGCTATTTCTTTGAGTTTTCAAAGGGAAAGGCAGCATTTTAGAGTAGTAGTGATAATGCCATGTAGAATTCAACTGGACTTTCTCCCATTCTATTATCTTTTCCTGCCTCTCAGTTTTCCTATTATAATTAACCTCTTTTATTCATGCCAGCAGGGTAGTTTAGGAGAAGACAAATGGACAGACAGATGTGCTAAAATAAGTGACATTATTGTTGAAGATAACCTGATACTGGGATGAGAAAAAGAGGTATTTGCAAAAGAAGGTAGTTAAGAGATTCAAAGGCTCCTTTCTGCAAATGAAATGTAGGGACTATGGTCCAGAAAACCAGGGACCAATTTTTAAAATAATGTGCCAGCTATTTCATTTTTAAAAAGCTATGGATCATCAGGATATGTGATGAATGCTATTTCTTGTTTGACCTTTAAACTAAGACACTAAGAATGCTGTATTTTTACTTAAACGTGAGTTGCATTTAGTTCCATGATGCTCTTCCTCTTATGTAAGTGAGTATCAGATTGACACCTCATGGAGTAAATAAGAACCATTCTAAGTTTCACAGTCTTTTCCAGCCTTTTAAATGTGAGTTTATGGATGGAAGAATATTTTCAATTGGCACAGTTTTTGACTACAAGATCAGTCAGATAATTCTGCATTAATTTGTTTTATTATTTAAGAAACAAATTTATATGGTTCCCTATCTTAACCAATATAATACTGAGAGGGGAACAGGAACATAAAAACATAATGAACACTCAAAAACCAGTCAAAAATCTAATTGCATCTTAAAAATTTATCCAGCAGCATAAAACAAAACATGCCTGTGTTGGGTTAGTCCCGATAAAAAGTAGATTTAGTTTTATCTCCTTTAATTTCTTTCACCCACTACTTCTCACACTCCTTCTGCATTTTGCATATGTTGCTTGTGCTGAAAGGGAATACTGTAGCATAATGATTACCTATGTATATTAATCCAAACATAAATATATTATCAGTATTATTTATCATTTCATAAGCAGACTACTACAAATATTTTGAGTTATAATTCCTCAATCAGCATGTTAACAGAAGATGATGGGTATTGTATTCCAGCACATGTAAAGGTTGTTGGATAAGGAAAACTGGAAAACTGATCAAAGTTACTAGTGCTAGTTTTGCAATTCCTGCAGTATTTATATGAATGTTAATCAAGAGCCATAGGTCACATTGCTTGAAAATCTGTTTTGTCCTCCCCAAATGTGAAATCCTTTGGGGATTATAAGGATTGAGATCTAGCACACCAGGATGCACCATGTAGAACAAGGTGACTCTACAGATGGCTCTATTCAACTGAAGTCTGAGTTTTGAGAAACAGTAATGATGTTGTTACTAATTACCTTTCCCTTTAATAATGGCATAAGTGGCATGATACTCCAATTTTGTTTTTATTTTATTTTACTTAGAAACCTGGGGCCACCCAGTGGTTGTTGAGAAATATGATCAAGGATGAAGAACACTGGAAACTGCTGTTCAGCACCATTTAGAAGGTCACAGAATTTCCACTTGTAGTCTAAAAGATTTGTCCAGAGGAAGAGTTAGATTCTTTTTTCCATATGTACACAGTGTATGGGAAATTGTGATGTTACTAAGCCAATGATAAAGACCAATGCTTTTGGTGTTCATTATATGTGAATGTTTTCATGTTTAACCACCATAGAGATGCATAAAGCTATTTACTTTTAACTGATTGGGGTACAATGTTAGTTATATGTATTTGTAAAGTACTAACAGAATTAATTCTATTGATTAATTTGATGTTATATGTTGCAACCTGATTGTTAATTCAATAGCAAATAATTGGTCCACATAGAAGGAAAATAACTCATAATTTAAAATGTAGTCCTATGCATGCTTATGTGGATGTAAGCTCCACAATTACTTCTAAGTAGACATATTAGAAATGCATTGTATATTATTAATTTTTACTAGTTGAGGCTGAGATCTTACACACGCCTTTCAATCCTCATGAACTCAGCAGGACTTTCTAAGCAGATACATGAGTAGATACTGACAGACATATTTAAGAACTGTCTAACAAAAATACTCTTGGCAGTGATTTTAAAAAATGGAAATACATTTAAATTTTGAAGGATGAAGGTGTTTAACAAGATACATTGGCATTTTTCCAGCTGAATACATGGTGCAACTTTCTATTAATACTTAAAATATACTGAGGGCAGATTAGCTTCACTTGTATAGTGAGCATTGCTGAATGATTCAAAATGTGGAAGGAAGTGATTGGGCCAGGTTTACATTCTGCTATAGCATGGTGTTTCTAGGCATTATATATTGTGTTAACAAGAGACCTTAGTTTGTAAGCTGCCTAGGGTCACTCTAAACCCAAATTAGTCCTGCTGGAGGACTGCTGTTTGGAAGTAAGCAGCAAAGACTTTTGACTGAACTCTTACTGTGAGGGTCTGAATAAGCTTCAGTGAAGTACTTCATATGTAATACACCTGGGTCCTTAATGATGTGGTGGGAAGGAAATGTGGATATATTAATCAAAATGTGTGGGGTTAACTAACAGCCTGGAGGTTAAGCTACTTCAGGAAAGCATAAGGCATACACTTTGTATCCAAGGGTTAAGTTGTGTTGTGAAATAACATCCTGCTATTTGGGCTGATGTGGCTTTATCAACCTGGTAAGAAATAAGATTTGTTGTTGCCTATGGCGAGAAGCTTCTCAAAAATAGCCAGGCCACACCTACAAAGTAAGCATTTCAAGAAGGCAGCTATGTTCTGCTTTTCAACAGTGAAAAGAAAACAGGTGTGTATGTTTGTATTTCCTTTCATTATATAGCAAAAGAAAACTATATCTTATGTTATATAGGGAGCATGTGATTTTTAAAAAATGAACTGCAGGCTACACAGATCAGCAGCTGCTTCTTTCGGTAGACATGTGGGGGAGGCACAAAAAAGATCAGCATATGTCATGGCATAGATGGAGAAGCACTGGCAAGAAAGGATAGGCATCTTTCCAAGCTGGAAGAAAGCCAAAGAAGATTCCAGACAGGCAAGAACCACCTGTTAGAACACAGAAGGACAGAGATCAGGGCTGGCAGAAGCTTCAAACATGGGGAAGAGGTGCCTTTATTGATAATTTTACTAAATGTAATAAAAGAAAACTGAAATAAAGATGCAGTTGCCTAATTAGCAATCTAAGATGTTATGCAAATTGTCCCAGCAATAAAAAAAAGATGATTGTCATCACATTTCCTCCTCTCCTCCAAGCAATCCATTGCTCTGAAGGGGTTGTCCTCACAGTGAAGAAGTGGGATGAAGCAGCCACCAAGGCTGTCTCTGTCACTGCAGTACACACAGCCTCTCAGGCTGTCTTTCATCTCTTGATGCAAAACTGTAGCACTGCTTTAATCACTGGAAAAAAATGAGCAAAGGAGCTCTTCAGAGTGCCTATGAAACCCACTGCTTCCTTGAGGGCTGTCTCCTTAGAGCGGAGCATTGCAGAAAAGATAGACTGCCGGCTGCCGGTGGTTCATGGTCCATCCTTGGCCGAGGAAAACAGTGGCTAACCCAGTGGCTAAGACAGTGGCTAACCCAATGGCTAAGACAATTAAACACACAAGCAAGCCCAGTGGACAGTGAATTGTAGAAATATGGAAAATTCGGCAACTCTATTTCCCATTTGGGCCATGTGAACCTCCTCCTGGACTATGCCATTCTGGGGTGTTCCAGAAGTAAATACTCCTATCTTTGAATAGATAGATGAGAGGAGGTTCAACAGGTCTGGAGGAGAACAGAATTGGTGAACTTCGCACATCCCTGGAAGGAAAAAACAGTGCTGAAACTCAAAAACAGTTTTCAAATCCCCTTTAAAGAGGAAGAAAAATGAAAACCCTAAGGGATATTGGATCCCTGAAGGCAGAGGGGATGCAGGAAGACAAAGAGAAGAGTTGTGGCAATTGCTGAACTGAGAATATCAAATACAGACTTGTGAACTGGATGAGGAAGTGGCAGTATTGCTTAAATGGACCCTAATAAATTATTCAATGAAAAATAGGGAAGAACATTGGCTTATAACATGTATGGCCTTTGTTGACTAAAAACTCATCTGAAGAATGTGGGAAATAAACAAGACAAGTTTGAACTATTAATATAGAAAATGCCTTTAGCACTGAAAGGCAAGTATGTTTTATTAGTTATAACGGTGGCCAACAACTTGGTGGATGACTCCTATGGTTAGAATATAACTGCTGGGGCTTGTTCAAAAGGAACAAGAACATTTTGTTCATAGAAAGGGAGAAAGAAGAACTCCAGATGAATGGGCATGGCAGGAATGTGGAGTAACTGGAATAAAATAAGTAGGAGAATGAATTAAAACAATACCATTATTGCTATCCACTACTGCCCACCAAAGGAAAGAAAATATGTGATAGATGCTTTTCAGAAGCAAACTGCAGAACTTTCTGCACCTTGCCGTTGTTCTTCAGTTGGTCTACATAAGTGTTTCAACAGGCATTGTTTAAAAGATGCATTCTCTTCTACATGGGGAAAAAATCTTTGTTTGATTGTTTGTAGTTTCATGACCACTTTCATTAAAAATATATTTTAAATGTGTTGCTTGTCAAAATGGAAGTACCTTTTGAGTTAATCTACCTGAAACATGTTAATTTAATCATGCATTTCAACTAATGCATTTAAATCAATAAATTATCATATTTCAATTAAATCACAAAGAAAGACATCATGAAGAAACTCTTCCTCTGGGCCTTTTTCAAATTAGGAAGCAGCACCCAGGTTGGGTATAGAACATTAATATGTAATAATAATAACATCTGTTCACCACCTTATGGCAATAAGGTAAGCTCAAAAGCACACCAAAATAAATGTGAAAGTACCCTAAGAAAACCCCCTAAGGCCTACTTCCCAGCAAGCTCCAACACTGAATTGCTCAGGACATGGAGAAACGATGATGATTATTGCAGCAAGTTTACTAAAATAAATTAGATTTATATCTTTGTAGACACATTTCAGTTGTGCGAGTCAGTGTGGTGTAATGGGGAGGCACTGGGCTAGGAGCAGGAAGAACAAGGCACACAAGCTGGCTGGGTGATACCGCGCCAGTCACTTTATCTCAGCCATAGCCTGGGAAGAAAAAAAACATCTGTTTCCCAACCTGCACTGGACTATCTTGGAAGATTATGGTGTATAATCTTTAGTGAAGAAACCTTCACCCTGCAGTGGATTGATTCAGGATGATGATAATGATAATGTATTGTACTGTGAAATTGTAATCCTATACACTTCATTGAGTTGGCAGCGTATGCAGCCTTTTGGAAACAAAACCTGAACAAATTCAATAAATGCTAAATTTTTAAGTTGAGATGATTGAAGTCTGTGAAGAACATAACAATTGCAGATACCTATAAAAATAATTTATACATTTTTACAAGGATGTTCTTCTAGGATTATCTTCCTAACTATAAAACATCTGACAATGCACTAAATTGTCCTAGGAAATTGCAAACCAAGTTAATTCAAAGGTTTTTATAGAACAGGATGCCTTAGCAAATGGCAGCTCTGGCCAGCCTTGTCTGGGGCTGGAAGCTAAGGAGGCTCACACAGGATTAGTACTTGGAGGGGAGACCTCCCAAGAATTGTGGGGCTCTAGGCTAGACTGGGGAGTCAAAAAAAAAAAATACTGTATTACTACCAAAAATATGTACGGATCTATTCCTGAAATCACCAGGATTCAAGCTGTTTCTGAAGCAGACTTGATTTTAAAAACACAGAATAGATGAAATTCTGCATCTCATTGCCACCACTTTCTGGAAAATCTATAGACACAAAACTACATGTCAACATTTTGTGGTTGTTGTTAGCACTGCTTCTATGAAGTAAAAGTTTACACTTTCCTATGTATGTCTGGCAAAAGTAAATCCCACGGAATTCATTAAAGCTTTACTCCTATTAAGTTGTACAGCCTGGAACCATTTTCAATAATGGGGAATTTGAGTTTTTTATCCCATCATATCCAGAGCTTGGTTGAGGAATAAACAGTGTGGTGCTCTCTTCCCAGAAGTTTCGGTCTTGGCAAAGGATTGTGTGATTGTCTAAAATGGGAAGGACGCAATGTTGCCTACTTACAACAATACAACTTACAACTATACAAGGCTTGCATTCCTGCAAAATAATATATGCTCTATTGTATTTTTATATGGCATTACTTGTAATCTTCTGCGGCAAAGCAGTACTGGCACCCCTTAGACCTATCTATTCAGAAAAAAGTCCCACGTTGTTGAGACTGGTTTATTCCCAGATGCCGTAAATATATTAAATCTCAAAAAAGCACTCATCAATAATGTTCAATAAATAGCAGTTATTCCTAGTTACAATGTAGGCCTCCATTTCTTTGTTTCAATGCTACTCTGCCTATGCAACGTTTCCAATTGTTTTCAAATGACTGCATTATTTCCATGTTCTCCTTGGGATATTTCTACACCCCTGTCCTGCTAGATTTGGTAGACAATAAAAACAAAGCATAAAAGAAGCATTAAAACAGTCTATGTTCCAGTCTGACCTATAAGTATTACTGTACTTCATTTTCTTTATCTCCTTAAAGCAGTGTTTCTCAACCTTGGCAACTTTCAGATGTGTGGACTTCAACCCCCAGAATTCCCCAGCCAGCCTTCTGGGGGTTGAAGTCCACACATCTGAAAGTTGCCAAGGTTGAGAAACACTGCCTTAAAGTTTTAAACATCTGCATGTTACTGCCAAGGAATTTTTAGTATCATCTTACCTTTCTAAACAAGGACGGCTGGCAACACGGAACCCCAAGTGCGTGCAGCTTCCTACCCTATACCATTTTCTTTTAGGATCGGCCCGTCATTCTCTGCACCATCGTGGTCTTTCTGCCCAATGATCAACAATATCCCTAAACGTCCGTTTCCCGCCCCCGCCCCCCTATTTTTCCGGGTGTTATCATATTAAATTGGCCAAAATGCCTTCAAGCTGGACTTTCGATGAAGCCGAGACCGGTTTGGAAAGGAAGTTTTGCGGGTGAAGATGCTTACCGTGCAGGGGTAGCGGGGGCGGGAGAACGGACAGAGATTAGGGGAAAGGCGCAAAAGGACGCGCGCAGCCAATTCCGACGGAGCCCGCTTCGCTAAGCGAGACGTCGGTAACTTTGGGGAAGTTCCGAGGCAAGCTTTGAAAGAGACCCCGAGTTCTCCCGGAGACTCTCCCCACCAATGAGCGCTGACTATGGAAATTGCAGGGCGGGGCTTGCGAGGGAGATGACGCTCGGCGGCGAGCCATTGTGAGAGCTTCCTTCTGCTTCAAGGACCCGGGAGCGAGGATGCGTGTTTCCCCCGCATCCCTCCCGCCCACCAGGAAACAACATCTGTTAGGAATGACAGCTCCTTGTTTTGAGCCCTTTGTTTGCAACTGTCTCCCGCGGCTGGAGCTGCAGCCAGCCCTCGTTGTCGGAGACCAGTCTCCTCCCTGGCGTTTTTCCCTTTCCAAGCTCTTTCTCCGTCATAAACTTTGCAAACTCCACAGCTTTAGGGCAACCCCCACCTCCAGCCCTTGGAGAGTCTACTGTGCACCCTAAGCCCGGACGGGACAAGTGTGTAAAAGAATCCCCATCCCAATAAAAAGATTTCCCGGGGAGTAGTCGTTGACTACTCTGGGCAAGACCAGGAGAAGGGACTCTTTTTCAAGGAGACAGTTGCGGAGGTCTGCCTCTCGCTCGCTCGCTCGCTCGCCGGCCCGCCCCGGAGCGTGCAGAAGCGGCGGATCGTCCCCTTCCACCTCTCCCTCCTCTCCCCGGTGGGTCTGGGAGCTCGTTCGCATGGCAGTCACGTCCGGCAGTGGGAGCGTCGCTGGGGCTTCATCTAGTGATGAGAGAACAGACGTCAAAACGGCCTTATGAATATTGATGCGGAGGCAAGGCTGCTTTCGTAAAGGAGCAGAAGGAAGCAAGATGGCTGCCCTTTAGGATTGGATCGAAGGCAGACCGGATTGCTTTGGCTGGAGTCGGCGAGGCGGAGGGACTGCCGAAGGAGGTCAGAGCCCTTCTCACGTTCTTTCTTTCTCTCTCTCTCTCTCTCATCCATCCTGCCCTCTCCAGCCTCTCCCTTCCCTGCGTTTCCCGTCGAGCTTTGTAGCATGACTTATTTAAAGACTGTTTTGGGAAAAAATGGGGGAAGCCCCCCACTCAACTCTCTGTGCCCGCAATACTAAGTAGAAAGGTGGGTGGGGGGAGAGAGAGGAGAGAAGAGAAAATTATAGGTGTTGCTGGAACATGGCTGTCAAACAGGATTTTTAAAGCGGAGGTTTAAAAGACGTCCCTCGCTCGCTCGCGCGGTCTCTGTTCCCCCTTTTTCTGTCCGCGCAGCCGTCGCCTGGAGAACTTTGCTGTCGAGCCGTGTTCCGCAGCAGCGGAGGGCTGGCCGATCATTTCACTCCCTTTCCAGAGAAGTCACTCTGTCATTTTAAGAAAGTTCTTCGTTTTATTTAAGTTGCGTTTCTCTCTCTTTTGCCTTCTCTCCCTTCCTCCGCCCTTTAAATATATGTGTCCC
Source organism: Python bivittatus (assembly GCF_059951505.1). Lineage (NCBI taxonomy): Eukaryota > Metazoa > Chordata > Lepidosauria > Squamata > Pythonidae > Python > Python bivittatus. The sequence continues at coordinate 38,874,105 of NW_028277034.1, read as the reverse complement.
GTTCACACACGTGCGGATTTCTCCATCTCTTTGGCTTTATTCTGGAAAGAGACTTTCAAGTGGGGTGTGTGGGAGCAGTTTGGATGGTCGCTTAAAAGGAAGCGGGCGGGGGTGGGGGGGGGGAGAGAGAAATCAATGGTTGGGTTAGCTGGGTAAAACTTTAAGAATTTATCTTTTACCCCTTTCCTTTTTGAAGGGGAGGATTTGTGATCTTTCAGCCGAAAGCAAACTCTTTCTAGAGAAGTATCTTGGGTAGAAAGCGCGGGCGTTCTGTTAGCTGGGGCGGAAAGGTGGCTGGGCGAATGTTTTATATATAAACGTCTCTTCTGGCTTTGTGTTTTTCATGACTGCACCCTCATTTCGGTTTACCGGTGAGTGACAAGCAGACACAAAGACAGGCGCAGTGCAAGGGGGTGGGGGGAGGCGGCAGAGGGGAAGAAAAGAGGGACATTGTGGAGTTTTGAGGACTACAAGGTCAGGAGCGCTTAAGGAAACTGACGTGCCAAACTAGGAGAGGAGAATTGGAAACATTAGGGCTCCCCCCCCCCCCCATTTAACAGTATCATCACCATTATCTGTATTATGGCTATTATTATTTTGTTTTAACAACTGCTGGCCTGGGATTCAACGTTGGGTCCAGAAAAACACAGAAACGCGCATCCCTCAAAAATGATTGCCTTATGACAAGCTCACGGATGAGAAATAATATTGGCGAGGAATGTCCCATTCAGACGCAAATGCTCTGTGGTAGATACATTTTAGCATGAAAAAGAATTCCAGCCACCCCGTCAGGGATACTTTGGACCTGCAATGGAAGCCCTTATAACACTGTTTCAATTGAGCTAAGTTTTCTCCAGTCTAATGTAAGCTTTATCAAGAGAAAAAAAATGTAGATTCAGCTTTGTATCATGGTACAGTATTCTTTTTGTGACTTGTTTGTGGGGGTTGGAGATAAGGAAGGACTGGAACTGATGTGAGGCTTACAGAAACATTCACTCTTAATGATCTAATTTTGAGTGTCGCTCCCCCCCCATCCCCTTGCAATGGGCAGATGCAGATGCAAAATCTGATTCCACAACATGGCAAGTGATGGAAGATAGGGATTTGGGTAGGTGTTACGTATTTAAAACACGGAGAGAAATCTCTCTGTAATAAAGAAAGCCAAGGCTGTTGTTTGTCAGCTAATGAGGCCATTGTATTTGCATTTTAATGGCAGGCTAACATTGGAAAGGGGGTGGGAAGACAGAATAGTGGTAGCTTGTAAATTCATTTGCTTAATTGAATGTGTATTCTGTGATGGCACTTTCAGTGAAGAAGGGGACGTAAGGGCTTATTTGTTAAACAAATTCAGCAGATGGACATTAATGGTCAAGAATCAGGGAAAGGCCTCAGCTGTAGGGCTGATAAAGGCAAAGAAATTCACATGTTACTAGATATGCCCAAAACAACATTACCTGTTGAAAGCCACCTTTCTGAATCTTACTCTCCTTCTTGAAGTGAACAAGCTGCACACTTTGTACAGTACACTCTTGAACGGCTGAGACAACTCATTGGACTGTATCAGGTACAGTCCACTAACAATATTCTGTGACCTTAAGAATTAGCATTTCTTTTATTGTTCTTCTTGCTCAAAAACAGCAATATAAGTTCCTAGATTTTTATAGAATTATGTAAATTATATAGGTGTTCAGAGAAAGCTATTTATGGTCCCTTGCTCTAATAGTAAACTTCTCTGTCAATAACTGAATTGATCATAATTTTGTTAAATATATATATCAAGCTGTAATGAAACTTAAATATTAAAATTTTCAACATTTGACCAGCTTCTGCCCACAAACTTCCTTTTTCAGTTAAGAAAAAATAAATTCATTGAGGATCATGCTTGAACTCAGTATATGCAATAATTCTGTGCATTAATATACAGAGTTTGGGGAACATACAGTTCATGTCCTCAACTACTGTTGTAGATTTCACATGCATGGTTGCATAGAGATATATCTGGATATTCGTAGTGGTGTAGCATGTAATAAAATAAGTAACACAGTGTTTTCTGCTTTAACCTGAAATTCAAGTAATGGGAACCAGTGTCAAATCTGAGAACTTAGGTTAATGTGGTTGGGGCAGAACATGTTCACCAATTCTCAGTTGTCTTTTCACGCTTCTTTCCTCCCAAACTTCCTCTACATGTTCCTCATGTTTCTTGTGAAGTTCAGTGCAATTGTTGTTCTGTTGATTGACAGAATTAGAAGAACCTCTGTTTGGAATCTTAAGAAAATGTTAACTTTTCTTACTTTGGAGGTTATTACCTTTTTGTTGCCTATCCACAAAAACTAATATTTGATGGCATCCTTGAAGACTCCCCCTCCCCCAAACTCTTCTAGCTTTTAATTAGCACTGCACAAGCTCTGTGACTATCCACATGGCCCTTGGCTGTTTAGAAATAAACAGATGTGTTCACCAGAAATGGATGGAGTCCAGTGCTCCTGAAGTCCCAAACAACATGTTTAATGGTTGTAAGGCTCAATATAGTTAATGTATACAGTACATATCAATGTAAGAAACTTAAAATGTTTCCTTCTCATTACAGAATGCCATTGTGCATGTAAGCTTTCCTTTAATAGCAAAAGGCTTTATCATGGTATGAAGCATCTTATAGAGGTTTTTGAGGATTTTTCATTTACTGTAGGTTTTACACACACACACCTATAGAGAGAGAGAGAGAGTGTTGAGGAAAGGAAGACCGATAAACATACTCCCTCTTTGAAAATGTCAATATTTTATCACTAGGTAGGTTAAAAATAGTGATATTTTTCACTAGGCATAAGGTACTGCATTGTTTTTATTCAAGAACAATATGAAACTATAATTGACTTGATATTCTAGCCAAAAATGTTGCACTTCATGAACTATTGTTGTAAACAATAATTTTAACATTTGCAATGATAATTTGAGCCGATTCTGGCTGCAGTCAATGAGGCTTTCTTTTCAGTTTTTAACATTCCTGAAATTTCCATCTAAATTTATTGTAAATGTAATGTTCAGAGTATCCATATAACATGGCTGGGAAGGTTGTGGCAAATAAATGTGCTTTAAGCTGTTACTTCCTTCCTTCCTTCTGTTAGATCTATAGCCCACATTTTGTTCAGGAGTTCTGAACAAAGTAGTTTTTCTCCTCCCATTTTCTGCACAGCAGCAATAGTCCTATCAGGTAAGTCCAAGTAGGAATAACTGGTTCATAGTCACATAGTGAGCTGTTGTGACTGCAGTGGGACTTGGGCGTGGGTCTGCCCAATTCATTTCCAGTACCTTAACCCCTACACTCCAGTAGCTCTATTGTTATTTTCATATTCAAAATCATTGTTACCATTAAGATGCTCTTAAAAACAATGAGTGGGCTTACACATCACATTAAATTATCCTCTTAAAATTCATATTTTATTCAGTTACGTATGTTCATTTGAATAAAATGAATACTTCAAACTGTACAATAGTCTACTTGGTTAAAAACTATCCTTACTGTATTCTTTACAGTACTGTAGCCTTTATATTCTGACCCTAGTCCTGTATTTCTTTATGATTACAGGTGAGACTTTATGCTTTATTCAGAATTACTTCTGAAAGTCTAAGTAAAGTTTTCTTGACAGTAAATACCACAGAAAAAATGTAAACTTAATAGGTTGCCCACTTTAAATTCTGACAAGCATAAAAAGTTGAGAAAATTTAATAAGTTTTATACTAAATATTATTGGTCTTGTTTTGAGGAGAATTTTTTTTTATATGGAGACCATATTCAGAATTCAGCAGGTGCAACTTCACAACCTTATTCTTTTACAAAAAAATCTGTATATGTAGTTAATGGATTTGTAGACTATCCTGTTCCTGACAGTTTTAGCTATTATTAAATATTCTACTTTCCTTAAACTTAAAAATTACCCAACAAGAGGAGACCTACAAAGATAACAAACACTAGATGTTTTATAGTTCTAGTGATCTTGCTCCCTTGAACAGATGAACTTAAGCTGTATCAGGTTAAAAAAAATCAATTAAGTCCATGAAAGCTTCCATCCCAACAAGAACATAGAGATATTTATTTCATGTGTATCTTACTCTTCTTCTAAGATTTTGAGTTCAGGTAGGTCACTTTTTGAGCCTCCATGTTATATCCAAATGTGGAATACATATGTGAGAATGGGCCCTGGAATTAGAATATTATATTACTTCATGAAGGTAAGTATACTAACTGCTATATTACCATTACCATTAAATATGGCTGTTGAGCAATATATCTCTATTTACTAGATCACGTTGGAGATAAGTATGATGAAATGCTGTAAAACTTCTCAGAAGTAACTGCTGATTATTCTTTAGCTTCATCAGAACATCAGTATTTATGTTTTTATGAGTGAAGATAGCCTAGATTTACTACATCTGTAACTACTCTGGATGACCTCACTCAGCTGCTACAGCTTCAGAGATTTTTCCCCCAGGATTTCCAATGCTATAGCATAGCTTTCTAATATTAATACAGGCTATTACAGGCCAGCTCTAAGTTGAGCAACATCTCCATCTGTATACTTACATAGTCATAGAAAGGGTCATAGAGGCCATGAAGGCCAACACTCTGGTTAATTCACAAGTCCCAATTAAAACATCTACAATGGATGGCTATCCAACTTTAATTTAAATGCATCCAATGAAATGAATGCTACTTTTTGAGGTGGTATGTTCAGCTGTCAAACTGTTATGCTATTAGGAAGTTTTTCATCACATCTAACTGTAGTTTGATTTCCTATATAAAATTCTTTATGCCATGTCCTCAAGTCTGGGATAATAGAGAATAATTTATGGCCATCTGTATATCATGTAATATATTTGAATAGTGCTATCAAATCCGTACTCAGTGTTTCTCTCTTCTTGGTCATTTAAACACTTTTGAGTCATTTCTAAGTGGCCAGTTTTATGAAGACTTGGTGACTATCTAAGAAACAATGCTGGAAGCCATGGTCACAAATTAATTTGTCTAACAAGGTAAAATTATTGATTTATTTCTGTTTCTTGATTGCTGCAAAGGCATTTCACCAATTCTTAGTGCTGTGACATCATTCAATAAGGCTATTTGCTTGATATGCTGGTTCTGAAACGCAGTGGGATGCATTATGAATCATAAAAAACTGACTGCAGTCTGAATCAGAAATACAGTAATCATATGACTGGATAGAAACTGAAAGGGTTTTTGTATACATATATCTACTGAATTAGGATTTTTAGATCTGAACTGCAGGTAACAGCAAATCTGTTTTACTTGACCTATAGAAACTTAGTTAAGAATTTGTTTTTAGATGGTGCTGATATTACTGATTCTATGTAATGTCATATATTGTACAGCATTGCAAAGTATCTTCTCTGCATTGGGACTGATGCTATTTTCCACTTCCAGAACTCAGCTGCCTGAATGAAAAGCACCAGCATCTGGCAGTCCTGATCTATGTTAGTTACTAAAAATTTGAAATATTAAAGAGGAGCTACCTAATTTGATTCTTGCTTTTATACAGTAATGAACATATGAATTGTAGTCTCAGACAAACTATTTTCTATTGAGCTCCAGATTTTCATATTATACAGAAAACTACTTTATGTGGAATTAGATCATTAGGAATATCCAGTAGAGTATTAGATGGTTATGGATGGCTGGGTGTATTTTCTAACACTAATGGATAGGGATTTTCAGGCAAGAGGCCCTCCTATCCTGACCTGAAGATGTCAGGGATAGAACGTGCAATTCTATTACACCTTAAGTTTCTTCATTATGATAGATATTCTTTTGTTCAAGCAACCTAACTGGTTTTCCTTTAAGTTATCTCATTGCAGTAAACCTGTAGTATCTGAACAGTTGTAGAATAGAGAATGTGGACTATAGAACTTGATACTCAGTGGCACTTGTGCACAGCTTTATAGAATCACAGGGTTGATGGACCCATTTAGGATACTATCTCCCTGAGTCTATCTCCCTGCCCACGTTCATTATTAAACACCATGTTTGAGTGAACCTCCATAGAAGAAACTTAAGTCTTGCTTTTCAGCAGATGGTGGCCTGAAAAGCACTAATAAGTTGATTAGGTGTCTTGACACAGTGTATGCCTTTTGTGTGTTTGTATTATGATTATTGTCAGTATAATGCAGCAGTAATGTATGCTACCCATTCTCTGCTAAAGCATAGGAAATGCTACAGGGATCTATACATTTGCTTATCTGAAAGTACTATGCCATCGGTGTAATTACAAGTGGGGTGATTGTTTTGTTCATTTGCCTGAGGTATTTGAGTAAACTATAGTGTATTGCGAATGGCAGTGATATTTAGGTCTGACACAACATATTAGAGGGAATAAGCTCCAAGCAATCTGCAAATATGGATGAAAGGCATTATGGCTGTAGCAATATATAATAATTCTCTTGGCTAAGATTCTGAATGTATTCTTTTATCCTATATAGATATGAGGTAGAGTGGCTTTCAGTCCCTTTCTGATTGAACTTTGAAGCCTTTTGTCTGAAAGCTGAGCAGAAAGCATACTTTGAAGAGCCATTTTTCAGGGACATTAAATGAAGAGTGGTTAATAATACACAGAGGTTTGGATAACAGTGGTGGATTGGTAATCATCCTATTTCCATACCTGTATTTTCTGTGCTTTAAATATAGCTCCAAAAACTTCTTCTGTTGGAAGGGAACAGGACCATTGAAAATATGTGTGTAGTCAGTTTTCCAGTTGAACTGAAACATGGAAACCATCCAGGTAGCATTTATGGGAAATTAATATAAATTATTTGTTATATAAGCCCTTCTCCAAAGTGCTGAACCTGAAAATACCTGGTGATAGAAAAGAACTCTACTGTAGGAATCTTCAGACATCCAGTTTCACAGCAATGGAAGTTGAAAGAGTGAGGAAAATAAGGAGTGGTGGCTTTAAACAAAGAATTTCCCCATGAGCTTTGAACAAGGAATTATTCCAATTCATAGTGAAGTCTATTGAAAGCAAACAGCTACGAATAAACATAAATTCTACAGCTGAGTCTGAATATTTTTCAGTGTGGTAAAGTCCTACTATAGACATCTGTTGGGAAAAACTCAGTGCTTGGAAAAATAAAAACTTGATTCCCATAATTACTTATCAGGGAGTAAGATCTATTGAATTCAACTGCTAATTATCTTGCCAATATTTTATGCCTGACTCACAGGAGAGCTTTTACTCTCACTAGATTTATCATTGTTATATATGTATAAAATGTGTGTGTGTGTGTACACATAGACATATACTTTATTTAATAAAACATATTGGCAAAGAAAAAAGTAAAATACCAACAAAATTATGTATGTAAGGGTTTCTCACATATGTATATATGTTTTATTTGTTGTTCAGTCGTTAAGTCGTGTCCGACTCTTCGTGACCCTATGAACCATATTGCGCCAGGCCTTCCTGTCCTTCACTGCCTCCCTGAGTTTGCTCAGTTTCATGCTCATTGCTTCAGTGATGCTATCTAACCATCTCATCCTCTGCCGTCCTCTTCTCCTTTTGCCTTCAATCTTTCCCAGCATCAGGGTCTTTTCCAAAGACTCCTCTCTTCGCATTAGGTGACCAAAGTATCTGAGCTTGAGCTTCATTATCAGTCCTTCCAATGAGCAATCAGGGTTGATTTCCTTTAAGATTGACTGGTTTGACCTCCTAGCAGTCCAGGGGACTCTTAAGAGTCTTCTCCAGCACCACAGTTCAAAGGCATCAATTCTTCGGCGCTCAGCCTTCTTTATGGTCCAGCTCTCACAGCCATACATTACTACTGGAAAAACCATAGCTTTGACTATGCGGATCTTTGTCGGCAAGGTGACGTCTCTGCTTTTTAATATGCTATCTAGGCTTGCCATAGCTTTCCTCCCAAGGAGCAAGCGTCTTTTAATTTCATGGCTGCAGTCTCTGTCTGCGGTGATCTTGGAGCCCAAATAAATGAAGTCTGTTACTGCTTCCATTTCTACCCCTTCTATTTGCCAGGAATTGATGGGTCCAGATGCCATGATCTTAGTTTTTTTAATGTTGAGTTTCAAGCCAGCTTTCGCACTCTCCTCTTTCACCCTCATCAAGAGGCCCTTTAGTTCTTCTTCACTTTCTGCCATTAGGGTGGTATCATCTGCATATCTGAGGTTATTGATGATTCTCCCTGCAATCTTAATTCCAGCTTGTGATTCTTCCAGCCTGGCATTTCTCATGATGTACTCTGCATATAGGTTAAATAAGCAGGGTGACAGTATACAGTCTTGTCGTACTCCTTTCCCTATTTTGAACCAATTGGTTGTTCCGTGACTGGTTCTAACTGTTGCTTCTTGGCCCGCATACAGATTTCTCAGGAGACAGGTAAGGTGGTCTGGTACCCCCATCTCTTTAAGAATTTGCCACAGTTTGTTGTGATCCACACAATCAAAGGCTTTTGCATAGTCAGTGAAGCAGAAGTAGATATTTTTCTGGAACTCTCGTGCTTTCTCCATGATCCAGCGAATGTTGGCAATTTGATCTCTAGTTCCTCTGCCTCTTCGAAACCCAGCTTGTACATCCGGTAGTTCTCGGTTCACGTACTGCTGAAGCCTAGCTTGTAGGATTTTGAGCATAACCTTGCTAGCATGTGAAATGAGTGCAATTGTGCGATAGTTTGAGCATTCTTTGGCATTGCCCTTCTTTGGAATTGGAACGTAAACTGACCTTTTCCAATCCCGTGGCCAGTGTTGCGTTTTCCAAACTTGCTGGCATATTGAGTGCAGCACTTTAACAGCATCATCTTTTAGTATTTTAAATAACTCAGCTGGAATACTGTCATCTCCACTAGCTTTGTTGTTAGCAATGCTTCCTAAGGCCCACTTGACTTCACTCTCTAGGATGTCTGGCTCAAGGTCAGTGACCACACCAGCATGGACATCAGGGACATTAAGATCTTTCTTGTATAGTTCTTCTGTGTATTCTTGCCACCTCTTCTTAATCTCTTCTGCTTCTGTTAGGTCCCTGCCTTTTTTGTCCTTTATCATGCCCATCTTTGCACTAAATGTTCCTTTGATATCTCCAATTTTCTTGAAGAGATCTCTAGTCTTCCCCATTCTATTGTTTTCCTCAATTTCTTTGCATTGTTCATTTAAGAAGGCCTTCTTATCTCTCCTTGCTATTCTCTGGAAATCTGCATTCAGTTGCTTATATCTTTCCCTTTCACCCTTGCTTTTCACATTCCTTCTTTCCACAGCTATTTGTAATGCCTCATCAGACAGCCATTTTGCTTTCTTGCATTTCTTTTTCCTTGGGATGGTTTTAGTTGCTGCCTCCTGTACAATGTTACAGACCTCCGTCCATAGTTCTTCAGGCACTCTGTCTATCAAATCTAATCCTCTAAATCTATTCATCACCTTCACTGTGTACTCACAAGGAATATGATCTAAGTCATACCTGAGTGGTCTAGTGGTTTTCCCTACATTCTTCAATTTAAGCCTAAATTTTGCAGTAAGAAGCTCATGATCTGAGCCACAGTCAGCTCCTGGTCTTGTTTTTGCTGTCTGTATAGTGCTTCTCTTTGGCTGCAAAGTATGTAATCAATCTGGTTTCGGTATTGACCACTGGTGATGTCCATGTGTAGAGTCGTCTCTTATGTTGTTGGAAAAGAGTGTTTGCTATGACTAGCTTGTTCTCTTGACAGAATTCTATTAGCCTTTGCCCTGCTTCATTTTGTGCTCCAAGGCCAAACTTGCCTGTTATTCCGATTACTCCTTGACTTCCTACTTTAGCATTCCAATCCCCTATGATGAAAAGGACATCTTTTTTTGGTGCTAGTTCTAGAAGGTGTTGTAGGTCTTCATAGAAGCGGTCAACTTCAGCTTCTTCAGCATCAGTGGTTGGGGCAGAGACTTGGATTACTGTGATGTTGAATGGTTTGCCTTGGATACGCACTGAGATCATTCTGTCATTTTTGAGGTTGTACCCCATTACTGCCTTTCCCACTCTCTTATTGACTATGAGTGCAACTCCATTTCTTCTAAGGGTTTCTTGGCCACAGTAGTAGATATAATGGTCACCTGAATTAAATTCACCCATTCCCGTCCATTTCAATTCGCTGATTCCCAAGATGTTGACATTCAATCTTGTCATCTCATGTTTGACCACATCCAGCTTGCCTTGGTTCATAGATCTTACATTCCAGGTACCTATACAATATTGTTCTTTACAGCATCGGACCTTCTTTTCGCTTCCAGATACATCCACAGCTGAACGTCCTTTCAGCTTTGGCCTAGCTGCTTCACTCTTTCTGGAGCTACTTGGAAATGCCCTCCGCTCTTCCCCAGTAGCATATTGGACACCTTCCGACCTGAGGGGCTCATCTTCCGGTGTCATATCTTTTAGCCTTTTAACATTGTCCATGGGGTTTTCTTGGCAAGGATACTGGAGAGGGTTGCCATTTCCTTCTCCAGTGGACCACATTTTGTCAGAACTCTCTGTCATGACCTGTCCGTCTTGGGTGGCCCTGCACGGTATAGCTCATGGCTTCACTGAGTTACGCAAGCCCCTTTGCCACGACAAGGCAGTGATCCATGAAGGGGATATATGTTTTATGCAGTAATTTAAATAAAGTTTGACCATATTTCATTATAATTCCCCATATATAATTTGTGTTAGTAAACACCATGTAGATAAATTGTACATAAAGTAACATCAGGTCTTCAATCCACTGAGTAACTGGCCCATAAATTTGTCTTTCCACTGTTGAAGGACTAGTCTTTTGGTAAGGGAGTAAAGAATCCATTTCTGTTGTCCATTAGTCAGTTTCCATGCAGGAGAAACACCATAAATAGTTCAAAAGGATATGAATGTCCAGACATATTACACCTCATATGAAAATTAAATTGACACATGTAATGACTTCTTGAATATGACAATTTTAGGGTTTGTAAATACATATTTTAATGAAGAATTATTTCATTTTGTCTCCAGCAATATTGATTTACTCACCCCTTTTCTGTACAGATCCAGTGGGGTACCATACGTCCAATAAAAAAATACTCCTTTCCTCTTAACTGATAGATCAGTAGTGATTTCCAGAAGAGTTGTGAAATTTTGCTCAATCGACATTGCTGTCCCTTATTTAATATAGTAGTTACAATTGCTTAGTATATTTTCTGTGTTATCCTACTGTGCAGATTTAACAACATCATTGTTAAAAAAAACTAATGATGATGATAATGATAAGAATTCAATCAGACATAGTTTGAGTGGAAATAATTTAATATCATATTCTGGACAATAAAAGAATTTTCTTCAGTTGGGAAAATTGGTGACTTTTTAGCTTTAAATCCATTAAATGGCTTGGGACATAGTGTTTATAGTAGCCGTGGTCATATCCAAGGGATCTTGTTATGAGAAGTGTCAGACGTGTGTGCATATGATCCCTAGAATTCAAAAGCTCTGCTAGTCCCTTGCAAAACTGCACCCCAGATGTTGGAGGGGAGAGACCCCCTGGGAAAAAATATAAAGATGCAGGTGATTTTCTAGCCTTGTTTCCCCCTTCCCAGTCCAGAACAAGGGTATATGAGAAAACATACCAAACAGTTTTTTAAAAATCCTTCAGGCTATTTGTGTTGTTTGGTATAAATAACTTTCTGTGGTGAAGTAAGGGCATAAGGTTATAGCATATCACTTCAACGCACAAGTTGATCCAAGTTTTTTCAAGTAAACATTTGTGCTCTGAAATCTATGCACTGAGGCAGATCACATGCCAAAAGTGTACACATTATTTTCGTTAATGAATCCAGATTTAATGTATGTGTATCATGCTTTAGATTGCTCAAAGATGACATGATTTCATAATGCTGATTTAGCAAGTTGCATAAATAATGTGTACTTTATATTTGTCCTGTCGGAATGAACTTGCATCAGCGTTAGCAGATTTTAGACTGTTTTCCAATCGTTTGTTGGGGCTGGAGAGACAATATGCCTTAAGAGTTTCATATTTGCTATATTCGAAAACTGCGACCTATATATGCCTATATATCCTCAAACAAAAGTACAGTTGAAATAGAAGGAAATTGCCTATAAGTTCACCTTGGTGAGATTAGATTGAGAGTAATACAGATAATTAAACAGTACCTTAATTTAAAATATTAGAATCTGAAAATAAATTCCAGAATCTTCATTCCAGCTGATTTTTTGATATTTCTTTTCCTCAAAGGGTAGATAATCCTTGCATGTTTTTGCTTACGTTTCTTTGCCTATTCTGATTTAAATGTATTTGCTTTATAGTCTGTCTTCATATAATCCGTTCGGTAATCGTTGAAGTTTGGCACTCATTTTGGTCTTGTTTCAGAGGGAGGACAGCAAAATAAAATGTCATCCTTCCAGAATTCAAATACATTTCATGACTGACCTCTCTGGAAAAATTGTAAGATGTGTTGCCTCTGCTTTACCATAGACTCTCTTTTTTTCCCTATTCAGCATTTCTTCGGATCCAGTCAGAGTAAAGACACCACGTGGACTTTGCGCACATGGCCACACTGTTTACAAACACTCTCCCAGAATTCTCAAAAGCTGTTGTGTAACAGCCAAGCGGGCGCAATGTATCACTAGTTAACAGCATTAGTCTGCACTGGTCTACAATTTCTACTCCATTGTTCACTATTGTCCACAACCCCCACATATTTAATGCAGGCTGGATGATATATATTCCAGGAAGATGGGGGGTTGCCTTCCCTTTAAAAAAAAACAACGTTTGTTTTAGTGACATTCAGCTCTGTAGCATACAATAAGGTCATCTGTGGTGAGCCAAAAATAGAGGCTTCACTACTTAATAGAGAACTGGAACTGGGCAGTGAAAGCTGGAGCTTGTGTGACATAGTGTTTGCAGTTACAAACACAGGCAAGTCAGGATAAGTTCTGGTTTTTGGGATTGTAAAAAGTGTGGAACAGTCCAAGTGACATACGTTAACCAGAGCTGCAATAGTATGCATAGTTAGATTATATAAATCACATAAAGAATGCGTATTGGAGAGATTTTTTAGATTTTTTTTATCCCGCCTTTATTATTTTTATAAATAACTCAAGGCAGCAAATTTATCTTTGCAGGATTGTAACCTAAGCTACATCTTATTAAAAAGCCTGTATTTTTATTATTATTATTATACTGGGATTCTTTTTAGCTAGAAGCTTTAGTGTATGTAAGGCCAGTGAGATCGACAAGTTACTACCAATTCACAGTTATTAAAGCAGAGAGTGCTTTCTCCTATTCAGACAGCAAGCCATAAATTATGATAATCTTGAACCAATTTGCCATACATGTTTCACGTGGCAGGCCCAGAGAACTATTATTACCAACCATTATGCAAACACATAAATATATTTAATCCATAAAAGCCCTCTTTCCTTCAGTGGGGGTTGTTCTTCCAACATTATTCCAGGAGTAATAGTTTTAGTTGTTCTTTAAAGTATTCATTAAAGCAAACTTGAGTATGGGATAGCATCTTGTTACACTTTGTCTACTCTAAGTAACTTTAATTGAATGGACACTATTTAAGAACTCCCTTTTAATTTATTATACCCTGTTATCGTAATGCATATTGCAGACCAAGTAGCTCATAATTTCTAAGGTCCAGTCTTTGCCTTGATTTGGTGTGAAGGCTATATATTTTCCTTATTCCAGATTTAAATAGTCTGAACTACTCATGTTCAGTAGATTTCAGATAGATAGATAGATAGATAGATAGATAGATAGATAGATAGATAGATAGATAGATAGATCGATCATGCATGCATACATGCATTAACTTAATTTATAAGGCTGCCCAAATCATAACTTATGACTCTGGGTGGCATATATATATAAACATAAAAACAGTCATTTTTTAAAAATATATACAACCAATGTAACAATACACAATCACATACATATTAGTTCCTTATTGTAAAAATGAAAAAGTTTATAACATTTCAAACCAATGGGAAGAGATAACAATAAAGAAATACACAGATTTCACTGGGTCACAGATAGATTTGTAAAACAGGTTGAACTAAAATAATTCTAATGAGAATCTTACTAATCTAACAAAAGATAAATGGTGAATATGCAAACCTTAGATGTTGAAAACACTTGCATTTTGGAAGTAAATAGAAATGGTGGTGACTAATATTTGAGTTGTTTTAAAAATTAGATGGATTAATTTTCTTTTTGTAAGTGCAATTTGTTTTAAAAAATTAATTGTAGTGGGAGAAAGCAGAGATCTTAGCTTTGCTTTGAACTTAGGGACACATTAGAATTAGAAATAAAGTTATTTGTTTTTAAGACATTATTTGACAGCATCTTATCAGCTGTGGCAAGAGAACTTGTTAACCTCCAATGGGTTGGAACACACCATGCAAAGATAGCTTAGATGTATAAACCTTGTCACGTCAAAGAGTACCTCCAGAGCTGCAGCTCCAGGTCAGTCTGTCATCTCTAACGTGGCCGGGCGCACATGGCTACAGTGTTTACAAACATGATCCCAGAATTCCTGAGGGCGGTTATGTAACAGCCAGCGAGTACAGTATCAGACTGACTAAAATGACCTGGATCGCGAATGTTGGCGTAGTCTCAGTGGAGCAGTTGGACGGGGAAAAAAAGAGACTGGGAAACTGCACATTAGATATACCTGAGCAGATAACATTCCTCTTGCAGCTATTTTTGGTGTCTTAAGCAAAAGTGTCAGGAACATAGAATAAATGCAGAGATGTATTCTCAGTACTGTGAGCTTTTGTAACTTAGAATATTTTATGAACATTATAGCAACAAAGAGCTCTTTTTCAAAAGATCTTCTTAGTTCTTAAAATGTATTTGACATTTAAATTGTATTTTGAAAAGAAAGTATGCAAGAACTACTTGAAAATGCAAATATTTGCCCAAGCTATGAGCTATGTAAAGGACTTCATCTGCAACAGACTTTCTCTGCATGCAGCATGCTGAATTTTGTGCAAGATCATATGTAGTTATTACAGGTCTCACTGGAAATCATGCAGTATTTACACAACCTGTGGTTAATAATGAAGCCAGTGGGTGTTAATCAACAAGTTTGCCATATGTTAAGGATTCATACATGCTGTGAAAATCCTAAAAGTTTAGTTGTGGATGCCATGCTAATGATAGGAAGAGCTGGTCTGTTGTATTTATAAATATAGCTGTAACAGATTTCCAGGGCTATAATGGTTTCTTCTTATAGCATGTTAAAAAAAAAAGCCTGTTGTCATAATAAATCTCTTTGTTTTCACTCCTGGAGTCAATTTTATGTTTTCGGTGTTATTTTTGTAGCAACATAATTCACATTGTTTCCTGCTGCTTCTAAATGTATAAAAGTAAAGTTAATGAAATAATTATTAGAGATTTATTGTAGCTCATCATGGATGTAACTTTAAATGTAGTGTTTTATTTAATGCTGATTTTCAAGTCTAAGTGCTAGCCATTATGGTGTCAGATTAAAAATAGTGCAGGGGGAAGTGTAAGTGAATGATGCAGATGCTGGCCAACCTGGTTTATCGTACCTTGGATGAACAACAGTCATTGATAGTAATCGAAAATATAAGTTGAATAGGGCTGTGCAGATCCTTTAAAATAAGTGCTAGGAGTGAAATGGCTGTACATGCACACTCATTCAGAAACCATGAAACAGCTGTGCATGCCTTGAAAAGACATCCCTACTTTATTAATTTGAAGAAATGTCCTTTGTGTAGACTTCCGCTCTTGGCAAAATGCCTCTTTCAAAGGATTTGCACAGCCCTGATGTGGAACCATTAATTAATCCAGGATCTGTATAGTATCCCATCCAAAGTGTGTGTAAAGCATTATTGCATGATGTGTTGTTTGGAATGTGGTATACTTCAACCTTAATTTAGAAGTTCTGAAAGTAGAATGTTAAAAATACCATGAATGAATTTAATCATTAATCCCTAACCTCACCGCCCACAGAGGAAGCTTCCTGTTGGGTGTTCACTCAGATGAAGTCACAGTTTGTAGATGGTCTGCAATTCTGTCACATCCCTGCATCTCATTTTAGATGCTTTACAACATAAATTGAGGAAAAATCTGCAACTCCCTTTACACTTACTCTAAATGAAAGCATTCAGAAACATAGTAAAATGTTATGAGGCAAAGCTGGTGCCTCTGTTATCAAGAGTTTATGAAATTCTGTATTAAACTGGAAAAGTTCAAGAGCAAAATCTTTGATAAGTTCAGAACATGAAATGTCCTTGTCATTTGCCATACTTTTTAATAGTTAATGTCTCTATCCTATTTTTCCTTTCCCCAGATTTGTTGAGTTCAGTGCCCCTAAATTTATACAAACTGTGGAGCTGAATGTGTGCTGATCATATTAGATTATTTGCTAAAAGTAAGTCGGCTGCTGACTTGTTTCAACTGTTGTTTCATACGTATTAGATAACCCATGGCATATGCATTGCTGACATCCCATGGTATTTATCTATTTTTAAATGCTATGTGCTCTGCTACAGAAGATTATATTTTAAAGCATTAATTCACTATCATAATCAAATAGTTTTGAAGATACTATTGTAAAGGCCCCTTAAGATTCAGGTGGAGGAATAATGCAAGCAACATCCTTTGCACAGAATTAAATTAAATGTTTGAAGGCTATAATTCTGTACCTTGAAGGAAGCTTCACTGAGCTTAATGGGACTTATTTCTGGCTAGACATGCAATATTGGAAGCATTTTACATCATTCTTCTGACCTCAAAAGCCTTTGAAGTAATGTCCTATTTTAAAACAACATAGCTGCATCTTACTAAAATAGAAAGCAAAACAATTACTATTTCAGTAAAAGCATAATATTAAAATCCATCAACTCTGCAGTAATATAGTACAACTTTTTTACTCCATAAAATTCAGCACAGATAGAGCTTATCTGTCATCCTTTTCACAGTTAACCTCCTGCAATAAAAGCAACACTGTAAAGCATTCATTTGGAATGATTATGGCCAAATATCAGTGAAATACAATTCATTGTTTTTGAGGAATCATACAGTTTTCCAGTTTTTCTGTAGCATAGACTCCAATTTAACAATAAACATATTAGCAAGGTTTTCTATGTATTTTTGAAGCTAACAGACCTTCGTTCAGGGTATATCATGGACTGAACTTTTTTTTTTCCTTGTGTTGCTATTTTAGTAAATCAAGATTTCCAAAGAGGCAGTGTTTATCATGATATTCCACTTTCCAACAATTTCAGCAATTTTGCTGAAAGTATAAATTGTCTCTAAAGATCAGAAAAGGATTTAAAAGTGATGGTATTTAGGGACACATTTAGGCCTAGTTCGTTGCAAAGAGCAGATGAGGCAGTAAATCTGTTTTTGTGTGTGTTTTATTGAGCCACTTGAATGCAAGTAGGGATTTTAGATTTGAATATTTCTACATTGGAAAGAGATTCACTTCAGGTGGAAAAGTAGACTATGGCGAGAGAAGGGTATTTCTGTGTGTGGGGTTTTATTTATTTAGTATGTATGAGAAACCATCAAACACATAGATGTTGTATACGTCTGATACCTTCTTCATCATTTGAAAGTCTGAGTAGCAAAATGGTGCGTCTATAATGAACGAATTAATTTTTCTGAGGACTCTGTCCCTTACATTAGCCTGCTGGGAACTACTTCAGAGAATGTTAAGTAGGGTTACCGTATCTGGGCTGACAGTGACTGAATGGCAACAAGTGGACACAACAGTCTAACTCCCTGCTGCCATGTAGAGGTGATCCATATTTTTGCAATCGAGATCTAGTAGTATTAATGATCTTCTAAGTACAACTGTTAGGGGACACAGGCAAGTTAGGTAACACTCAGAGGAAAACAAAAAAAAAATTAGATTTGCAAAAAGCAATCGCTATATGGGTCAGTTTAGATTAATACCTCAGAATAAATACAGACGCTGTCATGGGCTTGTCATCTAACAGTAAAAAGGAAGAAAGAAATCTTGTCCAGCAGGTTTAGCAAAACCACACCTTAAGCTGAACGATCCGTCCTTTTGCTTTAGCAAAAGTGAGCTCCAGGTATTGAAGGATTTGGTTTAGATGCCAAACAACAATTTTATATAACAATTTTATTTCTGTAGAAAGGTATCATTGAAAAGGTATGCTGGAAAGCTTTGGAGATGGCTTTTCATACATGGACCGATGAGTTCCTTAACTATTAATAAAAGCACTATCTTCAGACAGAGATGATCTTTCAGTAGCTGGAATCTAGCAGCCTGGGATATAACCCTTTCTTTCTGAAGGTTCTGTACAGTTCAGTCAATCTGCAGTAGTCCTTGAGTAGGCTTATTTCTGACTTTCTGAAAAGAACATCTAGTCTTAGATAACTTTGTTTCAGGGGAATGGGAAAAAGGAGAGATGAGAACAGAAAGGACAGAAAATACAAAAATGGAATCCTTTTCCAGGGCTTTGATTTCTGAGGGTCGGAGCAGAAAATTTTATAGAATTGTAGGAAAAGATGCACAGTAACCTTCAAAAATCAAAAAGTATGAAATGTCAAGAATAAAACTGCCACATTTTAAACAGAAACACCCCCCCCCCAAATGAATAATACAAAGAGTAGCTACGTAAGTAAGGTAGATAATTTGGAAACCATTTGAAATCTGTCCATTTGATTGCTTAAATCTGTGAATGTAAACGATGTCACTATTAAGGGTATTGTGTAAGGGTCTATTACATGCTTAGATTTCTAAAGAGTTGAAACAAATTCCAGGAAATTCCAGCAGAAGCTAAAAATATTCAAGAAAGATATTCTTGTATGCACTCCTTTGTTTCCCATTTTAATATTTCATGAACATGTGATATTATTTTAAAGCTAGCAGTGATGGGCTTGCGAAGTTTAATATTTAAAGCAGATGGCTGCTTTAATAAGATGGTTGCTATAGAAACTGCTCTGTGAATGTAATGGTTTGTATAATGCATGTCTCCTTGCTAAATAGCTGAAATGCTCTTGAAGCAAACACTTGGAGTAGTAGCATAAGATGGAATAAAATGCTAATATGACCACCTGGATGGTATCTTTATTTTAAGTGGGATGCACTTGAACTGGACACTTGATATTTCTGTGCTTTGCTGAGGTTTTCCTTGAATCTACATAAAGTGTGAGTAGAGATGTATTCTAAAAATAGCTCAGTTCAGCTGCTGCTGCGTGATATGGGGATTGGGCTAATTCTGCATACACACAGTTCAGGGAGAGGAAGGAGGAAGCAGTGCATTGGAACCTCCTGTGGTAATTTTATCTTTTAAAAATGCAGAACTGCTCGTAGCTCAATGGTACAGTTTTTGTTTTTCATGAAGAAGTTACCAGAGTCAGAGAACCTCCACTTTAATCTTCAATGACAACCCGAGGGAAGAAGCTCAGTAATTTTAGGTCAAAGTGTAGTACTGGGGCTGGATAGTCTGGATCCAAAGGACTATGCTTCAAGATGAGGAAATGCTTTTGTAGTAAGCAATAAATTGCTCAGTAGTGCTTCTTGAAAGGCAAATGATGATGGCAATCTTTAGAGTGGATGGGAATTTTTTTCCTCCCTTTGAATTAGTGTTGACTCCTGGCGACTGCCTGGACTAATCCTTGCAGTTTTCTTGGCAAGGTTTTGGAAGTGGCTTGCCATTGCCTGCTTCTAAGGGCTGAGAGGGAGTGACTGGCCCAAGGTCACCCAGCTGGCTTTGTGCCTAAGGCAGGACTAGAACTCAGAGTCTCTCAGTTTATAACCTGATGCCTTAACCAGTACACCAAACTGGCTTTCCAGTATTTATTTACTTAAGTTTGAAAATGCCTGACTCTGGGCACTTTACACTGTAATAAAGCTAGAACAATAACATGGAAGAATAACGAGATGTGCGTCCCCCCCCCAAAAGAACCATACAAAACAAGCAGAATTTCAGTGCCTTCTGGAACATCATCAGGGCTGGCACCCTATCTGGGTGGATAGAGGAGGAGGAGGAGAGGCATTGCAGTAGTGAAGGCACACTTCTAGGGTTCCAGTAGATCAGTGTTGTCCAAACTTGGCCACTTTAAGATGAGTGGACTTCAACTCCCAGAATTCCCCAGCCAGCATGGCTGGCTGGGGAATTCTGGGAGTTGAAGTCCACTCATCTTAAAGTGGCCAAGTTTGGACAACACTGCAGTAGATGATACTGTTTAACTGAAGGGACCTGAAGTGCAACTATTCTGCAGATCTTATTGTATGCGCAGAAATGATCAGAGATAGGTATTCAAATAATCAGGCTCTATGCCATGAAAGGCTTTATATGCAATAGCCAGCATCTTGAATTGCATTCAGAAGGCAAATGGTAGCCAATGCAGCTCACAGAATAAGTGTCACTTGGGCATACTATGACATGCCCCTTAGTACCTGCACCACCACATTCTGGACTAGCTATAGCTTCCTAGTGATTTTTCAGGGCAGCCTCAAGTAGAGAACATTGGAATAGTCCACTCTTGGAGTGGCAGGGCGTGAGTGACGGTCCGAAGGGCCTCCTGAACCAGGAATGGACACAACTGGTGCGCTAGATGGAACTGTGCAAAGATACCAGACTCTGAACCCAGGATGATCTCTCCAGCATATCCATGTAAATATTGAACAAAGGGGGGAGGATGTTGAACCCTGCAGCACCCCAAAGGTGAGGGTCCATGGACTTGGTCTCCCGCCCGCCCCCGCATCAACACTGACTGGAACTAGTCACAGAGAAAGGAAGAAAACCGCCATAAGACAATGCTTCCCTCACTCCCAATCCCTGCTGCCTATCCAGAAGGCTGCAATGGTTGACAGTATTGAAAGTCGCTGAGAGAGGGATAAAGATCATGAAGATAGACACACCACCCCATACTGGCGCTGTCAGAGGTCATCAACAAGCACCGTCTCAGTACTGTATCAGCTGAAACGGGTGTAAGATAATCTATTTCCTACAGGGCCCTGTGGAGCTGTTGCTTGACCACCTTCTCAGCAATCTTCCCTAAAAAGGGAAGATTGAAGATTGCACAAAAATTGTCCAGGATAATGTACTTCTACCACCATATTTCCCAAGGGTGGGTGGGGAGAGTTTGGATATAATGAGTCACTTTTTATTTTGTATTTTTCCTTAGATAGAACAAGTTTGTTTATTTATTCATTTATTTATTAAAATTTTTGACCACCCATCTCCCCCCAATGGGGGAACTCTGGGCGATTCACAACAAACATTAAAAACATAAAATATATAAATACATAAAACCTTAATTAAAAACATTACTAAAAAGAAGAAGGAGAGACCAAGAGGATGAAAAATCTGAGGCTGAAGGCTGAAGGCCTCTATGGGGCTAGCCATCCCCATGCTTGAGGTATTTAGTTAGTTAGGTGCATTGTAATCAAGTACTAAATTGTCAATTGTGTAAGATAATTTAACTTAATTATTCTGGAACTTTTTCCACCTGTTACTTCAGATCCTTTTGCTTAACCATCCAAACCCACATTTACAGGTCTAATCACTGCCCTGCAGAGAAGAGTATGAACAAGATGATGCATTGATTTTCACTGTGGGGACCTCATGAAGCACTGTGAAGTTATTTCATCCAGTAACTGCAAATGCATTATGGACCAGATCAGATCACTTTAAGAAAAAAAATTCAGGGTAGCAGTATGTTAGAGATAACACTATACTATACCTTGATTTCTACCAACTTCGTAGAAAAAGAGTAAAACCTAATTTGAATTTGAATTTGGAACATTGCAGGACTATATCCAAATAGTACTGGGGTATTCTTAATTTTTAAGACCCAGAACCTGACTAGCTTTAAGAATACTAATAGCTATTTGTCAGTGAAATCTTGAGAAAATGGGGGAAGAGAGAAGAATCTTATTTTCTGCAATGCTAGTCATCCTCACTGAAATAATATTGATATAATGCACATTGTCAGAACCTTGAGATAATATAATCTGATTTGAATGAAGATTCAGCCAAATATGTTAGTCTTTGTCTTGAGGAATCTACAGGATTTCTCCCAGACCTTGTACAATTTTGTTAGCGCCATGTTTTGCCTTACATATGCAGTAAGTGAAAAAAATGGATAAAGCAGTGGTTAAGCAAGCCCATATACAGCTGCACATATTCTTTTACTACTCTCCCACTGTAGTAAAAGCAACAGAGAAAGCATGACTGTCATCACATCTGAAGAAAGCCGTTTGGCTGAACTATTCCCGTATTCATATTATTCCATGAAAAGTGTCTTTTTGGAAATTGTCTTTAATGGATTATTACTGTATTACTGACAGAGGGCATGCTTATTTGGGAGAACTATGTCCCATCCATTTGAAAAGTGTCAGTTTTGAACATACTGTAGTGACTTATATCTGTTTCATTCACATTAATTTAATTTGACTGTGAAAAAAAGAGTTTGACTGCACTTATTTTCAATAGTAAAAAGTTTTCACAGTAAAAGTCTGTGGTGAGGGACTAGGCTAATTATAGTATCCCTTGTGACCACAGAGAAACTCAGTGTATGTAACGTGTTGAGCCTCCCTTGGCTGATGTGGCTTTCTCACTTTGCACACTTGTGGCACTCTGGCCGTGCCTTGATCTTTAGATTAAAGCAGTGGTCGTTGCCACTTTGGACCAACTTCTGTCTCATGCGAAGAGATTCTTTTCTCTCCTCTAGACTCAGAGCTGTTAACCATCATTTTAACTTCTTTAACAGCTGAATACTGCAACAAGAGCTCTTTGTAGGCAATTCACAATTATATTTCAGAAGCATAGAACCCATTCTTTTCATGAAGCATTCAGGACTCTGACAGTTTCAACAGAGTTTTGGAAGAGATAATTTTTCTTACTCTCTAGGCAGCAAAAGTGGGCTTCGCAAGTGTGTGGTGAAATATTAGAAGCTAACTCACCAGAGAAGGAAGAGATTTTTAATGGTAGAAGTATCATTTAGCTTCTTCCATATCATTTATTTTCCCCCTTCTGTGACTAATGAAATAATTTACCTAAAGCAAGTAAATAAAAATAGAAATATTGTTCAGTTTCATACTGTATATGTATGTAGATTACTCAGGTCAATTTTCCTTGGGCAAGGCTTCCCTTTCCCTTTCCCTTTCCCTTTCCCTTTCCCTTTCCCTTTCCCTTTCCCTTTCCCTTTCCCTTTCCCTTTCCCCTTTCCCCTTTCCCCTTTCCCCTTTCCCCTTTCCCTTTCCCTTTCCCTTTCCCCTTCCCCTTCCCCTTCCCCTTCCCCTTCCCCTTCCCTTCCCTTCCCTTCCCTTCCCTTCCCTTCCCTTCCCTTCCCTTCCCTTTCCCTTCCCTTTCCCTTTCCCTTTCCCTTTCCCTTTCCTTCCCCTTCCCCTTCCCTTTCCCCTTCCCCTTCCCCTTCCCCCTTTCCCCTTTCCCCTTTCCTGCTGCAATACTGTCTTAGGCACTTGGATAGAATGTTCTTGAGAATATCACCAAGGCACACAAATATGTCTTAGGCTTTTGCAATATATAATGGGGAGAGGGGAAAAAGGATAGCATTTATTGTTTTTTGAGAGCAAGAGATGAAGAACATGATGTATGTTTGGGACTTTTATTTTGGCAGCAGGTTTTGTGAAGTAATATAGCAACTTATCTGATACAACTGAAATTCTAGATATGACTTTTGCAAGTTACAGTTAACCCCCCATCTGGTTTTTCTAGCCCTGCATTCCTTTAGGGAACTGCTAATATAGGCATAGATATTCATAAGAGTGCTGAATGGAAAACTGGTCCATGAATCTCTATTACCAATTAAAAAGAATAAAATGTTCACCTATGCTTAATCTTTTGGAAGGAGAAGAAGAATAAAATGGCTGAGATATGCTGCTTAGAAAAGCAGAACCAGCCAAGGAAAGATGTTTTAAAGAAAATTCAAAAAGATAATAAGAAAATGCAGCTCTGTTAAAAATTTACTTGAAGAAGAAGAAAGCATGCTTCCCTTTTTTTCCTCTTCACCAGTGCTCAATAAGTCCTGTTTTCTTAATTTGTCTTAAAGGACGAACTGTCATTGTGTTCTTGGTAAGGGATTGGAAAAAATGGTATGCTTGGAAGATTGCATTAAATATATTTCCTGATAGATTAGGTCTTCATATACATGTTTTAATTTTTTTTGCAAATATGCATTTTGCTATCTGAAGGGAGTTGATAAATCCTCAGTGTGTTCAACACTAAAGTCCAGAGCAATTATCTATAAAAGGACCTCTCACTTATACGTATCAACATAACCATTTTTTGTAAGAGCCAAGTAGGAAGAGCCTGTGTTGTAGATGTCAAAGAGCAATCATAACATTTTTCGAATTCAGGAGAATTACTCTATCTTTGTCCATCCAAAATTGCATCCAGGTGTGGGTTCTAGAGCTTTCCTGGAACAATTTAATGAATATGTGAGGCAGAGCTATGAATCATCAGCCAATATTGTTGAACAAAATTGCAGTCATTCCATTTCATTGTGGGAAAATGTAAGTGGAATTGAGAAGAATCAGTATTTTTTTCCCCATCCCTTACTGCTTCCATCTGAAAAGTAGGTCCAAACCTAGATTACCAGCATCACCCAACTTTACCTGGAGTTGAGATGTCACATTAGCAACATTTTTATATTGGGCAATAATTATCCAAAACTATTTGATTTAAATTAGGTTCCTTCAATAATGCCATTGTTACTTCCTAAGACAGGCCACCCTTTCTTACAATGGTACTTTGGTCATATTCATCTCTGATTCCTTTGAAACAATGGTATAAATACACACAGATTTATGTACAAAGCACCCCCCAAATTTCTTGGATTTTGATATCCTATTTCAAAAAACTCTTTTCCATATTCTATAAAAGCTCCATTTGATTCAGTTGTTAAGAGCGGAGTAAGATCTCTTCACTGCCATAGAATATGATGAAAGAAAGTTTCTCTGTACTTGGTCACATTTGAGTTTTAATAATTTACACTGCTGTTCCCTTGCCTCCATCTCCCTGGAACAGCAGGAAGCTAATGTAAGCGAATTGAGAACTTTTGGATTTAGTAGGATGGAGAGTCTGGACCTTGTGTCCATCCAAGTAGCATTTAGGGCTACAGCAAAATCACTAACTAAACCTGCATGAAAATTCCAGAAGACCTGGGGAAAAGATTGCTTTAACCAAAAGAGCCTTGACAGGAATAGAGAAACTGTTAAGACAGTGAGAGGATATCATATACCTCAATTATGTCTGCATCCCAACATCAGATACAGACACTGAATGCTCACTTACAACTAGACCTGGTACCTGTTCAAGGAGACCGATTCCCTATAGAACAAGACTGCCACTTTTCTACGGATATATTGAATATATCTCTGAGAGGATGAGTCCTACTCCTTCATCCTACAAAAACTCAGTAATACAGATCAGATCAGCATGTTTTTTCTGGAATTAAGATAAAGCACTCTTGCCACTTTGACTGACTCAACAGAAATCAGAATTATCCACTAACTAGATGGTACTTGAAGCAAGCACTTGGGATAATTTAGGCTGGGAAGTGAATTCAAACATGAACTGGCTCATAAATGTCTCATTGTCTATATTTCTGAACTTTTTTTCTGAATTCTGAAACACACAGTCTTGTTCACTATTTTTTTATCTCTTGCTTGGTCCTAAAGGTATAGACAAATTAATAGGAGATCAAGGTGATTAAATATGAATGGGTTCTCTAATAAGAACACAGATTTCTGTCTACTTCTGTTTTCAGCATAAGTGTGTGTGTGGGGGGGGGGATGGATGGATGGATGGATGGATGGATGGATGGATGGATAGATAGATAGATAGATAGATAGATAGATAGATAGATAGATAGATAGATAGATAGATTCTGGAAGTTACCTTTGTGGGGAGTACATTGGGTAGATCACATACTTTAAATGCAGAATATTCTAGGTATATTTTCTGACAGCTTCAGTTAAAATAGCTGCTAATGGAAATCTCTGCCTGAAATCTTACAGAACTTCTGCCAGTCAGATTAAACAACACCAGGCTAGATGCACATATAGCCTGACATGATGTAAGACAGCATCCCAAGATCACATAATGAATGCATTTCGTAGGAAGGACTTGGGGCTTTCAACACAAATTTCATGTGTTCAAAGAGGTTATTTAAGTTACTGCTGACCTCCCAGTTGATAGCACATGAACCCATTTATCATTTTTAGTCATGATGCATACTATCCTCTGTCCTTATGTGAACCTGGCATGCATTTGTCCAAACTACCATTTAATAAATTGACCTACATTCAGTTTTTATCTGATTTTGGACAAATGTATGCATCAATTACATATGTCATTGTATTTCAAATACCATTCCAAGACACACAAATCTAGTTGTGATGCACATCCAATCAAACGGTCAGAGATTACTGACACGAGCCAAAAAATAATTATTTATAATCTATAAATTCACTAAGATAATTGTCATAAGTTCTTTGGCTTTTAGTTCTTCTTTTTTGAAAAATATAATGCAAACTTAATTAATTTTATGTTCTTTCTCCAAACACTTCTTTATAATACATCAGGTCAATAAGCAAGACACTCTTTCAAGAGATGGGGTTACTGCCAGGCTGTGAATGAAGTTTGTGTGAGGCAGACACTGCTTAGTAGTAATTGAAATTCTGTCTCGCTATAACACTTTCAACCTCTGTTGGCTGACAGCCTAAATCTGGCTAATGCTGTCATGAAAAGTTTATAAGATGGATTGCAAGGCATTCTTCCCCCTGCCCCAAATCACTTCCTGCACTTCACTTTTCATAAGTTAAACACTGTCTCCCAGCTCCCTTGAAAGTTTACTATCTACAGTTAAGAACACAGCCTCTTTCACTAAAACCCCTCACTCACTGATAATATATCTAACTTTAATTATAATTAAGCATCAAAGGAACTTAGCTATTGTCTGGCTCTACTTGTTACTTTTTGGACTACACTCTCCAGCATGTGGCTCAAAAGCCAAGGGCCCCAAAAGTTACATATGCCTGTTCTGCATTCTTGAACCTCATATTCATGCCCCCAAAAGTTACATATGCCTGTTCTGCATTCTTGAACCTCAGAATAAAATGAAACCCATACTTCTGCTTCTGTCCTCTCTGGAATATAGTATCAGCCGCATTCCCTCCACCTGATAAGAAGTTGCTGCGTCTACATGAATATCCTAGGAATAAGCGTAGGACAAATCTCTTTCATCCATTCAGCTCATTGGCCTCAATTTTTCAGCCTTTCTGAGTCTTTGATTGGTCAGCTGATTCAATAAGCATCCATTCATCAAGCCTGTCAGTCTTCTCTTCTCCTGCTGTTCCTGCTCTGTTGCTTCCTTTCTGTACATTTTGGGGAGAAACCCATGCATATCTATGATTGACACACACCCCTGCTTTGCTACAGTTCTTTTCTGTGCAAGTCCTAAGAAGAGACCACTCTTTCATGTTTCATGTAGCAACTACTTCATTTTTGCATTTATCACAAGACATCCTTTTGCCATATCAGGTCAGCCTTCATCAATCATGTTCTTAGACAGCTACAGTCTAAGTTATAGTATATTACTGTTGTTTTAAAATAGGTGCTGACTCTCCTATTTATGTTTTAATTCATATAGCCTCATTCCTATAGTTGCTGAGCAACTATAAACTGGAGGATGTAATTTTAAACTGCTGGCTCAATAAACCTAAGCTCTGATCATGCACCACTGTTTTATGTATGCTCACCAATTTCTTCTCTGAAAAAGCCTCCCCCTTCCAACGATGTTGCTCAGTCATGCAGGCTCTTGGCACACATGGAAGCCAACTCCTGTGTATGCATGAAGCTTTCTTCCTGCAGAAGAAAGTCATGCTGAATATACCATTGACTACAGGTTGCTGGCATGATTTGAGCAACATTGTCTGGGATAGGGCTAGTGTCTATCATGTTTAGTAACATATTAACAGAGCTATACAGTGGTACCTCTACTTACGAACTTAATCTGTTCCGTAACTCTGATCGCAAGTCGAGTTGGTCGCAAGTCGAGGTAAATTTTCCCATAAGGTTCAATGTAAATACGGTTAATCCGTTCTGCCCTCCGAATTTGGTCGCACCCCGAAGCAAATTTTCCCATAAGGTTCAATGTAATTACCGTTAATCCGTTCTGGCGTCCGCAGACCACGCGTCAGGGGCGGAAAAGCGCCCACGTGCTGCGTGGCAGGGCAGCAAAATGCCCGCGCACCGTGCGTCAGAGGCAGAAAAGCGCCCACGCGCCGCGCGTCGGGGCACAGCAGGGCGGCAAAATGCCCACGCGGCGCGTGGCGGGGCAGAAAAACACCCACGGACCACGTGTCAGGCGCAGAAAAATGGCCGCAGACCACGTGTCAGGACGGAAAAATGGCCGCGGACCACGTGTCAGGGTGGAAAAATGGCCGTACCTAGAGGCGGAGTTTGCACATCGAGGTAAATTTTTGGGGCCGGAGCTGGTCGTATCTCGAATATTTCGTAAGTAGGGGCGTTCGTAAGTAGAGGTACCACTGTATTTGTATTTTGCCATACTACAGAAGGCTAGAGATTCCTGTTGAGTTACTTGTGATTTTCAATTACTTTTGTTAATAAAATATGAAAAGGATTGCAGTCTACCTACTGGTTTTACTTGTGTTCTCCAATCTTTTATATATACCTTGTTTCTCACCCTTAACTTCATCCCTTTAGGTCAACTGCTATATTCATAATCTGGGAGGACATAGGATAACATTGTTCTCACCACTTCTTTTCTGTTTTCATTTCTTCTTAAAAGCAGGGAGCACAAGCCTAGGGGTTATTGGAGGGGCTTCCTAAGCAGGGAGGGACAGCCAAATACTATGGCTGTCGTCTTTGTCTTTATTATTTAGCAGAGATAGAGAATGAAAGTGCTCAGACTAAGGGCTCTGCTGTCTTCCTACAGCTAGAGTGGAAAGGCAATTGCGTATGTGTTCTCTAGGACAATGTTTCTCAACCTTAGCAACTTCAAGACTTGTTGACTTCAACTCCCAGAATTCCCCAGCCGGCACTGAAACACTGCTCTAGGACAAGAGAGTAGGCAAGTATTTATGCAAAATGGTAGAAAATAAAGACTAGATAACACAAAATACGATGGATGGCTGGACAGTGATACTTATTTTCCAGGTTCCTTGGGGTTCTCTGAGCTTGGTTGTTTTCTTGCAAATGTTTCATTACCCAGCTAGGTAACATCTTCAGTGCTAGAACGGAGTGGGGTTTGCTCTCTGTTTATATACAGTGGCATGCCCTGCCACTGTTGGTTTTTCTCTGATAGTCCCTTGCTTAGGGTATTGTTTACTGCTTGATTATATGTCTGGTAATCTTGGTGTTAATCTCTGCTTATCTGGGTGATGACTGCTGGTGAGGAGAAGTTCTGGTCTTTTGTTTCCTTTTTATTGTGTCTTTTGAATAGTGTGTAGATGTTGTTTATCTCTGTGTGCCTGTTGATGGCTGCCTTGCCTGAATACCAAGCTTCCAGGAATTCCCTCGCATTTTTGGATTTAGCTTGGCCTAAGATACTGACAGTTTCCCAGTTGAAACTATGATTAAGTCTGTCCATATGTTGTGAGATTAAGGAGTTTTCATCATGTCTTCTGACTGCAGTTGATGTTCATGGATGCACTCTGCTAGCCTCCTGCCTGTCTCTCCTACATAGTGGTTGTTACAGTCCTTACAGTGTATGTTGTAGATGATACATACTTTCTTGGGCTACTGGGTCTTTTGGTTTGCTTAAGATGTTTTGGAGGGCTTTAGTTGGTTTGTGTGTTACAGAGATGCCATGTGGTTGTAATAGCCTGTTGGTTGTTTCTGAGACATTTCTGATGTATGGTACCATTGTCCTTTTCCTTGTTACATGTTTATTTCAGGATATGGCTTTTGTACCCTTAGTGGCCGATGGCTCTTGATTTATACCTTGCTCAGAAAGCAAACTGCAGGAAAAATAAAATCACACGTGCTTGATCACTGAGAGGATTTTAGGTTAATTCAAAGCAAAATTTATCTTTTGCAAGCACACATACACATATCAATAAAATAAAACATTTAAAAATATTTCTTCCTCAAAGCTGTCATGTTTGGTTCAGGTACGTTCTCATTTTCCCTAAAATTCAAGAGGTTGTATCATAGCTCAGTAAATTTATTTGTGTGTTATGTATATGCTATCCACTATCTAGAGGTTCTTGTGGTAGGCTACAGCTCAGAATAAGCAAAATAAGCAAAGCCAAGTAAAATAAACAATCATTTAAAATCACACTACAATAATACTGACAGAGAGGCACTTAAAGGGCAAAAATCATGGTGAGGTTGTGGGCACAAAACCCTGAATGTGAGAGGAAAATGCTAGGTCTTCACCTAGTGCTAAAATATATAATGTCAGCACTAGCCTGGCATCCAGAAGAACAACACTGCAAAGCCAAGACATGACAACAGAGAAGCCACCCACCCACCCAACCTCATATAACATGTTTCCCCAGCTCTGGGAGACTGAGGAGAACTCTCCCAGCAGATTTTAATGTTTGGTAAGTATGTACTGGAAGAAGCATTCTCCAAAGGGATAAGGGTCTAAACTGGTAAGGGCCATAAACTAAACTTTGAAGACCAACAGTAGTATATAAGCAGCCATTGCTGCTCTTTCATGAACAGTCTTGTGAGATCTCAGAGGATGTTTCAGACTACAGCATAGCTGATGAATTCTGTGCTAGGTGCAATTTCCAACTCATCTTTAAGGACCAAGCCATGCAGAGTGCCTTGCAGTAATTGAAATGGAAGGTTATTAGAAAATAGTCTATACTTAAACCTCCCTTTAAACGTTTCCATTCTTTATCCTAATTGGGATTTCGACACTCAAAGGAATTTCAGTAAAGCCTCATTCAAGTAATCCTTGGTTTCAAAAACTCACCCATTATATATACAAAAATTTCTCAAGAAAATTTGCAGATAAAAATTGCATTCTGACTTGCCTTGACTTTAACTGTAAGGTCACGTCCACTGTAGGAGGACCATAGTAACTGTGCTGTATTACTATCCTGGGCATTTGTATTCATGTATAAATCCTAAAGAGTTCAGTAATGCTTCCTTGCAAGTATGTCTGGCTAAACATAGGACTGTACCCAGTGCAGTGATAACATGATATGATCTGGAGGATAATGCTCAGAAATATGGTGATAGGTATACCCACTTTTTATGTATATATCCTGCTTGACAGACTGCAGGCTAAAGGATCAATCACCATACACGTCCCCATAAGGGAGAAATGCTTTGCATCACAGACAGAATCAAATACTTAGGATTTTTCCTCTGCTAGAAATAGAGACATATGATGTTTTCAAAGGAAAGACAGAACTCCATTGAATGCACAGGACTACATTATTTCCTACAGTCTCCGATTAAAGTTCAGAATTTCCAGAAAACAGAGGGAAGTCCAGGTAATTGAAGGAGAAAAAATGTTTCACCCAGGAGTGTGCACTAGATTTTTTAATTTCTATTTCCAGTGTGATGCTAAGTACAATTGTTTCTAACTTTCTATACAAGTTACAGAATTGGTACACAACTCTCAGCCTTTATTCTACACTTCAAGTCGCATTTCAGAAAATATATTTTCCCCTGCAGCATCTTCTTGAGTTCAGTAGTCTTAAGTTGGAACTCTCATCTTTTTATGGAGTGGACTAGCACCACCTTGTGGTCTCTCCAGAGCACTGTATTTTCTTTTGGCTTTTTCTTTTTAATGAAATTGCCAGCTGTACCACTGCTCTGAGAAACTCTGTAATTTATTTCCTTCAGTACTGAATACCTACCATTTAATATTTAAAGTTAAAAAGTACATTTACTCTTTCTCTTTTTAAAAAAAAAGTTTGATTTTTTTTATCTCTTGTGAGATGGTTGTATTTCTGAAAGGGAGGAAAAGAAGGGCCAAATCCTTTAGTCACTGCAGCTATATACTATGTGGCTGGGAGGCTACACTATTGAAATTATTTCCATTTTTTGCATTTTAATCTTTTAGTTACTAGAAAGCACAGGTTGTGAAACCCCTTTCTCTTTCAGACAGCATTTTCTTCTGTAGACAAACATTCTCTCTCTCTCTCTCTCTCCCTCTCTCTCTCTCTCTCTCTCTCTCTCTCTGAGATGCAACAGTAAAATTTGGGCATGCTGAAAGAATCTCTGGAATTATGGAGGTAAGATGGTGTTTGGAAAACAGAGAAGGAAAACATGGAGAAAAAGAAAGGCTTGAGATAGAGGGCAACATTACTTCCAGTGAGGACCCATGGTGAACTAGATGTCTCCAAGGGAGTGGAGGCAGCACTGCAGCAAGATCACCAGCCAGATGCATTTTTCTGGCTGGCCAAACCTCTTTGGATAAAGGAGAGATCGTGAGATCTTCCACTTGTACTCCAGATAGCTGCTTCTCATGAGTAAACTGCAGGAACTGAGGTTTCTGCAACCAGCTTGTGAGTTGAGCAGCTGGGAGTCAAGGGTTATCCATCAGCTCACAACTGCAATGCAGCCTGTGATGGAAGGCATGAGCAGGGAGGATTGTGGAATGGAGTTTCAAGGTTACGGGGGGGGAGGGGAGAGACGTTCCAAGGAAAGCATCTGCTCAGCCCCCAGATGGACTGTGTGAAAGTCAAGAGAAAGAGACTGGCCCCTCCCTAAGGGCATGAGGCTTAGTTAGTTGCTGTCGTTGGGGGATTAGAGTTAGTCTGGCAACATTCTGGTTATTAGGTGCAAGCTAATAAAGAAGCTGAGCTGATTTCTGGACTGTCTCATGGTGATTCTTGGGCTGAACCTGAGATCAATCTCACCAGACTCACTCTAATCCCCCAATGACAGCAACTATAACCCTCATGCCCTTAGGGAGGGGCTAGTCTCTTTCTCTTGACTTTCACACAGTCCATCTGGGGGCTGAGGAGATGTTTTCCTTGGAATGTCTCTCCCCCATCCCTGTAACCTTGAAGCTCCATTCCACAATCCTCCCCGCTCATGCCTTCCATCACACAGCCTTATGGACACAAAGTTTTGCCGAGCCTCATTTCTTAATTACTTTTGGAAATTGCTTATTAATTGTTTTTCAACTATTAAGAACCTTCTGATCAACAAGTTTGATAAGATATACCAGGTGAGTTTCCATTAATCCTTGACAAAAAAAGTTTTAAAGATAAGTTTAAGGACATTAAAAAAAAATCTTGTTTTGGAATAAGCAGCAAAAGGGTGATTAGAACGTTGATTTTGGAAAGTTATAAATGGATTAGGGGTCCAGATGGATTTGAAATAAGATTTTGAAATTGATCCTGGGAATCCTTCCCATGAGAAAATGCTGTTGTTTTGAATTCTTGAAAGAAAACATGATAGGATGGTAATTTGAACGCTGGACACTAGAAGGAACCAGAGGGAAATAAATATTACAATTAAAGGAGAACACCTAAATTTGACTTATACAGAATGGAGCAAAATACTTTAACATTTGAGTGTTAAATATGTCCTTTAACATGGACGTATTTGAGGATATTGAGCAATGGATTCAGAAGTTAATCTTAAAAGTGTCTACCAATATAGATAGACAGCTTTTAGGAGATGTTGTGGAGGAGGAACAAGTTTTGCAAACAGGACTGGAACTGGATTTGAAAATGACAGGCTGCAAGAGTGATATGGAAAAAGATGTTACACTGGATATACAAATGAGATCAGCAGATGTCTTAATAATTGAAAGGGATGTGCAAATGGCAAACCAAAAGAGGGTCTTGGATAACTTTCTAATATTGGATCTACAAAAGAGATCTGTTAAAGTTCTGAAGGATTTTTTGAGATGGGACAAATAAAAAAATGAACAAGCTCTAGGACATTATCTGAAGGGATTAAAGATCAAGATTGCTAAAATTAAAAGGAAGGAATATAAAATGGGTTTATTTGATCAAGGTTAAAATAGATAGGTGGTTATTTCTGGCAACCCTTAATGGACATTAGCTGACCAGGACTGAATGATGAGCTTGTAAGGATCTGTTGATGGGTACAAGATGAGATATGGGATGAAGATATTTTTGTTGTATTTTAAGAGGAAGTGATAAGTTGTTAAAATTGTTTCTACTTGTTGTGACGAAGGGGGAAGTCATTTCTTTATTTCTTTTCTTTTACTCTGCTATATTTTTTTTCTTTTTTAATTTTTATATCTATATTTTTCTGCACTACTTCTTCTTTTTATTCTTTTATTTTTTGTAGTTTGTATTCATTTTTATCTGTTTAACTATAATGTTTAATAAAATTATTGTTTAAAAAAAAAAAGAGATAATGGGTAACAGTTTAACAGAGCCAGTCAAAATAGCAGGCAGATTTTGCCAATAGCTGATATAACTTGTTCACAAAAGCTGACAGATTTTCTGAAGCCCGCTGAGAATTAGGAGAGGAAGCTCCTTGTCTTCTCTCCTTTTGTTCTTTTAACAGAATAACCTTAGGAAGAAAAGTACCTGATTAAAATAGATTCATTATTTCCAGACTTCAAAGAGCACGGGGTACCTAAACATTAACAAGCTTCAGCTTTTACATCTCATAGTGAAGCCACCCAGAGTCCAATGGAGTTGGATGGCTAATACATTTGAATAAATAAATAAATGATATTCTGTATCATTGAAAATCCCATGGGGCTACAGTAAAATGTAGTTAATGTGTTAGTTTGTAAAACCATGAAATTTTGGATTTATTCACGTGAATGTAAATTATGTATTTCATTTGGTTTTTCAATCCAGAAAAAAAAAAGACCACAGAATGGATATTATGAATATTATTATTCATTCTGACTAGGAGAGGTGCATTCAATTAGTCATTTCTCTGAATCAGTCTTTCCCACCATAAAAGGTACTAATTAAAATAAGAGTGTTTAGGAAACTATCTGTATCTTTGTTCCTTTCCTAGTCTCAGCGTGCACAGTTCGTCATTTCTGTTTTTATTACAGGCATTGCACCATTTCCATATCAACTGCTTATTTAGGGAGCCACCTGCCTATATTCATGCAGCTAGTGATTAAATATTCAGTTCATTGAGGTCAATTTGGACGCATGATAAACATACTGATCATCACATTGTTTCCTTTTTTTTAGTTATTTGCACTGGGTATTTATCAGTACTCATTGGGTGCTCAGTTTTGCTCTGAATGTTTGGTTACCCTGCTTACAAGCATGGTTTCCTGTCACTGTTAATGCTTATTGGGAGGTGCTTTTCTTTCCAAGAATGACCCCAGCCAAATAATCAATGTGATAGGCATCTGAATGTGATTAAAAGCAAATGAAATGCTGTCACTCTCTGAATCGCCAGTCTCCACCCTTCAGAATAGTCGCTATGTTAACACAGTTGATCACAGTCACACATGTGTTAGATCTGTACATACAGTTGGCTCAATGTGTATTGGTCAAAATGAGGTTTCTCTCCACAATCTCATTCTGCTCCATTCTACTCCCTTCTTTCACTGAGCAGATTCATTGTTCCCAGTCTAGATGTGTGAAATAAAATAGTTAAGCTACTTTAAAAATTGGTATGCTTAAACTCATGCAGCACCTGGGCTTCTGATTAACTATCCCAAAAGAGATTTATGTATGCCATTCATGAAGACAGTTCCCTTTCTATTGCTGGCTATCTGCCAGAAATATGGAAACTGTGGATGGAAGATTCTTTTTTATAATTTATTGAATGGTACAGTACTTACATACAGCCTCAGTCAATCTTGTTCTCCTTGAAAATCCCAAACATCCCCCAATTCTGCTGTCAAAGATTGGAAGATTCTCCTAATGGAGGTTCTATTTAATTTTATGCAATAGAATATTTGGAATGTTGATGTGGTATTGAATGTTGTCACTCTTATGTTTTACAAATCCCAGTTATTTTGCAAGCAATATTTGGAGCTATTGTTCAAACTGTGGAAGAGAATGTGAATGAAATAGGTAACATTTTATAAATCAGTTTAAGTTGGTGTAGAGCAGAACCATTTATCATGCTGAAATATCAACAAAATTCTTTGTAAAGGTTTGTAAAGCTTAAAAGTTTGACATGAACCTGCCATGATTAGAGCTCACATAAAGATGAAGAGATGTGTTTACCATCAAGCTTGGTTGCTTCTACATCTCTTGCTCCATTCCAGCACCATGGACTTTTTCCATTTTGTTTCTTCCAGTCCTGTTACTTAGATATAGTCAAGAGAGGAGTTGCCATGGGGATATGTGTATCCTGTTGGCTCATGATCTGAGATCATACTAAAGAAAAAATGCCTCTGAAGTCTGAGGGAAAACATTTTGAAATGTTTATTCTACTTTATATTTCTGTCTTTTCCCATTTAACAAGGAACATTAAATGGAATTGCTGTTGCAAGGATCGTATGATACTCTGCAAGTTAGATTTCCATTATCCATTTGCTATCCAGTAAGTTTGAAGTTTCTGGTGTGCTCAGGAGCACTAAAGTGCTGGTCGACTTAGCAGTTTCCAAGTGATTGCTATTCTACCTGGCCTTTTATATTTAAATAAATATTTTTTTAATTAAAAAAATGTTGGTGTACTGTAAAACAAAATGCCAGCCTCCATATCACTATGGAGATGAATTTCACATGGATTCCTATCAGTCTGATAAGTGGCTATAGAGAGAGGATAAAGCTAAGCAGACATAGTAGGGAAAAATGACAGGTAGCATTTTGGAAAATTTATGTTTCTTTCCCTCATGCAACTATTTTGGGAAAGGGGACAATCTCCACCCCACATCCAATTTGCAAAAATGCCTAGAATAGTTTCTCAAAATTCTAAATGTGATTACCAGACCAAACATTTGGGGAACACTGCTATGCCAATGAGCACAACATGATGTAATATTTCTCCAATACGAATAGTAAGTGAAGCAACTGTAATTTCTGAAATATTTTCTTGTTTTGTTTCTTATTGATACAGATCATAAAATCTTTCTCTCTTCTCCTTTTTCAATAAATTGTCTTGTTTTTCCAATTAAATATTACTCTTTATTAAAAGGATTATAACAGCATACTTGTCTGTGGCCAGTTTATAAGAGAGGTTTATTTTCAGCGGGGAAGACGTTTGCTAGCATGATACATGGGCATTGTAGTTAACACAAGCAAGTTGGCCTGGATTTGTGGACAAGTTTGACTGCCAAATGATTTGGAGCATTATGTGAAACATTAAAATTAGGCCAGAAATGATCTTAAAGCCCATGATGCAACAATTTTGCTGTTACTGAAACAGGTTTGTGCCTGGTCAGCACTCGAGGCTAATCTGGAAATCCTAAACAATGTTATTAAAAAAAAATGGATAGTCATTTGTTAGGGATCCTCTAATTTGGATCTCTGTATTGAGTAAGGGTTGCTTTGATGTCTCCTTCTAACCCTGTGATTCTGCTGCATGAAGCATGTGCATTAAAATAA
This sequence comes from Python bivittatus, assembly GCF_059951505.1. Classification (NCBI taxonomy): domain Eukaryota; kingdom Metazoa; phylum Chordata; class Lepidosauria; order Squamata; family Pythonidae; genus Python; species Python bivittatus. The sequence continues at coordinate 38,836,661 of NW_028277034.1, read as the reverse complement.
GAGGAGGAGTGCATAAAGGCAGTACTATCATTGGAACAAATAAAGAGATTGTTAATATTGCCCCCAACGAAGGAGAAGATGTGGATGATGCAAAATCTTCCAAAGAGGCATGAAACAGTAGCGTTGGAGGACTTTAATTGTTCAGACATTTGTTAGAAAATGAACTTTGCCAAACAAAGTTGTCTTGCAGAAAAATTTTCCTTCAGAAAGTGGAAAAAGGCACAAGAGGATAAGCTAGTACTCTTAAATTACTGCTAACCAATAGGGAAAGCTTAGTCAAGGAACTGGGAGTAGCAGGAATACATGAAGAACCTGACTATGTAAAACTGGATTGTCTTATTTTAAGGGAAATTAAAACTGAATATAGGCAAATGTGTATCTCAGACTTCCAAATAGCAGAGCTAGTCAGCAAAGTGTAATGGTTATAAAGGCATTCAGTTGAAATCAAAAGCACGAGTAATGTTTACTTTAATGATCTTGCATTAAGTAAATGTTTGTAGTGAGTTAAGTAAAAAGGTAAACTAACAAAAGAACCTTGGAAATAAATATTCAGAATATTTTGTGTGGGATTCAGCCCATTTAAAAATAGGCAATTGAAAATGAGCAACAATCATATAGGGGAGATTTCATGCATCTGTTACTAGGTTCACCCTAGTATCCTTTTCTTGTTGTATGATAAATTGTGTGTGTGTGTGTGTGTGTGTGTGTGCGTAGTAAATTAAGTGTGCAGATAAAGCCTATGAAGTTTTAAGATTTAAAGTCAATTTTGAAACTCAGTCCCTTACTGTTCAACCGTCTAATAGAGAAAAGTCAAATTTAAGACTTAAGAGTTTTAAGTTCTACTTTAGACAAATCCATTTGAAGCATCACAAAATGCATTATTACTTCAAAAGTCTAAGGCTTTTAAACAAGGTTATATATTCTACAATAAAGTAGATGTTCTGATGAAATGGATTTTCCCTCAGGTCTCTTTGTTCAGAAGATTTGAGAATTCTTAGAGAAGATTAGGTGGAACAGAGAAAGAATGTAGGACATAATTAGAAGTATACAAGTGCACAAGTGTGTGTGTGTGTGTGTGTGTATTTGTGTGTCTATGTGTACATATCACTCTTATATATGTTTATTTTAGACTTTTTTCCTATAACACACTTGACTGGTCAATGGGAGGGTTAATATGCTTTGGGAGCACCAAAACAGAGTCACTTGAGGGTGTTACATTTAGTGAAAGAATCCTTGCATCTACATCAAGTTGGGTGCATTGAGGGAACTGACAGTCTCTGATTGTTCATTTTTGGTGACTGAATGACAGCTTCCTGCTGAGTAAAAAGAGGCAGTAGGAGCAGCCAGTTTCAGTAAGTGAGCAAGAAGATTTTTGTGGGGGAGTTAAAGGGAGAGTCCCAAGCAAAATTTCCCAGTAGCAGATGAACAGGCACTTAGCTAACCTGAGAAAGGAAAAAGAAGAAATAAAAGACAGCTACTGTTGAGGCCTTCTGAAACAAAATTGGCCTGAGAGGAGTCAGACAATTTATATGGGGATCCTAAAGGAGGATCCAGGCCAATCAAATAAGAGAATTCTATGGAATAAGAAAGTAGAACAAACTCATTAAATGTAGGATAAAGACCAAAAATATTAAACTCATGGTTAATGCATTGGGAAGGTCAACAGAAAGGATGGAAATTGATTAGGAATATTGTGACATTTAGACTACAACCTCTGCTAATCTAATTGGGAATAACTGGGAATAACAATAATTAATTTAAAAGATTTAAAGTTTGGCTAATAAATGTGAGCATTCAAGTATGCTAGTAACATACGCAAATTTTGCATTCCATCTACAGCTTACTTTATAATTTGAATATGAAGTGAATTTTGTATTTATCAACGATTAAATAAGCTAAATATGGTGAATATAATTGTTATTATGGGGGGGGGATTATCCCTCCTTCTTCTGTACTACTACATGCTTCTGAAACCAGTGTGTTTCAGTTTAAAGAGGAAGCTTTTTACATCTACTGTAATTAATTATTGGTCTCTGTAGCTACCTTATATTTCCCCATTTTCCCCCTCTTAAAAAACAGCTGTTCATTTTTGCAACGGTCCTTTGTAATGAAATATATTTGGGGCTTTATTTATTTGTAACAACTGCCATAAACTGAGCCATGAAACTTCACAGGATTGTGATTCCTGGAGGGTAGCAACCCAATACTTTCAGCCTGAACACAAAATACTCATAGGTTTTGATCAATATTAATTAATTTATGTGATATTTTCTTAGGCTTGATAGACTTGATATTCAGTGGAACAATCAAGAAGTAAGGTGTGAGATTTGTTTGACAAATTGTGTTATTTTGTGTGTTCATTGATGGACATGAACTGTAACCTGGAAGTAGTAACCTACTATAAAACATGTTAGTGAATGGACTTAATAAAGTTCTACCACGACATCCCCAATTTTAGTGAAATCTAATCTCTGTCTCTATCTGTATGTATCTATATCTCTGTGGAGGTCATGACCATCTGGCTACTGTTCTGTGGGATCCAGATATAAAGAATACTCTAGCTTCCCTCAGTCTGATGACTTCCAGATGTGTTAGGTCTCACAGAGGATTCCCAGGAAAGAGGGCAGACAAGCAGGCAGATCAGATCTTTCCTGGTCAATATTTTTTTAGCCTTTCAAACAGGCATACTGTATATTTGTACCAGCACTGGACTAAAGACATGTGTATGCAAGAAGTCATGTGGTGTCTTTGGGAAGACATTTGGAGAGAGCCAGGCTGGGCAGAGCTATACTGGTCTATTTAACAAAACATTTCTTTAGCTTCCATGGTCAAACTAAGGAATAAGATTAATGGCTTTGTTAGTTTTTGTAATAGTAATGTTATTGAAACATATAATTACAACAGTAAAAACTAATACAAGCTAAAAAAAAAGATAGAAGAATAAAAATAAAGTGTAGAAGGTGCAGAAAAAAAGAAAAAAGAAAAAGAAAAGAATATAGTAAAGAAAAAGAAAATAAATATACAAAGAAATGACTTCCCCCTTCATCATAACAAGTATAATTTTAGTAACTTATCACCTCCTCTTAAAATACAACAGATACAACTTCTCTTAGACACAAAAGCCAGGTAGTGACCCTGGGCCAGCCACTCTCTGTCATCTCAATGCCTCTATCTGTGACAAGCGAGCTGCAGAATAAACACTTCATTGCATCATGCATTGATTTGCCATATGAACTAAGCAAGCACAATACAAAACAGTGCAACCAAGCATACAAACATTAACAAGAAAAAGAAGTATTGTTCTTCCTCAAAAGCACTAGACAAATACAGGTGGTCCTCATTTAGCAACCACAATTGGGACCAGCAACTCAGTCATTAAGCAAAGCCATCACTAAGTGAAACCCTGACTCTGCTTATGATCTTACTTCAGCTTTCCTTTGCTTTACAGACCTGCAAACATTGTAAATGTGAGGATTGTTCGTGAAGTTACTTTTTCATCACTGTTGTAACTGCAAACAGTTGTTAAATGAGGCAGCCGCTAAACGAGATTACTTATAAGAGAGAAGCATGCTTTAAAGGGAAACTGTAAAAGATTATTACTGTGATTTCAGTGATGAAAAAGTAACTTTACAACCATCATAAAAATTGAAGCTGTGTAAATATTTCCAGGATCAAGTTTTGGAAGGAAATAGAGGAGAGTTTCCAGTCTTGCCTTGTTGTTTTATTCCAGCTCATTATTTTCTGAGAGCAGACTGTTTCTTTTCTGTCTGGTTCCATAGATCTGTTGCTGATCTTTGTCTTAAGAATGTATTTGTGAATGGTGTCTCTGCCTTGCTAAAATTTTGCTTGGTATGCTACTGTGACGCTATTCCCATAAAAAGATCAGCACCTGTTCCTTACTGTGTTCTGAGTAACTGCTGCTGGTTTGGTTTTGCCTGCTTCTAAAATGTGGCTATCAAGCAGAAAAAAGGCTCTTCCTGCATTTGCATGTAAATGCTGGGTATTAGTTGGGCCTTGTGTTCAATGCACTTTCAAGACGGCTATTGTTCCTTTTTCAATTATCAGTACAAGCTTGAATATACCAGTGAAATCACAGGCTACTGATACCGTCTCATCAATGATGACACATGATGCAAGGAACAATTGTATTCAAGAAAGAAATTTCATGGAAAAAAATACAATTTGGGTGTTTTTCCATTGATTGCATCTCAGTGTTGGATTTATATTCTGCTTTTTCACCATATACATTAATGATTAAAACATGCTTAATTCATGTGTTTTAAAATATAACAAATCATATCTAGCTAGCCATCTCAGCCACATCAGAAGCCTCCCTAAACCATAAATGACACTTGGCTACTGGCAGAACCTTTTTAGCCAGTTCCCTCTCCAAGAAAGGACAACAACTAGGCAAACAACAGATGGTTCTTGGGCTGTGTTAATAGAATCATCTCGATTATAACTAAACAAATAAAAGCTATATATGTATGCATTTGATGGACATCAGTAGTGGCCACCATGTCATGGAGGGATACAGACAATTTTATCTGTAAAATATAACGCAAACTGGTCAGACTACTGCGAGATGTTTATTTTCTCATAAGCCAGAATACAGTTTAAAAAATAAAACAGAAAAAGTTACGTTGAACAGCTCTGCAGATCACATTGGTGGCAAAGGATTTTTTCCCCCCTTTTCCTACACTTGCTACTATTGTTTAGTCACTTAAATGAGCTCTAGCTTCTGTTTGGTTGCATGCATTTTGAATCTTTTACTAATGTCATTTATTCTTCCCATTAACCTCTATGCATTTGAAAACTAGGGAACTTCCTTGGCTCTGTTCAGTGGGCAATGACACTCAGGAGTGATTATGACATCCACTCAAGCCATTCCCTTATTCAAAGCAGGGTTTCAACAAAATTGCCCATTTTGGATAACAGGAAAATAGCCAGGAATCAACCTTTGCGATCCATTAGTCCCCTGAGCTATATCCTCTTAATGACCTCCTGCCCCCTGCTTTTTCCCCCATAAGGGTTCTGAATACGTAAAACCTAACAGAAAATTATCTGCAGTAGTTTTATGGAATATTACTATTCTTCCATATATAGAATATAGCCACACACCTGGTACAGAAAATGAGATAAAGCATGTGACCTGTTAATGAGTACAGCCAGATACCAATGGGACAGACTGTAGTTGACATTCAGGATGTGAAATCCTAAGTGCCTCCTGCACTCATTTTATCTTCTCTGATGATACCCAATTTAACAATGAATCTCTTGGAAATTTTTCAGAAGCATATATACATACAGACCCATCACACTATTCTCTGTCAGGATAAGCAGTCTTATGCAAAGTGACGAAAAGGAGTAATAAATAATAAGCCAAAGAAATTAAAGGCACTATAAAGGAAATATAACTATATATTGTAACAAAATATTGTAAGAATATGCATAGAAGAATATACTAAATTGTCAAGAGTTAAAGTTAGTACCAACATATAATAGTTTCCAGGAAAAAAAAAAAAAGATTAAGATAGGGTATTAGAGCACTCTTCAAATACTGTATTGGAAGGGATATTACATATAAAGGCCACCTGTTTTCTGATGTCCCAGAGCTCAGAACATGGAATAATGGCTTTAAGTTATAGGATTCTAACTGAATGTTTAAAAAAAAAACATAATCAAAATAACTTCCCTAATGGTAAAAGTAGTTGGACAGTGAAACCAATTTTTAGAGAGGTGTTGAGGTCTTCTTTGTTGGATGTCTTCAAACAGAAGTTAGATAGCTATTTCTCAGAGATAATTTGATTTAGATTTCTTCACAGAGCAAATGACTGATCTTGTTGATTTAAATTGTTCTTTTCATCATTACAATTCTATTCCCCAAGAAATTCAGTATGCAGTAAGTAGTGCTTTAATCTCTGGTATGTGCAAGACATCAAACTGGATCTTCTTAAAGTAAGTATGGTACAAAAACAAGAACAGCTATAATATTTAGAGGTGCATAGAACATTTCATAGTCAAAACACTTTCAATAAGGTTAGAACAAAAGAATTTCAAAGAATGTTTTGAACAATTTATAATAATACCATTATTTTATGTAATTTGAATGGACATGGGAAACTCCATGATATTCTTTCTCTTTTTACAATTTTTACTTTAAAAAAAAACACTTTTATGTCTTAATCAAATCAGTTTATTTTCTTTTTCATGATATTAGACCAGGCAAAAATATTTCTGAAGTGCTGAGCTCCATTATTTTAATAACATCCGTATTATTTCTCATGTCCTCTGACACTTTTTTAGAAATGGATGATGATGAAAGGATCAGAAGGAATATTGAGAAATGTTTGAATATAAAACTTCAAGAAAATTATAGGCACCAATCTTGTGATTGTGTTGCTAGTGACGGAAAAATTGGGATGAATGATATTATGGATATTATGGGCTGTGATACTGATATCAGATATTGGAGTAAAAATTCCAAGCACATAGATTAGGATGGAAGGTGGTAGCTTAAAAATTTCTGCTGAAACAACATTTTGACAAATATTGAAAGTATTATCTAGAGAAAGGTTTCCATGACATCTGTGTCTAAGATTCATGGATGATATGTGGGTAATTTTAAATTGTCAATAAAATAAGGAACAACTAGTATATTAAAGAGAAATGTAAACATGAAAAACATCAGAATTATGAAAAGCACAAAAAAAAGTTCATTCAAAAAGAACTATACATCATATTAACAAACAATCTGGCTCATAAGTAAAACACAATTCTTTAAAAATTCTTGTTACAAACTAAATATTTTAGAAAGGGAGACAGATGGAAGCTCTTCCGAAGGAAGTGTTTGACTGCTAGGTGACACAAAGTGCTGTATTAGAGAAGATTTTGATCTGATCCAAGAATATTCTTAAGTTTGGTGCTCTTTGCGTGTGTGTGCAGCTCTACTTCAGTTACAAGACTTGGTCAGAAAGGTTTAAGCTTTCCCCATCACCCTAATCTGATGCCTATATAACTATTTGAAAATAAAACAAAAAAGCAGGTGCAGTAAATATAATCATTGATGTGATCACACTTGCTGTGTAATTTGGTTTTAGAGCAGAGAAAATAGGCAGCAAACTTCCCTATTTATTGCTAACCTCTATAGCTAGGAACTTGTCAGGTAATGTTTATTGACATACAGTATTTTGCCTTTTTTTTTTTTTCCACTGTCTCAAATGGAAAAAAATGGTGAGGCTTCAAAAAAAGAATTTCCTTGCAGTCAAATAAAACTATGATAACCACAATTTATGGCTCACCTATCTCCTTTTTGTATGAAGTCTTCCTTATTTGTTAAAGTCCTACCTACTGCAAAAGTGTAAAAGGAAAAAAAATTAATAGTGAGGGAAGATTGATGAAAAGAGAATGTTGTGGTCTTTTGAAAAGCAGCAGCAGAAAAATGTCTTGGTATTTACAGTTTGTGTGCTACATGAAAAATAAAATATCAGCATTTCCACATGTCTCAAGCATCAATTGGTGGGAGTAGAATTCTTAAAATGCATATTGGACAAATAAGATCCTCAGCCATTTGCACACTAATGTGCTGTTCTAAGTCATGCATCATGACATCTTCAAGGAGGCCAGTCATAATTATGATGGATTAGACGGTGGAGTTGGTCCTAGATGCAATAATTGTTTCGCAGATGCTACTGATGTGCCCTGAATTTCTAATACAGAATGGCTAGTGGAAAAAAACACAGTAAAGTGGATAAGTGTCTCAGCTCAAGTACAATTACTGAACAGAATGGAAAGTAAACTGCTATAGTGGACAGCTTGCTGAGAAAAGATGCAATTTACTCAATTAAAAAAAAAAGAATCACAATGCAATATGGATTCTTTGTGGTCTCATTATGTGGCACTACCTTCATCTCTATCATTTATTGTTCCCTGATTTGTACAGATAAATGTATACTAGAATATTTCGGGATGGGGGAATAAATAGGGGGTTTTTTTCCCCCTGATTGCTGCCCATTTTTCTTTTTGGCCTTAGGTCAGTGCTATTATTTCTTCTGAGTCTAGTTAATGGGGCTTTCTCCTACCTAATTTTCCTCTTGCATGGGAATGGTATTCCACAGGTCTGCATAACTAATCAAATACTAAATGAAAAATAAGAAGACAAGAAGTAAGAATTTTTTTGTTTTTATTTTTTCTTTTACAATTTATCCTAGCCAGTTCCCCTCCTTCGCACTTTATTTTCAGTGGTTCCTGAAATCTTGCTATAGGAAAGGGAAGTACTGAACTCTAGCTATTAATCAAAACCAAATGCTAAAATATTTATTGAGGTTTTTCTTTAGGAATTCTTCATAGCTTTAGAATTTGCCGTGAAATTTAAACATTAAAACTGAAATGTTTTATTAGTAATAGCATTTGGATTTTTTTTTCTTAAAACGAGTTCCCCTTCATTATATATAAATCCTTGAGATGAAATTTGTCTAAAGGAATTAACTGTGGAAAGCAGGGAAAGATCTTTTCCAAGGTTGGAAATGGATCAGAAATATTTCAACACCATTAGGTCCAGTGATGGCTTCTTGAAGAGGGGTGGACCACTGCTTCCTTAAGTCCAAACGGAACCACCTCTTCACTCAAGGATAAATGCACATCAGCTCAACTCTTTCATTCATAGTGAGTTTCTGGATGAGAAGAGCCTTATTATAGGCTGACCTGGCATTAAGTAACAGCAACCTGAGCCCAGGGTCCATTGTGGATTCAATGACACCTTTCCCACCATTTCTCCCTCTGCCATCACGACCAGAATGTCACCGACTATCCAATTCAGTCTCGCCCCCTCCCCTGCATCAAACCAGCCCCCAAACTCTGCCATCCCTCCCCCAGGTCCAAGGATCCTATCAAACATATATAGGTCACCAGCAGCTCCCAGAACTTTAGTTCACTTCTACTGGTAGACTGAGTATCTATCAAAATCCATAAATATTGTTTTTATAAGCATACTCAGTAAGCTGAATCGACCAGCTAAATTTTGAAATAATCAGAGCATGCATCTTTAGGGGCTTTAGCTATTAATACACATAACATGAAACAACTGCAACATAAACCAAGAGTGTCCAACATAAACCCCAAGCATATGTTTTCCAACAGGGAACTACATAACTAAAGCAGCTATAGCAAAAAAACAAAAAACAACCAACCTCCCCTAAAAAAACATAACCTACCACTATTTCCATCTGCCTAACTTCAGAAGATAATGGCATTTGTGGAAAGGACTCCAACAACAATAGAGACATGATAAATCTATATAGAAGAAAATAATCCTTTAAAATTGCTACTTCTCCAGTGTGATAAATCAGAATTAGCACTTCAGACTATTCTTTTGAATCACTCAACAGTACTACTCAAGACTTTTGCTGCTTCATGCAAATTTCAGGTACTTTTCACATACAAGTTGTCAGCAGTGCGTCCTGTGTCCTCATGGTGCCGTGGGGCTTGGGAAGGTGAGCTAATTAACTTTTGGCTCTGTTCCTGCTCTAGTGAGAACACTGCAAAGACAATATTACAGTGTCTCCTCTGGGGATGTAAAGCAGGTGGTCTTCCAGTGGGGTAGATTTCTCTCCCTTTTATAGCTAGCACACCATGGGGTCTTGCCACCATTCCCCACATCCTGGGTATTCCAAGATGTAGCTTGGATACTTTGGGGAAAGGGATTATTTTTCTCCTGAAGGAAGGAGGGGAAGAAAGGGGTGGAGCTTCAGCTGGTGACCATTTTTCCTGCCCCACCATGGCCAGCTTCAGAGAGCATTAGTCAACTCAGTGAGAGGATGGAGTGCAGCACTAAGGGTGCTGCATAGGATTTGAAAGGGAAAGCCATTGGCATTGTGGAAGTGCCTTCGAATAGTTTGATTCCCAGCAAGGCCTCAAAACTATAGTAATCTATCCATCAATGCATTTGCACAAGACTTACTCTTACATCTATTTTTACTTCCATCATCTCATGGACAGTGGTATCACATGGAATTTATTTGGCTGGCAAACTGGAAACTAGTGGTATGACAAATCCTCTTAAGTAATTAGGCCATGTAGAGGGAGCTCTTATAAAATATATTTTAATTATCCAGTCTGGATATAAGTTGATATCAGCTTCATTTCTGGGAAGGAATGCAACTGGCATACCAACTATTCTGAACTATGGAATTGGTCTAAATGCAAGTAACACTACAACACAAATCTATCACAAAATGCCATGGAGGATCCCATAAAATATTAGCTGAAGTAGAATTAGGACATAAGAATGTAAGAAAAACCCTGCTGGGTCAAACTAATGCCCATTTTAATCCAACATTTTAGTCCAATATTCCTCCCTGATTTCTTTCACCAAGTTAAGAATGCCCTATTTTCACCAGTTCTAATTTATATTTGTGTGCAGATATAGCTACCCGTCGTAATTCTATGGAAGAATCTGGTCTTCCAAAGTTTTCTAGAATTTATACCTTCCTCGATATAAAGAGCAAAACCCCACTCCAGTTTGCCTGTCTCATAAAGTTTGTATCCAGGAATAACTGTACCCCACTGATTATCTCAGATCCATCATGTTTTTGTTATAGTAACTATATCTATGTTCTTGTTCACAATTAAGTCCTCTAATTTAGCTCAGAGACCCTATTTTGATTTAATATACAGAAAAAGAAAAAGTTCTTGAAGATAATATTTACCTTAACAATATTTTCATTTTTTATTAAAAATATAAGTTAAATATATCGAATATATTGCCATTTTGCAGTTTGGGGCAGTCCAGTGCCTCTTACAGTAACTCAGATGGTTTAAAAACTTGATTAGCAGTAAGCTGATTCAAAGCATTAATTCCCCTGTTTGCCTGTGACTTCAAGAAAATTTTCAGAGTGGGATTACTCCAAAATGTAAGTTTATCATACAAATAAGAATAAAATGTAAATGAATGAAAAAGTACATGAATATGGATAAAAAACAAGTGAATATTTTCAAAATACAACTTGTAGCTTTTAATGCAGGAAGTGTAATAAAATATTGCTAAAAGTGAAGCCAAGTCCCTGCCATGATGCCAGGGGAGTCATAGCTTCTAATTGTGCCAATGATTTTTTTTTACCTGATCATTTGCATTTCATAAAGACATTAAGCTCAAAATGTATGCCCAGTGATAAAGTTGAAAATCAGGGAAGTTAAATACAGTGGTCATAATTTGGATATTCTAGGCTACTGTTTCCCAACCTTGGTGACGTCCATATATGTGGACTTTGACTCCTAGAATTCCCTGACCAGTCATTGTTCAGAATTCTGGGAGTTGAAGTCCACAGATACAGAAGCTGGCAAGGTTGAGAATCACAGGTCCCATGCAAAAGCTGGAAGGCATCATTCCTTCCTGGTGAATAATACTAATTATTATTGGTAACTTGGTTTTCTCTTTTTTGGAGCCCTGCCTTCTTCACACTATCAACAAATTCATTTTTATTTTTATTCTGTGCTGTTCTCTACACTCTCCTGTTTCTGTTTGCCCTCCTGTCTACTCATTCTGGTCAAAGACGCACAACTGTCTTTCCTCTTTCCAAAGACAGCTGATTGAACCAAGATGTTGGCAGAAGAGTACAACCCCATCACTAGCTAATTGCTCAATCAGTGCATTAGCTACTTCTGTAAGCTCCTCCCCTTTAGCTGTGAGCACACAAACAGATTGAGCCAGAAAAAAATGTTAGAATGAAATGAGTCAAGATGTAATTGTTTAACTGCTTTCTACCCATGTATTTTGCTCAAGGAGACAGGGGGAGAGAAAAAGAACATTTTAAGGAAGATCTAGGTTCTTCATTTCTAGAAAAGGCCCTGCAACCACATCCTTCAAGATAATAGGGACCAATTAAGAGGAATATTCTCTCCCAAGGTGCTTCATGAAGCAATGAGCGGTCCTACTTCCAGCTCAATGTCTTCTCTCTAGATAGCTTCAGACAAGTATTAACACATAGATGACAAATGGTATTTCTCCAAGCATCCTCTCAATATTCTCAGAAAGTAATACCTGAAAATTATTCACTCCACTGCTACAAGATACTAAAGGAATCCTTTATTTTTAAATTGCATGGAAGGAAATCTCCACCCCCATGCGCACCCTTTACTTTTAGATCTTCTAGAGCAGAAGATGTTGCTGAATCAGAGTTCTCAGATTTCTCAGATTGTAAGGTTCATTTCTACTAAGCTTTAGGAGACCATGGATACAGAACACAACAGCCACTGTTTAAGGTTGCAGAAACCACAGATGAGTGGGCCCAACAGATTTGTAAAATGCAGAAAACCTTTGCCCTTTCTTGCCAGTTTTTCCACAATACTCTGTCCAAGGTCCTGATTGCTCCTGCCTTGTCAAAGTCAGAACCTTCTCATGAAGCTTCAGTCTAATCTGATCTTGCCAAATGTGCATCTGCCTTTTTGCTGTTACATCCATCTGTCAGAAATATAACTGACAGGTTCTTCTGGTCATATTTACTGATAATCTTTGGCAAACATACTTGACAAGAAATACTGTTGTCTGAGGATTCTTCTTGATTAAAGAAGCATTTTTATTTAATCAGGTTTTTAAGTAATTTTATAGAATTTTATATTAATTCCCATATTGAAAAAGACATAATTCTCCCTTATATCAAGAATTACTCCTTTTTCCGTCCAAATCCTGTACTTGGACTGTTCAGGAATATTGTTTGAATATGGAGACGTAAACCAAAGGTTTTTCAGGCCTCACTAGCATTTATACTTATGGCTATTTTAGATAATGTCTAAAATGTGAATTTCTGTAATTTCTGACATGTCTTTGTACAATAAGACAGTAAAATTGCAGAAAGGTGAGCATAACATTCAAATTTAATACTACTAATTGCATAACTTGGGGAGACAAACCTGGCTCTGCTATAATACCTCAGTATGTAGAGCATTATTTATTTGCAAACACAGCCTTTGGTGCAGTATTTGTTGTATAACTGTTTAGTAATGTGTGAATTAATCATACTGAGGAGTTCACATTCAAATTCAGTTCTGAACAAGCAGCAATATTTTAATTACAAAAATTATTTCAGTTAAAACTCTAGTCATGCCAAGTTTTAGTTACAAACCTCTTCATTAGGGCTTAGCCAGTCCTTCAGAAAAGGCATTTCAGAATGCTCAGGAAAGGATCCATAGCCCCTCTATTCCAGTCTCAAAAATAGCTTTACACATTCAAAGAGCAGGTTGGACAGTTGCTCCCAGCTACCTCCACATATGTCACAGTTACATCACTTTTTTTTTGTTTTTTTTCCCAGCTCAAAGCTGTCATTTAATGCTGTCATTTCTGCACAAAAAGAATCTCTGCCCAACTGTGTTCACTGCTTTTGAGGGTGCATATTTGTGTCAGGGTCATCAGTTTAGTGTACCGCACTTTGTGTGACCTCTGTAAAATAACTTGACCTGTTAAATCTCAGAGATGGTGAATTCTGTAATGGGTATTAATACATTATTTTTGACAAGAGATTTTGTGATTACAGGTCCATTCCTAGAGTCTTGCCATTCATATTGCTCCTTTCCATGAAGGAAGAGTAGTTGTATAGTTCTGACCTGCATTCATGCATTTTTAAGAAACATTACATTTCCAAGAATGCAACAGTGTCTTTCCACCATGGCCACTGTCAATCCTTAGCTGAGCTAAAATCAGGAATTATGTGAAATTATGATTCTTCAAAAAATCTTCATCAACAGGATTAAATTGCCAGGTAGATCTTTGTTCATGGTACCTTTGAAATTCTGCTTATGTCACAAGATATATTTCCATCTCTTATTCATATTGCTTCTTCCAACAGTAAAGAATGTGCACATACTTGGAATTCCTTTGGCATTTTCAGTAATAGAGGCCAGATAAACCAAGATGCTAAAAGAAAAAAAAAAAGACTCAAAAACATTAGTCCATATTTTAAATAGCAAACCTAATATTTTGTTTGGGTCCTGTCAGTCTCCCATTCTATTGTGAGATCTGTTGTGCCATTTAGTGTACTGTAACGGTTCTTGTATATTTTTCTGTAAAGTTAACTGCAATTATTTATAACACACATTCTGATAAGCAACTTGGCAATTCAATGGTAAGCTAAACAGACAGTAAACCAGTGATCAGTATTTACTGAACATTTTGTATTATATGCTGTTAAAGAGAACTATTTTGGGGGGGACACTACAATTCCAGAGAAAAAGATGTGAAGGAAATGTATCTCTTCACTGACAAACTTGAGAGCTGTATTCTGGGCAAACCTATGAAGGATGTTTATATGTTATAAATTAATAGATTTAACTCTTGATCTGGAAACCAGCATTTTCCCATAATTTTGTAATTTATGTGAAATAAATGGCTAATCATGATTACATATTCCATCCAGATGTGTTGTGAATGCAGAATTTCCCTTCAACATGGCCAATTGTCAGCCCTACAAGGCAGACCAACCAAGAAATAAACTCCACAGAAGATTGAACACAATTATTTAGATTGGCTATAGTGACATAGTCTTGCAAGTCTGATTGTGCTCCTCCTCCTCTCTTTTATAATCGTATGGATTAGGGAGATGTGCACATTTTCTATATATCCTAGGCTTGATCTGTTTTCCTTCCTGTCTCCTTGGTAATGGCTCTTCCCTCTCTCCCTCAAAGCCATCTTCTTTATTCTCTACACCAATGCTGTTTGGACATTTGGGTTATTGCAATCCCAACAGATTTGAAGTCTGTCCAAATAAAGAAGGAAACATCACTATAAATTTTGTATGCAGAAGTAAAATTGTTTTATTGTATGTTTAATGTTTGATATATGCAAACTTCCACATAGTAATAGACTAGTATAATAACTCAGAAACTCTGTTTTAATTAAATGAATGTTTAATTGAAAGTTAAAGTGTCCTCCTTTCTTTTATTCTCTCTTCCCTTACCTCTCTCTCCTCCACCCCACATTAATCAGAGAGTCTGATATTGAGCAAAACTTCAGACAACTGAAAGAACCTGATTTGGTCTAAGTCCCCAGTTATGACCTTTGGATCCCCTGTATTATAAACAGAGAGATTACACTTTTAGTATTCCCAAATTTGAGTTTCAAACATTAAACATTTATCTTTTAAGAATATTTATAATTAAAGTTGTTAATTTTATAATGGTGGCTGTTACATTAACGCATTAAGGTATCCTATAATTTCAAACTTGCAATACCAAATGTAGCTTACAATTAATTGGCTATTACAGTCAGACAAAACATGGACAAAAAAAATCAGTTGATAGATCTAAAATGGATTTTTATTTCTTCTGTAGGTTTTTTTTTTTTAATTTCAGTAAGTACTCTGTAGATTATATAAGTATTTTAAAACCTAAGCGAGTGCATGTTAAATACACAGGGAATTCTACCTACATTTATTTAACTATTTATTTATTATTTACAAAAGTTTATTATCCACTCGCCTTTATAAACATAATTTCAAGGTTTCACTAGTATGTTGTGGTTCATAAACAATTAAATGATGGCTTTCCAATTAATTTTTTTATGTGGTATCTACAGTGGAAAATAAGGGTTATCTGACTTTTCACCTATGGAAGAAATCTAACATGTACACCAAAGCTTTTTGTGTTTTGGCATAAGCCATACTTTTAAACATGGCCTAATTTCTTTCGCGGGGGGGGGGGAGATTATAAAATAAAGTCATGCATTAAAACTAGTGGAGTCTCAATTTTTCTTGTTACTTATTCATAAAATCTTAGAAAAGCATGTTATCAAATTGCAGAGGAGTGATCATGGGGGCCTCAAGGGCTCATGAGTTATCTATCATTACTATAATCTGTGAAACAACTTTTGATACTGGAAGCAGAGAGCCCTTGAAACCAGATATATGATAGATGGCCATTTGGTGGCATGAATGCTTGCATGTTATATAGACGTGATAAAATAACATTATGATAGCCAAGTAAACATGGCTTTCTCTCTCCCATTTATTTTCAGATCCAGTAAGAGGAGAACCTTGTGGATGGCCCTAGAGTAAGCCAGATGGAACAGGATAGAACTAATCATGATGAAGGCAATGGTTTAAATCCTTTTTTAATTCCACATCCTTCTCATGTTTACCAAGCAGAGCCTTTGTCAGTGAAGCTGCAGAATGGAAACACATCAGCAGAAAAGATCTACAATGAATTGAATGGCCACCATATGTGGCTGCACGGGAAGGCCAGCTATGGAATGAAGCATACTGCTAAAAGGAATGAAAGTAGTAGAATAAGCCCTGACCTTCTTCAGCAAAAGAAACATTGCAGTGGGTATTTGCAAAATGGAGGGATAAAACGCACTTTTAGTGAGCCTTCTTTGTACGGGCTTCACCAGAACAAGAAGCTTAAACAAGATGAAGAAGCAAAAAGAGGGCAAGATAGCTCATTCACTGTCAGCAACCAAGCAGGCGCTTCTAATGCAAGCAGTGAGAAGAATGTTGTGGGTTTTGGAATAGAACAAAGTACAGCTTCAGTTCTTATACAGTCTTTAAGATGCAACTCTGGTGCTTCAGAATCTCCTCCTGTTCCCCAGATTCAGAATGAACAGGGGGGAGAAAATATTAACTGCCACAACAGTGACAATGTCTTGGCATATAAGAACAAGGCAGTTCCAATGCCTAATGGTGCTATAGTTTCTGCCTCTTCTATGGAAAACATGCATGGTGAATTCCTGGAAAAAACACTGTCTCAGTATAATCCAGAACATGTTTTCATTGGAATGCAGACAACTACATCTCTTACAAATGCCATAAACACTCGGGCTATTAATGTGTTGGCGTGTGGCACACCACATTTATTGCATACCTCAGGGCAGATAAGTTCCCTTCAAACCTCAAACTCTGAGCTGCCTCAGGTGCTAGCTTCTGTAGCTACTGAGGTCCACAATATAGAAAACTCCAGTAAAGGATCCATTTTACAAGCAAGCTCGACTTTTCAGGATTCAGAGGTAATGAATTCAGAGCAGCAAAAGTCGGAAAATACCTATCAGTCACCTACAGACAACCGTGAAGTTTCAGGAAACACAGGGCAGGTTCCCAGTCAGGATTTCTCCCTCAATCCTAACAACAGTCTGAACACTCATAACAATAGCTCAGAGGTTTTGTCAGAGCCAAGAGAAGAAACTGGTGCTTCCTTCCAACAAGATTCCATGTTCAGGGATGATTCTTTTAATCTACCCCCTATTGCACCACCTTCTCCAGTGGAGGAAATAAGCAATGCGCTCTCTATTGAGACTTCAGAAGAACCTAGTAATGTTTCCAATTTGAAAGAAGAAAATAATGGAGGGCTACCACATCATCAGGGGGAATGTGCAACACAATTTTCTGGCTTTTGCCAGCAAGCTTTTAGTTCTCAACAGGGTCGTCAATACAAGATTCAGGTTTCACAAGCAGCTGGGAGTGAAACAGATATGACACTCAGTACCGTGACACTGGGTGTAAGGCAGCAATATCCCAGTGAAATTCAGTCCAAACTGGAGTCTAAAGTTCAGGATCCACAAAGATTAGGAATCAGTAAAGAATTGCAACATTTTCCACATCTTCTGAGCCAGATTAATCAGCAGACTACTCCTGATAATGAAAAAGATTTGGTGAAAAATCATTTGCAGCAGTCACAAGCCCATTCACAAGCTTCTTGGATGAAAATGACTTCTTCTCACTTTCACCCCAGTGATTCTCCCCCAAAATCAAATGAGATACTTTTGAGGACCATGCTTCAACTCCAGGAAAATTCAACCGAGCAGACACACCCAAAACAATATAATAGAAGCTGCAATGAATCAAAAGGAGTTACAGGGCAATCTTGCTACCAGAACATTACACAGGGTGAGCAAATACCAGTACTATTCAGGGGTGAGGCAGCACAACTGCCTCATCATTTTACTCATGATTTGCAAATCCCATTCCCAAAGCACTCCCCACAATCCAAAAAGATGGATGATCAGCAGCAAAATTCGAGGCACTTTCACTTTCAGCCACAGTCTGAACTCCACCTTGAACAGACTTTGGAGGCACAGTTAAAGCCTCAGCACTTAGATCTTCCACCACTTGAGAATGAGCAATTCATACATTCACATATTTTGCCACCGGTACACCAGACTCAGCCAGTACAACCACCACAGAGTTCACAAGTAACAATGAACTCCCCACAACAAATGAAAACCACAAAATTGCCCCAGATCTTTCCCCAGTCAAACAACAGTCAAGAACAACAAAGGGATGGAACATCATTAAATCAGCTTAAATTAGAAGAGTGCTTTGAAATAGCAAGTAATTACTTCAAATCAACTGAATTCCCAGTACAAATCCCCCAGACCAGATCAGACCATATTTCAAATATAACCAATAAAGACTCCCTTTATAATCAGGCTTTTAAAGCAAATAATATAATAAAGCATTCCTGCTCAAACAACATGCACTTGGTTTCTGAGAAAAAGGAAGATCCCATAAACACAGAGCTCTTAACTCAAAATATAACTCATGATTTGCAGCACATGCAATATTACCCAAATAATGCAACTCCAAAAGAAGATCTGCCCCAGAGCTTTCAGGAACAAAAACCTGCATCTCCACCAACTTCATTTCTACAGCTACCCTTCCAGCAAGCACAGGAATATTCTAACTTGACTACCAAGGTGGATAACTCACAAGCTACTCAGATTCAACAAAGATACTCACCCTATACTCAGCAAGCAGCATCCCATAAAATAGATCAGAGCCATGGCCACTATCTTCCCTCTCAACCCCACAGAGATTTTCAAAAGCATGCTGCTATCAGATGGCATATCTTGAATAAACAACAAGTTAACCAAAATAAATCTGAGTCATGTCATACTATGGGCTTCAAATCTATCAAAGCTGAAACTGGCCCAAAGGCAAATGTCTGCCTTCCTCCACTGCTTGGACAGTTGGAAAACAAAACATGGAAGAAAGCAATTAAGCAAGAGGTTCAGCACTTTGGCTGCGACAACATGCAACAAAAGAGTATCATTGAAACCATGGAGCAACAGTTGAAACAGATTCAGGTCAAAACACCCTTTGATCACAAGTCTCTTACTATCAAATC
The DNA here is from genome assembly GCF_059951505.1 of Python bivittatus. NCBI lineage: Eukaryota > Metazoa > Chordata > Lepidosauria > Squamata > Pythonidae > Python > Python bivittatus. Next base: position 38,817,557 of record NW_028277034.1, on the reverse strand, counting down.
ACCCAAACATGTGAAAATTGAGGCTGCGGGGCCCATTACCGTTCTGACAAGGAATTCTAACAGTTCAGATTTCAACAGCCATGCCGTCTCTTTAGATCAACAAGCCATTCATTCTAATGAAAAAACACCAACCAAAAGAACTTCTGGAACAGCCCTCAATAATTTCTTAGAGTCGCCTTCTAAGTTACTAGATACACCTGTAAAAAACTTGCTGGATACACCTGTCAAAACTCAATATGATTTCCCTTCATGTAGCTGTGTTGGTAAGTTTTGATTGATATTGTTTACAAAATGAATAATAGAAAGGCTGTCTATTCTTTTATAGTTTATTAAGAAAGAGTAGGCTTCCCAATTTGTTATCCTTTAGATATGTTGTTAAGACGCATCATACCATAGAACAGAAACTATTACTAAACCTTGCAAATATTTTGTTTGTCCTCACCCTTCACCAGTGAAAGCCTTGTATTTTTAGATATATAGACTATACCAAAAGTGTGTAGTATAACTTTTAAAACATACCTATTAACCTTTTTTGTGTCTTTTTTGTTTTAAACAGAACAGATAATTGAAAAAGATGAAGGCCCTTTCTATACTCATCTAGGAGCTGGTCCTAATGTCGCTGCTATTAGAGAAATAATGGAAGAACGGTAATGAATTAGCAAGGCGTGCAAGCAGATTAAAGTATATCCACTTTTGCATGTCAGAATTTCTTCCAGTCTATGTACATAAATAACACCATCATTGCAAACCACTATAATTATTGCTAGGTTGGCTATTCCAGCTTTGCCAACCCTGGGCAGAATCTGTTCACTGGAGAGTCACAATATTTGACAGTTCTGCTGGCTGGCTGTCATAAGCTGCCCACTCCAGGCAGATGCCAGCAAATGCAAACAGGAACAGGCCTTCAGTGGTCTGCCAAATAAGAAGGTGGGCGGTGGGTGGATAATCAAATCAGTGGCCTAATGTTCATAAGGGATCCTGCAGGCCAGATTACATGGGAGAAATGGGAAATTGCCTAGGCACTTCAAGAAATCTCTGTTGAAGCATGGCAAAATACAATCTGCAGTTTATCTTTTTACTTTAATTAAGAAATAAGTATAATCCATTAAATGTGCATAGGTATAAATTTCCAGCTCCAACTTGAAAACTGATTAATTAGTAACACACATACACTCACTCACACACATGCACTTTACGCAGTAGTAATCTGACGTGGATTTCAAGGAGCAAATGTTAACATGAAGTCCTGCTTGTATAAAACCTGCCTAATCTATTACAGCCTTTTCCAACTTGTGCACCCTCCATATATGATTACTTAAATTCCCAGAGTTTCCCAGCCAATGTGGCTATTGGTAAAATTTCTGGGAGTTGAAGTTCACATACCTGGAAAATGATTAGGTTGTATAGACTCAACTGAATTCTGGATCCTTGCAGTTGTTTTCCTTGCAATACAAAATTTTCCATACTTTGGGGAAACTGCATTTGCCTGATTGAACATAAACTCAATTGATCTTTAAGAAACAAAACTGTAAGTCTTCTTGTTTAAAAAAAAACAACCCATATTATAAATTTAATAAAAGCTCAAAACATTTTTATGTTACAAACATAAAGCATAATTAACCTTCCTCATTAAAATTGCATTTAAAACATTATTCTTTGGTTTGGTTTGGTTTGGTTTGGTTTGGTTTGGTTTGGTTTGGTTTGGTTTGGTTTGGTTTGGTTTGGTTTGGTCTGGTCTGGTTTGGTCTGGTCTGGTCTGGTCTGGTCTGGTCTGGTCTGGTTCGGTTCGGTTTGGTTTGGTTTGGAGTTGCTACCTCTTTAAAATCTGGGGCAAGCTGACTACAATGCTATGGATAGTAAATAATTTGATTAAAAGAGAGGATTTTAAGTCATAAGACAAAAACTTCCAGTGTTCATATGTGATTGCATTTACATTGATATGAAGTTCATGTTCTTATATTTACTCATTTCACAAGTTGATTTTTTTAAAGCTATGGACAAAAGGGCAAAGCCATAAGAATAGAGAAGATTGTCTACACAGGGAAAGAAGGCAGAAGTGCTCAAGGATGTCCTATAGCTAAATGGGTAAGAATGATCTTCACTTGACCTTACAGATTGTTCACCTCTATAGATATAATTAGTGTATGTTTGCAAAAAGAAATATTATTCAGATTTTTGAAAAAACCATGGAAGTTAACTGGGGATATATTTTAAAGAAAAGATGATAGAGTAATAACTGTTCAGTCTTAGCAAATTTTATAGGAAATGTATAAGATGAAATTACCATCTTATGTACATAAGTCCTTTAAAAATATGTGGATCTGCAAACTCACTATGTTGTATACTTATTTAATTATGCTAAGTTTATTCTATTCTGCCATTTCAAATCTATTATTAAAATTTAAAACCCACAACCCACAGTGTTAAAGGTTGGAATGAAGATATATTGTGCATACCACAGTTCATGAACTTTTGATCCTACTGTTTTATCATTCTTACCTGTTCATATAGAATTGGGTAGAAGACATGATGATGGAAAGTTGGTCCATCTATCCCAGAATTGTCTTTCCTAGCTCATAGTAGCTCTTTGAAGTCTTAGGCAAATTCTTATTCAGCCCTGCTTTGAAAATCTCTACAAGGAAAGATACTGCAAGCTGAACCAGAGAACTATGGCATACAAAAGATATGCAGAAATCTGGTTTATGAAAAACTGGACAAAAAGATAATGTGGGATTAAAAAACAAACAAACTGAAATTCCATAATTTTTTACAGGGAAAAAAAAAACTTTTTGGTGTATTTTCAGGTGATTCGTCGAAGTGGAACTGAAGAAAAACTTCTTTGTTTAGTGCGAGAACGTGCAGGCCACAGCTGTGAAACAGCTGTGATAGTTGTACTCATCTTGGTGTGGGAAGGAATACCTCGGAGTCTAGCAGACAAGCTGTACTCTGAATTGTCTGACACTTTAAAGAAGTATGGCACGCTCACAAACCGTCGGTGTGCACTCAATGAAGAGTAAGTTAAGTATGTATTTCCTTCCCCTCCAGGAAGTACAATTTTCCTACACTGTAAATATGTAAGACATAGATCATAATGAACACAATTTCCCTGTCCTAGCATCCTATAAATGTGCTGAAACTGCAACTCCTAATATTCCCAACCAGCATTGCTAGATTGGCAGTTACAGATCTTGGTCCTCCTTTTATTGTAATAGCAGTACAAGTCAGAGCCTTACCAAAGCTGCAGTTCTTTGACAACCATTCAGTGAAGGGAAGAGCTGTCTTGTTTAAAGAACTCATTTCTCATCCATTTCGTGATCAACACCCTTCTCATTTTATCCCAAATGCAGCATAGTAAATTATACCCATTTTGACTGTGCAATGACAACAGGCATGCACTGTAGATGAGAAGAATCTAATGTCATGCTTACCATTTACACAAAACTGCCACTTACCTCACAGAGTTCTTGTAGGGGAAAAATAGGTATTGTACTGCACTTAGATACTAATATTGCTAGCTCTTTTCTTAGCGCTTAGATTAAAGAAGTTGTGTGTTCTTTTACAGTGGAAGATCTGCATTCTGCTGTTTCTTTTCCCTCCAAATTTTCTTGAATTGTTTTTAGGCTTTACATTTTCCCTTGTGGAAATGCCTTCTATATATTGCATGTAATGCTGCATCTAAATCAGCCTCAATATATATTTAAAGATATGTCCTGGTTAATGACAAAATTTTAATATATTTAAATAGCATTTTTATTCAGATCATCTGTCCATGCATCCTATGGTTGTAATGAGGCACAATGCTGCATTCTCAAAGGCATCATCATTGTAGTAGTAATAGTTTTGTAAAGCATTCTATTTCCAAAATTGCTATGGTGTGAAAATAAAAATACCATATGAACTGGTTTATAGAAATGCCTGATGGCATTGAAATTTAAATATATTAGCTTGGAATTTCTACAGATTAACTATTCCACAAATATAAAGGATCTGCTCATACCTGAAAAGTCCTTTGATCAAGGAGATCTCCTTGCTGATAGGAGATTACCCCTCCCTTCCCATCCATGATGTTCTAAATGATTCTCTGGTCCTTTTTGTACACCTGAGAGCTAAAAATCTTGAGGAGGAAGAAAGAATGGATGAAAATCAATCTATCCCATTCTATCAATAGGAATGTCAAGTTTATCTTAGAAGATAAATAAAATCATTCATTCATTTGTTCATTAGATCTATATCCTGCTTTTCCTTCAGGCATTGATAGCGCTCTCTCCTCCCATTTCCCCCCACAAGAATAACCCTGTGAGGTACGTTAGGCAAAGAGAGTGACTGGCCCAGAGTTACCCAGGTAGCTTCCATGGCTAAGGGTGGACTTGAACTTGTGCCTTTCCACTCCTGGCACAGCACCTTCACCACCATACCCACGCTGGCTCTCATTTAGTTTAAAACAGCTGCATTTCAACAGTAATCAGAAGTTGATGAAGAAACTGCTTTAAGACAGTTGAGGTGCGTTGGCAGTTCACTAATACTCTTGCTAAAAATATACGTATTTTTTTTTCTTAGACGAACCTGTGCATGCCAAGGTCTGGATCCTGAGGCTTGTGGTGCTTCTTTTTCTTTTGGTTGTTCGTGGAGTATGTACTACAATGGGTGCAAATTTGCCAGAAGCAAGATCCCAAGAAAGTTTAAACTATTAGGCGATGATCCAAAAGAGGTAGGGTTATCCTTAAATTACTTTTTCTATGTAGCCAGATATATTTTTTCCTCAGTTATAATGGTGAGATTCAGTACAAGAAGTCTAGCATAGTCAAGGGTCTATTTTTAGTCTGGGGATTAGGCTTCAACTCTATATTTTTTCTTGTTCTTTATTTGTAAGTTTTTAACATTGCTGTTCTGTCTAGAGGATTCCAAGAACTGAAACAATACATCTGTTGGATCAATTTGGATGAATATGGAATCGTATTATTTAGAGTTGGAATAAACAAATTCAAACCTGCTTCCAGTGCAGGTATTTTCAGTTTTAGCACTCCTAATAGATACTGATTCACACCTTGCTGAAATACTGCTAGTGGATATCCCATTATTTCCTAAAACAATCTCTTGGAATTGCTGAACATTTCTTCTAATTTTAAGCCAAATTTAATTTCCTGCAGTTTCTATTCACTGACTCTTCTTTTGCTTTTTGGAACAACAGAGGAAAAAGCTCCCTTCATTATCTACACAAGAGTCCTTCAGATATTTGAAGACAGCTATTATTTTGCCCCATGCTCTTCTTTCCTCCAGGGGGGGAAAAATAGCTTAGTTTCATGATCTGTTGAATCATTTCACTGAGTGAGATATCTGTAGTGTTTTTCAGAATTAAAGCTATTAGCTAAAAGTAGCAGTTAGCTGTTAATGAGTGAACTTCTTTTTTAAAAAAATTAGGAAGAGAAGCTAGAATCCAATCTGCAAACTTTGTCAACTCTGATGGCACCCACTTACAAGAAACTGGCACCTGATGCATATAACAACCAGGTGAGTAAAGAAAAACAGAAATGTTTGGCAGCAATACTAAGATACTCATAACTGCTTTATTTTACCAATGTATAAGTCTCATAAACCTTTCAAAGAAACTACTTGGGAAGTAGAATTTATTCATGAGGCTACATGTTTATTACTTTACAATAATTAATTTGAAAGAAATAGAAATCAGCATGAATTAACTGGTTTTGTTCCTGACTACTTCTGTGTTTCTGAAAGTGTACTATTAAGTCAGAGAAAAACATTTATGCTTCTGTCCAGCTTTTAAGATGGAATTTGCACATGATAAACCATGATTTGTTAAACAAGGCATAGTAGCATGGCTTACGTGTAATAAGGCTTAAACCATCATTTTCAAGGGCTGGGTTTATACCAAAACTAAGTATGTTATTGCCTTAGCTGATGTATGAACCCAGCCCAAATCTCCAGTATTGGAAAAATTGGAAAGACCCAGACCCCTAGCACTTAGTAGAAAGACCCAGGACACTGCATGATTGTCATCTACTATTGGAACTGGATTAGAGAGAAAGGAGAATTGGCTTGGTCTTCCTTTGTGCATGACCATCAGAGAGAGGCAACCCCACAGCCCAGGCGTTCCACAGCTCTAATCTGAAGGGAGAATTTGAAATACAGATATCTGCCGGGGTGAGGGACAAGTAGCAGAACATACATCACAATGTTATAATCCAAGCTCTTCTCTTTTTATAACATTACAATATTTTATCATTGTGGCATCATTGTAGTTAGGAATGGATGCCTATCTTGAAATATATTCATATTGTTCTGCCTCTGTTGCTAATGGCACTTCAGATTGAAGCTTTCAGGTATGCATAGGTAAGGCCACAAACTAAACTTATTGTCTGTCTCTGCAGTTTATTGTTAGTTTCTAACAACTTGACATCTTGCAGATATGTTGAAATTGAAATCTCCCAGAATTCCCAGTTTGCAGAGGGGAATTCTTTTTTTATTATGAAATGCTGAGGACAAACAGAAAGAGGAATTCCTTCCATTATTTCAATTTATGAGCTTTTTTGGAACATATATCTGACCACTGCTGTGAGAAGAATCTGTCATTATGAAGAAAGAGAAAATAAATAGATGAGATTAATAGGTGTACCACAGCCTATCAACTTCTGCTAATAATTGTAAGCCAATCAGCAGTGCTAATTTCAGGTTCTTGTATTGTCCCCACCATGGATATAGTCCTGCAATGCTGCAGCTTCAGGGCTTAACAAGTCTATTTCGAGGAGCTGACCTTGTTTTCTTCAGAATAACATACAGTTTTAAAATGTTGGTGACTTAAATAGTATAAATATGTTTGTATCTAGATTGAATATGAACACAGAGCTCCCGAATGTCGTCTTGGTTTAAAAGAAGGTCGCCCATTCTCCGGGGTCACTGCCTGCCTGGATTTTTGCGCTCATGCTCATAGAGACCTGCATAATATGCAGAATGGTAGTACATTGGTAAGTCAGTGATTCAAGAAGCCATACTCATGCAGAATTAATTTCCTCCATTAAGTTCATTATTTTTCATAATCTGTATTTCTATTAAGCTGGCACATGATGGCTACCAAGAAAAATTGTGAAATTCATGAATAAGAATGCAAAATCCTCTAGGCCTTTAATTTTAAAAAATGAGTTGCTCGAGGCTGATTCCTAAATTCCTTGCTCCTATTTGTCTTGTTCTTTTTTTAGTACAGTGAAATAAAACAATGCTAGGAAACTTTAAAACTATATTGTTTTGATTGGCCTGTGAACTGTAGAATCCAATTTAGAAATACAACCCTTGATGTATGTATTTGAGTCCACAGAAATTTTGTTGTCAAATTAGTGCATTTTTTTCAGAGTTATAAAATTGAAGCCCTTTGAAAAAGGTTCCATGTACTCATAAAGGGATATGTTCTCTACCATCATGTGTTCATCCTACCTCCTCTCCTCCTTCAGTTCTCATCATCTATAGCACACTAGATAATTCCTTTAGCTCATCATTGTTCCTCTTCAGTCACATCAGTACAACTTCTAAACTCTGCTAATCAAATAAATCCATACATTTCCCAAAACTCAAATGCATCTCATAGGAATAGGTGCCATCATGTTGGGTTTGATTTGGCTGTATGGACAATGTGTGCCATCTCAACCTGTCTCATTTCCTTCCAAGGAAGCCGATATTATCTCTTTGATTCCATGTATCTGTCTTATCTCTTGTCTTCTCTTTCTACTATCCTCAACTTTGCCAGACATGGTCCTTTTTTGCTAGTCCATCATCTCTTTACATCCCATGGCCAAGGTATGTGACTTTCCGCTTGCTGATGATTGCCTCAAGGGAGCAATCAGGATATATTTTCTCTAGGATGGGTTGATTTGTTCTTCTTACAGTCTGTTGTATTCTTAGTAACTACTCCAAATCCATAATCCAAATTATTTTTCTTGCTCTTTCTTAGTGTTCAACTTTCACAGTCATTCATTATACTTAGACCATTCCTTTAGCTATTCTGATCTTTGTTGTCATAGAAAAGCCTTATCCTTCATGACCTTGTCTAAATTTGTAATTGCCTTCCTCCCTAGGATTAATATCCTCTTTACTTCTCCACTGCACTGTACATCTTTATCTATTCTTGAACCCAAGAAAACAAAACTATCTACCACCTTCACTTCTTCACCATCAACTGTAAGTTCACTTAGCATTCTGGTTAACATTACCTTTGTCTTTCTAATATTTAACATTAACTCAGATATTTCACTTTCCACTTTTACTTTCATAATGGGCTCTTCTACTTCTTTCTTACCTGGCTAACAAAGTGATATCATCTGCATGTCTCAAGTAGTTCATTTTTTATCACCAATTTTTATTCCAGCAAACATCTCTTCCCTATCTTTTCCTCTTATTATTCAGCATCCTTCTCTTGTCCTTAATTTTTGCAGCAATCATTCTCTTGTATGCATATTTCCCCCATCTATAAAAAGTCTATCCTGTTCTATTCTATTCTATTCATGTTCTAATATATTAAGTATATATCATACATTCTTTTCCTAAAGTCGTTCTACTTTCACTTTCCTTCCTTTCTTTTTCTTCCATGCCCATTTGTCCCATGATCCATTCTTGATATTGCCAAAATATAGTTTGTCCCACATTTAGAACTTCTCATCACTCTTATCTTCTTCACTAATTCTCTCAATTTTTTTTATCATAAACAACCAAATCAATGAAGTTTTTAGATTTATATTCATTCCTTTATAATGTATACTTACAGAGTTGTTTGTCACATATATGAAACAAACAGAACTTTTTAAAAGCACATACTTGCCAAATAGTTACTGTTATTTATTTTTGAGTCTCTGAATAGCCCATAACTTTTCTATACTCTCTTATACTGTACCATCCATCCATTCCTCATCTTTTTTCTTCTGGATTCTATTTACCCAGAATGTTGCACAGTTTTGCCATTTCCTTCTTCCAGCTTTGTTTTTACTTCCTTCTCTTAGGTGGGCTGGCTGAAGACAGCTGAGAAATCCATTCATTTACTAAGGTTAAAGTAGTCATTTCCCAAGGCAGATGTGAAAAATACGTTACTGCTCTGTGTAGCATGAGTGCCAAGGAAGATTGGTTGCTAGGTACATTCCCAAAACATTACTTCTAGATTGATCAACAAATTTGAAATTCTGCAGCCAATCATTCGCTGACTGATTGACGTATTCTAACTTTCATTCCATATTAACAGAACTGCCAGGTTAGAATTTAATAGGATTAGAACCCAAAACCATTTCTTCTTCAGCCATCATTAGCAGCAGTATGTATATACAGTAATGTGAAGAAGTAAGTACAACTCATGTAAAGTTTTTTTTTTAATTTTAACATGTATGGACATATCAATAGTTTATCTTCATTCAAGCAGTATATAAAGATAAAGGTGATGTAACTGAACAAAAACATGAAAAATTGACTTTGCAATTATTTATTCAATTAAATTGAATACAAAATTAACAGATATGCCATTTCCTTCTGTGGGAAAAAACCAAGTTGGTTCTAATACCTGGAATTGTCCCCTTTGGAAGAAACAACACAAATAGGAATTTCTTATAACTGTCTACAAGTCTACAACACAAATAAGAATTTCTTATAACTGTCTACAAGTCTCTGACATCAACTAGGGAGAATTTTTTCCCACTCCTCCGTACAGAATTTTTTCAGCTATGCAATGTTTGAGGGGTTTCTTGCGTGCACAGCATCTTGATGGTTAGAATTAAATCTGGCTTTGACTTGGCCATTCCAGAACCCTCCGCTTCTCTTTTTTCAGCCATTCCTTGGTGGATTTACTGGAATATTCAAGGTCATTGTCATGTTGCAAGGTCCACTTTTGGTTGAGCTGCAATCTTCTGATAGATGGTCTCACGTTATCCTCTAGCACCCTCTGGTACAATGAAGAATTCATAGTGGATTCTATGATAGTGGGCTGCCCAGGCCATGTTGCAGCAAAGCAGTCCCAAACCATGACATTTCCACCACCATGATTTACAGTTGATTTCAGGTTCTTCTGGTGAAATACTATCTTTGATTTTTATCAAACGTGTCTTCTGAAACTATGACCAAATAACTCTATCTTCACCTCATCTGTCCAGAGCATATTGTTTCAGAATTCCTGGTCTTTGCCTAGTGTTCATGAGCAAACTTTAGTCTTTCCCTGATGTTCTTTCTGGACAGCAAAGATTTCCTCCTGGCACACCTCCCACGTAGATCTAATTTGTTCCACTTCTTCCTAATGGTAGAATGGCAAAGACGTATGCTCTTTGACATCAGTAGTGGCAAGAGTTTCCTGTATGCCACATGATGAAATTCTGGGGTGCTTAGAGACTTCTTTCAGCATCTTGCATTCTGCTCTTGGGCTGAACTTGCTGGGACGGCCTGACCTAGGCAAGTTGGCAGTTGTTGAAATCTTCTACATTCATAGATGATCTTCTGGACAGTGAAATGATTAATGCCAAATTGTTTGGCAATCTTTTTAAATCCCTTTCCAGATACCTTTCTGAGGCCTTCAGAAAAAAGGTATCTATAACCTTTTTTCTGAAGGCCTCAGAGAACTATTTCTATCTAGGCATGCTGATACTACATATTTCAACAACAAAGAGCAAATTAAAGTAAATGCCTGAGATAAAAATAAGACAGGTTCCTTCCAGATCCTCTCTAACAATGTTCTGATCATTTATGCCTGATCTGGTACACCTGATTCTAATTTTACATATTTGAAGTAGTGATAAACGTAGGGGTGTACTTACTTTTTCCACATGTGAAATTTGTATTTATGTTTAGTTATAGTACATAATGGACTATAAAATATAAATGATGTTATGTTATAACCTCTTTATCAATATTGTTGAAATAAAGATCAAATATCTGTATGTTGAAATATATTTAAAAAGTCAACAATTTCAATGGGGTATACTTACTTTTTCACATGACTAATTTGCCACTCTGAGGCAGGAAATTATAGAATAAGTTCTACAAAGCCCTTAGTACAACTCATATTATTGTGAAAAAGAAAATTAGAATCATAGTTGAAAGTAGTCTTGCGTCCAACTCCATGCAGGAATCTCAGTTAAAGTATCAACAGCTGAAGGCATGTTGGTCTCTGTTTGAAGACATTCAGTGAAAGAGAATTCACACTTTTCTGGATAAACGCTTCTGCTTCAGACTCCACACCAACCTCTCACCCTTGTCCAGATAGGAAATATTTTCCCAGCCCTGGGTCACAGCTGCTTTATGTCATCAATTCTTCCATTGGAAGTTTTGTTCCTCAGGAATATTAGATGCACCCTGCCATCAAAGAGATGCCGAAGCCTGTCACTTTGTTGTGTACAAACAGTACTGAATATAAGAGAGAGGTTGACAAAATGGAACCTACAGTCCCCCTAGATGGCGCACACTGATCTCCACATTTTTTTTTTAAGAAGGATAAAAGTAATGAAAATGGCTAGAATCTTCTAAATAGCCAAATCCTACAAAACATCTATTCTTGCATAGTCAGGCTATTTTAAATCGTTATATTTTTAAAGTTATTTTTTGTTGTTGTTTTTGTTTGGATTGCTGACCCCTGAGGAAATGGACACTACTGAAAGATGTTGAATGTTTGTGGCCAAAAATCCATCCACTTTTTAATTTAGCTTGACAAGCTGCCTCTCAGGAAAAATTAGCACGATGTGACTTTAAGGTCGTGATCATATTTGTGTGTAGGCCAAGTTTGACTTTGTGTTGTTCGTCAGTCTAAGTGTGTCTTCCACCGTTATATTTCAACAGGTATGCACACTAACCAGAGAAGACAATCGTGAAATTGGCCAAACACCAGAAGATGAACAATTGCATGTGCTTCCCTTGTATAAAATATCCAATGTAGATGAGTTTGGAAGCACAGAAGGTCAGGAAGAGAAAAAGCAGAATGGTAGCATCCAGGTTCTTAGTTCTTTTCGACGAAAAGTAAGGATGCTGGCCGAGCCTGTAAAAACCTGCCGGCAAAGGAAGCTGGAAGCCAAGAAAGCAGCAACGGAGAAGCTTGCTTCCATGGAGAATGGGTCTAGTAAACACGAGAGAGAAAAATCAGCCCCAGTACGTCAAAAACAGGTCAATGCAGAAGCACCAGCTCATGCCAAGCAATTAGCAGGTATGTTTTTAAATAGGCATCTGCTATTGTTTACAGCTCTGTCACATGTACCATATGTGTTATTTGTACTTTGAACATGAGAGATACGAGAGAGGATCACATTGAGATGAAAGCATATGAAAATGGTATATGTCATAGCATGTCACTTGCACACAGTATATACCCCCAGTATGTGATTAAGCAACCATGGCTTAGTTAAACCCTGCTACAGAATCATTCAGTAAGTTGAAACACAGGATCCAATGCTTTCACTTGGTTGTTGAATTTGAAAATTTCAGAATCTTTGGAAGAACGAGTGGCTTATTTAGGACCAGATTAAATGTCATGTTAGATATAAAATCAAATGGATTGAAATCAACGAGGCTCTGTTCCCAGTGCAAGTAACAGTATATTTGCATTAGGGAAGGAGGAATGTTTATTTTTCACCAAGGTCATTACAGAAGAAGGAGGTTAAATAAGTGCAGCTCTGATCAAATTGAACCATGGGAGTGGTTGCTGTTTCCGTTTTAAAATATGTACATGAATGCATTAGTAGCCTTTTTTGTTCTAATACATTCATCTAATTAAGGTCATGAAGTCAGTTCTTCTCTTTATGAACAAAAATGCTTTCTTATTTTTCTCAATTGTATTTAACAATTTTCTACGTTTAATAATATTCACAAATTTCTCAATAAGTAGAAATCCCTCAAGGATATATGCTTTTTAACTTCTAAGTAATCTTAATTTTTAACTAAGCAGTGAGGTGGCCAAGTTTGCTGATGATATTAAACTATTCAAGGTTTGAAAAACCAAAAGTGAGTTGGATGTGCCTTCCTGACAGCAGGAATTTGATCTAAGCAATAATTAGTGAAACAGGTTTTATAGCTAAAACAGAAAGGAGATTTATTTATAGGAAAAGCTTAGCACATAGCAAGCTACATCCTACCAGAGGAGAATCCAAGAGCATTCACTCCATGGCTGGGAAAGCATGGCCGAGAAGACAGGCAGAAGGAACTGGCATTGGATCAGCAGTCATTTTAACAAAGTTCAGGCTAGGTGAAAGACAAAGAAGGGACACAAAGCAAATTCTTAACTTTATTGCTGCACCCTACCTCCTCTAAATGCAATAGGTCATAAAATGCTGAGGAGTTAGGGCCTCCAACAAAGTATCTATAAAGAGCTCAAGAAGGATATCTTTTGAGTGAATAGGCAATCAAATGACAAATGCAATTAAATTTAAGGAGTGTAAATTAATGCATATTGGGACAAAAACCACTAACTTTACATATACACTGATGGGGTCACAACTAACCAAGAAAAAGATTTTGGAGTCATTGCTGATAGCTCAATGAATATATGGACACAATATGTAGAAGCTTTGAAAAAAAGCAAAATCCATGCTGGGAATTATGAAAAGGATTGAAGATAAAACTGACAACCAACATCATAGTGCCCTTATACAAATTTCTGACTCATTTGCAATGGAAATTTGGAATGCATTAGGGAAATTTATCTATTATATCTGAAGAAGTATATAATATTTTGGAAAAAATGCAGAAGAGAACAATCAAAACTATCAGGGTACTCAAAGAACCTCTTTATGAGAAAAGGCTAGAATGTTTGGGACTTTTTTGTTGGGAGAAAAGGTGACTGATGGGGGACATGTCAATGTGTATAAACAATGAATGGTATGGAGAAAGGAGACAAGGAGAAGTTGTTGTTTTTTAACTTTCTCAAAGCACTAGAGGCAGAGCTCATCCGATATAGCTGATTGGAATGAGATTTACAATAAACAAAAGCAATACTTTTTTGCACAGTTAACCATTTAGAATTCTTTAAGCATAGTGATGACTAGTACTTGGATGCCTTTAAAAGGTAAAAGTAGGGGTGTGCAGTTCTTGAAACCAAAATGGGCAAAGGTGCTTCAGATCTGGCATTGGTCCCTCAGAATACCTGTTGGCAGAAGCTTAAAGGAGTGACACTTTTACCTGGGCCCTCACAGCACCAAGTAGTTGTGCAGGCTCAAGAAAATGCATGGTTGAGTTAAGTAGGTGGCAAGAGGGTGGAAAAGTTTGGTTGTACCCCATTACTACTTCATAATACCTCCTTAGCTCCTTTCCCTGAGCCTGTTTGACTATTGTGAAAGCCCAAGGAAAGGGATGGCTTCTTTAAGGAATTGCCAACAGCTACAGGGAGAATGCCCATGCCAGATTTGAAGCACCTTTGCTTATGTCAGAATCCAAATACTGCATACCTCTAGATAAATGCATGGAGGAGGGCTCAAGGTTGGAGCAAATGTACCTCTGAATACTTGTTTCAAATGAATACCTGTGGCAGTTTCCACCACCTGCTTGCAAGCCCCCCTAAGGTATCTAAGAGACAAAATGGTGGCATCAGTTGGGCCTTGGCCTGATTCAGCAAGACTATTCTTATTTTCAGAGAGGAAAAATCCCCATAATATTCACACTTGGTCTAATTTCCCATCTCTCACGTTTGTGGCAGAATTCAAGTGCCACCAAACAGCACAAACATCTTCCGTGAAAACTAGAATGGGCAACATCTTTCCATAATTGAATTAATTCTATACACATGATAAAGATTTTTTCCAATCTTAAAGCTCTTTCCTTCTCTTTCTTGTGCACAGATCTTTTGCATCTTTCAGGACCAGCTATGTCGCAACAGCAACTTTATCAACATCCATGCCAGGCTCTCCCTTCTAAATCTCAGTCAAATCATGGCAACTCATACTCTGCTTCTGATCCTACCAATCTATATATGAGTCTGTCTAATCCAGCTAATTCATATTCAAACTCTACACATCCTTCTGATCCTTATGGAGGATCCAATCCTGTGAATATCTACCAAACTTCATCACAAGCTACAGGAACTTATTTGAATTCTTCCAGTCTCATGAATCCCTATTCTATTCACTTAGGTCAGAATAATCAGTATCCCCATTATCCATGCAATGGAAGCTTATCAATAGACAACTGTCCTTATTACAGTTCCTATTCTGCTCAATCTCAGCATATGGACTTGTTTAGGTATCAGAGCCAAGATTCTCTGTCTAAACTAAGTCTACCACCAATTCATACATTGTATCAGCATAGGATTGGAAATAATCAGAACTTTGGGCACAGGTACTTGAATTATGGAAACCAAAATGTGCCAGTAGATGCTTTCAACAATTGCACCTTTAGACCAAATGTTCATCATGCAGGTTCTTTCCCACCTTACTCCCAGCATGAGGCTGATAACCCTTTTATGGACATCACCTCCAGGCTGAAATCTAATCTAAATAATCCAGGTGTAGACTTCATGAATAAAAATGGTGATCATCTGTATCCCCTACCACACCTTGCCCATGACTATCACGGCATGTTCAATGGCTCTTCTCATTCCCTCCATCTCCAAAACAAGAATAGTCAAGCAGCTAATGGGTTGTCAAACCTGTTTCCAGGTTTTAACCACAACAGAACTACTTCCCAAACAGGTGTAAATAAAACAGAGGTGCTCAATCCAGAGGATCCTGATGATGTCTGGTCAGACAATGAGCAGAGTTTTCTGGATCCAGATATAGGAGGTGTGGCAGTGGCCCCATCCCATGGATCAATTCTCATAGAGTGTGCTAAACGTGAGCTCCATGCTACGACCCCATTAAAAAGTCCTAACAGGAATCACCCTACAAGGATATCACTTGTCTTCTACCAACACAAAAGTATGAATGAGCCAAAGCATGGCCTGGCTTTGTGGGAGGCAAAAATGGCTGAGAAGGCAAGAGAAAAAGAAGAGGACTGTGAAAAGTATGGTCCAGATTATGTGCCTCAGAAAGTGCATGGTAAAAAAGTAAAACGGGAGCCTGCTGAATTAAACGAGAACCTGGAACCAACCTATTTGCGATTCATCAGGTCCCTTGCACAAAGGACGATGTCTCTTACCACAAATTCCACAGTAACCACATCTCCATATGCCTTTACGCGGGTTACAGGGCCTTATAACAGATATATATAAAAGTCAAATCTTTGTTCATTACCTCATCTTTAAAAAAACTCAGTAATTGCTCCTTTTTAGGTCATAGACGGAGTCAGGGCAAGATACAGTATTTTTCTTTTTGACTTGTCAGTGGGGAAACCTTCTTCATACCAGCAAAAGAGGTAATATTACCACTGCATATGTTTGGAGAGCAGTCACAAGTAACAATTAGAAACTAAAACCAAAGTATCCTATGCAAAATTAATAAGACATAACAACCGGTTAGGACTGAAATAGTGCTGTTACTACTGGTAAAAAAAATGACCATAATTTTTAAAATTTTACATTTGTGACCATTTCCCCAAGAGCAGATTAAGCAAGAGAGTGCTTTTATTTTTAATGATAAAAACTCTGTAGTATTTCTTTTGCAGAAAATATTAAGCTTCTGCCGGGTGCTCAACCTCTGATATACTGAAATGCTTACTGGAAACGTAGCTTTTTAGCATGGAACATTTTCTTTGTTTTTTGGTTTGGGTGTAACTTTAATATAGACCGAGAGTAATCAGGATGGCTACGCTTATAGCAAACGATACAAAGCAAAACACTGAATTGGTTTTGGCTATTCTAAAACATGGTGCTATATACAAAAATGGTGTCTACTGCAACATTGGAACAGTTTTAATGCTTTTTATTAGCACTGGATAGGTTCAAAATAGACCCTGCTCCCCTTAAATTGTAAACAAGACCTTTACATTTGTGTTGGCCTCCAGTTAGCTTGACTTTAAAAAAATAAAACAAAACTACAACTCATTGTTTAAAGCATGGGAATCTTGATGAGACGGGCAAGGTCCAACAAAGCTATCGCATGAACAGTGCAGGGGGAATGCTAAGGGGATGACGAATGCAGCAAAGGCAGCATTTTAAACTAAGAAACCCTCTGCCTATTCAGCCGTAGAAGAACCAATCCTCTACACTTCCACGGTTGAGTAGTGAAATTGAGGGTATCTTTCAAACAAAACAATCTTAACCGTAGGTTGGCAATGGGGGCGGGGGGTGCATCTTTTTTGGTCCACCTACAGGAACTCTTGAAATGTTAGGACCACATCTTAGGTGTACCCATGAAATAGTTGCTATAGAACAGGGTTCCTCAACCTTGGCAACTTTAAGATGGGTGAACTTCAACTCCCAGAATTCCCCAGCCAGCAAGGTTCAGTTCAGTTCAGTTCCCCACCCATCTTAAAGTTGCCAAGGTTGAGGAACCCTGCTGTAGAACACTTATCTATTCACAAAATGCAACAGAAACTCCCTGCTTAACTTTTTAAAAAAGATTCAAATGACACAGCAAGTCTGGAGATCACCGGGCTCCATTTTGCCTGTATCTGATTTAGCTTTACATGAATTAGCAGAAACAAGCACAAGGCAGTTAGAAGAATTTAATTTCTTTTAACCCAGCTCTAGTTTATCATGTCCAAATATAGGAGACTGGAGTTAGATTAAGCCATGATTTGCTAATAACCCAGAATTAGACCATATTTTATGAACCTGGTTTGTTAAAAACCATGGTTTAGGCAAAGTAGAATTTCATAAGATGGGATGTAATTATGATCTCTGGTTAACTATATAGAATGTATGCTTCCAGTCTTCGGTGGCAACACATCGGAGGAGGAGAAGGATCTCAGAGAGTTCCTTCAATTCATTAATGTCAAGTTAAACTGGCTTACCGTTGGATCTGCAATGGATCATTTAGTTTATAAGTCAGCAAATTAGCAGTTGTAACTTCGTTATGTATGATCCAAGTGGCTTGTTTGATAGTACACTTCTTGTTTACATTTTATCAGCATCTAAATCACATTTGTTGCAACCCAGAAAATCATTATCAAAAATAGATATCCTAGTCAATCAACTAACCAGACCAGCTATCTAGGTCTAAGTATTTTCCCTATTCTCTCAGGTGATCAGCTGCAGTCAGAATTTGTGACAGTGTACATGGTCTTTTCTTCCCACCTAAACCAAGACTATTTAATATAGCAAGTACTACTATCACTAATATTCTTTTTCATGGCTAATTCAGCTGGAACATGGATCAAAGCTTCTTGATAACGCAGCTGTTGAATAATGTTACAATAACAAGATGATGCTAAACCCTTTCCCAGTCTGCCCTACCATTTTGAAAAATATTTTCCTGCTGACTTAATACCCCACAGAGGAGTTGTAAATCAGAAAAGAAACTGGTCTTTTGTTTCAATAAAGCTATTGAAAATACAAAATATATAGATAGAAGATAAGAGTTTTATTTGGATTACCAGGAAAATCCAAATAAGGCTTTGATGCTGCATTCCTATATTCTTATTCTCCTACTCCTCCATGCTAAATAAGTTTTGTTGGATCTCACCAGAATTCATTCATTTGGCCAAGATCTAATTAAGAACAGCAAACAATAGAAAAATGTTTTGTGAATGGTGCTTGAATGGTGCTTGAATGGTGTTTATCAGGCTGCCACTGATAAACATTATCTGGGTGCTAAAACTTTCCAAACATTTACTGTAATATTCAAAGAAACCTTTAAAAATATAAGCAATAATAATTTATTAAATTTATATACCACCCAGAGTCACTGGGAGTCAGGCAGCATATACATTTAATAAATTATTACTGTTGTTGTTGTTGTTATTATTTAAATCTTTTGATCTTTCAGGCAAATTCATGTAAGATGGAAAGGGTAGGAAGTATTTGGAACTGCAAACAGAAGGAGAAAGTGTTTAAGCCAGTTTCAGACTGACTGAGATGAACTGAAACCATTGCTCAAACACTCGCTAATGGAACAGAGAAAGAATAAAACCTTCATTTACTCTGTTCAAAGCAGAACTAACTGGATTGAAAAAAAGAATGCAAGCTTCATGTTTCGGTGCTCAGTTCACACAGGTATATTGTGAATATTAATTTTAACGATATTGTTGAGAAGCTCTTTGCTCAAATAGTACACATTTTAAGTTTTTAATATATTAGTCACAGACAATAACAACAAGAGTTAAACTTGACAATTTGTCATATGATTTTAAGCTACTTTTTAAGGAACCATAACACTCTCCAGATGATGGTTACTGCTTTATTTAATAATCAAGGATTATTTATGTTATGGTATACGACACTGCTCAGTGTAACGGAGCCCTATTTTCTAGGAAATGTTAAGAGTCGAAGCAAAGAAATACAGGGTTGTTCTGTAGGAGGCTGGGGGCTTGGGGAGAATACAAGAGGCAGCTGGCTTGCTGTGGCGATTTTTAATTGGTAATTTGTATAAAAGTGTAAGCAAAAGAGATGTATAGTAACTTGTAAACAATTTTAATGCAATGCTTTAGTATTTTAATACTGTACAGATATATAAATATATATTATATATCAATATATCTCTCTCTATATATATGGGTTTGGAACTGAATTCACATCATGGTGCTACTCGGCCTGTTATTAAAAAAATGTGCGCTAAAACTATGTGGAAATTATGTTTGAATGATGTTCCTACTTGTCATATACCTCAACACTAGTTGGCAGTAGGATGTTAAATGGAGAGATATAGCGTATCATGTTCCCCTGATTTTCTGCCCTGCTAATCTTTGGGAAAAAGAAATTCTCACTACTTGATAGCAAGTGTAACTTGAACTTTAACACATAGTTTTGTTCTAAAAATTCAGGGATATATCCTCTCACAATTTCCTTAGTAAGCCAATGTATCATCTGTGTATGTGTATGTAAAGTTTTATTGTACAGATTGATAAATATTATTGTTGAGGCTTTTTTTTAAATTCTACTTTGTTTTTGAGAATTTCAACTGTTTTTTAATTCTGCTTCTAATTTTACCTGTAAATGTATTGATGGCAAATGTTCCGGGGTAAATCCATTTCCTCTTTTTTATGACAATGAAAGTGCATTTTTAATATTGTAAACTCTGCTTGGGATTTCTTCTTCTTTCCCCCCTTTTGCATGTTACATACAAAACAAACCATAGATTGCACTGAGCTGACAAGAAGACAATTATAAAAGTAGGTATTTGGCAGCTGACCGTTTGCAAGAAGGTTGTGCCTTTTCCAAATTCCATAAATATGTTTTCAACTGTGATTGCTGTTTTATTTCATGAACTTTCAGGCAGGAGTTTAGGGAATAGAGAGATTCATGGAGGAAAAGATTGCAAGTGGCTACCAGTCATGATAGCTATAGACTATCTTTAGGGTTGCAGACAACTTATCTCTGAATATTAGAAACAACAGTAGGGGTAAAAAAAAGTATAGTATTTGTATTCTGTATGCAATATTTTGCATCTGGTTGGCTACTGTGAGAAACAGCATGCCGGACTTTATAACTTCTGGTCTGGCCCACTTGGTCTTACATTAGGCATGTAGTGTGCATTTATAAAGTATGGCAGTGCAATACATATACATATGTATGTATGTTTGTAAAGGCCCTGATTCTGAAACAAGTTACTTGTATTGTTTCACTCAGTGTCAGGGGTATATGGGCATATTCTGTCTGGGCTGCAGAAATCAGAATAATCACTATATGGCAGCAAGAGTTGTTCCGCATCTCCTTGTTTCCATCGAGTGATTTGGTCATCCAGGCCTTTGCAACCCAGCTACCATACGCCCAGGGGAACTGGTGCCTTCTGGATGTTGCTGAGCTTCCACACAAAGCATCTGTAGTTCAACAAAATCTGGAGATGTTCCTTACCCTTGTTTTACACCAGTGTTGCCCGAACTTGGCCACTTTAAGATGAGTGGACTTCAACTCCCAGAATTCCCCAGCCAGCCATGCTGGCTGGGGAATTCTGGGAGTTGAAGTCCACTCATCTTAAAGTGGCCAAGTTTGGACAACACTGTTTTACACAATCAATTTCCCATTGATACCAGTGGAATTATCAAAGTGCATAAAGAGTAACCTTTGCAGGACCAATGCCTTGTCTTAGTTTTTTCTTTAATTGAGTTTTATCTAATTATAATTCTTAATTGAATATGCCATGATCGAGCATACGCAGTGCTACAGCTACACAGCCTCACTGCTCTCACTTTAAATATATGAGCTTAATTATATTTACACAATCACCCAAAACTAGAGCTCTGATGTGCATATAGATGCCTTGGTATAGGCAAGGGCAGTTACATTTTGAGATCATCTCTATGATGATACATTCTCACTTTGAATAAATCAAAACCAGTGGTTCTCTGTTGGCCTGCTGATGTATAAATGTATGAGCTTTGTTGGATTGGAGCACTTGTCTATCAGGTTAATTGAAGCTTTCCTTTCATTAGTTATTTTTGCATAAATCTACCTGCTTAAAGGTATTAAAATACAAACCAGATTGGACTCCCAAACAACAATACAGGTGGTCCTCGCTTACCAACTGCCTTGCTTAGCGACCGTTCGAAATTATGGCAGTTGGGAAAAAAAATAGCTTTGCGACCAATTCTTGCATTTATGGCCATCACCGCATCCTGCAGCCATGTGATTGCCATTCAGGCACTTCTCAACCAGTGTGCATTTATGACCGTCGCAGCACCCTGCAGTCGTGATCACCATTTGTAAGCTTCACAACTGGCTTCCAGCAAGCAGAATTAATGGAGAATGTGGAAGTGAAATTGCAAGTCACGGTCATGTGATGTCTCACTTAATGACTGCAGTGATTCGTTTAATGATAGAAGCAGAAGTGAGGTTGTAAGTCCAGTGTGGTCACGATTTTTCACATAGTGACTGTGGCACTTAGCAACAGAGTTGCCAGTCCCAATTGTGGTTGGTAAGCAAGGACTACCTATACGTGATAGGCAGCTTTGTGATTTTCCCTACCTTGTGCAAAAGTGTTTACATACTGTTATCATTGGTAGGTTGTACATCATTTCTCATTCATCAGCATGTTGAGATTGCCTAAGTGGAAGTACACTGTTGGATTTACTTTCATTTTTCTTATGCAGTGGTCTGCTCCAAGTACAGTGCAGCCTATCTATGCCCTTTCCTTATGTAGAAGGACATCTTTGTACTGAACCCTCTTCCCCTGCCAAATTGCTTACAAACAGAAGACATCTTAGCTGAGGATGGAGATGTCAGGGTGGGGAGGAGAAATGCATCTTGTAAATAGAAGTTGTGATATTCATGTATAAAACCTTGCCTAAGAGTGAGACAGAAAGACAAAGCAAATACAAAATTGCTTGTATAGGATTATCAGGTTGATTATAGCCATACTTGAAATGTTTCTGAGTGGTGTCAACTTTACTTGAATGATTGTTTTCTTCAACTTGATTAATGTGCAGCAGCATTAAAGTTCACTATTAAACATAGTGGCTATCTTTTATATAGAAACTCCAACAGTTCGACACTAAGATTATTGACTTTTTTAATGTGTGCATTTCTAAATTTATGTTCTGCTGTTTGGGTGTTTGTTTTTTTACTCTCACTCATTTTTCAAAATTTTATTTTGTCCTTAAAAAAATCTGAGAATGGTTATAAATACTGTAAGTATTTTAATGTAATGAATGCAGGTTATTTGAAAAGCTGTTTTATTATATCATTCCTGATAATGCTGAAATGTGGGTGTTTTTAATAAAATTTATATTTATTTAATGCACTCTGTCTTGTGAAAACATGTTTGCCAGATTCAACCCTTCTTCACTTTCAGTTATTCAGTAATTGGAAACAAGATTTTAAAAAGTGATTGGACCTTCCAGAGATCCAAGACTGAATGAGAATGGTGACTGTTTAATGGTATCTGCTTGGGAAAAGCAGTGTTGCTTCAAATACTGGTGGTTTGCATGTAGCTCTATTCACAAAACAGCAATGAATGTAAATCTAAAGCATGATTGATCGTTTATGATGGAAGCTTCAGAGAATTGGAAGAATACATGGCTGACGAGAATTTAAAGTATGGGACAGACCATTTTTGGTAGTGACCAGAGTGGACCTTAAGAAAAAATGGTCATGAAAAAGAAGAAAAGAGCGAAAGACATGACAGTGAATGATTTCAGGAATAATACGTACAAGTCCTGTATGAAAAGTGTAGCTAGATTAATCTCCCAAAAGGATAACTGGAGAGTAGACAAGAGAGATTGTGGAAGCTTCTTGGAACACCATGAAAATAATTATAGAGTGCCACACAAGTTGTGTGTAGTTACACTAGTGCAAAATATGAAAAATCATCTTAATGGAATGAAATGAAAGAGGCTGTAGATAAGGAAATTGCGTATAAAAGAATAATTGCTACAAAAGATAAAGATTTTGTACAACCAATAGAGAGAGAACAACTTGCAAAGAATGTACTCAAGGAGCAAGGAGCTGTTTAGATTAAAAGAGGCAGGAAATGCAGAACAATTTTGATGGAAATAAAATATTGTTTTGGAAGTGGAGTCAGGATTTCAAACAGGGAGCTTTCAGCAAAGTAAATGAGATTAAAAATAAAAGTGAAGTAATTTGGGATAAAATTGAAATGAAGGAATCCTGGAAATGCTTTATAAATTTTTATGGGAAAGTAAGAATAAAGCCATATTAATCTGATTTATGAACATGATAGTGATACATCAAACAATGGGGTCAAAATAAATGTTAGTATCCAAGAAAAAAACTCTTGAAGTCATAAATATTAGGACAATGTTAAAATGGCAATGCTGCCTGCAGAAATGCTAAAGTACAGAAGTAGTTTGTCTATGAAGTGGTTGTATTATTTATTTAATATGTGTACAGAGAATGCATCTGAACCTGATAATTAGAAAAATCTTCTGATTCTTCCTCTATACAATGGGCAATGTGACAAAAATGAATGCAGAAACTACTGGGAGTTTAGTTTATTAGTGTGCCTGGGAAGATATTTGGCAGAATTCTGAACAAAAGGGTATAAAAAGTGACAATGGGCAAAATCTAGGAAGTGTAGCGAGGTTGTACGTTTGTCAGGAAGGTTTGATTTTATGTCATTTGCCCATTTAGAGAAGCATATGATAAGTGAATAGGTTTCATGAAATTGTTTCATGAGTTACAGGTTGGTTGTTGAATTCAATAAAAGAGGTATATGAGTGAAATGCAGCATGCGTCAGAACTAATGGGATACTTAACAAATATGGTTGCTGTGTCATTGGTGTCCTACAGTTCTGGGCGCCACAATGCTAGTATTCCTTACCAAGGGTTACCAGCATTCTAATCTCAGCAGCTGTTATGAAATGCTTCCAAATGCTCAGAAGTACAAGGGACCTAGAAATACAATTGGCACTACGGAGTAGACGTCCTCAAACTGGGCCCTCTCCAGGTAAGTGGATATCAATGCTTGGAATTTCCAAAGTCATGGCCATTGCAGAGATTTCTGGAACTTGAAGATCTAGAAGAAGATGAGATGGAGAAGCCTACTATAGTGCTCAGTAGCACTGCTGTTATTATTTGGAACAGAATGAAATTAGAAGGGGTGCAAGAAACTTGTTTGTTTATATGAATTTTTAGGTAAATATGGCCTTTCTTTTTGGTTGTTTGGTTTGGTAAATTGTGCATTTCTGGCTTAGCAAACTCATCCATATAGTCTTAAGCAAACTGAGAGAGGAGGGGCTTACAGTTACTTTAAATGAAAAGAAAGTGCTGGGAATGGTAGTTGGTGAAACATTGATATCTCCTAAATGTCAGAGGCACATTGCCTCTGCATAAATGATTCAATAAAAGGGACATAAAGAGTGTAAAGGGATGTGATTTTTATGCCAAAGTTGTTTTTTTTTAATCTGCCCACCATATAAACACCACAAGGATAAAAATGCCAACTCCTTTGCATTTTAGAGTGGTTACAAAGTGTAACAATAGTCACAGTGTGAGCACATTTCTGAAGTTCTCCAATGTGTGTCTGTGGAGTCCTTGGGGTTCTCTGAGCTTGGTTCTTTTCCTGCAAACGTTTCATTACCGGCTAGATAACATCTTCTGTAGCCGGGTAATGAAACGTTTGCAGGAAAAGAGAACCCCAAGGACTCCACAGTTCAACCCTGAGCTACACATATTCGCCTTCATGTGTGTCTGTGAATCAGCTTGCTTAGTTTTCAGGTACTTGGTTCCAATCTTCTCCATTGCCAACTAAACCATAATTAAATATGCAAATGCCAGTTCCCAGGATGTTAGTGGTCTCAGGACTCCAGAAGGGAGCTATGTAGATGACTCTCCATAGGCCATGTCAATGAAGCAATAGTAGCAATTTGGCATTGAAGACAAGTCATCAAAAGACACAGTCCAAATAGGCTTCTTGTTCTCCTGACTTAATTATAGCATGAAAATATTTCAGCAAAATGAAAAGCAGAGATTAACCCTTTAGCATCAGCTTTACTGCCAAGGATGTCTCTGGATTTCACATATATTTTAGACATTCTTTTGGGTGGGAGGAGGAATGGCAAGTGTCTTTCCAAGTCTCTCCAGAAAAAAAAAGCCAAAAATATTTGAGAGTGACACCTCATTCACTTGCCTTTCCAGTGTCCTTCATTAGAATGGAACTATGGAATGAAGCTTCAGGTTCTTGAGCTTGTTCCCTAGATCTTCAAAGTCAATGATGTTACAGTAGCTTCTTTCCAGCCTCATTTGTACCCACCTGATTTACTAATAATAGATAACTTTAGAAGACTTATAGGCCTGGAACATCATTGATTCTTGTTATTTGCAGACAGCATACTCCATACTTCACCTTCCTGTCTCCTCTTCTTCAGTGTCTTGTTTTCTTTCATAAGGTTATAAGTTAAACTTGTTTCTTTCTATAAGACCTTGAAAGTTCAAAAACTGCACACTATTTTTACCTCTGTTCCTTCTGGTCTTCACTCTTGTTGGCTTGCTCCTTTGAGTTTTCTTCTTATGGAAAGCTACTTCCTTTGTCAGTTACTGTTCTAGCATTTCCTTTATTTGATTTGATAAATCATCATTCTGCATCCTGTTTTACTTTGGCAGCTGGAGAGGGAGAAAGGTGCATCTTGTTCATAGCTGACTTCTAAATTAACAGCAAACTTGGCAATCAATGTCAGAAGTTTCATGCTGTAGTCACCCTGTGAAGTTTGTCATTTGAAGCATCTTTATTTCTGCTACACATCAATACCATTTTAAAATGACTGCTCCTGTATTAAAGTGTCTATGTGTTTCCCTTGATCCTGATCGTATTGTCTTCAAAATCTGCATGAAAGAGACAGGCCTTAAATATAAATCAATTGTAATTTAATTTTTTGCCATTTCCAAGGAGCAAAAAATAAAAGTGGAGTCATTTGAAAATAAGTATAGAAGAAGCTAGCTACACTGTAAGCATGATGCATTTGTTTTAGTGAAAGCAAGGGAAAGAATCAGAATCTCAACCAGTACAGACATGAGCCAGTAAAAAGGCCATTAATGTGCTTTCCACTGAGAACCTGAAAGCAGCAGATAAGCTGCTCATTCAAGGGCCAACATAAAGGCAAGGGAGGAAGCCAAAATTACATTTATGAATTTCTTCCTACCACAGTTATAATTGGGCTCCCCAAGGTATTCCATTCTCTCAAAAATCACCATGACCATTTTATATCATCGACAGTCCAGGCAAGTTGGTTCTGTTATAATGAAGACAGTTTTTTCAAAAGTGCCATTAAGGGCCACAAAATTCTATATGGAAAATTTGCCTCCAAAAGAAACCTTTGCTGTCCTGGCAGTGACAATGTTAGGTGGCAAATTACTTCATTCCCGAGTTCTGATGATGCCTCCTAGCATTCTTTATTAGTCTGCTTGGAAGTGGAGTTCACCAGATTGGCCCACTTACTACACTCAGTAAAAGAGCGGAAGTTCTTGATCGTGAGGAGGCCAAAAACAAAGAGAATGGCCTGAAGCACAAAGTATTTCCCTTGGTGCCTGGTTATCATTGCTTGCTCTTGTTTAGAGAACCACAAAGTACCCAAAACCAAGGTGTTGTGACATTCCCAACAGAGGGCATTCACAGACACCCTCCCCAAATATATTTCTTTTCATTTAAAAGATGCCCCAAATTTAATAAATTTTGAATTCTCGTGACAGTTTGGGTGGAAACACTGAAATCATTCACCATTTTTCCCTCAAGTCTTTTTTCCCCCTAAAGTCCCTGTGTCATTGCAAACATTCACAGAAGAACATCCAGCTCCAGTTTGAGAAAGGGGCTGACCTATACAAGGGGCTGAAAAGCAAATTTGCACGTCCCCTTGAGAATCTTGTTTCTGTCATGGAATTAGTTAATCCCTGATCAGAGACTTAGTTAATTTCCAGAGAGCCTTAGTTTGACTTGGGCTGTCTAAATCTGACACCCTTAGGGATCATTGGCTGGAACAATTGCCTTGGTTTTCCAATTTTGTTTATTATTATCATTTTTGTAGGTCACATTCCAAAATTACCCTATGGGAGTTGTACCACCCCACCCATATCCTGTTGAGGATATTGTGTGAACAAGGCCACAGAGAGATGTCTAAGATCAGAAGATCAGATTGCTGAATGGCCAAGTAAACTTCACCAGGATAACTATAAACTACAAAGAACAGCCAGAATGGCTTCTCAGTTTGCAAAGTGATCTGCTGTCACTTATTTTTTACTATGTTTAAGTGTACAATTACCACATGGTCAAAATTGTTAAGCATTGAAGTGAAGGCTGCAGTGTTCTATCATACACTGTCCAGAGCTGCAATGGAGTCAAACAGATTATGCATTTAATAAATGACATTTTCCAAATAGGGGAAGAGGGTTAAAAAAAGAACATGTTCCATACTGTGGATACAGAGGCCAATTTGTTTTATGAGGACTTTGGAAATAGAAGCACTGGAGATTTAATAGCAGGTATGTTTGGAACAGCATAAGGAGGGAGGGGAACTCTGAGCAACTGTACAAATTTGGGGGGGGGAGGACCATCTTCAACTGGTGCACCAGGGGAGCACTCTAAAAAGTAGGCAATGCTGTGACTACATGTATGGTTTAACAGTCAGTAGAAATTAATTACATCTATTTAATTGGCTATTTAGGTCTTTGATACTTTCACATTACAATTCAATAGAAACTTTTAGAGGGGCTCTGGAGACCACAGCCAAAACTTTGTGAGTCCAGAGGTTTTGCGCTTGATTTAGCCCTTCCTGAGGCGTCTGCCTCAGTGGCTGCAGACAGCACCTTCGCATGGACCAGTGCACACATCCAGGCTCCTTAACTGGGGAAAAGTGTAAGCAGTATGTGTTGTGTTGTCACAAGCAGTATCTGGTTCAGCCCCAAGCAATTTCAGACTTTTACTAATACAGTGGTACCTTGGGATATGAATGCCTCTACTAACGAACATTTCGGGTTACGACCAACTCAGGATACGTCCAGAGTCACGGAACGGATTAAGTTCATATCCCGAGGTACCACTGTACTTGAAAAAGTGGCAACTTGTGTTAATTTCCTGGCAAAGCCCTGGGTAGTTATTTCAAACTTGCACAAAGAATATATAGTTAATTCTTTCCTGTATTATGCTTATCTTAAATGGGCAATGGGGGAGTCTGTATTTATTATATTTTAATACCACCTTTCTGTAAGACTAGTCACACACAGTGCACCTATGATGAAATTCATTGAATAAATGCCACACACTTTCCACTACACAAACATTTAAAACAGAGGCAATAACAAAGAATAAAAAAATATTTATTTACAATATAACTGTTTCTACCGTCAATTGACGTGGCCCCCTTGCCAAAAAAATAAATAAAAATTGCTTAATATCCTTGGATGGATAACACACACCTAACACTGAATTCTTTGTTAAAAAACAAAATTAGAGGCAGACAAATTTTCCTGCTACAAGGAAAGATTTTAACATGAAGGCAGCCTGGGAAAGAAGAAAGCAGACCTCAAGGAGGTTCAAAACGTGCAGCCTTTTTTTTTTGGTGGGGTGGGGGGGGTTGGTCAAAAGAGCTAAATGAATCTCCTTAGCTTTGCAAATAAAACAATTGGCCAGGTGGAACCTGTGTTTCTGGAGTGTGGTCTTTGAACCATCTGCGGTTGCACATCTCTGCCTTAAGATATCAAGCTCTGTAACCATTAAAAGCTTTAAAAATTAAACTCACTCTTCAACTCCATTCAGAAACAAAGCAGCAACCAAAATTGGTGGTTTATGATTAAGTAACTGAAGCACTGAATAGTATGAACTATTTTGTGCCTGAGAATCCAACACTGTAATCCTTTCTTGGCCACGTAAAATAATAGTAATGAAAATGCTCTCATACAGGATGCCACTAGCATAAGCAAATCGACTTATATAAACTGGGGAAATAATCTAATCTTGTAGATAAACTATAAATTAATAAGATCTTTGTGCAGGTCAGATGACACACTGAGATCCTACCTTAAGCTGGGATGGCCTCTTGGCATCTACATGCCCAAAATTCCTCTTACACTTCCTGAACCAATTGGCCAAATCTATCCAGTTTAAGAAGTGCTGTGAACTACAGTCACTTCACCACAGGACATTCAGGAATATGCTAAACGTTGAAGACATTCCCAAGCTTGTGCAATAAATTTTTTTAAAAAAATATTTTTTTTTTAATGCCTTATTATTTTTATAAATAACTCAAGATGGCGAACATACCTAATACGCCTTCCTCCTCCTATTTTTGCCCCGTGAGGTGAGTTGGGAAGAGAGAGAGAGAGACTAGCCCAAAGTCACCCAGCCGGCTTTCATGCCTACGGTGGGACAAGAACTCATTAATTTGAATAAATTGAATAAAATGATGGAATAATTTGAATAAATAATTTGAATGTTTTATCTGAACTGAGCTATATTATTCATTATGCTATCTGCACCATAGAGTGGGGCCATAGCTGCATTACCAAACATACTTTTCATGCAGAAAATCCCACTTTAATTCTTATTCCAAGTAAAACTGGAAAATCTCTCACCTCCATCTTGGAGATTTTGCCAGTCTGCATAGACAAATTTGGGCTGTGACAGGCCAACGGCCATGCCAACACAAGGCATCTTCCTAAAAGAAGGCAGGTTACCATGTTCCTTTAAGTTCTTGAAGGTTTAGGGCTGCTTATTTCCTTCATTTTTGCTACTGGTGTATACAAAACTGTGTTCTGGGATTACTCATTGCATTAAGCTATAAAGTGGTTGGTTAGCTATGGGCACCGAATGAGTGATCTGAGACCGCCTGGTTTGCTCCTGACTAAACAAGTCATGCCTTAGCATACTGTAGGAACACCACATTCTTCTTTGTATATTTCTTTGCTTCAGCTTATAGTGACTCATCTTCGTAAGACAGAAATACCACGGAACCATTTCTTCAAAACTTTTTCCTCTCCAGTTAAATGTTTGATTCTATAAATAA
Source organism: Python bivittatus (assembly GCF_059951505.1). NCBI lineage: Eukaryota > Metazoa > Chordata > Lepidosauria > Squamata > Pythonidae > Python > Python bivittatus. The sequence continues at coordinate 38,787,128 of NW_028277034.1, read as the reverse complement.
CTACCACGAATACTAAATTATATGCCAATTTAATTGTTGATTTAATATGGATCGTGTTTCATTCTCTCCACCTAGACCACCCAGCTTTAGCTGGGAAGAATAGTTTCTTCGTGGCAAGGCTCTTCTTACAGTAAAATCCATCGTATGATCTCATGCAGACCTCAGCTGAACCTGAAATCTATATAAGGATGTATTTTTTAATGTTAGGCTATGTAAACAAAACTCCACACAGGTAGAACTGTGAAATGTTTACTTACCTGTGTTTGCTTTTCCTACTGTAACTATAAAACAACCCCTTTCATACCAGGCATTATCTAATAGCACACAAGAAGCCCTACTTATTCCAATGATTAAGATTTTAGATGTTGCTTAACTCTGTCATACAAAGCAGAAGGACTCTGAAGTGTTTCATTAATATTTTGCAACAACCAGCCAATTGGGCTTTATTCAATAAACCCATTAAGCAAAACTTTATTTATATTGGTATCCTGCAATTCCGATTTCTAGTCCAAAACAGCGACCCAGAAAAGGCGTCCCTATCGCTTTCTGAGTTGTGGCCATTTAATGACAGAGGACAATTCAGAAGAAAATTGTAAAAATCCATTTTATTTACAGGAGAGAAAATCTACAGTGCAATGGAGTCCAGTCACAGGTGGATTCAGTTGCATAACTTCAGTGAAATGTGTTTGTACCCACATGTGCAGGGTGGGGTGGGGGCACGGGGAAAACAGATGAAGTAGACAGACAGTCTTGTAGCCTGATTTCAGACACTTGTAGTGCTCACTGTCCAAGAAAATGCCATCTATCAACTAAAAGAGAGAAAAACAGTTATTAATCACTATTATAAGAATTCAAAATCCAAATCACTGCTATTCTATAGAGTGTGCATAGGACACAGGGTGATCTCATGTTGTTTTGTGTATCACTCTAATGAATATACAAGCGACGTGTATTACCACATACAGGTAGTCCTTGTTTAGCAGCCACAATTGGGAACAGGAACTTGGTTGTTAAGTAAAGCAGTCACTAAGTGAAACCACAACTGTGCTTACAATCTTACTTTAGCTTTTCTTTGCTTTACAGACCTGCGAAGGTCATAAATGTGAGGACTGGTTGTAAAGTTATTTTTTCATCACCATAATAACTGCAAATGGCCACTAAATGAGGCAGTTGCTACCTGTATTTAAAAAAGCTTTGGAACAGAATGTACAAATAGTAGCATAAAAAATCAGCAAGTTATTTTGAACGTTGTATGTGAAAAATAATCTGTTTTATATACTTTCTATTTGCTTCCTCAAGTAACAGGAAACAAGATCAAATTTGAGATCTATTCTTCTGCCATAATACAGTGGTACCTCGGGATACGAACTTAATCCGTTCCGTGACTCTGGGCGTATCCCAAGTTGGTCGTAACCCGACGCAAATTTCCCCATAGGGTTCAGTGTAAATCCGGTTAATCTGTTCCGCCCTCCGAATTTGGTCGCACCCTGAAGCAAATTTTCCCATAAGGTTCAATGTAATTACCGTTAATCCGTTCTGGCGTCCGCGGACCACGCATCAGGGGCGGGAAAACGGCAGAGCGCCACGCAGCGGGGCGGGAAAATGGCTGCGGACTACGTGTCAGGGGCAGGAAAATGGCCGCGGACCACGTGTCAGGGGCAGAAAAATGGCCGCGGACCACGTGTCAAGGTGGAAAAATGACCGTACCCCAAGGCGGAGTTCGCACATCGAGGTAAATTTTTGCAGCCGGAGCTGGTCCTAACCCGAAACGTTCGTTAGTAGAGGCGTTCGTATCCCGAGGTACCACTGTATTAACTAAAACAAGCACCCAAGTTACAGTATATCTCATGTACATCTTTTGCCATAGCATTAAATTCCATCTTCTAGACTGTTCTTCCCCACCCCAGCCCTGTACACATGACATTACACTGCACATGTCTAGTTGCTGATAACTTGCCTTTAAAGCTATGCCTCAAAATGACAATTATTTCCAACTGTAGCAGTATCAGAAATCAAAACTGAATAGGAAGTGATGCTTCCAAACATGAGACTTGGCATCACTTGCCCAGTTTGATATATCTATCTACCCAGATGCTGATCATCCAGTTTTGCCCAAGACAGCACTTTCCAGAAACTTCAGTTAGTGAACATTCACTAGTTCTTGAAAAGACAGCATTCCTGCTGCAAAACAATCCCTGAACGTTTAACTCATTTCAACAGAGCCCTATTCAATAGGAAAAAAGTGAAGCACGGATCCTGTTAAATGCTAACTTTGCTTATATTTATCATTCTACGATTATATGAATAATTGCTGAAAATGGCACAGTCAACTGGAATAAATAATTTCACAAAAAACTTCATGGGTGGGTGAGAATTTGAACTCTTCTCTCCATTCCTAATCCTAAACTCTTACCTGGGTAATTATTTGTGAAGAAAGGCAGACCACTTGCTGAGATCATAAATCTTAGGAAACACCTTTGGTTTCACACATTCACCCCCTATGATCGCTTACTTAAGAGAATGTATTCTACTGAAAGTCTCACTGAAACCACTGAGGCTTACTTCTGAATAAATATTCAATAGAATTATATCCCGCCTTTCCTCCAGTTGCTCGGGGCAATACACACAGCCCTCCCTTCTACTTTTCTCACAACAGCTCTGTGGGGTAGCTTTGGCTGAGAGACAGTGATACGTCTGAGGTCAGAGAGCTCACATGGCCCAGGACAGACACGCATGTGGATTTCGCAAGTCCAGCCCTTACTTCAGGTTCTGCATCATAGTTCTCTATATAGCAATAAACTTGCTCTGTAGATCACTTAAAGTCTCAATATGCATTATAAGCATGTGTTAGGACACATTCAACACTCTGAAAACAGTTCTTACCTTCTTTGGAAACAGAATGTTCTTCCACAAGTGGCGGAGCCTATGGAAAGAAAGGAATTATTTTGTAGAATGCATGGTGCTGTACAAAATACAAAAAGAGAGGTGGTACTAATAACATTTGATATAGCTTGCAATCTAAAAAAGTCTGCAGACTAAAATTTGATACAGCAAAGAGAAGAAAGGCAGGCAGGTAAAAATACAGGAAGAATACTACAATCAATTCACTTATATGAACTTGGCCTTAACTACAGAGGCTTCTGTGAAAGGTTTCGCAAAGCCTGATTTGAGGATGGATCTGAAAAATGGCATCATAAAAGTGATCCAGGGAGAGGGAGCTCCCTGCATCTGACACAGCAATGCAGAAAAGGCAATCTTTTGAGGAATCTGTAGAGATCTCTACATAGTTGAAGGTGGGGAAGCTAGACAAATTCATAGACATAATTTCCCAGTATACATAGCAGGGAGCTACTTCTAACTAGCGCAGGTCCTTCTGGGATTTAAATTCACTTTTTGTTGAAACAAAGAAGTCTTCAAATAGCAGTCTTTGAATGATACGAGCATCTGCTCCCTTTGAAGCTTCATCCCCCTTTCAAAAGTATTACAGCTTAACAGAAGTAGTATAAAAGCCGATCGAGGCAGTCAAACAAACAAACAAACAAACAAACAAACACACACCCGTTGTATTTTGGAACCTGGATGTGTGGTTTGCAGTTTCTAGCACTGGATGGGCTCCTAAAGTTGAATAGTATCAATCCTGCAAAAAGTTAGAAAATTGGCCCTGAAAAAAAAATGAGCTTAAGCCATTTCAGAAAGCATCTCTGAGCTTGATTATACTCTCTCTTGTGAAAAAGGTGAATGGGAGACAGGTCATCAAGAACTATTTTTTTTAAAAAAAGCACAGGTTGCATTTGCTCTAGTTGCACAGCTGAAATGACTGAGTGTATCAAATAGATGCTTTACTTAATTAATAGTTAAAAGGCAGGTTTTCTAAACAGCTGGGAACGTTTCTGAAAAATACTTAACCTCACTGATGCAACCCTTGCAGGAAGCAAAGCAACTTATAAACAGATCACCCTTTGAAGCTTTGGTAATACATGTGTGGGAATGTTTTAGGATATAAGCAAGCATTTATATTTTTAGTTCTTGTTTTACTTTTAAATATAACAATGAATCTAACATTGTTGAGCACTAATTGATAAAAGGGGGGGGGAACATGTTTTACATTGCACAGAAAAGATTGTTAATGGGTACTGCATTCCTATCTGCTTCCTTCTCTTCCACACCTACCTTAACCTGCAAGATCATGAGAAACCTGTAGCTGCTATTTAATTTCTAAGCCAGCATTTTGGATTGTAACAGCATTAACTCTTAATTTCCTGTGCTTCCTTTCAGTGACCAACATTGAAAAGGGGGCTGGAGTGAGAAAAAATGTATAAATTCCCTTACAGATTGCACAATAGCTTGGATGTCTTCTTCACTGCAGCAATATGGGCTGGTACCCACCAGAAGGTTGGTGCTGAAAAGAGAATGCAATTATTAAGAATTGAGGAAAGGGGAAAATAACTGTTATTCACAGCACAAATAAGGAAAGGACAAAATAAGCTGGCTCTGGTTCCATTCTACATGCAAAGAACAGTAAAAGCTCTCCAGGGTTTGAGATATTTTCTCCCATCTAACATGGAAAGGTTATGGATTGTACTGGATGACCTCTGCACATGTATTTGTAGTCTACACAATCTCTCATCAAAAGCCAAGCAGAAGATCAAACAGAACTTGATGTTCGAGTGAGAAATCACATACAGTGGGGCAAAAAAGTATTTAGTCAGCCACCAATTGTGCAAGTTCTCCCACTTAAAAAGATGAGAGAAGCCTGCAATTTTCATCATAGGGCTCAACTATGAGAGACAAAATGGGGGAAAAAATCCAGAAAATCACATTGTCTGATTTTTAAAGAATTTATTTGCAAATCATGGTGGAAAATAAGTATTTGGTCACCTACAAACAAGCAAGATGTCTGGCTCTCACAGACCTGTAACTACTTCTTTAAGAGGCTCCTCTGTCCTCCACTCGTTACCTGTAGTAATGGCCCCTGTTTGACCTTGTTATCAGTATAAAAGACACCTGTCCACAACCTCAAACAGTCACACTCCAAACTCCACTATAGCCAAGACCAAAGAGCTGTCGAAGGACACCAGAAACAAAATTGTAGACCTGCACCAGGCTGGGAAGGCTGAATCTGCAACAGGCAAGCAGCTTGGTGTGAAGAAATCAACTGTGGGAGCAATAATTAGAAAATGGAAGACATACAAGACCACTGATAATCTCCCTCGATCTGGGGCTCCACGCAAGATCTCACCCCGTGGGGTCAAAATGATCACAAGAACGGTGAGCAAAAATCCCAGAACCACACGGGGGGACCTAGTGAATGACCTGCAGAGAGCTGGGACCAAAGTAACAAAGGCTACCATCAGTAACACACTACGCCGCCAGGGACTCAAATCCTGCAGTGCCAGACGTGTCCCCCTGCTTAAGCCAGTACATGTCTGGGCCCGTCTGAAGTTTGTTAGAGAGCATTTGGATGATCCAGAAGAGGATTGGGAGAATGCCATATGGTCAAGTAGAACGTTTTGGTCTAAACTCAACTCGTCGTGTTTGGAGGAGAGAGAATGCTGAGTTCCATCCACAGAACACCATACCTACTGTGAAGCATGGGGGTGGAAACATCATGCTTTGGGGCTGTTTTTCTGCAAAGGGACCAGGACGACTGATCTGTGTAAAGGAAAGAATGAATGGGGCCATGTATCGTGAGATTTTGAGTGAACACCTCCTTCCATCAGCAAGGGCATTGAAGATGAAACGTGGCTGGGTCTTTCAGCATGACAATGATCCCAAACACACTGCCCGGGCAACGAAGGAGTGGCTTCGTAAGAAGCATTTCAAGGTCCTGGAGTGGCCTAGCCAGTCCCCAGATCTCAACCCCATGGAAAACCTTTGGAGGGAGTTGAAAGTCCGTGTTGCCCAGCGACAGCCCCAAAACATCACTGCTCTAGAGGAGATCTGCATGGAGGAATGGGCCAAAATACCAGCAACAGTGTGTGAAAACCTTGTGAAGACTTACAGAAAACGTTTGACCTCTGTCATTGCCAACAAAGGATATATAACAAAGTATTGAGATGAACTTTTGATATTGACCAAATACTTATTTTCCACCATGATTTGCAAATAAATTCTTTAAAAATCAGACAATGTGATTTTCTGGATTTTTCCCCCATTTTGTCTCTCATAGTTGAGGTATACCTATGATGAAAATTACAGGCCTCTCTCATCTTTTTAAGTGGGAGAACGTGCACAATTGGTGGCTGACTAAATACTTTTTTGCCCCACTGTATTCTTTGTCACCTCCTAGTGCTACATTAGAAGCCTGACAGCTGCAAGGTGCACAGCCTGAACTCTTCTTTTCTTCATCAAGCCCCCATCTTCCCACTGCTACCACCAACAATGTCATAACACAATATATCCTGCTGCTGCCCTCAATCTTCCCGCTGGCCTTCCCAGTTTCCAATCATACCAGCACCTTCCCATAAACTTCAGTTAAACCTTGATTTTAATGAACTTTGTCCATTATTCTGGAGGGATCCTTAGACTCATAATTTGTCTGTTACATCCAAACATCATTACACGGAGTTCCAAATGGAGGTTTTACTGTAAGACTGATTTCAACCAGACTTATTGCCAGGTAAGTGTGTAAACAGCAGTTTAACAATGCAATCCTATACATGTTACCTTCAATAATCAAAAACTTGAACTAAGCTTCTCTGAATGAACACCATGCTGAGATCTGGCCTCCAATTATTGGAAAGTTTTCAAATCAAGGATAACACTTCTTAGTTAACCTAATAGGTGTGAGGTCTCTCCTTCCCTCTCTTCTCCCCCCACCCCCATTACACAGATCTTCACAGCCTCCCTGGCTACTTGTACCTCCTAAGCTGAAAAGGTTTAGCCCTAAGGCCTTCTTCTTGACATTTTAGTTAAGTATGGGCATATACTATGAGAGGATTGTACAATAAGAACAAGCCATTCCCAAATACCTTGGTTACGAGGCAGCTGACAGGTAAAAATGCAAATGTTTCCCTGCTATGCCTTCCTCCCTTGGAAACATATGTGGAACAGGGCTGTTCCCTTTACTGTTACCTTTTTCAAGTGATCTGAGTAACATCCATGATTTCTTACTACACCATCTAGAATGAAGAAAGCTAACAAAACCAAGACGCTTTCTAGAAAATTTAAGGTTATCTTGAATTTCTGTGAGAAAACTATAATCAAATAATGACAGCCCAATACATTTGGAAATGGCTTAATTACTGAGTAATCTGCAGGGCTTGTGCAGAGGGGACCAAAAAAAAAGTAATCCCCCAAAGGTGGCATTTCTTTATGATTAATGACGCAACTGTCATTATAAAAGCCACCCAGTTCAATTTAGTAATACAGATAGTCCTCATTTAACAACCACTAGTTCAGTGACCATCTGAAGTTACGATTGCACTGAATGAGACTTACAACTGGTCCTCATAGTTGCAGCTGTCGCAGCCTCCCTGCGGTCACGTGATCATGATTTGCGACTTTCACTGCTGGCTTCTGACAAACAAAGTCTGGGTTGCAAATGGTGATCACGTGGCATCACACCTAATGACTGTGTGGGATTCACTTAACAACGGCAACCAGAACTGCCACAACTGCTGTCGTAAGTTGGCGTGGTCATGTAACGTCACGCTTTATGACCACGTCACTTAGTGATGGAGTTCTCAATTACTGTCATTAAGCAAGAACTACCTGTAATTCAAATTGGATTTTGACCAAACAATGATAGATACATACCATTTTATGGCTCCTCCATCAGCCTTTTTGTGAACCAAAGCTTTCCAGCATTCATGGGTAGATTTAATTATTTCAAGAGCAAATGCCTATTTAAAACAACATTGAGAGGAGAAGAGGAGAAAAAAAGATGTCTTGAAAAGAGCACTTGCTAGGTATTGTGACTGCCAAAAATGTAAAAAGATAACTTCAGGAACACTCAAGATAAAGATTGTGTGTCCAAAGAGAACTTTGAAGCCTTTTTTTTTTCTTTTTTTAATGTTAATACCTACTTCCCCTCCAAACCTCAAGGCTTTCAGACATCAACAGCTGGCATCCCCCACCCACACTAGATACAAAGAAATGGGGAGACAGAATTTCAATCATGACAATGTGTATTTCATAACAGAACATAGTAAGATGGGCTCATGTAAATCAGTGGGGACTACACCTTATCTGGAGAAAAAGTAACCCTGTTTACTTTTTCTCCAGATTTGGGTTTACTACCAATCCAGATCTGGAAAAACTGCTTTTGGGAAACTGCTGAAACACAAACTCATGAATTCTGTTCTTGCTTTGGCTCTGTTTGAAGCAAGATTGTTCAGCATATGCTGAAGTTAAAAATGTCAGCTCTTTTGGCAATAATCCTCCCCAAATCTTGGAAAGCATCTAAGTAAGGTCACAAAAGAGCCAGGAGAACATAGCTGGAGCCAGAAAGGGGGTTTTTCCCCCCCAAAGGATTCAGGACAAGGGATAGTTGAAGCAGTCAAGAGCACTCTTTTCCTAAAGGACAAACTTTCAAAAAAAGCCATAGAGGACATCTTCATTAGGAACCACAGTTTCCCCTACCCTCAAACTTCCTTGTATTGAAATTGCACTGTAAAATGAACATCACCAGGCTTTCCTTGGGCAGTCTTAGAAAATTACTGCCACTGGGGGAGGGATGCGATTCCCCATTATTTCCTGCGATTCCCTTTGTAAGTCAGAAACTAAAACTCTACCTCCCAACCAGCCAATATGTGAAGATGTCTCTTCATGAGTTGATTTTGGCCTTTAAAAAAAAAAAAATTAGGGTCTTTTAAGAAAAGAATGTAAGGGTTCAACTTCTGAAGACCTTGTATTCTGATTTTTTTTTTTAAAGTAAAAAATAGTACTGCTGAAATTGGATCTTTTTGTCACTGAATATTCCCAATGAGATCTCAGATGCTACAAAGACTGCATGCAGATTACAAGTTGCCCATCCCTGTTGTAAATAAAGTTGAAGATCCATTACAGAAGACTAGGTTCATATTTGATAGGGCTATCAGAGCTGCAGTCCAAAAAAATCTAGATGATGAATACATGTGGTATGCTGCTTTTGACAAATACTTTCATGAAATTTTGAACTGAAGGAAAATAAAATATGCAATTATGAAATGTCTTGCAATATTGGCTTCCTTATAGATCCTTGATTGGGCTGCTCTAGGATTTTACAGAGTATTCATTCAGAAAATACACTGTTCAGAAAGTAAGTTTATCAATTTTAAGTAACCAATCCCTCACCTTATCTTGAAACGTGCCATTAAAAGCAAACTGATTTTCTGGCTTTCCATCTGGGACTTTATATAGTCTGAACCAGTCAACTGTAGCTTCAAGGTAACCTGGGAAGAACTTCCTGACATCGTCAATATCTGCAATAGGTTAGGAAAAACGTGCATAAAAATCAGTGTTAAATATCAACTTCTGCCAAATCCACCATTCTAAATATACATGTAAGAGATTCCAATATGGCAATAAATCACAAATATTTCAATGACTGAGTGCATGAAAACCCAAGTGAATGGGTTACCGATTAATCCTCTGCTTACCCAGAGTTTTACATACAGAAATACCATGCAAACATTTTGTATATAATTCAGCAATTGTTGAATGCATTTAGCTTACACTGGATTATAAAAACAATCACACAGACTCTTATACAAACTAAAGATAGATTGGATGAAGCAGGCTGGAAAATTTGATTGCCTGGCTACTGATTAAGTGCCTTGTAATGCAAATACTTTCTTACAAAAATTAGTTTTCTTAAAAAAGCATTGGGAGACACAACCATTTATTTTTGTCTCACTGGTAAGGGATTTGAGCAGCACCAGAAGAGCTAATACTGTTCCAGCATCTAAAATAATCTATTCTTGCAACAAGAAGACAACAAGCAGATTCTTGCATTCTGTTTGGCCATCGTCTATGGAATGGTCGGAGCTAACCATGGTCTGTTGCATAATCAAAGTGCATTAAGCACTAAATCACAATGGTTCATATAACACACTGAGCCTAAGTACACTTTAGCATGTTAATCCAGTTAATGTCACTGATTTAGGACAGAAAAGCATCTCTCCAACCAAAGGAATCAATACAAATCTGCACTATGTACTCTTTATAATGCAAGAAATCACTCGCAATCCCCAGAGCTCTACTGTATGCACACACTGAAAGCTTTGGTTGCTTTCAAGCTCCCAAGAACCTCTGCAAAAGTTGCCATCAAGCCAATTACAGATATGACAGGAATTATTGAAGTCTTTGAGTAGTCATTATTTCAAATCAAAATTAGGGTTTGCCCTCATCATACCCACTTATTCTACTTTTTGGCGTACAGGCCTAGCATTTACCTAAAGGCCATGTGCAGCCCTCAACCCTCCCAAAGGGTGTCTCTGCCCTATAGGGAAATAGGGTCACTAAAAGTTGATTTTTCAAACTAAAATAAGCTTTTTTTAAAAAAAAAAAGTAAAATGTCAAATGGAGCTGCAGGTATGGTGAACAGCACAGGGAAGGGATGTCCACGGGCCCTACGCACCTTGTTGCAAACTCTAAGAGGACATTAGAAAGGCCTTCTGTAGATATCTTGCAGAGTTGTAATTTGTCCAAATACACAATGCATAGTTAATTGGGCCAATAATATGAACTGCTACAAGGCAGCTTTCTGGGTTTGCGTTCAGTGCATGAAGCAGTCTGGAATCCTGGGGATCATTTCCCAGTTCCTCTAAACCAGTGTTGTCCAAACTTGGCCACTTTAAGATGAGTGGACTTCAACTCCAGAATTCCCCAGCCAGCCATACTGGCTGGGGAATTCTGGGAGTTGAAGTCCACTCATCTTAAAGTGGTCAAGTTTGGACAACACTGCTCTAAACCAAAAGGAACAGTGTGTGCCTAGTGATTCTGTTCATCCAGCAAATGGTCTCCCTCTTCCCGCCCAGAGCTCATGCCCTCAACTTGAAGAAGCAAGTTTTTTAAAAAAGTCTGTGGAAGAAGATACATGGCTTTTCTTTCTTTCTTTTTTAATTTTTATTATGTTGTTATAAATCTTGATACATTGTATTATGTCAACACAGTGATGTTTATATGATTCAAGATGACACATGGCTTTTATTGACAACTGACAACTTTTTACAGGAAGCAGCAGCCTCAGTCTGTATAACGGCACGTATTACCCTTTTGTAGCAAAATAAATAAATAAATACAATCTCACACATATATGTGGCTTGATGTTGAACACCGCTCCAAATTCACTATAAATTTTCATAAATCTGCTTTGCTACTATGCATCTGAACTATACACGCACTTCTATGTGAAGTAATACGGAGTGCAAAGTAACGGGGATACTGGGTGGGTTTTTCAACTGAAAAACTGTAACATTTCTCAAAAGGGAATTCAGTAACAATGCCTCATTTATGACATCTGTTTCACTCTACTTCCAAATAACTTGAGGGAATATGTATCCTTCCCTGAATACCACAATATCCCCATGCACATTTTTTATGAAAAAAAAAAAATCATTGGCTTTGTGGCAGAGTAAGACTTGGAATCTGGTGGGGAAGGATTTCGCATCATCACACAGGGGATGGGCCACCTGCCATTTTGATCAAAAGCCGTCCATGAGATACAAACTTTTACAAGATGGTTCTTCTCATAATTGTCCATTTCACAAAAGGCACTGGTGTGCATAAAGGGAAAGGTGAGTGCACACACACAGGACAGGCCCACAGAAATGGAGGATTCTGGCAGTACACCAATCAACTTTGGATTCTGCCCTATCCAGTGCTAATTTCTGGTTTCTCACCATTTGCAATCACCCACAGTAGATTACTCCTTCCCAAAAACTGCAATCTACAATAAGAACAGCAACAACAAAGTCTCCTAAGACATTTAGCACTATGTCATCATTGTTATGATGTTAGCATTGTATCTCCAGAATCCCTTTTTCCATTCTCTAGATAAATTCTAGACAAATTTCCAGAATTCACAAGAAGCATGACCCATGGTGTCCATGCTGTGACCCAAAAGCAGCAACTATGTCTTTTAGGTGGGTTACCACGGTCCTGTTGATGTACCGAAATTTCCTTCTGCGTAAGTATGTTAAACCATGAGGAATGATGAACTGAAGTGAGCTGATTCAGTAGCACTAAGATATGGCACTAATAGCACGAGATTTCAGCCTATCTCAGACGGTCTCAACAAACGCAATGGGTTCTTAACACATTACAATTGTTGAGAAGTTATTTGTAATCTGTTTCACATGTAATCTACATGACTACCCTGTCTTCCCTTCCTCTCACCTAATTCCAATTTAAATCCTATATCAGTTTAGTCACTCCATGCATCTGATAAAGTGAACTGCAGTACACAAAAGCTTATGTTTTTATTAAGAATTGTTAGTCTGAAAAGGTGCTCCCATGATCCTCCTGATGTTTGGCTTCCCTCTCTATGAAATCCTTTACAAAGCAACTATCCTTTTACAAATAAGCCAGAAATCCTAGGTTGGAATAATTTGGATGTGGCTGGCGTGAAATTATTTTTAATGTAAAAAGCACCTTTCTTTGACTGCAGTAAAAATGCTTTTTTCACAGGATCAGCGGCATTTAAAATTCTGAGAAATTATTTTGCCCAAAAGAATTAACACAAAAGGCCTTGGAAAACCCTACAATTAAAAATACATTTATTCCAATTTAGCCACCATTTATTAGTTACTGTAATGACTTTTTTATAATACATTAGCTTTGCTTGCACAAATATAGTTTTGAATATGGAGATAGAGCACAGCTGTTTAAAAGGTTGTATTTTTCATTAAGTTCAAGTACAATTTATATATTTCCAAGCGACTATTCTGTTTTTGGTTTGTGTTTATTATTTTTCTTTCTTGAAATATTATTTGTTAAAATGAATATTATTTGTTAAAATGAATATGGAGATAGAGCACAGCTGTTTAAAAGGTTGTATTTTTCATTAAGTTCAAGTACAATTTATATATTTCCAAGCGACTATTCTGTTTTTGGTTTGTGTTTATTATTTTTCTTTCTTGAAATATTATTTGTTAAAATGAATGTTATTTGTTTAACTACTATACCAAATACATATCTGCTATGTCATTTAACCTTGCAGGCTTGAATATTCTATGCACTGTATAAACTTAAATTAAAATCAATCCAGAAGAGTCCTAAGTATATGCCAGTATACCCCATATAGCTATAAAAATGGAGTGAACAACTGCAGATTATATATAAATGGTGAAAAACTACAGCAAGTAGCTGAATTTATTTAACTGGACTTGGATATCTTCAAGCCTGCCTTCTTCTAATTGTCTCTTCCTGTCTGATAAGATCAGACAAAAAGGGTCTTTTCAGGGGGAAGGGAAGGGAATGTCATCTTCTGGGACATCAGAAGTGAGCCTTTGGGGGAGGGAAAAACCCAAAATGTCAAGTTTTCCAAATATCCAGGAGAAAAAATAGACTTCCTTTTGTTGTTGTTGTTCAGTCGTTAAGTCGTGTCCGACTCTTCGTGACCCCATGAACCATATTGCGCCAGGCCTTCCTGTCCTTCACTGCCTCCCTGAGTTTGCTCAGTTTCATGCTCATACACTTCCTTATTGACACATTTCTTCCTTTACATTATGGTATAATATGGTTTGATTTTGGCTTAACACTGTGTGCTAACTAGGCCACTGGCTAGTTCAACAAACCACAGTTAAACATTTTGCTTTAGCACAGCATATGAACCAGGCCTAAGAGAAGCAGCTAATTCGGGTCACTGAATGGATGAAGCCACATTTGAATTGTTCCAGCTGTACCTGTAACTCAATCAAGTCCAATGTTCTTTCTCTGCGCCATTCCCTACACCAAGCCTAGAAGTGATACCGCATCCCTATTTTGCCCTTCTGTAAAAACCCTGGAATAATTGAGTGCAATGCTGAGCAGACTAAGGACATGTGCTTGAAGAAAAACCTACAACAGGAGATGATAGCGTATATTGGAAAGAATCACACAATTAAAAAATCAGTAACAATTCTACATTCTATATTCAAATGCCTTCTGATGTAGCAGAGCAACTCACACCAAATTCATCTAGCAAAACTCATCCAGTTTTGGACTTATTTCCTTGTAATGTCCCTGTAGGAAACCTTACACAGTGTAGCTTTGTGATAAGCTGAGCTCACTTAGTTAGCAATCTTCAGCACCCTGCAGAGTGCCATATCTCAAAAACCCTAAAAGAAGAAACTGTGACAGTTGAAAGAGATTGGATTTGTAGACCAGACAAAATGGATTATTTAAACAATGCTTACCATGGATTTTCTGAGCCTGTGGGTCATCCACACCGATAGCTATGACCTTCCAGTCAGTTTCTCCTTCATCAATAAGACCGAGAAGCCCAAGGGCCTTCACCTTAACAACCTCACCAAGCGTACGAACCTTAAAACATAGAAGATACTACACAATTTGTTGTTTCCTTTGATGTTATTTAAAGTTGAAAGTCAGCTGGAACAGAGTGAAAATTGGTTGAAGTAGGATGGGGAACAAAAGAAGAGGAAGAAAATTCTGGAGGAAGACATGGTTGGCTAACACCTTGAAGGAGAGCATTCTGATATCAAGGCTATACTGCAACATTTTCATTACAGGTGGGACTTTTCTAAAATAATGCTGTACCAAGATTTTATATTTCAGCTGAATCGTAGGAATAAAGGCTGAAGCTGCCATTCCCAAGCTAGAGAAGGTCACAATGTAAGCATATCTCAACTGCCTCAAGCTACCAAATGACCCACTGATCAGCCAGGCTTTAAATGCCCTATCATAGAAGTTGCTTACTCTTTGTGCTGTAGTGGAGAATCAAGTGAGCAATCAATCAGTATGAAGCTTCATTCTTGCCTACAATATTCTAATCTAGCCAAGTTGTTTCAAAGAGTTCCCCTGTCAACTTTAGCTGAGAAACGAAGTAAGGATTAAATATCTGGAGACCTTTGCCCAGTTGTGAAGCCAGACAACTAGCAACTTTCCTAGGCAAGCTTAACTCCATGTTAGGAAACAAATGATTGAAACAGCTAACATATGCTTCTGTAGTAATTTAGACAGACCTGGGCACCAATTTCACAGACATCAATGGGATCATTGTCACCACAGCATCCTGTATTATCATCCGTATGCCTGGGATCTTCCCAAGTCTGTAGGGGAGGAAAAAAGGAAAGAAATGCTACCATTTAAAGTTGGTTATTATTGCTTTGTTCATTTGTATAAATTATTGAAATTCTGAGAAGGGAGGGCCAGGCTCTTTATGTGTGCTACATAAGTAGCTATGATTTTCATTTAAAAATGATACACTACTATAACTAGTTTCTGCAAGAGTGGAAACCCTGTGGCCTTCCAGATGTTTCTGAACTACTATTCCTAGTATAACTGAACAATGGCCAAATTATTACTTTACACAGTAATAAAAAAGATAAAGACGCAAACGAGGCAGAACTACTCACTTGTTATTTTACTTCAGTCATCTTTTTAAAAAGAATAGGTGTTCCACCAGGCATTTGTTAATACCTGGTTTAAGCAAGAGAATTTCAACTTGAGCTTGACAGAAATATAGTCAGGGAATACCTACTGAGACTGAATAAGTACACATTTTCATGGCCCAATGGTCTGAGCAAACCTCTGCCTATTACCTTTAACAAATCTACAGAAGTGTGAAGTACCAGATTACTGGGGAAGGGCAAACGTTTTCCTATCTTTAGAAGGGGGGAAAAGGAAGACCTGAACTGATACAGACAATCAGTCTGAGATCAATATCTGGAAAAGTGAGAGCAGATTAACTGGCTCACCTGTAAACATTTGAAAATGTTTACCAAATGATTACCAAAGTCAGTTTTCAGTTTTGTCAAGAACTAAAGTTGTCAAACAAACCTCACGTCAGTTTTTGATCAGATAATCTCCTTCGTCGTTTGTGGGAATTCTGGGGACATAATATGTCTTCACGACAACAAAGCATGAGACAAAGTACCCCGTGACATTCTGGTAGGAGCTGGTTAAGTATGGGCTGAATAGGATGACAGTTAGGAGGCTGGCTTCAAAATCATCTTTGAACAGCACTCATTAAATTGGAAGGGAATATTGAGTGTGGTGTTCTGGGATCTGAGTACATTTTTATTAATGACTTAGATGAAGAAGTGGAGGAAGTGTTTTGGAAATCTGCAGAAGATTCACAACTGCATGGGACAGCCAATATCCTAGAAGTAAAAAATAAAATTCAAACTAATTTTGATAGATTAGAATAATGGGCTTAAAATAAGAGAACCAAACTTAACATACAAACGCAACATACTTCACGTAGAAACAAAACATCCAAGCCATATAGTCCAGGACAGGGAATACCTGGCTTGGCAAAAGAACTTGTGAAAAAAAAAAAATGGAACTGTAGTTGGCAACCAACTGAGCATGATCCAGCAATGTGATGCAACTGGATAAACAGCAACTACACTACAGTATAGTTTCCACTTTGCAGAAAGGACTAGCTCCATTTTATTTTAAATTAGCCTGGCACCACCTCCAATCATGTGTCAGTCCTGGGCATAACATTTTTTTAAAAAAAATCAGAAAAACTGGAACAAATTCAGAAAACAACAATGAGAATGACCAGGGAAACTAAGTCATATGAGAAGAGTCTAATGCAGTGTTTCTCGACCTTGGCAGTCTGAAGAGGTGTGGACTTCAACTCCCAGAATTCCCCAGCCAGCCATGCTGGCTGGGGAATTCTGGGAGTTGAAGTCCACACTTCTTCAAGTTGCCAAGGTCAAGAAACATTGGTCTAATGGAACTGGGTATGTCTATATCTGAGAAAACACAAGGAGGGGGGTAGCACTTTTCAAATACTTGAATGGGTGTCTGAAAGGTTGTCACCCAGAGTACTGAGGCCAAAGTGCAGGAAAATTGATAACAGATTTAAGTCACAGGAAAGCAGATTCCAGTTAAATATTAGGAAAATCTATCTAACCGTAAACAGTTTACCAAGTGAAATGCTGAGCTCCCCTCTCCTGGATCTGATCAAGCAGAGACAGGACACCCATCTATCAGGAATATTTTAATCTGGTTCCTTGCACTGACCAGGAGGTTTGACTTGACCTAGGTGGATCCTTACAACTCTATGCTACTATAAGTTGTATTTCTAGAGAGCCCCAGATTCCATGTTCCCGGTATAGTAGTTGGAGCAGCCTTCATCAAATCTTGGCATCCTCTGGATATAGCAGGACTACAACTCCCAGAAGTGTGCACTACTTGGAAATTCTGAGAACTGCAGACCCCATACATCTGGAAAAGGTGCCAACACTGGGGACCTACCAACTTTCAGATTCAAATCCCGATTCAATCTCAAATTATTGAGTCGCTCTGATAATAAAATTAGGAGTGAAGCTCAAGAAGGCTAAAGAACCCATAAGAAATCATTTCCTTTTTTACATTCTTTCTTATCTGCCAAAAAATTGGCCTATACTACAAATGCATCTTGCAAAAAATACTCTGGACTGAATCTAGTTAATACCCAAAGTTTTCTTTTCCCATCTGGATAATGAGACAGCAACACACTGAAATATATGCTCTGCTTTTGACCCAATTCTATTTAAAATGCAGTGTTGCAGAATATCCTCCCATTTCCATTACCAAATTTAAAACCATACCAATGTCAATATTTTCCACACCTATTCTGCACTCTTAAAATACATAGGATATATGAAGAGACATAACTGAGAAAAAAGCAGGGGAAAATTCTAATTTTCATAGATGAATAAATCCCAAAATGTTACCTGAGGGAAGGCCCCATAGTTCCAAATGTAGCCTTTATGGGGAAAAATGTTTGCCACGTATCGCAGCTTGCCTTCCTTTACATCTTGCTTAATAGGATTCAGTGGCTCCTTGGTGGCAATCTGAGTACAGTATGAAACAGAATGAAGAAAATTGGGGGAGATTATGAATAAATGGCTCAACTAATTATTCCTAGATTGAACAACTCAACACAATTCAAACGTTGTATTTCAATTTATAATTTACCTCATTTCTAAAAGTAGAGGATAAAAACCGAACACTTAAAAGATGTTTGCAGCATGGGGAAAAGAAAAAAAACACACAAGGATCTGCATGTGAGAATTTCTAATTACAGTGGTACCTCTAGTTACGAACTTAATCCGTTCCGTGACTCTGGTTGCAACTCGAGTTGGTTGCAAGTCGAGGTAAAGTTTCCCATAAGGTTCAATGTAAATATGGTTAATCCGTTCCGCCCTCCGAATTTGGTCGCACCACGAGGCAAATTTCCCCATAAGGTTCAATGTAAATACAGCTAATCCACCCTCCGAATTTGGTCGCACCCCGAGGTAAATTTCCCCCATAAGGTTTAATGTAAATACGGCTAAACAGTTCTGAAACATATGCATTTTATTTTTAAACCTCAAAAACATGAAAAAAAGTACAGTACACAGTATGAAGAGGGAGAATGGGGTGGGGAGGCAGTTATTGTTTGGAGGAAGAGTCCCCCTCCAAAGGGACATCGGGGAGATCTCCTTCAGGGGTTTCCTCTCTTCTTTGCCTCTTAGCTGCAGGCTCAGTTCTGGGGAAAAACCTGTCTAAAGTCAGTTGCCAGCCTGCTGTGCATTTTCTTTGGAGCCATGCTGACAAGCACACCAAAAACCTTCCAAACACCACAAAACACACCACAAGCCTCACCAAACGTCTCCTTGCTACCGCAATCTCGCCCACAGGAAGCCGCGACCGCGTGGCAGCAGGGCAAATGGCCGCGGATCCGGTTCGTAGCTCAAGGCGGAGTTTGCATGTCGAGGTAAATTTCTGGGGCCGGAGCTGGTCGTATCTTGAAAAATCCGTAAGGAAGGACGTTCGTAACTAGAGGTACCACTGTATTCTAGTCTCTGTTTACATTAAAGTAGAATGGGTAAGAGAGCTTTTGGGTGACATTTGGAAGAAGACTCACTGAGCATGAGGAGCAAGAAATAACAATAGACTTTTAATTCCTGAGTTGAGAGGAGCATTCAGACAGTGAGATACTAGCCGGGAACAACCACTTCCCAATGGAATTGGAAATCACTGGCAAACTGTATCATTAATATTAAAGGTTTTTTAAAGTAATTTTCCATAGGTTGGGTGGTAAGTAGCACTCAGCATAGGTTACCACTCCATTACATTTGCAGCCATTTGATTAGAAAGCAAGAGATTTGAGTTTCCATTGTTCTCTGTGGTAGGACACTGGAAATATTTTAAGTTTTGCTCTACTGGAACACAGCCTACTCAAAATATCCTGACAAAATATTTTGAGTGGGATTGGTTGATCCATGTTCAGAACAAAACCTTTTTTTTTGTGCACAGGAATATCATACAGTTTCTCAAGTCCCACTAAACAGCACATCTGATGTCACTACTCACAGAGACATGAGGGGAATTCAAAAGACATCCTCCATTTGTGTGTCTGGTATAGAGAAGAGGAGCAGAACCAAACGCCTCAAAGAAATTCCCAACATCTCTGTCTTCCGTGCAAAGGAGGAAGCGACAGCATGAAGGTTTCCCTTTCAAACATACGATGGCAGGACATGCCATTCAAGCACTGGGTGCAAATGTAGAGGATGTCATTCATATATTTGTATGGTTGCTTTCCAAGTCCAAACCCCATGGTTTATGAGAATTTCAATTAAGACATTTGGAGGACACCAGTTTCAAAAAGGCAAACATCTGATACTTGGAAGACACTATGACTGGTTGGCTGTTCATATGGGCTATAAATGCAACATTTTGTTGCAACTTTCACTCCCATTATTTGCAAGCTGCTTTACAGACTTCTAGAGTAAGTTTTTCAAATTACCTCCATTTTAGCATTTGTCCAACGAGGCACTTCTACAATCATATTAAATACAACCTAGCAGAAAAAAAAAGAAAGCAAAATTTAAAACACACCAAAAGCAGGTTAGTAAATATAATATACTACCCAGCAAATGCTATTTTCCCCTTCAGTCCTAGAGAAGACAAACTATCAGCTCCATTTGTGTGTGTATATGTGCCTTCGAGCCAGTGTTGACTCCTGGCAACTGCCTCGACAAGTCTCTGCAGTTTTCTTGGCAAGATTTCAGAAGTGGTTTGCCATTGCCTCCTTCCTAGGGCTGAGAGAGAGTGACTGGCCCAAGGTGACCTAGTTGGCTTTGTTCCTAAGGCAGGAATAGAAGTCACAGTCTCCTGGTTTATAGCCTGGAGCCTTAACCACTACGTATGTACGTGTGTGTGTGTGTGTGTGTGTGTGAGAGAGAGAGAGAGAGAAACTACAGAACCAATGTTGCTCTGTACAAAGCCATAATGTATTGTCATATTTTGACTTAATATGTCGTGTTAAGCCAATCACTGTGTGAAGCCAATCAAGATTTATGGCTTAACATATTGGAGGAAATCAACCAAATATACTCATAAATGTATTCCGTAACCTATAGCTAAACCATGGCATAGCATATTGTGTAAATTCTTCAGTGCCAAAGTAGGAGTATAAATCTACGCTACGAAAATCCCAATTAATTTAATTTTCCATTTGTACCTGACGGTAAATAGTTTTATGCTACCATCCATTTCCAACATTCCCAAAAGAAAAACTATAGATTAAGATGATAAATAAACTAAGGCAGTGACAGGCAGAAGCAACTAACTTCTTGCAGGAATTAATTATGTCAGGAAAACAAAAATGTTCACTAAAAACTTTCTCCAAAGAGCTTTTGGCAATGAACCTCATAAAACTGACCAAGAAGCACCACACTCAAATCTTAATGCTTTTCATCTGCCACTTATATCTGTTGTTTCCAGAATTAGTCTTTGTCAGCTGAGTCAAATCTTAGCCTGCAGGCTAGAGGGACACAACTGCCAAAGAGAAAAACTTAGCTATCCCTAAGCGGATCTTCCCTTCATATAGTTTATATATTAAATGCTCTGTTGCATTATATAAAGTCCAGGGTTCAGTAAGAGAGAACAATACATGGTTTCATGGACTTTATATTTTTGAATAATTCAGCTACTAATCTTTTTATGAGAACAAATACTGAGAGCAAAAGAGGGCCATCAAACCAAACTAGGTGTGAAAAACTAATATGCAACTCCTCAATGTGGATTAAACACAGTGTCCCCAAAGATCACCCTGGCAGCAAAATTGGATCTCGTTCCCAATCTATCGGTGACAGGATGAATACTCTTGGCATTCCATTTCCAAGGAAAAAGAACTAAAGTGGGGTCAGAGAAGGTTGTGTTTCATTTCTGCAACCCACAAAGTGCCCAAGAGATCTCTTCTATTAAGCCAGAAAAGCCACCATTATTCTTCAAAACACCAGGCACTGCTGAAGGGGGTCCAGAATTTTATAAAATGATTTATTATAACTGCTTGTATACTGCCTACTTCCACTGATCCAAGGTGATGTATAATAGTTAATAATCAGAAAATAAAATCATAAAAACCTAACACCATAATCCATATAACTTTCCGTTAAAGTCATAACTCCATCAAATTAAAGATAGAAGACTCCACACTTAAATATTTTAATGCATGAAATGGAATAAGCTACAAAATATAAAAACTCAGCTTTGATAAAATCATCATCATCTAAATTTCCTTCCCACAAATCATGTACAAGATTGTAAATCATCTAAAACAGGGTCTGCAATCGCACCTCATTTCCATTGTTCTTTGATCTCTTTGCGGGAATCTCCTTATCCTATACAAGAAGAAAAATCAATATAGAAACAGTTTTCAATCATAAATAAGTAGGTCTAAAATATAACAATGAGTGAAAAAATAGTTCTGTCAAAAATTACCAAATGCAAACCATGAAAAATTAAGACTGCTATCCTTTTTACAAGTCACACAAATCATAATTTGTTCTAAACATGGTATATTCAACAAGTTGCAATGACTGGATTTACACATGATCAGGCTATGAACCATGGTTTGTAATTCCCAGTGGCTGCATTTCTACCACACACTTAGCCAAAACCAAGGAAGTTACATTTTAATGCCATATGTATAAAACCAGCCTCTAATTTAAGACTGCTTCTTTAATGCTGTTCCAAACAGACACTTGGAAATAAATACATTGAAATCTTATTCACACATAACACTAAACCATGGTACAACGTATTTCTTCTTCTCTTATCATAACACATGAGCCCATCCATTATGGTTCCGTATTACATGCTGAGCAAGCCTCTGTGGCTTGTTCAACAACCCATTGTTAAAAACCCTGAGCGCATCATATATGAACCAGGGTTCAATAAAAGACACAGAAATAGGTACATTTTCTCTGATATAACACTCAATATGAGTGCAGTAAACAGAAAGACACCTAGTCTCTTCAAGGTAGTTCCTAATGTGGCTTTTGGTCTAAAATTACAGCTGAGTGTAGAAATGTTTTGGATTACAACAGAACTAGAAAGCTGCTTTTTTCATTAGAGATGGGAGCAACAGCAGCAATTTGCAGCATAATGACCTAAGAAGTGGATGATATCAAACTTTAATTATAGTTAAAGACTATATGGCTGAAAACTAGAACTCCAGAGATTAATTCACACCTGCTTTTTGGTGCTGAATAGAGTCAGTACTTCAACAAAAAGGATATTTTTCATATTTAATTACCTCACTTGCTTCAGCAAACAGAGGGATGTCATGGAATGGGGAAATGCATTTTCCCTTTGAGTTCTCTGCAAGAGGAAATAAAAAGGTATATGCCAACAGAGGCAAAAACAAGCATTTCAGCTGCTTTCATCTTAAATTAATTTGTCACATGCAGTCTATTTGTTTAGCTAAAAGATACATACTGGCTTATTCAGACAATCACTGCTTCTTCAGTTACACAAGATAAGCTTGAACCTTCTGCTCGGACTCTTTCTCAGCAGAAACAAATCAGGAGATCTTTAATTTAGCGCAGTTTCTCGTCTTACCTAGGACAACAAACTAGAGCTTTAGGCTTAGGGATAGGACTGGTGCTAAACAAACATATGATCAGCTTTGCTAGAGTTGGCAGCCCCATACACCAGCTCTGTAGTAATCTCTGGCAACACTATTTTAGGACTTAATGACACCACCCATATTATCAGAATAACATTCAGTTCTTCATCCTCTGATACGGTACATGCCACCATCTAACAGCAAACTCGCATTTGCACTGGATAAATGACTATGCCAAATTAAAACACGGACATAAGAAATTGCAAAAACGCAACGGGGGAAACTCTCAACTCATTGAAATGTTCTGGCTGTCTTTGCACTAGTGCACAGAACCATACTAAACAGCCATATTTTAGTTTAGCGTCCTTTCAAAACACAGCCTTTGTAGTTAATTCATGGTTTAGCATGTTCACTGAAACTTAGATTTGGTTGATTGAATCACAGTTTACTAAATCATTTTTTTAAATGACATGTGCTAGAATTCATCATGAGATTCAACACTTTCTCATGGATTAAACAAAGAACACCATTTCATATCACTGTGCTTCAATATACACAAGTTATTGTTTAGTTGGCTGTGTAGAGTTTACAAACCACACTGAAGTCACAACCCTTCCATAACTTATATTTTGATTGTGTGTTGTGTAGACCCAGACAAAATGTGTTAGCTAGTATTTAATGCAAGAATATCTGCATATCATATCTAATCACTGCTTTGTTACTATTTATAACTTGGTTTCTCACAACTTTCCAATTTCTCTTCTTTCCTGACCTCCAACAATAGCTGTGTGCACACATGCACACTCTTTTCTCAAGATTACATTTTGTTCATCAGACTGTGATCCACAAAAGCATATATGACAATAAATGTCCTAATGTTACAGCAATTGCCCTACATCAAAGTACAGATGGTATAATTTATAATCTCCAAGGCTTTCATCTTACCATATTTATTTTAGTCTATCTATATAACTGATTAGCATAGTTTTGTTTCACAATATAATATACTCTCAATTTTTCCGCTTATCATATATGACCAAACACTATACTGTACTATGCTTAAATGCAGATTAGCCTTTTTTCAAAAAGTCATCTAGATATTCAGATGAAACCATTAGCAAATCCAAACTGGTCTTTCGCCATCCTTACAAAATTGAGAGTGAGGAATGGATAGTGAGGCAACATGTGCTAATGCTGATCAATACTTCTCTGACTTCCTAAATTGGCTGGGAAGGATCACTTCCTAGCCTGGGTTGACTGACAAATTAAAATTCTCCCAGCCACCAGGAATTCAACCACACAATAATTTCATCAGAAACTGAGTTAATATTTCACCTTAAGTCATGTTTTAACCATGATTGCTACCACATTTTGCATCTAGTTGAGCTAGGGCTTAACAATAGCTAGATTTATTCATTTATATCCCACCAAATCATATGACTCATGGCAGATCACTCCTTAGGCTAATACATGACATAGCTGTAACAAAACAGTAACCCGTAGTTAACTGAACCATGGTTTATCAAATGAACCCCACTGCTCACACAGTCACTAAACAATATAGTAAACAAAAAACCACATTTTTATCTTAGTCTGTGGTGCAAATCCAATTATTTGAAATCGAAATCGCATCAGATTTTGGCTGCACTTACACGTCGCCCTGGCCTACAACTGGGCAACCACATTTGGGTCTAGCGGTCGGAATGCTCTGCAAAATCAGAAAACTGGCTTAACTTGGAAAGAAGCCACGTTAACCGAGGCTGCGTATGTCGTATGAACACAGCCTCTAAATCTAACTCACGGGTCAAGACAAGTTCTAAAGTGCTGCACCATCCGTATGATCAGAGGCAAAGCATTTCCACCAGCCTCTCTTTCCCTCTGCTCTGTATCTCCACACTATTCCCAAGGATGCCGCAGCCATCTCTTTCGTGTCAGGACCCGGTGGAGAGGAGAATGCAATAAACTTCAGCCGCGTACTGTATAACTGAACTCGGCTATGCTCCCCTAAACGTCCACGTTTATAACCAATTAAAGGAATCTGGGCAAGCGCAGCCGCTGGTGCAGACACCTGTCAGCCTTAACTCGACCGACACTTCTGCATACGTAAATATGAGCCTTCGCTGGGCCCCCAAAACCCGACCCTAAATTGTTATGGCTGCCGCATAGGAAACCTGACAGCTCATAGGACATGGAGAAGCAATGGGGGACTTGACCATGTAATTCCAGGCAAGGATGAGCTTAACCTGGAGAACTATCTACCCCCTCCCGCCCCGAAGAACAAACACGCGCAGAGAACTTTATTATGGACGTCACTGGAGCCGGAGGACGGCCCAGATCAGCCGCTGCCCCGAGCAAGACGACAAACAAAACCACCCAAAGTGTGCTCAATGACTGCCAGGCTCGTGCTTACGTCACAGCGACCGACAAAGGGAACGGCCCGCCTCCGAGCCCCATTGGGCAGGGCGGAGGCGGGTCCGAGCACCTCCCTGGACGCCATCAAAAGGCGTCCCCGGCCGAGAAGCCCCTCCGCGCGTCCCAAAGGCTTCCCGGCGCCTCCGCTGCGGTTCTCCTGCCCTCCGGCAGCTACTTACTAAAATAGAGGCGGAAGTCTGCTGAGCGCAGGCGCCCCCTCTGCTCCGTGCTGTACTGAGCCATGAGGCCCCCGTGCCCGCGGCAGCTCAGCAGCCAGGGCCGCGGAAGCCGCGCCGGTGCCCTTCTCCCGCCGGAAACGCTGCCCTGCTGGGCAGCCCAAGACAGCCGCAGCAGCCAACCCCGAGCGGCGCCCGCGCGCATGTTTCTGCTCTCCGCTGCTGCGGGCACAGTAGTCCCTCCTCCGGCGCGGCGGGTGGAGTTTGAGCATGCCCAGCAAGTCCCTCGGAGTTGCCTCCGCGCGATGCGGTCTCCGATCGAACCAGAAAAGCTGGGCAGGCGTTCAAGGAGGGCAGAGTGCGAGGCATCGCAAGCCGCCGGGAAGGGAAGGGGGAGGCACGATCGCGTGAGCGGGGAATGGTTGGAAACCTCTGCGCCTTTCGTAGGCGCAGGAGCGTCAGCCTCTCTCACCTCGCTGGCCTAGAGCTCGTGCAGGCTGCGTGGGGCCCCGGAGGAGTCAGCCGGGGCGCTCTCATGCTGCACGGGGGCGTCCTGGCCCCGCAGGCAAAAGCGCAGACGAAGCATGCGGGGAGCTGGCACCCCCAGCACCTTTGCTTGGACCTTGCTTTGCTTTCCCACATGCAGTGCAAGAATTTCTCTTTTGAGAAAGGAGAACGTGAGGGCACATTTAATTGGGAGTGCTGCTGGGGGGGGAGGGAGGAGGAATCCATGTGCTATGCTTGGATTCACATAGTGTGCTAAGCCATACGCCTGGGCTAATAAACCACAGGGGAGTGGGCGGCACAATGCTAAGTTAACACTGTATATTCTTGGTCACTGCAGATGGAGCCAATAGGAAAAGGTGAACTCGGCCTCTCTGGCTAAAAGCAGGGCTAAAGGCTGCCTTCTGGTTTGTGGAGAGAACTTTTCAGTCTTTTGTGCTGTTTTTTAGGAAGAGGCCATAGAAATCAAATAAATAAAAGGAATGGCATTCTCATTAAGTCTGTTGGAGGGTAGAGCAATAAACAAGTCAAAGGCTGGGCAAAGAGGAGAGGAGAGCAGCATGTGATTGTGGATAGTGCCCAGTTGTATGAAAGTGGCGTCTGATCACGTGCTGGTAGATTGATGCACCCACAACAAGCCATGGCTAAGAAAAGAACCACGTCAGAGCCAACTCCATCAGCCAGCCCCAAGATCCAGGCCGAGCCTCCCAAGGCAGTTAAGAAAAAGAGGAAGCATTGGTATTGAGCCTGTCAATGGCAAGACCAAAGGCCACCCAGAACCTTTCTCTCCACTGATGGGCAATGGGCCAGGCAGCAATGACCTGGCAGCCTGAAAAGACACTGGGCAGAGCCAAGAATGGTGACCCTTTGATGGCCATACTTTGTTGCAGAAGGCAGAAAAGGTGGTGCAGCAGCTCCCAAGCTCTCCAGGCTGTTCTAGGCAGGAGAATCAAAGGATGCTGGAGGTAGTAGTATGTCTGAGGAGTGGGGATGAGCCGGCTTAGTGATGCCCAGCATTGCAATTAAGAGTCCAGAGGAAGGGCAGGTCCCAGGTCTTAGTAGAAAGCAGGGATAAGAAGAAATCCTTGCTCACTGAAGAGGGAGGAAAGCAGATGCAGAACAAGACCAGCACTGTATTTTTCTGCCGGAGACTGTATTCTGACTGTTTGGATAGGAAACAAGGAAATGACTGCTGGAGTTCCTAAGCCTATCAACAGAAATACAAGGGTGAGGAGACAAGAACCACATAAGACTGGTGATGGAGGTAATATGCAAGTGGGTAGGTAGATAGATACTCCTCCTGTCATCACCTATTTATTTACTATGAAGTTACTATCCCAAAGCTGGAGGTGAAACCAGATTGTGAAGAGCCAGAGGCTTTTGAAAGAAGAAAGTCGACATCTCTAGCCTTCTACCCTTCAGGCTCAGCCATCTGCTACAAGCCTATTTAAATCAGCAAGGTGGATCCAGAGAACCCCTGGGTCTCTCAACAGCACAACAGACCAGTTGAGTCACCAGCACTTGTTCTAGGAAGAAGGGTTCCTACATCTGGAGATTTCCACAAGAGCTTAACAAGAGAGGGATATCCTTCTGTCAAACTGCTCATGACAACAGACAAATGAAGTACTACTCCCAATTTCTCTTGGGTGTTCATTTCTGCCAGTTATAAAGGTCCAAACAGGAAATTTTCTTCCCTAGTGGAACTGAGTGAGGAGCAGTATAGTACCTCATGTAACATCCAGACATCCCCTCTCAATACCTGATACTATACCCAGACCTGAACTACCTATGTTGAAAGGGGACATTTCCTGAACACTGACCTTCCAGGCATAGTAGTGAAAACCATCTTGACTTCATGATGTTTGGTCACCATCAAGAGTTATCAACTGACTTGACATGCAAATGAGGTTTGGTGCAAAAATGGAAGCTTGCAGCGTTGGCAGTAGGGGGTTTGGAAGTATTGTGTTTCCTAAAGGAGGAAGTGGAGAGGGTCTTGTAGCAAATTTGTTGCATAGATAAGCAGCTGCCAGAGGTGGTGTTCTCCTGGATGGACAGGACATCTGTCTCTGGCCACCAGCATGTGTGCTACTTTTTTGGAGAATACTCTTAATCCCAGTGATTTGCAGTTTCCTTTGATAGGACCTGTTATCAGTAGTCAGGGCTGTAAGAACGTCTCCCTTTGAATCCACTAGGTGGTAATTGCTGAGAATTGGATTGGGTTGGTTTAGGCAACAATTGCCCACCTTTCCTATCAGAAAAGCAAGTAGTCTTGCCAAACAAAGGTAGATCTACTCCCATTCAAAGAAGAAAGAGCCAGTTTGGTCTAGTGGTTCAAGCACCAGGCTAGAAAGCAGGAGACTGTGAGTTCTAGTCCTACCTTAGGCATGAAAGCTGGCTGGGTGACTTTGGGCCAGGCACTCTCAGCCCAACTCACCTCACAGGGTGGTTGTGGGGAAAATAGGAGGAGGAAGGAGTATTAGGTATGTTTACTGCCTTGAGTTTTATTTATTTTAAAAAGATTTTTAAAAGATTGGAAAATTCCAGTTGCTCTTTTGGACATGTAATTTAGTTTTACAAGGATTTAATCCCATTAATGACAAAAACAAAGTAATGTAGCAAGGATGTAAAAAACAACCAGCTAAACTAGTTCAATCCTGAATCATTAATCTGGATCAGGATTTTCTTCATCCAGAACAATTCTATATATGAAAAGCAAAAAGAGCTGTGCAGACTCCGAGAAAAGCCTAAAATCCAGATATATACTTAAATAACACACTTCAGGTTTGGTGTCTTTTCTTTAGAAAATAGATAAATTAATATTTGAACCAGGAAGGCTGCCCACAACAGTAATCAAACTCCGCAATACTAAATACTATTGCAATACATACTAAACATTGAAGAGTATGGTAGTTGCCAGTGGGAACTGAAATATGGAGAAAAAATTGCATTCAGCTCAGGATTTAAACGTAGACATTAGGAATCTGGACACAATCTGTTAAAAGGATTTAAAATCCTAAATGTGTATCACCCTGTTAGGTGATAGTGTGTTTAGTGGCTGATTTTAAAAAACTAAGTCAAGTCATACCTAGTTAGTATTTGGACTCCTGCCCATTAGGAGATTCCCGGTTCTAGGTTAGACAGTTTAAAAAAAAGAAAAACCTGGGAGCAGTCAGTGACCAACCACTTCTGCATTGTTCCAAAGAAACTCATGAGGGGTCAAAACTGATGGAGATGTCCCCTTGGTTCCTTTATGCCAGTGGGGGAATCTGAAGCAGAGGGAATTCCTTTGCTGTTTCAAAAGTCTTTATAGAAGGAGCTAAGAATAGAGACATTCTCTCTCTCTCTCTCTCTCTCTCTCACACACACTCTACATTCTTGCAAGTGCAGATTTACAGTAATTTAGAAATGTGAAGTCTGCATCATCTTTCCTAGATAATGGCTTTGCTTTTCCACTACCCCTTCCCCAAAGTAATAGCACTCAAATTCCTTTTTTTGTTTTTGCAAGCTCTGCTAATAAAATGCTCCATTAAGTTTTTGAGGTCATTTGGTTCTCTGTCTCTCTCTGCCCGGTTACAGCATCTAATGGGTCTCTTTCCTTTCTTGTTTATTTTGATAATCGGATCACCTTTTGTCTATATATACACAATACATTCAGTACTTGTATATGTGTAAACATACAACTCCTTTTTCACAGAAGCAAGGAAAAAACATGCATTATTTCCCTGGGGGACCGTAGATCTTGCTTGTTTGAGTTCTGTCCTCTGCAAAATTTCAAAAGATAATTGAGGGCATATCACTTCATTAAATCAGACATTGCATGCTGTAGCAGTAGCCTCAAGCAATTAATCCAGCTGGTTAATTTGTTTTAAATACCAATGCGCGAGGATAAACCAGATCAAACTGCACTTTATATAAAACCTATTATAAGGATGTGGGTCTCTCTCAGAACCACCAGGTCTGCTCCACCAACCAGGAACGTCCAAGTGAAAAGCAGCAACAATTGTTTTCACTGGCACTTAATGCCACCACCATCCATTTCACCTGGGAATTTTGGAACAGAAGGCAAATGTCTTCTGCAGTCAGACTCATGATCATCTGCAGAGGCTCAGGCCTAGCAAATTGTTGCCACCAAGATACAAGCTGGCACAGAATGTCAGTTTAAAATAGTATTTACTTTATTAGAAACATCTAACAGCTTGGAGGGGGGGTGGGGCTTAGAGGAAAGTGCCAGATTTCTGGGACAAGTCTAAAAGGGACAACCATTCAAAACAGAGATGAAGCCTTAGAGACAATAACTGAAAGGAAATAAAGCAGGGCTTTAAGCACATCCAAAATTTGTAATGTGATTACGTGCTGAATGCCAAAGTCTGGGTGCATTGGATTTTCCTTTTCAAAATTTTGGAAGATTCACACTTTTGTACCTGGAGTAGGCTCTTTTTTTCTTTCCATAGTCACGTTACTTTTCCCCCCAGGAAAACTCAAAAGAGAACAGCATCCGACAAATCCTTCCCTTGCTATTTAACTCTAAGAAGGAATACTTACCCACTACAGATAAAGGAGCCTGATCCACAGGTCAGTTGTGGCTCTGCTGTTGAGTCAACAGGGCTGATAGTTCTAAAGGTGTCCATTAAACCTCTTAAACTCCCTCCAGTTGCCCCTTGTCAGCTGTTTTTTCTGCATTGAAAGGTACTTTACTGAATTTTTTTAGCATGGTTTCCAGGTGTGCATGTTCAGTAGATACATACTTTGGCCTTTAGGTGAAAGCTGTTCATGTGTACCAAAATTGCACATAAAAGTAGTGTCCGGAAAGCAAAACAAAACTTCTAACAATGTCAATTTTTAGACTACCTTTTTGTAAAGATACTGCTTCTGAGCCAAGCTTGACTCTTGGCAACTTCATGGACACCTTCATGGAGGGCTTGGTTTTGTTGTAACAATCAAGAAGTAGTTTGCCATTGTCTTCTGAGATTTTGTTTGCTGGTTGTCCTGACCTTGCTTAGCTTCTAAGCCTAGACAAGTAGTGTAGCATTAACAGCAGTTTGATCTATCCCATCTTTTCCAGCCATTTGCACTCCAAAAGAATTCAATTCCAGCTAGGCAGCATGGCCAGGAATGAAAGTATATATTGTGTTAGGCCATCATGCAGTTGTTTGGTTTTGAGAGCAAGCCCAGGTAATTGTTTAACTAAACCATGGCTGAACGTAATGTGGGAATTGAGCCAAAGTCTGAATAAAACTTCCCTAAACAGATTTCCTGTTGATTGGTAGCCAGTTCTGAAATTTTAATTTTTTTTAAAAAATTCCATGCCAGCCTGAGATGATGTAAAAAACCAAAACCAATTAAAGCTGATATTTGCAACCTTATTGAAAAGGCCATGCTGTAAAATTAAACTGATAGGGGCTATTTGCCTAGTTTCCCACTAGTTTATTTCTCCAGTAGCTATCAGAGACTGTTGTCCTGAGAGTTAGTTCTTCCACAAAGGAAAACAAAGGAAATTTATCATTTCTAGATGTTACCGAACAAGGAGCAGATGGAAGACATGAAGACCTCTTTGAAGCATAACTAAGCTGCTTTATGCAAGCCTAGTAAAAGCAATTTCTACTGGGAGATAATGGACCTCCATTGTTAGACCTAAGATACAGTTGTCAGAACTAATAGATAGTGTTAATTTTTTTGCCCATGAAATTGTTGAACCGTCTTTTACAGCGGCTCAAATTGGAGCACTTCCTACATCTTAAGGAAGAAAGTTTCATTAGGGAAAGGGAAGTTCTCTTTCTTTATATTTCCAAGCTCTGTTGGGATGCCCTGGATCCCTAAAGGATCATTAAGAGCATATTTTATGACTGTATCTAATTTTGCAAATAGAGCCACCAGACTAGAACTGTTTTGAAAAATTAAATGCTTGCATCACACCAAAAGGTTATTTTTAATAAGTTCTATTTCTGCATTTCAAAGAACAAGGAACCTTTGGTTTACTCAGCAACTACTGGCAGCATGATAACACTTTTGGCACAATCATCAGTGGAGATGCAGACAAAGATTTGTATAGGCCAGAGAACAATTGCTACTGATATGCTTCTAATAGCGTTGCTTAGAAACATATTAGCAATATTTTCTATGTTGAGTTTAGCACCTGTTTCCGCACTTAGAAAAAAAAATCCTGTTTTGAACATTTGTATAAGCATCATCAGTGGGGCTGCAGTTAATGGGCGCACAATGTATTCTTGCACAGGGGTTTATAGTCTCACTCTGAAATATGACTGTATTTTGTGGAAGCTGGTAAACACATCTTTCGGTGTACTGTGTCTTATCTTACATTTCAAGTAATTTGCTTAGCTGGTAAATGGTTATTTTATTATCCTTCCCCCAAAGACAAACATCTGTTATTTCTGATGTTTTAAGTCCATTCCCTTTACTAGTCAACATTTATTTGTATCTGTTCAAGGGTTCACTCTGTGCGCAAAATGGAAATATAATCTTCTGGAAAGATTTAGACATATTGGCACATGCACAAAATAGTAAAATGAGAATTTCCTACTTTTCTGTCAGTTCTCTTTAGCCCAACTCTTTGGGATCTTAACTGTGTCTAGTGAGAACAAGCCAAAATCCTGGAACAGTGTTTCCAAAGTGAGAAGGGGGGGGCAGTAAAGAAACTGTTATTGTTTAGATATAATGGAGTTCATTAAATGCAAAATAGGGATCCAAATATGGAGGAAATGGTAGAGTAACAGAACTTGAATTCTGCCTTCAGGCATTTGCACACTTCCTGCTACTTCCCCCTTACTCTGCTTTCCTCTTTTGCAGTCACTGAAGCCAGATTTAGTAACTGGAGTGGCAAGCTTCTATGTGCATAAGAGGCAAATTTATTAACATTAAAAAATGACTAAGTTATGCATTTCACCCAATATGCACATTTGCTTTCTCTAGATCTCCAGAGCTGTGACCAACAATAAAACAAATATCCTAAGAAATCCTAACTACTAACTTATTATTGACTAAATCCCATTGAACTCCATGGTGCTTACTTCTGAATATACATGAATAAAGTTACACAACAAGGTTACAACCTTATAACATATTGGTTGGGTTCTCACATTGCACTAAGTCATAATATACTTAGTTTGGTTTTGGCATTGTGGGTTGTGGCTTGCCAATTATGGTTTTTCACCTAGCCCATGAAGTCCCAGCCAACTGCAGCTTATTCAGTAAATAATGCTTAAACAAAGGTTTAATACAATGTGTGAACCCAGCTTCACTTAGAAGCAAGCTCCGCTAAACACTGTAGGACTTTTATATTCAGGTTTACTCAGAAATATTGCAGAATATTGTACATTGCATAAATGCAGCAGAGGCACCAGAGTCATTAATACTTGTCCACATTTCTACTCCAAGGAGTTCATCCACATCAGCCTGGAACCATGTGAATGCACGTGTGTGATGCACGTAAAAACAGGCAGCACTTTGATTACACTGCCTCAGCCCATAGCTTGGCTTTCTGACCACTCTCTGCAGAAACCCTTGGTGTGGATGAAGTAGCAGCTAGAATGCTTGACACCTGTCTCCTACATTCCTCCAAGCTTCATTGTCCACCAACAGTAAACCTCCACCCTGACATCTCTCTTTGCCTTATCCTGCTGAAGCCTCTATATATATGAAGCGTGCATTTGTGTGTGTGCATGTGCATGTATTCTGTTGTGCACATCTGGGAAAGTATACGTTTGAGAGAATTGATAGAGTTTTTTGCTCACATGCTTCTTAATTTATTTTAAACCTGGGAATCAACTGAGATGTGAGGGGATAAAGTTCACTGGGAGCATCATGGCTGCAATGGGCCAGGTCAGAAACAGAGAGTTTGGGACCAATAGGGCTGTTGCAATAACATCTGTTCCTCTCATAGAGAAGTAGCCAGCTTTCCTTCTGTTAATATGCACAGGAGGAGAAAGGTGCAAGATTTGAACCTTGGGACAGCTATATAGACACTTGAAGCTTGTAGCTTTCATCAGTTGGTTTTCTGCTCTAATGGCTTTTCCAGTATCTCTAATCAAGCTAGCTTATCAAGAGATACATCCCTGAATCTGAGTATCCACCTCACAATAACAGTGTGGGTGTGTTGAGGACTGAATTGTTAAATTCACTTTTATTTAATTACAAAAAAATCATACATTAAATTAATTCAATTTAATTATGTTCCTATTTAATTAAATTTTAATTTTCCCCCACACTCTAAAAAATTATTTTATGTGGTCTAACTGACAACTTGTTATTCAAAGGATGGGGAGACCATACTTAACTGTCCTGAACTTATCAATTAGTCTTCCAAGAAATATCATCATCATCACCATTTATGCCAGTGTTGTCCAAACTTGGCCACTTTAAGATGAGTGGAGTTGAACTCCCAGAATTCTGGGAGTTGAAGTCCACTCATCTTAAAGTGGCCAAGTTTAGACAACACTGATTTATGCCCTGCCTTACTGCCCAACCCCACCGCCCCGCAGTCCTGCTGTGCTGCCTCATTGTGAAGTGTGTGTTTCTGGGAGGGATGTGCAAAGAACACCCACAGTGTATGTCAAGAGTATATACTCCCAGCAGGGTCACCCAAGGCGTGAAAATCATCCCAGCTGCCAATCTCAAGCAAGCAGGCACCTATATTGGTGGAGATGGATGACAACAGCAAAAGCATCAATTCTACCGTGCAGGAGAAGACCATGGTAAACCACTCCTGTATTTTACTAAGAAAACTGCATGGATAGAAAATATAAAATGATTGATGATACGGTGCTGGATGATGGGCCCCTCAGGTCAGATGGCAGTCAACATGCTACTGAGGAAGAGCTGAGGATTTTTCAGAGCACTAATGGTGTTTATGATGTGGCTAGATTAAAGCCTTCAGGACATCTAGTTACTGATGTTGCCATACAGGAAAAGAAAATAGGAAGCTACAAAGATAGAATTATAGTGGGAACATGGAACATAAGAAGTATGAGCACAGGAAAGCTCAAGACAGTGAAAAATGAAACTACTACAAATGCACATCTTAGGAATTAGCAAATTGAGTTGGATTTCAGTCAGAAGATCACACTGTTTATTATTCAAGACGTGAAAAACAAGGAATGGCATTGTGTTGTCGAAGGCTTTCACGGCCAGAATACAATGGCTGATGTGGGTCTTCCGGGCTGTGTGGCCGTGTTCTGGAGGTTTTGGTTCCTAATGTTTCGCCAGCATCTGTGACCGGCATCTTCAGAGGACAGGTGCTCCATAATTAAATATAAAGAAGGTCAAACTAATGGCCAGATTACAGATTCAACAACCAATCTTAGAACTGACAACGAATATATTGAAGTGGTAATTAAGTTCTGCCTCCAATAGAAGAGAATATCTGTAGCTCAGGGTTGAACTGTGGAGTCCTTGGTGCTCTCTGAGCTTGGTTGTTTGCTTGCAGACTTTTCATTATCCAACTAGATAACATCATCAGTGTGAGTTTCTGCTTTTTAGGATCTGCCTTTTAGGATCAGCCATCAACAGTAAAGGAACAAGGAGTCAAGAAATAAGCAGCAGACTAAGCACTTAGTAGAGTAGCCATGAAGGCCTTGGAAAAGATATTCAGATGTCATGATTTGTGGGGGGGAGTTTGTAATATTTTTATTAAAGTTTATATATATATATATATATATATACACACACACACACACACACACACACACATACATACAGTATGTGTGTGTGTGTGTGTGTGTGTGTATACACTAATACAAAAGTAAAAAACCTATAAACAGAAAAAGAAGGAAGGAAGGAAGGAAGGAAGGAAGGAAGGAAGGAAGGAAGGAAGGAAGGAAGGAAGGAAGGAAGGAAGGAAGGAAGGAAGGAAGGAAGGAAGGAAGGAAAAAGATGACTTCCCCCTCCCTCCAAACAAGTATATGTATTAACAGTAACTTAACACCTTCTCCATTATTACTAAAAAAAAAAAACTTCTATATCCCCTTTCTCATCCCTAAATAACCGAATTATAAAAAATATTCAACAATCAATCTAATCAGCAAAAGGATTAAGATTACATAATCTTAATAATAATAAACTATACATTTTAAGTTTAAACAAATAGGTCAATTTTGCATTTTAACTTCTAAGTTTTTTCTGAGAAGTGAAGCCTAAAAGAGCCTTCCCCTTAAGCATATAAAAGACCAATAATAATCACCTATGTGTTTTCAACTAAACCAAATAAATCACTTTTACAGGTATAGTTCATTGTCTTACAGTCCTGGTCAGAAAGAGAAAATTCAATATTAACAATCCAAGATCAAAACATGGACAATTAACTTTGATCTGATAAATCCACTTTGAATTCCTTTCTCTTCTTTTTGAAAGGCTCAGTCTTCAGTTTCTTCTCCAAATAAAACCCCAGATAACAATCTCTTATCATTCTGTTCGTATTTGTTTTCAGAAAAGGTTTCAGAGATTTGGTATTCCTTTCTCTATGTTCAAAATAGGATAATTCTCAAAGTCACTCTTCCAGTCCATTACAGCTTCTTTCTCCATATCATTCTCATAATCAAGCAACTTTGAGTCCATCTTCAGATCTATAGCATCTTTTTCCATATCTTCCATGTCTCTCTTATAATCTGGCATTTCTTTAAAGTCCATTTTAGAAAGTATTGTCAAAGGCTTTTCACGGCCGGAATATGATGGCTGGTGTGGGTCTTCCGGGCTGTGTGGCCGTGTTCTGGAAGTTTTGTTTCCTAACGTTTCTCCAGCGAAATGTTAGGAAACAAAACTTCCAGAACACAGCCACACAGCCCGGAAGACCCACACCAGCCATCACTCCATTTTAGAATCCTTATTCAGGATGTCCTCCACTGCTATTTTGCCCAGTAAAATCTTTCTTCTTCTACAACCTCTGTTAGCCCCAATTTTACAAATAGTTCCTGGACACACTGATTCCAAACAGCTAAAAATTCTTCTTTGGAAGAAGGATACTCTTCCATTATGTTAAAAGAGATATATTGTTAGTGTCCATTCCTCCTGACCTTGAAGGCTCTGTCTTACCTTATGTTTATTTTCAGAAGCCAAACTTTCCCAGGGCAGATTTTTTTGCAATGAAATCCAAATTCAGTTACAGTAAAATCTTAGTTTGTGAATATAATTCGTTCCAGAAACATGCTTGTAATCCAAAGCACTTGTATATCAAAGCGAATTTCCCCATAAGAAATAATGGAAACTCAGATGATTCATTCCACAACCCAAAAATATTCATATAAAAATGATTACAATACTGTAATATAATACAAAATAATAAATACAAAATATAAATAAAAATAAAACAAATTAACCTGCACTTACCTTTGAAAACCTTCGTGGCTGGTGTGAGGGAGACAAGAGAGAGGAGGGTTATTGTGTAGGATGACTTTCACTATCACTAGCATGGGAGACGATCACCCACAATCCCGCAGCGAGAAAGAGAAGAACCATTGGCTCAGTTGTGATCATGTGACATTTGGCGTCACGTTCTACTCGTATTGCAAGACATTGTTCGTTTATCAAGTTAAAATTTATTAGAAACATTTGCTCATCTTGCGGAACACTCACAGACCAAGTTATTCACAATCCAAGGTTGTGAATACTGTACTGTATTTTCTTAAACATTTAAAACAATCCTTTAAAGAGCTGTTTCAAATCCATCTAGCCTCAGTTGTCCCCAATCAACATTCTTAATTCTCATTCACTGTTTCCAAACATTAAAATATTTCTTTTTGATCTTTAAACTTACTTTGGTCTTATTTCTCCCAGGATAGTAGGAAACTCTCCCAGTGTACAGCAACTTGTCTTTCAGGAGGTTTTTTAATTGCCAAATAAATCACAAATAGACAGTTTACGATGTTAGTTAAAAGAGGAAGTAAAGCAAATCTAGTGTCCATTTGAAGGCTTTGCACCATGGCCTGGGCTCAATGTTTCCCTAGACTCCCAGAGCACTCCACCTGCTAGAGATTGCTAGATTGCAATCTCTTCACGGGTACTCCTTACAGAACCTGTGGGTGATCCTGTTGATCTCCTTTATCTGGAGATGACTCCGAAGAGCTGGACCAAGGCCAACTCCTCTAATTGCTGAGTGCATCAGCTTCACAAAGAACAGAGCTGTATTCAGTCAGCCATTTCTTCCCCGGAAGCCACAGATGTCATGATGTGTCTATACCTACAAAGATCAGAATAGTGCAAGCAATAGTATTCCCTGTGATGCTGTATGGAAGCAAAAATTGGACTTTGAAGAAGGAGGACTGAAAGAGTATTGACAATTTTGAACTTTGGTATTGGACAAGACTCCTGAGAATACCATGGACAGCCAAGAAAACAAACCAGTGGATCATTGAACAAATCAACCCAGAGTTCTCACTCAAGGCACAAGTGACCAGACTCAAATTAACATACTTCAGATACATTACGTGAAGACTTAACTCTCTGGAGAGGTCTGTAATGCTTGGAAGGATGGAAGGAAAGAGAAAAAGAGGATGCTCAGCAGCAAAGTGAATGGGCTCAGTTACAGTGGTGATAGGTGCACCGTTGGAAGACCTGAAAGATCAGGTTAGGGATAGATCTTCATGGAGAAAATCTGTCTATGTGGTCACTAGGAGTTGACACCAATTTGATTTAATCAATGAAATTACTACCCAAAAGAATGCAAAGTGGCTAAGAGTCTGTTAAAGATAGCTTGAATTGCAGATAATTTTAGAGCATTTTCTAAGGTGCTCTCAGTATCTGAAGACACTAATTATTACCTCCTGCAAATAATTCATTTAAAAATCATGGCCTTCAGATTTGTTAGACCACAATTCCTAAAATTTCTAAACAGCATTGGAACTGAGTCTTCTGCTTGGACTTCGGGGACTTGTAGTTCAACAAATCTGAAGGACACCAATTGGTGAAAATTACTTTGGCCCTTTTGAGCATTACCCCTGTGCAATTCAGAGTCCCATGGACAATGAAATGCAGGTCATCCACTTCTCCTTCAACTACATAACCTTTGGCTCTGCATCTCTGTACTTTGGGAGTATAGAAGAAAGCTATTCTATGCATGTAGGAACCTTCTATGAAGTATAAATTGAAAAGAGACTGTGTATACAGAATAAACTCCATTCTACAGATGTGCTCCTGTGGAGGCATCAGGGCATGAGAAGAAGACCCCAATATGAATTTTATAATGCAAAGATTGGTAACTGAACATTTCTATGCATCCAAAGTCAGACCTGGCTAATTTCAATCCTATGTAAAAATATTTGGAAGGAAGTTAAATAAGGTGAGATAAGCTTTCTTCTAGCCAACTCTGCTCCTGCTGACATCATGGGTACATCCATGCAGTTTTCTTGTCAACAATACAATACCTTCTTCCAGGCTGGTTTTTTTTTTTTTAATTTCCCAGTCTAGATTACAGTCCTGAGAATTCTTAGTGCTCTCCCATCCAGGTTGTTACCAGGTCCAAACCTATCTATCCCTCTGAGATCAGTCAAGGGTTAGTAGAAGGTAGGGTAGAAGAGGACAATCCGTGTTATGCCAATTCTCTATAAAGCAAATTAAGGAAAACTGAAACATAACTCAACCTATAGTCTATTTATCTAGAATATTTCTATTCTGTCTTTTTGGAAGTGAAGTATTATGCAAAGTTTTGTTTTGTTTTTTGTGCCTTCAAGTCAGTTTTTGACTCCTGGTGACAGCCTGGACTAGTCTCTGCAGTTTTCTTGGCAAGGTTTTTCAGAAGTGGTTTGCCATTGCCTCCTTTCTAGGGCTGAGAGGGAGTGACTGGTCAAGGTTACCCAGCTGGTTGTGCCTAAGGCAGGACTAGAACTCACAATCTCCTGATTTCTAGCCTGATGCCTTAATCACTACATGAATCTGGCTCTCTGGGAAGTAAGTAAGGAGTAAGAAATTAGGAACTGTTAAAAAAAAAACAGCTAAAACAACGCTGCTAATTTAAAACCTGGATTTTAAAACTGTAATTGGAAGAATTTTGACACTTTCTGTGAAAGCAGTAACAGAAGGGATGAATCATGGCTACAGAGAAAATACGTTCCACTGTTTGGGAACAACACAGGAGAAGTCTGTTGTCCTCAGCTTGTTAATGAGAAAAGTGCTCCCTCATTTACTCAAGCTTCAAACTATCTGATCTAAATCAGGGTTTCAAAGGCTGTTTTTCCTGAACTGAAGTTACTTATTTTTATAGCATGGTCCCCACAGGAGAGGGTGAGATGAAATAATAATGGTCATCATCCTCATCATCTGGGAGGGGCCAGTTCATTGACTTAATCTGCCCATGTTGCTTTTCCTGATCTTACCATGTTATTAATTCACTTTGCAAATGGACCTACAGAACAGTCAGGCATGTT
The DNA here is from genome assembly GCF_059951505.1 of Python bivittatus. Lineage (NCBI taxonomy): Eukaryota > Metazoa > Chordata > Lepidosauria > Squamata > Pythonidae > Python > Python bivittatus. The sequence goes on along the minus strand of NW_028277034.1, from coordinate 38,746,689 downwards.
GTGTTGGATTCGATCAAAATCATGGATTCAAAATCTTGTTCCCCACAAAGATCATGGGGAAGACATGGGTTTCGTGAGGATCAGATGGGAGATGGTCCTGCATGCTTCTCTCCATTCTATGGAGAAAGACTGGCTGCCAGGTCCTTAAACCCTGCCAGGTCCTTAAAAGTTAAAGACTTTTAGATGGTGCCACAAAATGGCACAAAACAGACAGGGAAGTTGTAGGGTTTTTTGTATGTTGATTTCCTGACAAGACAGAGGTACTTGTGAGATGTGCTGCCTCACAACTGGCAAATAACATGACTCACTTTTTGAATATTATACATATCCGGGGTGCTAGGGTGGGGAAGATTTATTGTTCAACCCCAGCAGCAAAATGCCTTGATCCTCAAAGAGTTAATTTATTTCTTGTTAGTAAAGTCATTAAGTAGGACAATGGAGGGGCTCTTACCTTGATCTACATAACAGTGACCCTTCAAGTAGAAATAGCTGCAGAGACTCCACCCATTTTACCTACAAGGGAAGATAAATAGGGCCTTAGGTGGATTTTCTTTAAAGCATGCCCTGTTTGTTTTTTGCATGAACAAAACAAGTAGACAGACATCCTATAATTAAAAAAACAACAACAAAGTAAATAAAAAGGAGAAATGCAAGTGCACGAACAGAGGCTTCTAAAAAGTAGCTAATAAGGGAGATCTGGTCCCTGCTGCTATGCTATACCTTGTGCTGCAAATCTCTCAGGTAACAGGTGTCTGGTTCCCCAGTCAGTGTACTAAAGGATGACTTCATAGGGGTGGAGCCCGGTTAGGCTGTAGAGGTGGCAGTCAGGTGAGCCAGGTAAGAAGTGAACTTATGCAGGTCTCTTCAGCCAGTCGGCTGTTCAATGAAGGAAGCCCATGCAACAAGCACACACACACGCACACCTCCCCACTGAGCTGTTTGTATTATTTGTTATTTTCCCAACCAGTGGAGCAAGAAACACTAGCTTGGAAATGGAAACCAAGGATCCTACTGGAAAAGAAAATGTGGGGGTCAGGAAAAAGAACCTGACCTTCCTCAGACAGAGGTTGTACATGCTGGAGAGGAGGAAAACAGACACCGTAGTGGAGAGCAGCATTGCTGGAGACCACAGCAGCAGCTCTGGAACCTTGAGGAGGAGCCAGTCTGACAGAAGTGAATACAACCAGAAATTACAAGGTAAAATTGGGGGGAAGAAGGAGGGATCAAGCGACCTTTCTTAATTTTTAGTTTAATCATCTCAAAGCAATGATGGCAGGACTAATTCATATAGGTGGAGATGATGATGATGATGATGATGATGATGATGATGATGATGATGATATCCTACCTAGAGGATACTTAAGGCAGCTAATACCTTTCTATTATTGTTTCAGAAAGAGCACTAAGATAGAAAAGACCTTGATGGGCATCTAGTCCATCTGCTTACACTGAAGGGATAATTTTAATCAAAGGCCACTTTAACTTTGTACACGATTATACAATCCTTTAAAGCCACATTTTAGGCAAGTGTGAATTACCCTATTTTCAGGTGCACAAAGTGTGTTCTGAAAAGTACAGATGTTATGGGACAGGCTACATGTGAAATGAAATAATAGGAAGTAACTTGGTGTTTGTCTTGGGAAGAGAAAAGTTTCACTTCATTATTTTCATGTTTGGATCTTAAACAAGTGAAGTGACAGCGTTGTTTTTTCCATTCTTATGTCCCTGAAGCTATAAATGAGAAAAATGCCAATTTGTCTTTCACAGAACAAGGCAAGTCTAAGTCTAACTGCAGTAAATTTAAAATAAGTATGTGGGTGTTTGTATAAACACACATATATACAGATATAAAGAGAGTTATCTTCTGCTCTTAAAAACGATCTTTCCTAAGCCTGTGTAAGAAAGTTAGGCTATATAATAATCATTTTGGATTGCAGCTAAGGCGGCTTAAATAACTAGTGCATGTGTAATTCCCATTCAGCTTCCTGGTGGAATGCAGGTGATAAAACCACACTGTAATACTGAACAGGTTTTAGCATTCCCCTAAAGCAACCTAACACAGGCGTTTTTGCCCCAGCAGCAGTGGACCTCAGTGACAAACAATAGCTTGTGTTGAAACTCCTCCTTCCATCTGCAGAGCCCTCCTGTAGGGCGCAGGAAAGGCTGTATTTCCCTCTATGCAAAGGCTGTTGGCAGAGCAATTAGATGGGAAGAACTTCCCTGTGCCAAACGCTTCATTTGTTAAGGCTACCTTCTGTTTTTCCTACAGAAGAAAACTGGTATTGGGAAATATTTTTTTTTCCCTGCCCATTTCCAATTGCCAGCTTTCATCAATAAATACAGAACCTCTTTGTTTTTATAGGATCTACAGTGTAGCCCATTAGTGGGGAAATGACAGGAAAAAACAGGGAGATCATTTACATTATCCTTATATCTATATCTGTCTATCAAAAGGCACAGAACTTTCCTGAGCCACTGAAAAACAATATTGTGGGTAATCAGCATGGACAGTCTCAGAAGAAGTGGCCTTTCGTTATTCCAGCTTTAGCCCTTTTATGTAAATAATGGCAGCAGAATAGAGATGGAAAGTAGGACAACAGGTGACCCCTCCTCCATTCTGCCCTTGAACTGGATGGATGGAAGAGTAGATGGAGATGATGTATTCAACACCACCCAAGGCCAATTTGTTGAACAAGCTACTATGGCCTACTCACACATAATGATAAGGTATAAACCTTGGTTTGCAAAGTAATAGCTGAGTTCACACACTGTACTAGGCTAAGGACAAACTATGGTTTAACACTATATGGAAATTTGCAACAAGCCATAGTCTGTTTTATTTGCTTTTATCTTAGAGTAATGTGTGACCCCAGCCATTGTAGTTTCTGGATTATGGATTATGGTCTAGTAGTATGTGTGGACAGGGTCAAGATGGCATGGGACAACATGTAAACTTAATTCTTATTAGCACTATTTAGTTATTAATTTGAGTCCCTGTAGAAAAGTCACAGAATTTGTTCAGATTCGGGGGGGGGGGGTTGGATGAGAAACTTGCATTGGGCCACATTACCTGATTTGCCCCCCCTTCTCCTTGCTGCTCATGCCACCACCCCTCCTGTTGGGTTTCTTCAGAGTAGGAAAGCTCTTTGTGGCTGGGTTTCCACAACCCAGTAATCTCTGGTTAAAGCTAGTTGATTGGACTTACTCAACTGCCTGGCTTGTATAACACAATATACTGTAAATTAATCATTCTAATCAGGTTTGGCAACATACTCAGCTTCATCGTAGTCTGGCATACAGTATTATGCAGTCTCAGCCGTTTCATGAAACATAACCCATGGTTCTTAGAGCCAGGCATTTCAGGAGTATACATAATTTATAATTTATTATTTATTTGCTAGATTTATATCCCATCCTTCCATTTTCTCCCACTGCAACAACACTGGGTTCAGAGAGAGCGACCTGTGTCTCCCAAAGTCAGTCTGACACCTTAACTGCGACCCCAGACTAGCTTGTGGAATACTGCTACCAGCTACACCCTGAATTCTGCTTAAGTTCACATTAGTGGAAATATATGAATGAACAATATGATTAGTATATTCCTAGGATCTCATTTCTGTAACAACATGCTGTAATTCTGGCATTTGTGTGAGACCACAAATTATGTTTAATTTCTTCACATACATTCCCCGGCCCAAAATAAGTATTCAATATTTCTGATGAGTGGCGTTGTTATCTGTGGAATATCCTTTCTTTTTCAAATTTGGGAATGTTTACTCACATGTGGCTGTCTTTCATTAGAATTTCTGTAACCTCTTTTCAATCAGTTTGAAAACTGGAAGCATCTCAGAAAACACGCATGATGTTGAAAGGTTAGTGTGGTGTAAGTGGATAAACAATTTAAACAGGAACTGAATCTATTAGAGTTACTACAGTAAATAATGGATTACTTGAACAGTTTTCCTCTCCAAGCTAATGTTTGCATAGGGCAGGACTTTTTTGTTATCTCTAGCTACATGGACGGATGGTGACCTTTCTATTAGCTGCCACTCATTATGTCTAAATTTCCTGTAAATTGTGTTTACGATATATGTTTTTCTTTATTGCTTAATGCACCAACCCTATAGGAATATAAGCCATTGGAATGGCTGGGGCTTTTTTTGGTCTGGATGAATCAAGTTCATAATTTGGACATAATTACCAAAGTGGAAAAACAGTGCTTAAATAAATATCATCTGTTGACCTTTATATCTTCCTTTCTCATGTTAAAAGCTCTATTCATATGTCATAGCCTTGGAGCTTTAGGTAATCATAGTTAATTAAATTGGTTAATATTTTCAAAAGCCTAAAAACTCCACTTGAGGTTTTTTTTTCATAAGGTATCAAGAACTTATATTGTATAACTAAGGCCTCCCCATCAGGACTGATCCTCAAATATCCTATTGATCCAATAGATTAGGGTTTCTCAATCTTATCACGTTTAAGATGTGTGGACTTCAACTCCCAGAGTTCCCCAGCCAGCATGCTGGCTGGGGAATTCTGGGAGTTGAAATCCACACATCTTAATGTTGCTGAGGTTGAGAAACCCTGAAATAGATGTAGTACAATTCCTAATAATTATTATATGAAATGAGATGATAAGATTAAAAAAAAGTGAGTATTAAGTTTGATTTTGAAACAATGTAGCATCTATTAATAGAAATTGCACTATGTCATCAATCTAAACCTGGTGCAACAGTGGGAACTGATACATTTATCATTTTAATTATATATTCTCTATAGTGCACTGCAATTCAGGCAATTTACCTTACTTTTTAACTCATAAATGCATAATAAATGCATGCAAATGAACTGACCTTCATGCCTTTTAAGCCTGTTGAGTGGGGTCAGATAAAGGATTAATATTATTTATTTATTTAAATTTATTAGCCGCCCAACTCCAATGGACTCTGGGTATTTATGTGATTTCATTGATTAAATACAGATAATTAATCATTCTTATGTATTTAATAATAGTCTTCTTTCATCATGTAGCCAGTGTGATATAGTAGTTAAGGTGTTAGTATATGATAAGGAAACCCAGGCTGAAATGTACCTTCAGCCCCAAAAACTCACTGGATTATTTCAGCCAGTTACTCTCTTTTAGCCAAAATTACCTCATGAGGATGCTGTGGTGGGGATAAAATGTATGAGGATCCCTGAGCATGCTGTCTTGTGGTCCTAAAGGAAACTTGGATATAATTGTAACAAGCAGGTGAATGAAGATTACAAGTCAGTAGCAACTTTTGGAAAAGCACTGGAAACTTTAGGCAGCTGTTGGTTGTGTACCTCTGTCTTAATCTGCATTCTAGCAGCTGCATTTTGTATTATTTGAAGTTTCTGAGTCATCTTCACAGGCTGCCCATTGCAATCCAAATGGAGTTATTAATATATGGACAGGATTGGCTAGGAAAAACCACATTTGTTACGTCAGTCTTAGCTGGAAAGTGCAGGATGCTTCAGAAGATATCTAAGTCTTTAATGATAACTATGGGCCCCCAAACGGCAGAGGTGTTCACAGAATGTAGTAAAAAAAAGTCAAGATGGCAACAGTGCAGTCAAAGTTCTGCCTGATTTTTATGTGAAGATGGAGCTTTGGTTGTACCATCACAGCTGCCATTCTTGATTTTTTTGAACATACTCCGAAGACACCCCTGCAAGACTGTGAACATGGCCCTGTATTGGGGGTGGGACTATTCTTGTCTGCAATATATTAAATGCCTTCTAAAATAGAATAGATGAATCAAGGAGCCAGTGTCAAAAAATATCTCTGTCTTTTCACGACTATGTTAGGATACTGTTAAGAAATGAATACGTGATTTACAGCTGTTCCATTAATAGTATTTGAATGCTTTTAGACTAGATGGTCTTTAACCAACCATTTTATAGTTCTTTGAAGGTTGTAAATGGTTATTGTTAGTAAATACAGTATGGGAAAAGACTGTGGATATCCAGGTATATTTTCAGTTAATGATTCACAACTTTTTTTCCTATTATGACAAATTTGAAGCTGTTCTTTTATATTTTACTTAGAAGAATTAGAAAATGAATATTTTTTTGTCTGCTATGCTTTGGAGAACTATCCTCTCGAGATGCTACAGGAACCACACTGTGGCTTTTGAAAGGAATAATATTACAGAATTAACTCAGGGATTCATTTGTGTAGTGACTTTAGAATTCAGAACCCAGATAGGAGAGAGATTACCCACCTGAGCCCATCAGAAACATTCACAATAAGGGTATTATTTCATCTTTGATCATTACTTTTTCTTTTCATTGGGCTTTTTCAATATTCTGGAAAACATTCATTCGGTGATTAAAAGAAGTCAAGGAATGGAAATCAGATATTTCCTGTAAAAGTTACATTCATGCCTTTTCATACCTACTTACAATACACGATTAAACAAAAAACAAAATCTTCTAACTGGAGTTTTGGATTACTTAAATAGGTACCGGTTGATAGATGCAACAGTAGTCAAGCAATGTCAAGTTCTTAGCAGTATGTGCAAGGTTATAGTGACTGTAATATTTCTTAGCTTGAAATACATTGGAAACCTGATATGGAGGAAAACTTTCTCAGATGGCAGATATTCCATTTTCCTCAGAATGGAGTCAGATAACAGGGAACCATGTGATAACTGCTCAGCCAGAATTACAGCTGAACTCTTTATATCTTCGAAATGCGAAGGTTGAGAAATCAGAAGTTGCATTTCCCCTCAAATTCTCACACATGCAAATCATTACCTACTTTGGCCTTAATTCGTTGAATCAGCAGTTATATTAATCAGGTTAAGACTAGCCAGGTTTCTTGATTTGTTTCAAGCTTTTCTTCAAGGATTACCTACGTATTTGCATTAGCCATCATTACTGATTGTGTCTCTCTCTGTAAGGTGTTTCACCCATTGTGTTAACTCATGATATGGTTTGCTTCCTTCATTAATGTTGTTTTTAGCACTGTCATTATGCTTAGAACAAAGTTGCTAAGATTGAGAAATACTGGCCTAGAGCCTTTTTATAACTGAGGCAGTTTGAAAATTGTATAAATAAATAGATATTTAAGGTTGGGAAAACTTCTGTGCAAAACCCTGGATTGCTGTCGGTAATCAATTGGGTTCACCTATCACATGAAACTAACGTAGTTAGTTTGGTTTTGGATTAGCAAGTTGGGTGAACCAAATCAGGGCAGGTTGGTAAATCATAGGTGATAGCTAGGATTATTTATGACTTCATTCATTTGTGGCTTATTCAATAAATAATACTGTAATGTATTATGATGTATAATCCCAATCACTACATTACTGGCTAGAACGACCAGTGGACTGACAGTTCCCTGAGGTTACAGTCTAGGGGAAATTAATGTGGAATTTAACTGATCATGTTATCAGTGACATGAACTCTATATGGTTCAAGGCACCAAATCATGAATGTTAACTAGCAAGCATAAACCATGAACACTGATTTTCTTGTCAGGTGCTATGTTCCTTCAAAAAATTTTTGAAAAAAATGAATCTATCTATCTATCTATCTATCTATCTATCTATCTATCTATCTATCTATCTATCTATCTTTCCACACATATTTTCAAACATTAAGTTATCAAAGCAGCCTGGTGCTTTTTAAAAAATAAAGTATCTTTGCTTACTTTAAAAGGGGTTTGGGGATTATTTTATTGGACTGGAAGAAGATTCCTCTGCAATTTTCTAATTCCTCTTATTAAAAGAGTAGAAAATCCACACCCTTAGTATTTCTCCTCATTATAGACCTTCCCCCACCGCCTATCTGGGCCCTTGTCATCCCTCAGACAAACTTCACAAGCCCTTCTCTGCCCCTCCTCTTGCTCAGGTATACTCCTCTTCCTTTGAACCTGTTAAGATAAATGTAGGGATTTACCCAGAATGATTTTACCATTAAAACTGAGCCTGATTCCTGATACAAAGCTTTATTTATGTTTCCCGAGGCTTCTTATTTGCAATGTCATTCCTCCAGGGAGAGCCTGACAGGCAGGTAACCTGACACCTCCAAGGACAAGCAAGCTTAGCTCCTGTTGTATTTCATAACAGAAGAGGGCCAAAGCTAATCTTCCTTTCTTCCATTTCTGCTCTGCTGAAAACAGAGAGGAAGGAGAGGTGGTTTCCTGCCTTGGGTTTGGAATATGTACTCAGTGACATTCCTCCAAATTTCATGTTTTAACACTTTCAGCATTTCTCCTGGTATCCGCAATTTTGTCTGAATGTAGAAATCATGCCTTCTACTCACTACGTAACAGTATCTATATCCATACAGGTAGTGTGTGAAATCCTATATGTATCACAGAAGATGTTTCTCTTTTATAGATTTGTGTGTATACGTGATATATTATCTAGCATCTACATTTGTCAAATTGCTTCTAAGGCACACCTAAAATGTTTCATCCTCAGAAAGTGGATCAGATAATAAGAATATTTCCCTTATCACACCCCAAAAGTTAACCATATAATATGAGTCCAACTTACTTTCACTGTGCCAAAATTTTCAGTCCCCAACTCTAAGAAATGCTTGAGGCTCACTGCCATTTGTTCTCAGGGTAGCAAATTTAAGTCCCATAGCATTCCTTCAAGGTCACCACTGATGGTCAGAATCCAGTCATGGGCCCACCTTCAGTTTTTCTTCATTGACTGATTTGTAAGATGTCACTGCACTTGCTACAGGTGAGTGGATGGGACTCAACAATGAGTGCATGCCAGTCAACAATGGTTACTCAGTGTAAACCACCAGCCCAAACTTTCCCAAGATGTTGAACAGAGAGGAGAAAGGTCAGGAGAAGCAGAAGTTCCTGCCAATGGAAAAACTGCCACCAGCTCCACAGAGCAGACCTCCAACATCTCAGAGAGAAAAACCTTCCATTTCTGCTGCACTCCAGCTGATTGGGAAGTAAATTGACTCAACGGTCCAACAGTGACAATGGCACTGGATCACAGAGGTACAGCACTAGTACCAAAATCTTTTATGGAAGTGACCTGAGATTTAATTACCAGGGCTATGGTAACTCAGATAAATATCTCTTTAGTTTTTAGGCATTTTAGGAATGGTGTTGTTGCTTTTAATTGTATAAATGCTGCTTGCTGTGGTTTTATTACATTGATTTGTTTTACATTGCATTTTTATATATGTTTGTCTTCTTACTGGAAAACTGAAGCTGTTGATCAGCTTAAAATGTAATAAATTCACGTATGCATCACTCGGATAATTGTTTTCAGGTAGCTTAGATAACAGCCAACCAGCACTCTTCTGTATTACAGCATTGCCAGCATACTGGAACAAATGGAAACTGAGTTAAAGGGATGTCCTAACACAGAAAACAGGCAGAGCTTCAATTGCACCTTCATGGTTGCAATCTTGATTTTTTTGAGCATATCCTGTTGACACCCCTGCTGACTTACTTTCAAATGTTTAATTTGTGCAATATAAAATGGGGGCCTCTCTTTGACAATGGATGCTTCTCATTTACACTACTCGTGCTTTATAAAGTAACAAACAAAATATTTTTCTGTTCAGAAAACTTAAAACATAAATTCAGATTGGAGGGGAAACAACAAATGGGATGAAAGGAGGAAAGGGAAAGGAAGAGGTATTGAGGATATTAATACAAGTACCTGGGGATTCATTTCACTTAGTGAGGACTAAGGTGTTAAGTCCAAGTGCAGGTAGTCCTCGACTTATGACCATTTGTTTAATGACCGTTCGAAGTTACGATAGCAGTGAAAAAAGTGACTTATGCCCAGTCTTTGCACTTTCGACCGTTGCACCATCCCCACGGTCACGTGATCAAAATTCAGGGGCTTGGCAACTGGCATATATTTACGATGGTTGTAGCATCCCAGGATCATGTGATTGCCATTTGCAACCTTTCCAGGGGGCTTCCAACAAGCAGTCAATGGGGGAAGCCGGATTCAATGACTGCATGATTCGCTTAATGACTGACAAAAAAGGTTATGAAATCAGGTGCAACTCACTTAATGACCACATCACTTAGTGACAGAAGTTCCGGTCCCAATTGTGGTTGTAAGTCGAGGACCACCTGTAAGCATATAAAAAATAATAGTTGAAGATCCTGAGAGTTGTTTCAAATTATTAGAGCAGAAAGTTCAGTATAACATAGGTTCAGAAGAAGCTCAGGAGAGAAAAAGAAAGGGAAATAACCATTAGATTACATTACATTACTTTTCATGAGACATATAGCCATGTAATTCCTACAGGTAGACCTAATTTAGCGACCACAACTGGGACTGGCAACTCGGTCATTAAGCAAAGCAGTCACTAAGTGAAACCGCAACTGTGCTTATGATTTGACTTCAGCTTTTCTTTGCTTTACAGACCTGTGAAGGTTGTAAATGTGAGGATTGGTCGTAAAGTTACTTTTTCATCATTGTTATAACTGCAAACAGTCGCTAAACAAGGCAGTTGCTAAATGAGGACTACCTGCACTTATCTTTAAATTCAGAAACATCTGTGTTGTCCATATAAAGGTTCCTATTAAATATTTACATGGTTTATGGAATAATGCACAAGTGATTAGGATGTCACAACATGCTGTGAGATAATTCATGGTCTGCAAGTCTCAGGATCACCTAGTGATCCTATTCAAGAAAACCACATTATGGCTTAGTGCTATGTATAAATGTATAAATGTTTGCATACTGCTGTGTTAAATCCAAGTTTGGCATGAAATAAGCCACTATGTCATATCCATGCGCATTGATAGAATTTCCACTGCAAACTTCTGGATTCTGGATGTGCAGTTCCCATGTGCAACTGCTCCATTGCATGGGCCATTTATCCCCAAACAAGCTGTTGGCTTGTTTTTAAAACAAAAGTTTGTTTGTTTGTTTTTACAGAAAAGATGGCACCACATGCTGGATCTGCAGGACCAGTTGGTTTACCCCTGGAAACGGAAGAACAACTGATTAAGCGAATGATGGCCAGAAGGCAAAAGATAATTGCAGAAATACTTCAGACAGAAAGAGATTATCTTAGTGATCTGGAACTCTGCATCAGAATGGTGGTTGAGCCCTTGAGAAAAAGGCAGGTAAGAAAGTTCTGGCTTCTTGCTTGCTTGCCTGCCTGCCTGCCTGCCTGCCTTCTTTCCTTCTTTCCTTCTTTCCTTCTTTCCTTCTTTCCTTCTTTCCTTCTTTCCTTCTTTCCTTCTTTCCTTCTTTCTTTAAAGATAATGGAAAAAGAAAAGAAACTAGTTGTGTTCACAGGATGCATGAACTAGGTAATTATACTTTACTTAGTGTGATGTGTGAACTTAGTGGTAAGTTTATGGTTCAGTCAATTGTGTGTACCCAGGAAACTGAATTGAGGAGACCATCATTCAGTTAATCAGTGGTGTGTCATGCCAAAAAAGCCAAAGAGACCTAGAGGCTGTATTTGCACATCATGCTGAACTCAAGATAGCTAGCAATATTTTGTATAAATAGTAATTTGCTGTGCAGAGCCAGGCCATTTAATCATTCCATTCCATTCCATTCCATTCCATTCCATTCCATTCCATTCTTCTTATTTTAATTGTTGAATATATATCCACTTCTTATCCAGAATAAAAGACAGCATACATAGCTTTCCTTCCTCCAGTTTTTCCCATTGCAACAACCCTTTGGGATAGATTGGGCTGAGAGATAGTTTAGTGCAGTGCTTCTCAACCTTGGCAACTTTAAGATGGGTGGACTTCAACTCCCAGAATTCCCCAGCCAGTCATTGAGTTGAAGTGCACCCATCTTAAAGTTGCCAAGATTGAGAAAGCTGGTTTAGTGGTCCAGAGTCATCCAGTGAGTTTTTGTACTTGAAGATGGATTTGAATCTGAGATTCCTGGGACTAAATCTATAATATCTCAAGTACTACATCATGTTGACTAATTTAGAAGTGACAAGTAGGTAAACAAAAGCAGATGAAACAACCTTTTAGCCTACTTTTAGAAACAGGATAGAAACTTTATAACCAGGGTCACATATTGCACTAAACTATACTGTAGTTGGGCTGCATGCATCAATCAAGTGAGTCGCAGTTCACAAAAGTGTGTGCCTTTTAATAAAATGTTGTTAGCCTGAAAAGCTGCTGCCAGACCTCTTCTGAGTATAGCTTACTGTGATTCCATATATACCCAGGTTAGCTTAAAAAGCCCAAGGACATGTTTTTTTGTTTTTCCCTTTTACCCACCAGCCTGGTGCCAGGCCATAAACACCAGGGCCCCTTTTAGCACTGGTAATATCTAACTGTTTTGTGGATGTTGTGACAAACTGCACCCACACTGCTCAGAGACAGCCACTGTGGCTGTATGAACTGTTACTGCAGGGAACAGAACAAGTCCCAGGGGACATTTGAGGCAGTGAAGCTAATGGAAGTGCTTACTACAATTATATCTTTTCATGCAGATTTCATGCTGCTGGTCTGTTGTTCAGCCAGCACTTCAGAATCGTCTGGCTACCACTCAAACAGCACATTCTGAGTTTTCTTTTTCAAGCAGCACAGGCAACCGCCTCCCTTTAAAAATAATAAAATAAAATTCTGCTGGGAACCACAGCACACCCTGCAGAAAGCAGCATGCTCTACTGGTACCCAACAGGCATGATAGACAAATAGCAACTTGTCAATGACCTCCTCCACAATTGTTCTCTTGTATCAGAGCTCCAGTGCAGTCTAAATCTGACAGTGAGTAACCAGGACAGATGATAGCGATGACCAACCCTTTTCCCCACTGGCTGATGCTTTACCTAATGGTACTGGCAGCACACAATCAAAGTACCTGGATCAAAAGTCTAAAGTCTGGGAATACAGAACCCCCAATTCCATGATTCATGAAGAGCCTGGTACCCCATGAACGTTGGCATCAGGAGAGTACTGGCAAGGTTGCATGACCTCCCTAGGATTGTTCCCACTGACCAGAGAGGCAGCTGTGATCTGAGACTTTGCATCCCCAGAGATATTTTACATGGACTTATTAACTGGCCTACAATTGAACTCTTAACCAGCCAACCCCCCCCACCCCATGATTTGTTAATAATTGAATAAACTGCTTTTGTGCTTAAAGTACCTTACAGTTATTTTTGCAAACTTTAAGATTTAAAAAAAAATACTCTAAAAAAAAAAAGAAGAAAAAAATAAATTGAGAATGCTTAGCTATACCTAAATGACCAAAGGCGGTACAGTCCCCTCTGATCAAAGATGACTCTTCCTGCCAATTGTTACAGTATATTGCTATTACTCTAACTTGTAATTTGATTCTTTGGGACTGCTTCTATAAGCAGCTGGCTAAATGCAGTTTTGTTTCTGATGAATACTCATGGACAGGCCTGTTTGTAAGTTCCATCTAGCTGCCAAAACTAACATTGTTCCTAGTTTCACACATTCTTACTGCATATTCTGATTTTCACAGACTGACTCATTGTCCTTTCATCATATAAGGAAACAGCAACTAAATAAAGTTTTTAAAGGGGAAAAATCCCAAAGGAACTCATGTTAATGCCTAAGAATTATGCAAAGTTTATTGATGTAATTCATTTTACTGCAGCCTTCTCTAATCTGACACCCTATGGATGTGTCAGCCTTCAGGTCCCATAATGTGAGTATGCTTTCTGGGGATTATGCAAACTGAAGTCCAGCCCAACTGGAGAGTTTCAGATTCGGGAAGGCTGGTTTATAAATTGTGAGTTTTCTCATCTCAGATTTCATTTGCAACTTTTCTTTTTACATATCTGTTTGCTTTGATTTTACTATGTGCATTTTATTTTTTATTAAATGGATCTGAATGACTGCTTGTGTATAATATTGCAACAAAAAATGTAACTTTTCTATTTTAAAAAGTGGTAGACCATTAGGAATTAATAATCAAGCAGACAATCTATATAATTTACATTATTCCCTTTGGTTTTATCACATTTCTATCTGTGAAACACACCCTAAGATAGGAAAACTTTCTTAACCCAGAGACTGCTGGCGGGGAGGGTATTTGCCTTCCCCCAATTTTGAGTTATTCAGCTGTATTGGCCTTCAGTCTCCATAATCTTCCAGCCAGTATGATTTTGACTATACTGGTTAAAAAATTATGTGGGTTAAAGTCAACACAGCTGGAAGGCATCTGGATAATGAAGCCTGATGTACACAGTTGATCAGCTATCCTGCCATGAAAATACATCAGCTGAAAATGTGTTAATGTTTTATCTTTTGCAAAAAAAAAAAAAATCTTCAAACACACTTTTCTTCAGAAGGAAAGGATTTATAAGAGGCAATTTTTGTATAATGTATGTATAATTTTTCAATATAATAAAATATACAAAACAAACAAAAACAAAGATGAACTAAGAAGTAGAGAAAAAAGAAAGAAATTAAAAAAAGGAAAATACATACAATTATGCCTTCTGCCCTTCTTTCTATTGAGTAATTATCATCTTAAACTTTCCCCCAACCGCTGTCCCTTTTTAATCCCGAAATCATCAATTACAGTATTTTTTTTCTTATTTCAACAAAAAGTCCTTATAAGGTTTCCAGTCTTTCAAAAAAGCCTTTATTGATTTTTTCTTTGACCAAAATGGTCAGCTTCACCATTTCTGCAAGTTCCGTTAATTTTATAATCCAGTCTTCCACTGTAGGCATTTCATTGCTTTTCCAAGTTTTTGCACACACTAATCTTGCTGCAGTTACCAGATAAAACATTAGTTTCACATATTTCTTTTCTAATTTCTTGTCCACAAAATACAGTAGGAATAATTCTGGTTTCATCATGATGTTAGTCAGTAATATCTTTTGCATTGTTGTATGTATTTATAGCCTTTTTTTTTTTTTTTTTGCTTTTTCACAAGTCCACCATGTGTGATAAAAAGTCCTCTCTCCCTTTTCACACTTCCAACACTGATTTGATATTCCTTTATACATTTTAAACAATTTAGCCAGTGGCATACACCATTGTATCCATGGTACATCATTTTGTAAAAATTATAGCGCAATGTAAATTTAACATTAGTTCTCCACATTTTCTCCCATATATCCATATTGATATTTTAACAAAAATTTGCAGCCCATTTCACCATCAGTCTTTAACCTGCTCATCCTCTGTTTCAAATCTTAATAACAATGTATACATTTAAAGCTGTTATGTGGTCATCATTTGTACATAATTCTATTTCAAATTCCGTTTTGTTCTTCTCAATTCCAATTGTCCTTTTATCCATATTAAACCTCTCTTTCACCTGGTTATAAAAAGACCATTGAAAAGCGTGAATAATGTGTATCTCTGAGTAAAAGAGCAGTCTGACAACAGTATAATCTCCTTGTTTTTCTGATAGCTTTTGCCTGTTGTTTTTGTTTCATTAGATTGTTCGACTTGATGTGGACGGCTTATTTAGCAACATCGAATCGGTCCATGAAATATCATCCAAACTGCTGTCATCATTGGAAGAAGCAACGTCAGATGTGGAACCATCCATTCAAATAATTGGTATTTGTTGTCTTCTTGAACTCTATAGCGCTACCTAGAACAATAACAACAGCGACAATAATGATGCTGCTGCAGTAAACTGCCCTTTGCCCAGCCAGAGTCAAGCCTACCTGTTTGTTTTTCCAAACTACCATTCCATGTAGTATATACATGAAAGGTGGAGAATCAGGCCCATAATCAACCTGCAACGGTCACACGGTCTGTTTGCATAACCAGCTTAACCCAGTCGGCAACAGGCCCTGTCAGATTTCCTTATTGATGCGTCTAGCAGCACATAACTGTACTCATTGGGTCAAAGGTCTCTTATTCTGGAGTTGGAGAGCCCCGCCCCCTGGACATAGGGAGGCCCTATGCATCAGGAGAGCCCTAACAAGGCTTTGTCATTACTAGCCCCTCCCCCATTTGTCAGGCTGGAAACAGTAGGCCTGGTTGCCAATCAGGGTTTGAGAGCAGCCGTTATCCAGTAGTGGGGATCAGAAAAGGCAAGATGGTAGTCATGGCAGCACAATTGTGTGGGTCTGAAGAAATGGGTGGTACTTTGCACCATTAAACTGCCATCTTGCCTTTTTTGACCTGCTGCTGAGAGTATTACTTGGTTTGCAAGTTGTCGGGCAGAGTGATAATCACAAACACTCCTGTTTGTGCAGAGTGCAGCAAAAACTCCAGGAAAATATTAGCCATGACAGCAAACACAATGCAATGTCCATTTCTTGTTTCCCAAAGAAATCCAGTCAGAAAATATATACTAACTGGTGTTTATTGATAAAAATGCAAAATTCCATAAAATGCAAATATCATACAAAATATAAAGAAAAACACATCTTCTCATTTAATGTAGCATCCAAGACTTATTAGCAACACAAGCTTAACAAAATCTCTAGCTACAAACTCTTAGAGAAGAGGTACGCTACTTGGTACTTTGTTACAACTACGTAGCCCATAAAACCTACATAGTGGCTAACACTAAAACAACTACCAACTACTCAGAGAAGCTGCACATTTTCCTCCCCTTGTATTATAGCTCTATGCCACCCCCACTGGGTAACTGGCATACACACGCCAAAAGGTGGCAGTAAATAGCACAATACACAACACACAATAACAGGTGTTTTTCACCTGATGTTCTGTAATAGAGAGGGCTGCTTTCCAGCTCTTTTTCTTAGAGGACATGCAAAACAGATCATTTGACTGGCTTTAGGAGTTCTTATGATATGGCTGACTGGACTGGGTTAGTTTAACCCTTTTCAGTTTAACCATCTAGGGATTAGTTGCTTGGTCTAACTGCACTCTAACCCTCCACTAACCCTGTCTATTTATTAGATTATATTCTGTCTTTCCTCCAGGAGCTCAAAGCAGCTTGCATGGATATCTTTGTTTTCCTTTCCTAACAACAGTCCTGCAGGGTTGAGAAACAGTGACTGGCTCAAGGTCACCCAATGAGCTTCCATGGCTAAGAGTGGACTTGAATCTGGATATCTGCAGTTCTAGTCCAACACCTTAGCTACTACATTACACTGGCTCTGCCAAGAAAAAAGGACAAGGCCATAATCTTGCTGCATAGAAGAAACATTCTCACAGAGATTAAAAAAGGATTTTAAAAGTTTCCCAAATTGTGCATTACTTGACGCCATATAAAGCAAACGTGGTGACTCTGACCTTCAGTATGTTTCTGAATTATAATATCTAGCATTCATCACAATGGCTGATTATTTCCACCCTGGTTTTTTTTTCTTGCTTTTTTCCTATGAATGCAAAAGCTTAATAACTTTTTGACCTTTTAGTTGATCCTAATATTATGCTATAATATAATTCTATATCCTATACAGTATGTAATATGTTAGATCAGAATGGATGGATGAATGTATAACTAGAACGCATTCATGCAGGTTTTCTTGCGACAACAGGGTAATGATTTGTCGTCGTCTGCTTCCAGACAACATTTTTTCCACTTCTCAATCTAGCCTACTGCTCTTGGATTCCCAGATGATCACCTATCCAAATTCTAAATAAAGCCAAAGCTAAACAAAGATTTTATGCATAAGTCAAGGTGGAATAAGTGTTGTACCCTACATGGACTTGCATGCATGCGCACACACACATGCATATACACACGTGTATAAAGTCAAGATCTGATTCAAATTTGACATCCAGTTTGTGATTAGAGATCTGAAGATAGCAAGATTCACCCTGAAGTATTCGAGTTTCACGATTTAGTTCATAAACATGTCAACCAAATGCTATAGCGCAGAAGCATCAAAATGCCCACAGCTGCTTCATGTAACATGCACCTTTCTGAGAGTCTGGTTTGACACCATATAAAGTTTTGCTTTGTCTTTATTTTAATTGAAACAAAACATAGCAAATCATGATTTGTTGGCTGGGATATTGGCTGGGTTCAAACAACATGCTAAGCCCTAAACTAAAGTTAGGGCTTAGCACAAATGACATAGAACACTAAAAGAAAAGCAAGTCAAATGCCTTATGACTTAAAGTGATTAACGAAACCAGCCAATATATAGTCAGTCTTAGAAGAAGCCTGAATATTATTGTTGACTATGAGGCTTGCTATGAGATTCCTGGTTTAGAGCAGCAAGGTAGGAAAAAACATCATGTTCCATTATAGCTAATTGTAAGTTGAATTGCTTTTTTGAAACAGCCTTCTGCAGCATCCAAGGACACTCTGATTGAAAGCCTTTGGTATGTTGTTGATTCGTATTCTTATTAGTACTATTAAAGTAAATGATGTGAGTGGCTAAGGGGAAGAGACAGTTTCCTTTTCGTATGCATGCAGTATAAAGGACATGGCTCCATTTAATCACATCCATTTGCACTTTATCTGTAATGAAAGCCATGCGTTTAGCCTCTTGTCAACCCAGTTCACCTTTCTGTGTTTGGCATTTATCTTAGTTACTAGGCACAAAGTAAAAATCAGACTGAATTGTTTTGTCCCCAAATTAGCCAGATGCTGAAAGAAATACATTGCACAGAGGTGCTGCTTTTTACAGGAATGCTTTTGCAGCTGAAGTATCAAATGAGGCCATAATTGGTACTTTTACATTTTAGTTACTGCATCATACTCTTAATGAGAAGTAAATTCATCCTTTCAGGAAGCTGCTTTCTAGTTGCTTTCAAGAAGTCAAGGACTGATTTCCTTTTTGGTGTGTGCTTTTCTTTGTCTGGTGCTTTCATAACAGCTTTGCATTTCAAAATCAAGCAAAGTTCTCTGTGTGCTTCTGATGCTGATTATCACTGGGCTCCTACCATTATTGTGATTATTAAACAAACCAAGAATGGCTTATTTAGTATCTAGTCTAAATCAAGGAGCCTAACATAGTGCTGTGCTTTCTTTTCAAGCCAGGAGCATAAATAAAGATTGGTTTGCAAATCCAATTTATCTGAGAATGACAAAGAAAGATTCCTAATGCAGGTTACACCCTAAAGAAAGTATTCCTATTGCTGAAGGGCTAACATGATGGATAACTTCTTCTGTCTTACAGTTCTCCAAACTTGACATGATGGACAACTCTTGAGCTAAAGAACTGTCCTCTGTAAAAGGAGACCTTAATAGATGTCATTCAGAAGAGTATTCAATATTTGCAGCACCACCACTAAGAAGGCCAACTTAGATTCCAACTCATGGGTAGATGGGGTAGAAAACAGAATTTCCAAGGCCAATCGTAAATGTTCTGCAGGTTTACAGATTTAAGGCAGACCATATATCATCTGACAGTGATTTTATTCTGGCTTATATTTATGCTTTTGACTTTCACAGGGCAGGTGTTTCTGCAGATTAAAGATGCACTGGAAGAAGCATATAAAATCTACTGTTACCATCACGATGATGCTCACATTCTGCTGGAATTCTATGAAAAGGATGAGGAATTGAAACAGTGTATAAAAGACTGCTTACAGTCCTTGAAGTAAGGATTTTTAAAAATATTGTTTTCATCATTTGTTCATTGCACGGCATATGAGAGAGCAAATGTCTATTATAAATCCTAAATTATATGAGATTTGTAAATTGATTTTGGGGGGATTATATTTTCAAACGTTTGCTTTATTAAGGGTCTTCCCATTATGCACTGTTCATTTTCAAGAAGTTACTTGATCAGATTTATCAAATGCTCTTGGCTCCTGTTGCATAGCCCCAAAGAATCAAGAATATCAGCAAAAATACAATATTAATTGTTTTTTATTTTTATAGTAATTGTATTAAAAATTACAATAACAAAGATAAAAACTAATACAAATAAAAAATAAAAGAATAAAAAATAGAAAGTGCAGAAAAGAAATATGGAAAAGAAAAAATAAGAATATAGTAAAGAAAAAGAAAAGACATATATAAAGGAATGACTTCCCCATTCATCACAAGTATAAATAATGTTAGTAACTTATCACATTTACAGCATTGGGTGAGTTTCCTTAAACTTAAATACAAGTTTAAGCACTTAAAAAAGTCTTACTATGTTTAATTTTTAAAAGAATTCAAAACAAAAGCATTTTTCCACGGGAAGGATTCTTTATAATTAATTCCAAAACCTTATTTCAAATCCATCTGGATCCTTAGTCCGTTCGTAACTTTCCAAACTCAAAGTTCTAATCACTCTTTTGCTGTTTATTCCAAAAATAAAATTGGAAACTCACCTGGTGCTGTAAAATGTGTTGATCCAAGGGTTCCTAATAGCTGAAAAGCAATTAACAAGCAATTTCCAAAAGCGATTAGAAAAGGAAGTATGCGAACCCAGTGTCCTTTGGAAGGCACCGACTGTGGTTTGAGCAAGATAGCTATTTGCTTGTTTCCCAGAGCCCTAAACCTGCCAGAGACCACTGTCTTGCAGTCTCCTCATGAGGAGAAGCTGTTTGGAGCACTTGTGGTCAATCTCAAGTCCTTTCCTTGCCTGGAGAAGAATTACGAAGAGCCGGTCTACTCACCCACTCTTCATTCCGCCATGCCCATCAGCTCTGCTATTAGCAGAGCCATCTTCAGTTCACCATTCCTTCCCTGGAAGTCCAAAAATACAATATGAAGAATAAGTTTCCTTATTATTCACAATAAGGAAGAATTGGGGAGAGAATTCACATAACTGAGCATTAAGCCACAGTTCTATTTGCTGGGGCTGTGAGTTGACACAAAAGAGAATTCCAGCAGTTGAGTGGAAGCACATGAGCATCAGCCTCTTCCAGCTATTGCAGTGTTGTCCAAACTTGGCCACTTTAAGATGAGTGGAGTTCAATTCCCAGAATTCCCCAGCCAGCATGGCTGGCTGGGGAATTCTGGGAGTTGAACTCCACTCATCTTAAAGTGGCCAAGTTTGGACAACACTGAGCTATTGGAATTGTTGGAGGGGACAATACAAGACAGTGAAGTGAAGCCACAGGGGTGGGTGCTTTGCTTGACTCTTAGAAGCGGTGGAATATATTGTTTTATGAAGCAGGTTGGAGGGGGTTAATTCACTGATGAATCAATGAAGTGAAACACCCCTAGGGAACTGCACAACCTAATAATCCAGTTGTCCTTCAACGAAGCAGTGCTTGGAAGTTATTTATTCATTAACATTCATTTATTTGTTAAATGTATGTCCCATCTTTCCTCAAGACCACACAGATAGAACTCTCCCCTCATTTTATGCCCACAACATTACAGTGTAATATCAAACTGTGATGAATCTAAAACTGAAGTGAAAATTCAAATGTCCTCATCCCATTGTGCCAGAAGAGGATATGTAATGATAAAAAAATTACTGCCTCATTGTAATACTAAATCAAATGCTATGTTCAGACTAGTGGATATATTTGGTTTAAGCAATTAGGGTCTACAATATGGCTTCTGGACCCTCATAGATCCATTAGGCATTCTTAACAATAAAAGTGGTGGTTGGCTTCAGCCTGTGTTTTGTTAGGAAGTGTTTATCTGCCAAGAAAAAAACACAAAGGTAAACTGAGGTGATAGAATTCATCCCGGGAGGCTAAAGGTATGTTTGTCTGTCATGGAAAATCATTTCAACAGTTTGTCTTCTGGTAAATTGGTATGTTGTGACTGACTAGCCCAGTGTTTCTCAGTCTTGGGAACTTTAAGAAAAGTGGACTTCAAGTCCCAGAATTCTCCAGCCAGCAGGGGACTAGCCAGCTGGGGAATTCTGGGAGTTGAAGTCCACCTGTCTTAAAGTTGCCAAGGCTGAGAAACATTGGGCTAGACCCTCTGTGGAAGCCATTTTAACAGTTTGTCTTCTGGTAAATTGGTATGTTGTGACTGGCTAGTCTTCCTGTGGCATTTCATTAGACTGCCTGTAACCGTTCTCAAAACAATGAATGCCCACTGGCTCAAAAAGATCAGAGATATCTGAATTAGGATCAGCTTACTGATATTCTCTTTTCTTTTCTTTTTTCTTTTCTTTTTTTTAATAATTTTTAATTGCTTTTTAATTAATAACAAAAAGGAAAAAAGCACTAAAATAATAATACACAAGAAGAAGGAAGAAAACATTAAAAGGTAGTATTACAAAAAAGTGGCAAAAATACAACAACAACAAAACTTAGTGTAGTATGCTATTGCTGTATCCAGTAAATAGTTACACATCTGTATATATTTATTTAAGAGAAAGATAATGATTCTGTATTTATTTTTCTTTTTGCAGAAAGATATATGAAGAAGGGTAAGTTCTCTATTTATTCAGATGTATTACACTGTTTTGGCATTTTTCATCCAAATTCTTCAGGATTTCATTTATGTCCATTCCTATTATTTTATCTTCAGAACAGCTATGAGGTCAGTTAGGTGGATAAGGAATGACTGATTTGCTCAAAATCACCTGGTAAGCTTCATGGCTTAAAGGAGATTAGAACTGCTTTCCCTGGTCTAAATTTGAGACTCTTCTACCTTTGTTTTAAAAAATACAAAACAGAATATTACATATACCAAATCAATAAATTTTTTAATCCTGTAATGTCATATACTTAAAACAGATGTGGTGCTTAGAAAGTACTTTTTGTTTAAGCATAACTTCAGCAATACAAAATAGTCAACCTTTTACAATACTAGAAATATAGGGTACATGAATCAATAAAACATAAGCCTTAATTTCTCCATGTTGGATTAAGTAATTGATTTTTTTTCCTATCTTCTGAATTTTGAAGCTGCTTAGATTTGTTTTCAGGGGTCCCAAAGCTGATTTTCTTTGGCTTCTGTCTAGTGAGGGAAAACATACACAATTCAGAAGTTCTCCATTTGTTTTTTTGCTAGTGAAGGCATAATTCCCAAATGGTGTGATCTATATATTGTAGAATGCTCCCCAAAGTTACACTAGCACTAGTCTGCTGTTCAAAAGAGGGAAGGGAGTATCCTACTCACAACTGGGATGACTAGTTTGTGAAGCCAGTTTGTGAGTCTGGATCTCATTATGCACATAAACCTGTGAATGATTTCTAATTTAAAAAATGGAATATAATAATACAATCAATAAAGTAAAACAGTATTGAGAATACCATGGACAGCCAAGAAAAGAAACAAATGGATCATCAAACAAATCAATCCAGACTTCTCATTAGAGGCACAAATGAACAGGCTCAAATTATCGTACTTCGGATACATTATGCAAAGACCCAGCTTTCTGGGAAAGGCTGTAATGCTGTTAAAGGTGGAAGGAAAGAGAAGATGACGACCAGCAGCAAGATGAATGGACTCAGTTATAGTGGTGATGAATGCACAACTGAAAGACCTGAAAGACCAGGTTGGGGCAGATCATTATGGAGAAAACCTATCTATGTGTTCTCTGGTAGTCAAAAATGACTTGATAGAACATAATCAAAATTTGAACAAACCCTTATTCAGCAAAAAGTTAGGCAAGGGAGAAGGAGATCAGAAACAGAACATACGAAAAGCCTGGATTAAGTCAAGTAGCTTGCCCTTATCCTCTGGAAGGACAAAAGAGCCTATGTTCTCACACCTTCATAGCCCCCTCAAAGTGCTTCCCTTAGAGGGATAAACAATTGTGGGGCTGTGCTATACATGTCTTCCTGCTCTATATGGAGCTCTGCCAGTGAGGGTGTCAATAGCCTGAAGTTACAGAAAACTCTGGCAGAGCCTTCAGGTCTTTAGGGATTCAATAGTGAAGACCTGTTCTTTACATCCTCCTCTTGTTCTCAAGTCCAGCCTGGCTGCTATCAAAGTGATGGGGAGTGATGATAGGAGTGGTGGTGTCAAAGGTAGAAGGGGAACAGCTTCTAAGTTTCCAGTGATTTTAGTGCTTTCACTTCTTCTCAGTCATTCTGTTGCCTTTTGCTCTTGATCTGCACATCCAGTGTTTGTTTAAACAAGGTTTGTTAAATAACCTGCAATTTGTTGGGTTCACACAACATACTAAAGCCAAATAAATAAATAAAGCATGTTTTGGCTTAACAGCTTGTGTGAACCCAGTCTTTCTTTGGCTGTTGAAAGATTGAGTGCATATAGTTTTGAACTCTAAATAGAGCATCCTTATAATTTTTAAAAAAGGAAACACTTTTCAGCTTACCCTATTCAGTGTGTGAACCTGTCCTTTAACAAAATGCAGACACAGTTTCAACAGCTGACCCACCCCTCCTTGGCCAATGACGAGTCCTTAAGAATTTGAAAGCTTGCATAGTTTTGTGATCCTGAGCTGGCATAATAAAGCCCTTGCCTCAACCAGATGTAATTAAGGTTGTGCTTATAGAAACAAGATGTGGTTTTTTATCTACCAAAAACAAAAAGACAAAAGAGATCTTACATATGTGTACCAATAGCAGATGGGCATTAAATTACTGTGCTGAATTTCTCCAAATTAATGTGCCCTTATCATCGTCAAAGGTATATGCCAAAAACTGTGAGTTGCACAGATTATAAATGGTCAATAATTCATTAGTCTTTCAAAATCCAATTTATGGATGGGTCTGTTTGGACTAGATATAAGGAATTCATGTAACTTCCAAGCATCCAGACACAATAACAGGCCCTGTTCTTTTTTTTGGGGAATCCTAATGAGCATTTTGGCATGTGGATTCCTGCACATCTGTCTACTAGATGTTTCAGCTCCACAATAATCCTTTTCTGTAAGTTCTACACAAAGCCCTTAACTCATAGGAAAGACAGTATGTTGGTGATTAGCAGAATAATAGCTCTATGACATTCTGTGAATAATTTGGAGAGTCATTTAGGCATGCACACACATACACAGCTACAAGGAAATGAGAATCCTTCTGAGTAAAGCTTTTGGATTTTAGTTTAAGCAGAGAAACGGGAGTTCTCTGTACTATGAAGTAGGAGCTCCCCCAAGCTGTCAAATCTAGTTGCTTGAATAACTCTGTGTTCAGACAACTGAGTTCAGGGCAGAGATTAAT
The DNA here is from genome assembly GCF_059951505.1 of Python bivittatus. NCBI lineage: Eukaryota > Metazoa > Chordata > Lepidosauria > Squamata > Pythonidae > Python > Python bivittatus. The sequence continues at coordinate 38,721,826 of NW_028277034.1, read as the reverse complement.
TATCTTATTCTGTGGCATTGGCCCCTTTGTTAAAAAAAAAAAAAAAGTTAAGTTTCAAAGGATTTTAAGAAGTTGAGCTTGAATCCTGATGACTTCATAGACATGTAGTCCATGTAGTTTTCCTGGGGACAATATGGAAGTGGATTGCCACTAACATCTGGGATTTTGTTATAATTTCCTAGTCTGGCCTGCAGCCCTGATATTTAGGAAATGACCCTGCTTAGTTTTTGAAATCAGCCAAGATCAGCTAGATCCTGCCACTTACCTGGGAAAAATAATAACAATTCCAACTTAAAAAAAAAAATCTGTGCTATATGTGCTACCGAGTCAACAGGGAAAAGCAACAAATTCATCAACTGCTAATCTAATCTAATCTAATCTAATCTAATCTAATCTAATCTAATCTAATCTAATCTAATCTAATCTAATCTTGGATTGCTGGATAGAGTTCAGTAATCAAACTCCCAGGAGAAAAAATGTCTTGCCATTTTGCAGTCGTATTTATACAACCTGCTTGTCTACAGCAAACTTAAGTATCATCCACTAAATTAAGGATATGCTGTGGGCTTGCACATCATGCTAAACTATCTACAAGGCTGGCTTTGTACACCATGCTGAGCTAAACTGTGGGGCTTAGTTTGTGGTTTAGTGTGCTATGACAGCACAGTCATTGAAAAGTAGGTGAGCTGGAATTACAATAAGAGAATTAGACTTTTCTGCCGCCTAAGATTCATGACCAAAAAAACAATGGAAGCTATTGACCATTTGGCATATTAATCAACAAAGTTTCTAATGCATTTGCAGAACTAGGCATGTATACAGTCATAATAACCAAACATTCATGCTAACATTTCCCCAATATTCCTAAGCTTGTTACAGTAAGAATTGTTTTTAGCGTGGGGTTGTTGTGAAAGTTACTTATTACAAGGAAATACATTCTTCCTCTTCCCCATTTTGCAAGAACACACTTTTGTACTTAACATGGCTTAATTTAAATTTCAGGGGAAAACCAAATCTACTAGATATGGGATCTCTGATGATCAAACCAATACAACGTGTAATGAAGTATCCTTTGTTACTATGTGAGCTCTTGAATGCAACTCCCAGATCTCACCCTGACCACAAAGCACTGCAGGATGCCTTCATTGCTATGAAAGCTATGAATATGAATATAAATGAACTTAAAAGGAGAAAGGATATAGGTAAGAGAAAGTCAACAATATGGGACCTCTGTAAGGGCCTGCTTGTATGAACTTTCCAGAACAATGAAATGACCATTGTAGAAAATAAGATGTTGGACTATATGGATCTTTTCCTGAATGGAGTGAAATTTGGAGCTTGCATTCATGGCAAGCAGATTTGTTTTAAATATAAGTAGTTGAGGAATGATTGTGGAAAAGCACCATCCTCCTCCTTTCCATGCTTGTGAGTTTTCCAGATGTATTTGGTTGGCCACTGTGTAATACAGAATATTAGACCAAATAAATCTTTGGTTAAATCTACTAGGATTTTCTTGTGGCTAAAGCTTGGACATACAACTGGCATGCCTTTCCTGAGATGGTTGCTCGTCCCACATCAGTCTGGGTTCATATAAAGACCTACTCACATTAATTATTTACAAATTAAGCCATGGATTGATTTATAAGGAATATGGGAAATACATTTGGAATTAAAGACAGTGGACCTGTTCCTGTGGGATTCATATTTTATGGGTCCTTTAATTTTAGGAAAGTGATTCTGTCAGTTTAATATCTGCCTGATTTCAAAATGACAGCTCTGTGTAGTGAAAGTATGCCAAACACATTTGCAGAGGTAATTCTAACTATGGAAGGAAAGATGGTTGAAAAGGGACATTTAGTTCACATATTAGGAATTTAAATCAAGTTCAGGCTGCAATAATTCTGCTTAGCATGAAGTTTCAAAATGCAAGATAAATCATTTGGTTTGGACAAAGCGTTTCTGAAAGAAAAGTTAATGCATCAACATCCATTTATTAGGTCCAAAATTTAGTGAGACGTGAGACAGGGTTTCAGAGACCCTTCCCAAGTGTTGTGCAAAAGCCCTAGTCTGCTTGACTATTGAATAAACTACAATTGGCTGGTTTCACACACTGTGTTCAGTCATATGTCATATGCTTGGGTTCGTATCGTATGGTAAAAATAAAATTAATCACATTTTGCTTTAATATAATTCGTAAATCCAGCATTGTCTTATGCAGTCACTTTATATGTGAATAATCTGTGCTTTGAAATTGACTTGTTTCAGATAAGCATGTGCTGGGCTTGGATGCTACATGTGAAGCCTTATCTAATCACAAAGTAGGGCTGTAAAAATCTAGACAACTATTAGATGGCAGCAAAGAATTGGAGTTTTCTGTACTTCTTTGTTTCTAGCCAGCAACACACTGTCTGGAATTTCGCAACTCAGGTCTGGTAGTACAAAAACTCTTCCCAGTGGCCGTGCTTGAGGAAGAGATGGTAAGGGACTTGGAACCCTGAAAAAAGGCTAAGCATGTTTGTATCATGAGAAAATAGTTTATTGTGATGTCCAAATATAGGCAATGGCCATGATACTTGACTGGATCCTTTAACATATTATAGCATGTTCTTTGCAGGATCAGAGCAATATCCATCTGGTTCATCAATCAGTTTTCAACAGTTACTAGCTTCAAAGTGATAGACGTCTAGAATTCATGGGTCTCCTGCCTCTCTGTATGGGGATTCCCTTGGACTATATTGTTCTTCATAAATGGCAAGGAATGTTCACATGCTTATTCATAGGCAAACAGTAATTTAATCCCAGAACCAAAAGGCATATTTAGTTCCCATCCTATTCATCTTACCCCGTGAGAAGAGGACTGAAAAAATTGCTACAGCTCAAGTGTTAGATACTTGCATTTGCTTAAGGCACAATAATAAAGTTAAGCAGGGTTTTTTTTCTTGTTATATTTGAGCTTCTCCCTGACAGATTCATGAAGGATTTTACTTTGCAAAGATTTGAAAATTATTATAGAATCCAAGATTATGCATTCTGCAATAAATAGAATAAAGGCTGTTACTGTAAATGACAGGAACAATTAGAAAAATTGATTTTTAAAAGCTTATGTGGCCATAAAGACTTAATAATCTCTTCTTTCCATAAGTAGAGCAAGTAGTGGCCTCCATTTCTTTCTCTCTCTCTCTAATCTTTGGTGGCTTTAAAGAAAAGTAGATAGGACTGGACTGGCACCTTATCAGTACACATTGTTATTATTAATGTGATTTGTCTGATTACAGTGCTTAAGTATAAGAAGAATGATGAAGATGAATCTTTGAAAGATAAATTTTCAAGGTTAAATATTCACTCAATTAGTAAAAAGTCCAAGAGAGTGACTGGTCACCTGAAGATTCTGACTGGAGGAGAACCTCAGGTATTCACTCATCGGGTTTCCACATCACACTAAACTATAGTGTGTTTAGGCATGATTTGTTGAGTAAGCCAACATTTACTGGATTCACTCATAACAATAATTTACAATACACAATGGCTGATTTCATACACCATCCTTAAGCCAAAACTAAGCCAACTATGTTATGACGTAGCACAACATGTGAATCCAGCCATTGCTTTATAGGGATTTTAAGAGGATTAGTGGCAGAGTGCTAAGCATTTTCATTCATGGGGTAGCCTTCCTTTTTTTCTTATTACTTCCTTACTATTTGCCCATTCCATAACAGGTTTTATCAGCTGTCCATGCATTTCTCAAGGTGTTAAGAAACCTGGAGTACATAATTCTGTTTTAATGAGAATGGTTTTATATGCCAGAGTCACTGTTCTGCAGTTGCTTTTTACAAATTAGGCACTATTATCAGGATGATTGCTAAATCCTTTGTTTTGTGGTCCAAACCAGTTAGCAAAGTGGTGCTAACCAGTAGCTTCCCCAAGCCAAGTAAATAGCCTGTATTGGTACAAGGTAAAGGACTCATGAAATATATATTATGTTAGTTCCTGTGACTGACTTCGGAAGTATTTATGTGATATTTATTGATGACATGAGGCTTCAGAATGGATTTGGCTACCAAAAAGCAGTTGCATGTTTCTGTGGCTTAGTACTAGCTTTTTAATGGAAACCAGTACTAAACAAAGGAGTTGTTTGTGTTTGTATCAAATGTTCTACTCTAAATGGGGCTCCTAACATGCAGTACAAAAATGAAAATGGGGCTTTAGAAAAGGTTATTGCAGTCGGTAACTACATTAGTTCCAAAGCTTTACTGTTACACATTTGGATCAATACCTAGGAATATAGGAAGCTGCCTTAAGCCTAGCTGTTTCTCCATTTGGACCAGTATTGACACTATTAGCATGCAGCAACCATTATAATTCTCTAACACAACCTGGCCTACTTGTTTGCAGTGAAATTCAGAAATCTGAAATGACAATAAAAGTTCATAGATCTTGATTCTCTGCCACTTCTTATCAGCTGTGCAGAATGAGATGATCTAAAACATTCTTTGCAGGCTGAGAACACTCCCAATCTCCAGAATGACAGTGATAGAGAGATGGTTAATGTCTCCCACCCCAACAATCAGCACATCATTAAAAAATTCAGGCCTTAACAATCCCACAGCAGTGCTCAGAGAATTCTGATGCTAGCTATGATGAAATGTTCTTAATGATGAAGAGTAGTTTATTCAGACAGTAAGGCTGTGTTGAAGTTTCTTTCTATAAACATTTTTCAAACTCAAATAGTACAGAAACATTTTGGGGTGGAATTACATTTTTGTGAACATCTCAGCATTTTTCTTCCTTCTAGTTATTGCTTCAGTTCACATTTCCCATTGCTGACATCTGGAACAATCTCTCCAGCATTCAAGACAAGAACAGTATATCTTTTTCTTTTTCCTTTCTGTAACCTTCTACTCCACAAAGAAACAAACTGAAGCAAATAAAATTATCAATCTCTTTTTACAAACCAGGACAAGTGTGGGTCAGCTATCGAAGGAACCGAAATCTCTCAAGTTTGGCACATGGATGAATGCTGCAGATGTGTGCAAATGAGCATAGGGACAAACAAATGTGTGATATAAAATGATGGATGACTAGTATATATTTTTATGCAAAGCAAAAAAAATCATAAGCATAAAAGTTGATGTGGATGTGATAAAATAAACCTTCTAACTTCTTTAATCAATTGCTGATTCCCTTCTGTTTAGCAAAGTAGGTTCTGTCAGCCCTTTTAGGATTTGTTTTTCCCGTGAAAGCTTTTAACAGATGCATTTTATAGTATATTATTCCAAGCATGCTTCCAAACAGGCTGTGAGTGCATGTTTGATCTGCTGAAAGGACTAACAGTCTACATTGTATTCCATAATTTGTCATTACTTGCATTCCACTTCCCACCTTTATTTTATGCAGAGTCTTATCTCATCAAAGAAATTCATATTTTGCATGACTGCACAGCCCCAACTCTCAGCTGATGCCTCTTTCCTTATGTTCACCCTATCTCTGCACGTTTGAGATTTTTATTCCACCATTCTCTATAAAGTATCCAAGGTATACCTAAAGAACAGACAACAAGTAAATCAATTCAGATGTATTATATAAATTAATAAACATTAAGATAAGACAGCAATGAAAAGGAATCAGAATAAATGTGGAAGTGTCATATAAACAGTTTTAAAAATGGCATCCTAATAACTTAATGCTATCACAAAAAAGGTTCTGCCTCTCATATCCTGTCATTCAACAGCTTGGAATATGGAGCTTTAAGCCATATAATGTACATATAATGATGGTGAACTCTCTCTCTCAAATAGAGGTCCTCATGGTCCAATGTGCACAGTTAAAATTTGAGACTATATAGTGCAGGATTCCTCAACCTTGGCAACTTGAAGATGTGTGGATTACAACTCCCAGAATTCCCCAGCCAACATGGCTGGCTGGGGAATTCTGGGAGTTGAAGTCCATATATCTTCAAGTCACCAAGGTTGAGGAACCCTGATATAGTGCATTCTACAAAATGGCGGCCAATAGAGGAGCTTTACTGTTTTGCAAAATAGTTGCTCTGTGAGTCACAAAATCTTGAATTCCTAGGAGGCAAATTGATTATGAGCCTTAAACAAAAAAAGGAATTTGTCCAAAACAGATCTGAGCTCCAAAATACAACCCCATTATTTTAAAGCCATACTTTTCTCTCGTGGCTGTTTCACAAAAAGCAAGCTACTGAGGCCTAACAAGAAGTGGTTTGGCCAAGACAGTGAATATAAGGCAGAAGTCAAATCCAAATCCCTAGTGCCAATTTCATCCTTGCTCACTGAAAGCACAAAATTATTATTTCACAGAAAGACCCCACAGACACTGGATTCTAAATTAAATGATATATCCTTTTTTTACAGAAATTATGTCTGGTTTCTTTATGTTCTCCCCTCAAGACCTCATCTGCCATGAAGGAAATGGAAAACAATCACAGAAATCCATCCCTTATTTTTTATGATAACATTTTTATTTATTCACTAGATTCATTTATGACATTTATTTATGAGATTTATATAGCCACCCATCTCACATAAATGGCTCTGGGCAGCTAACACAATAAAAGCTTTCATACAATAAGGATGCAATAAATAAAACACATTAAAAAACACACACACAGGAAAAAAAGTGGCCACTGATGATACACCAATCTAGAACAGACATTCAATTCAGGGCTTATCCATTCCTGACTTCCACACTTGAGGGAAAAGCTAGCTCTTAAGGGTTTGTAATGTAATATTATCAGGAAGTTTAAAATGTAGGTATAGGAAACATGCCACTATTCATTCTCAGATAATGATGGAGAGGAGTGAAATTAAAAGAAATATGACAAGAATGGCGGTGAAGACAGGGCGTATTTTGACATTCCCCTCAACTGTTACTTAGTGTTATGTGAACATGCCTCAGCAGCCCCACTGGGAAGGAACACTGAGGCATTTTATTTTAACATTATCGTTGGCAATAATTTTCTTATCCTAACTATAATGTTCTTGTGGTTTTAGGTGAAAGATGAAATTTTTAATAAAGAGGAGAAGTTATTCAAAAGCTTAGAAAAGACGACCAGACTATGTGTGAAGAATATTTCATTGTCTCTTCAGCATTTAGAAGTAAGTGTTATGTAGCAATATTGCAACCTGGGTCCTCGCTGTTCACAAGTTGCAAATCAACACTCTTTGCTTGAAAGTTCAAATCTGATTCAAAGCCAGAGCTGAATCCCACGGATGGGAGGAAAGTTCTGAAGCTCTCCTCTTGATACACATTAAAAATGTCAGAAACAGTATTTTGAGATGAATTCATAATTATATGAAGATTCAATTATGATTAAAACGCATAATTACATGAAGATTTAAACTTCACTTTGTGAGCCTCCTGTCAAATGCACACTTTAAGATTATATTGTGTTTGCAAAATACGGGAAGCCATTTTTTAAAATAGTTTTGTCTATCTGTTGTGTAATCAATTCTGGTTTGTTCAGTTGTTGCAAACAATTGCTAAGCAACTTGTGGCTTACTTTAATATGTAAGTCAGACCATAAATCTTTAGGCCTGTGCTATATGAAATGCTGAATGGTGAATACAATAAGTCATCTGAAAAATGATAGTTTTTGTTTATTACATAAATAAATCAAAACATAAATTAATTGGAAGATCCAGAAGAAGAAAAAAATCTTTGTAAATGACAACAAACAAATTAGCAGATCAATTAAACAATGCCGCCTTTTGCTGGGATTTTTTCCATTGGCAGGGAGCTTTTAAATAGTGGTACTATACTATTGAAAAATATAATCCTCCATTTGAAAGATCCAGTCCATTTCCCTGTAGATTTGTGTAGACCTGTTATGCTTTAGGCCTCATCCAAGACCTCATCTTCATGGACTAATCACATCCTTGAACTCCTTGGAGAAAGTTCCTCCTCAGGAGTCAAAATCATCACACTAGCGTCCAGCTGCAAGGAACCATGGCAGTATCAAAAGCTGGGACAGATGCTAGAGACAACATTCTTTTCACCCTGCTTTGCACTCCTATATTCCTAACCTGTGTCTGTGGAAACTTTTCTAGATATATTGATCTTTATCTGGACCACCACCATCTTCTGTCTTGATTCCTTTCGTATCTGGTTTAGAATTAATTTATTTATTTAAACAATTAATATGGCCACCAAACTTGTGAAATGAGACTCTGGGTGGCTAAGTGTTTGCTTTGGCCTGATGGACTTGCTTGAATAACTCTCCAGCTCTAGTGTCTTTGAAGGACTGGTTTACCAGCTTTCAACCTACACAGTCTGACTATCCTCTCTCTCACTTTCTCTCCCTGAATTTTCACAGGACAGAACAAAATGAAAGAGGCCCAGGTTATGGGGTTTTGTTTTGTTTTTTTGCTTCTGTAGTTAGGGCTTTAGAGAGCCAGTTTGATGTAGTGGTTAAGGCACCAGGCAGAAACCAGGAGACTGTGAGTTCTAGTCCTGCCTTAGGCATGAAGCCATCTGGGTGACCTTGGGCCAGTCACTCTCTCTCAGCTGTAGGAAGCAGGCAATAGCAAACCACTTCTGAAATCTTACCAAGAAAACTGCAGGGACTAGTCCAGGCAGTCGTCAGGAGTCAACTCAAGGGCGCACATGCACACACATATACACACAAAAGTTAGGGTTTTAACTGTGAGTGCTAGCCAAAGAGGCCTTTCACTTATTTCATGGATACCTCGTAAATTGGATAATTAACATACCTGTCTACACAGCAGCATTATAAAGATTACAGCAGAATGGTTACCAAGCAGCTTGTTTCATAAATAAATATACATTTTAGTATATTTAAAATAAACGTTTTAGTGCAAATGTTACTGAACAAGTATGTATAAGGTGGTGGTTTGTGAGTATATTTAACATTCCTTTATCCATTTCACTTTATTCAGGACTCTGTATTTCTGGGAGCACAGAGCATAACTGATCTTCAGGATCTCCTACATGAGAATGAAGATGGGGCAAACAGATCTTCAAACACGTTGATTAATGTTGGGCATCCCAGTGAACTATTTGTGAGTTCTTGGAATATATGGATTTAAAATGATTGGGAATAGATTGTATGAAAAAGGTGTGTAGTTACACAACAAATTTAACAGAGAGAAAGTAGTTGGCCTTTTAGCATAGTTACCACAGATTTTGATTCAAAGTACATCTAAAATCCAGCCTTCCACACGAGAAGAAAGATTCAAAAGATGTGGGTTGAGAGTGAATAGAATGTAAATGTTGGGTATAGATTAGGGAGGCAGTGTTTTTTTTTAATCTTGCTCAGCCACAAAACTTAACTTGGTGACTCAGGGCATAGCCCACAATGCATGGCTGTTGTGAGGATAAAGGTAAAGCCATGTAAGCCATTTACCCTGTGGTATTTAGAAAGAAGACTAGGACAAAAATCTAGAATATCTGTCCCTGCCTTTATTCTTACAGCAACTCTGCAAGGTAAATTAGAATGGAAAATATGCCTTCGACAATACAATGGAAAATATGACTTATCCAGTAAGTTTAACACCTGAACAGAAATTTCAACCTAGGCTTCCCGGCTTAAATCTACTTATGATACATTTCTAGAGAATACTGGAAGATTGTTTTTCTATATTCATGTGAAACTTTTACTTAACACAAATGTAGTATGGCATGGGTAGTCCCTGGAATGAATCAGGGCTTCACCTTATTATTCATCTTTACCTAAACTGATTCTCCAACGACAACCCTGAATTTAGCAAGATTCCCCAAAATGGAAGATTAAATTTAAAAAAATAATATTTGGCATTTATGACCAGCAAATCTAAGATATATATCTAAAAATAAATCATCTAAAGAAAAATGTTGTTCTCCTTTCAGGTATATATAGTAAATCTTCATTTCTTATAGAGGCATGTATGAGGGAGCTTTCATTCATTTGGGTGAGCTGCTTTGTGCTTCAGAAGGGACATGATTCATTTTCATCGAGATCAAGAAGCAATGCAGTTGGTCTCGATGAGTCACTTTGCATAGTCTTGCAGCTTTGGCTGTCACATGTAAAAGCTGAGCAGGTGATTGCAAGGGTAGGTTGTGGCTCTTGGGACGGGAAAAGCAAAGCCATGCGGCTATTTCACTCTTAACAGTGAAAAGGCTGCATTGCTTTGTGAACCAACTCCAACAAAGACTCCAGTGAAATACCTCCTTGCCCTAATAAGTGGTAAAATATCCATACATAGTCATCATAATGTTCCCTTTTGCAGTAAGCAACATTCTGCAGATATGCAGAAAAGGAATAAGAAACAGCAAATAAAATAAATGAAAGGCATAAGATGAGATAAATGGAAACACAGTCAGCTACAAAACCATTCACCATATGTCTCCATAGCCTTGTAAACCCTCCTTGCTTCCATCACATTCATACACCCTTTCATCCATTGCCTTTTGTTCTTTGAACTTCTCTCTTTTTGAGGACCTTGTCAATTCCAACCATTACAGTACTTTCTTGGTCTTCCCTTTCTTCTCAATCCATTCGGTCTCCCTTCATGTATTTGTTTTACAGTTTGATCCTGAATCATTTTCATTTCCCTAAATGTACAGGTAGTCCTTGCTTAATGATGGTACTGGCAACTCTGTCATTAAGCAATGTGGCCATTAAGTGCAACATTACATGACTGCATAAGATTGGCAAGATACAGAGTATATTACCAGCCTTAACTGTCCCTATGCCACATGGATTTCTCCCTGCTAACTGTAAGGGTTGTGCTGGTCAGTTTTGATACATTTTGGCCAAATATATCAAACACAATCAAAGTTCAATTTCGCCTGCTTAGGCTATTCTTATATGCCAGCATACTCTTGCCTGTATCCCACAACTAGGAGGCATTTTGAGTGTACTGACGTACTCAAAATTGTACAATTAAATGGGAGATAAGGATTGAGATGCAATAAATAATGCTAATGTTGTTTAGTGAATGTGAATGATGCTGATTTCTTTGCTGATATATATCTTTTGCCTTCCCTTCCTCCAATGCATGAAGCTGAATCAAGTAGACAAGATGGTGCTGACTCCACTGACTGCACTGCAAGTCCTTTTCCTAGGCCCACAGAAGCTCATCCAAAAGCGTTATGACAAACTTCTGGATTATAATCGCTTGTATCAAAAGGCTTCAGGGGATGATATGGACCTGGCCAGGAAAGAATATGAGGCCCTCAATGCTCAACTGGTGGAGGAGCTCCAGAGGTTCAATGGAGCAGCAAAGAATATTGTGACCAATTGCCTGTGTTGTCTCATCACAATCCTGAAGGACATGATGTCGTCAGCATTACACTCCTTTTCAACCAGTGAATCCCAATTACTAGCAATTAAACCAGAGGTTCTAAAACCATGATGAAATTTCTAAAAATTTTCCTTTTCTCTTCTTTTTTGAAATTCAAAATGTCTTTTACTGTCTTTTACTTTTAACTGGCAATGATTGATTTCTAGAGTTGGGATAGGGATTCACTGTTGATATTGTGGTTTTCTATTACATGTTTTCCATCACTCTAAAGTGTCCCTGGCTGTACACTCTTCCCAATCTGAAAAAGTTCCATGGAGTTTAATTTTGAGATTAAACTAGAGGGTGAGAAGTCAGGAATGCTGCAGATTACTGATAAGATTCTTGCGTTTGTAAAATATAGGACATTGATACACTAAGAAAATGCAGGAACATCAAACTTCATCCATGAGAATTTCACCTACATTGTCTTTTCCTTGGAAAGAAAATTTAAAAACAAATTCTCCTTCATCCAACTGAATAATAAAAAATATAGGAGAAATTTTTGGAGAAGTAGTATTCCTACCCTGAAAGTTAGAATTCTAAAGTTAGAATTTTTTTTCTCCTTACACTTCCTATTTTAACAGTCTTCCTTAATCTTCTTTTGATGGATAATGAATTAAGTTAAATTAAATTATAATTTATCATTAAGATGGTAAATTAAATTATAATTATCAAGGTTAACTAAGAACATTAGTGTTCTGCAATAGTTAAAAGGGAGAATGTCCCAGTTCATAATCATTTTGTTTTCAGAAAAAACAACAAATACTATGAAAATTATTAGGGCTGTGCACACTTTGAAAATGATTTGGAACCTCATATGAAATCACTAAAGCAGCCAAACCTTTTTCAAACTTCAATCTGAGCGTGAAAAAAATACTGTTTTAAGGAATCCTCTGATTAAAGTTCAGGTGGTATCTTTTGTCAGGGTTCTTTAATGAAGAGTAGTGAGGTGTTATGCTCACACTTCTGAATCATTTTCAAATCATACCAAAGTTAAATCTAGTAGATGATAGTCAACATTTCCTTCAGTACATTAGCTATTACCTATAATAGCTTCTTGATCTCTCTGCCCACAGTGTGAGAAGCAACATAAGTCCACTGTAGAAGTGGACCCAGGGCTCAGCCCATGAAATTTCCAATGAAATTTTGATAGGGATGGACTATTTTCCTTAGAGTAGGGTCTGCAATTTCCACTTCCAAAAGCATCACTGGAAGATTAGTGATGTCACCTGAAAGTGGAAGGTCATTTTTGCCTCTCAGATTTTTTAAAGGGTAGTGGGGAAATGACAAGCCTCTGTAAGACACATAATTCCCATTTCCACTGATTAAATCTCTCCAAAACTCCACAAAAAACCAAAATTTATTTTTCTGGGTTCAAAGAAGTTTAAGGGTAGAAATGGGAGTGGTTTGTCTCCCAGAAGATACTTGTCCCCATTCACACCATTAATATTTAAAACAAAACAAAGGCTAAAATGTGTATAGGTTTTGTTTTGTTTTGTTTTTCTGGCAAATTGATGCCATTTGGGAAAGAGGACAGAAATGAAGTTGGGCAGTTGTGTGTAAACTGGGGCCCATGAGTTACTTATCCCTGTTGTATGGGGAGGATGAACACCAGAGTATGAATCCTATTTAAATGCAGAGCTAATAAATTATGAGAGCAATTCTGTGTATAGGTCTTTGGAGGTTAAGCTCCAATAAACTAGGAGAAATGGATTGCATTCTCTGGAAGTGGCATAGCCCTCACATATGACATTTAAACAGGCTCAGCTGGGTTTTGTGCTATCTAGTGTTTTCTGATTCAGCATTGTTGTTAACCAAAAAAAAAAAAAAGTTTTTTCACAAGGCATGTATTAAAATGAATTAATATATGCCCCTGAACAAGTTCTTTCCCCAATTCCTTTCTGGGAGATACAGCAAGCACAGCTCGTCTCTTAGGCGATAGGATTTTGGAAACATGGAAATGTGCTTACGCAATGGATCGTAAGCACATGTAATTACAGTGCATTAATTGTGTTGATATGTATCTATTTGATAGATGATAGAGATATAGATCTCCTTAGAAGCTTCTTCATACTTGAAGCTGGTGACTAATTATGTAATCTTGAATCTCTTTTGCCGTTTGCAGAAATCTTCTCCAAGTATCAGTGAAATACAAGATCAGGTGCTTGAAGAGGTGCACAATTTGAATTGTATCAAGGAAAATCACTGTGTTACTTTTATTGAAAGAAAGTTGAGTTTTGAAAAAAAGAGACCTGTCCCTCTCCAGGTATGTGACTTACCATTAAACTGAGTAATTATTTCAAGCTAGGGATTTACCATGTTTATATTCAATTTAGTGAAAGTTAGACCTCCTTTGGGTATACTCTAAAACCAAAAACCTACTATGGCTAAGTGCATACAAGCTAAACCATGACCAAGCACCTGCAGGCAGGATATAATTCTAACAAATAAACAACAGTTTTGGTGATGCATGACTCCCAGTTTCCCCTCAGCTCTGCTGTCATTCAAACAATATCAGATGTTTAGCAAGCAGAAGCTTATCCTTGCTGTATAACTGCAACGTCATCCCATATATAAAATAGTACAGTGGTACCTCGAGTTACGAATTTAATCCGTTCCGTGACTCTGGTCGCAACCCGATTTGTTCGCAACCCGAAGCAAATTTTCCCATAAGGTTCAATGTAATTACCGTTAATCCATTCCGGCGTCCGCGGACCACGCATCAAGGGCGGAAAACAGCCGCGGACCACTTGGCAGGGCGGAAAAACAGCCGCAGACCACATGGCACGGGCAGAAAAATGGCTGCGGACCATGTGGCACGGGCGGAAAATGGCCACGGACCACGTGGCACGGGTGGAAAATGGCCACGGACCACGTGTCATGGCGGAAAATGGCCGCGGATCCGGTTCATACTCCAAGGCGGAGTTCGCAAACCGAGGTAAATTTTTGCGGCCAGAGCTGGTCACAACCCGAAAAGTTCGTAAGCAGAGGCATTTGTAACCTGAGGTACCACTGTATTATCCATGGATAGTTAATTTTTGAAGGATGGCCTTGTGATGTGAGTCACTATACATTCCCATCATTTGGAAGGATAAATTCAAATGGTTTCTATTAATTGACAGGATGAATGTATTAAGATGGGAGAAGCTGATAAATTTAATGTGATGTTTTGTGGAAGACAAATCTTATAGCTTCAAAAAAACATGAGCAAACATAAGTATATGGATAGTAAGACTGGGTTCATACGTTGGACTAAACCATAATGTAATTTACTTCATTTTGGCTTTGGCTAATTGTGGTTTATTTGACAAATCATAGTTAAGGAAGCCTTGGCTTAGTTTAAACCAGGCCAGGGCTGAAATCACATTATGTAAAAAAGAGCAATTAACAATAAGCATGCTATTCCATAGCACAGTAGCTCTTTCAAACAACTTTTTGTTTCCAGCCTGAATTTCCCCGTCAGAAAGAAATGCACAGGTCAATGCTACTTTCTACATACAACATGGACTTGCTATACCAAGCCAAGCGTAAATGCAATGCCACACAGGAGTTGGATATTGATCTTTATGAAGGAGAGGTGGTGGCTCTCATAGACCAAAAGGATCCTTTTGGCTGTACAAGCAGGTGGCTTGTTGATACTGGAAGTAAGTACTTGCATAGTGCTTTCAACAGTAGATGTCCCTTAGTTGTGGAGAGTCAACCTATAACATTACCTTCTTGTTTTTAGAGTTTGGGCTAATGGACGCTTCCATTTAATCACTCCTTCACCTCCTATTTTATTTTCATTTCTATATTGCCTTTCCTAAATAGCTCTGGGTTTTTGATATTTACACCTTGTTTGTTTGTTTGTTTGTGTGTTTTATATGGCTACCCATCTATCCAATGAAACTGAGCAGCCAACAATTATTTAAATACATTAAAACAAAATAAATATTAAATCATCTTAACCCATCTTGCAATCCTTCTGAGTCCAGTTTAATGTGCACCTGAGATTGATCCCAAGTTTTTAAAGTATTTTCAGGGGATGTTTACACATTTCAACTCTCTAAAGCAGTGTTTCTCAACCTCTGCAACTTTAAGATGCATGGGCTTCTACTTCCAGAATTTCCCAGCAGCCACTGACTTGAGATTCTTTGTGAAGTCTTCTGACTTAACCAGAAGGCAGTCAATATGAACTGACCCAGCATTTATGGCTGATTCTTACCCATCTTTAGCAATTGCCTTCTTTGCAACTCTATGGCAGTGCCCTGTAGAATTTGGAAGTAGAATTCTAGTCAGTCCAATGAACATGCAGGGGTTATATCACAGGTGCTAAGCCTAACTTAACTGAATACTGATATGGGTAAGGACTTGTCAATACAGAACAAAACACAGTTTATAGTATGATGCTGTTTATTAGATTGTATAGTTTGAAATTACTTTATAGCATTTTCATGATTCCTCCTGCTTTCACAGGGTTTTCAGATTGCAAAATTCTCTCGCTCGCTCGCTCTGTGTTTTAACTTGCAATAATTAAAGCAAAAACAAAACACCCCCCCCAAACAACCCATTAAGCCATATTTTTGATGTTCTTGGCCTTTTTTTCTCCCCTATGTCTAGTTCTTAAAGGATACGTTTATTCTTCCTTCCTGAAACCCTATAATCCAACAAAGGGACAAAAAAATGCTGGGGAAACCAATTTCTATGAGGGTGACTTTGATAACATCAGCCTTTTTGTCTCTTCACGACAACTGGATGACAACAGTACAAAACCCACAGGACACAAAAGAAATGGCAGTGACTCTTCCTATAATAGCCTGTGTGAAAAAGCATCTATTAATGGCACAGAAGCAGAGAGCTTTTGTGAAACAAATGAGCAACATGTAAGCATGATTTCCTGACTAGTCCTATTAAAAAAGGGAGGTGAGGGTGTGTGTGTGAATTCAGAGGTGAGTTAGTTCCTGTCACCTCCTCCTTTGTAGCTGCCTATTCATTTGTCTTTTCCAAATAAATGAGCAACAGCGTCTACTAGCCTTGCCAATCCTTTTTGGATAGACTGATCTCAGAGAAGGAAAATGTGCAAATGATCAGTTATGACAAGGTCAAATAAGTAGGCCTGCTCAAAACATCTGGCCTTAGGTCTTGCTTTCTTCCAAATCTGGAGCTAATCTTGTACTGCTGCAGGATCAGATTTAGGTTAGAGCATGTCATATTTGTATTGTTCTCAATGTGCATTAAGATGAGAAGTGTTCAAAGACCCAGTGGTAACTATAACAGACCACTGTTTCATGGCTTCATACTTGTCTGTTTGGGAAATAAGTAGAGTTTAAATTTAGGGATTTGGGCCTAATATGAATGACCTCACTCAAACTCATTATTCCAAATCTGAAACAAAAATATTAAAGAAACAAGCTTAGTCTAATGTTGCTTGACTAGCTGAGCTGATTTGGTTGTTTTGTTTTGTTTTTTCACTTTTTCACTGAAAGCATGAGTAGGACTGAACATCCTTTTTTTTTTTTAATGTTTCCTACCTCTCAGACTTTCTACGCAGTACATGCATTTCAAGCAAGGAGTAAGCAGGAACTCAGTCTTCATGAGTATCAGCGAGTTCAAATCCTTCGTTTTTCGGATCTGAGTGGCAATAAAGAATGGTGGTTAGCTGAAGCAAAAGGAGAAAAAGGATATGTGCCAGCTAATTATCTTGGGAAGATGACATACACATAAATATCAGAATGCTTATGGAATCAATTCTCAGAGCCAGAAGACTTTTGATGTAACACAATTATGTCCAGAATTATGGACATCATCCATAAATTCTTGTGCCTTCAAAAATGCAATAACCCAGGAGCTTCCAAAAGCCAGAACTGAAGTACTTGTGATTTTTTTTTTTTGATAGAATGCTTGTATTCTTTCATTTTAAACTTTTGGCACACTGGGCTGGATGAAGCCTCCTGTAATGTTTTGCACAGTTTTATGACATATTTAATTAGACTGAAGTAATCTGCTAAGTCATCTGTAACATAATAATGTGGTTGGTCCTTTAGGTGCCACAAGACTTCTTGCTGGTCTTTGCTGCAAATGCCTAATACAGTGATACCTCGGGATACGAACGCCTCTGCTTGCGAATTTTTCGGGTTACGACCAGCTCTGGCCCCAAAATTTTACCTCGGTTTGCGAACTCCACCTCGGGGTACGAGCCATTTTCCGCCCGTGCCACGTGGTCCACGGCCATTTTCTGCCCGTGCCACGTGGTCCGCGGCCATTTTTCCGCCCGTGCCACGTGGTCCGCGGCTGTTTTTCCGGCCCTGCCGCGTGGTCCGTGGCCATTTTCGCGCCGCGCCGGGCTGTTTTCGTGCCGCACCGCGCCGGGCCGGGCCATTTTCGCGCCGGGCCGCGCCGCGCCGGGCCGTTTTCGCGCCGCGCCGGGCCGTTTTCACGCCGCGCCGCGCCGCGCCCGGCCATTTTCGCACAGCACCACGCCGCGCCCGGCCGCTTTCCGTGTGGTCCGTGGACGCCAGAACGGATTAACGGTAATTACATTGAACCTTATGGGAAATTGCCTCGGGTTGCGACCAAATTCGGGCGGAGGGCGGAACGGATTAACCGGATTTACATTGAACCCTATGGGGAAATTTGCCTCGGGGTGCGACCAAATTCAGAGGGCGGAACGGATTAACCGGATTTACATTGAACCCTATGGGGAAATTTCCTTCGGGTTACGACCAACTCGGGATACGCCCAGAGTCACGGAACGGATTAAGTTCGTATCCCGAGGTACCACTGTATAACTAATCCTCTAGAAGCTACATCAGCTATAAAATTCAGAGTTTGGCTTTTGCAAATCTGTGAATTGAACAGGAATGGGCAAGAAAATCCCTTGTCCATGGAACATTCTCAGGTATCTAAACACTCTTAGGAACAGTATAGATTCAGGTATAAGGAACTGAAGTGGTAGAGAGAACTTGAGAGAATACATTGTACCTTTTTGGTTATTCAAGACATTTCTAGATCCAAGCTTGGAAAGATTTCAAGAACTGAATGCACTTTGCTGAATTTTCACCAGAATATTACTTCTTAACAGCTATCTCAGCACTATAGTTCTGCTGAAAATGCCTCCTGCCACCTATTTAAGTGACACCTGTTAGCCCCGATGGAGAGAGAGATGCAATTCTGCAGATACTTACCAGGATTAAGTTTTATAAATCCTAGTGAGACATATTTCTCATTTCAGGATTGTGTTTTAAGGACAAACCCCACTGTATTTAGCAGGGCTTATTTCCAATGAAGCATGTATAGGATTATATTGTTTTTACATGCTTTGCAATAGCACAAAGGAGATATTCTCCAAGAACAAGCAATAGAACAGAGTTGGTGATGATGAAGCAAACTTAGGTACTCCAGGAACAAAAGTTCTGGAGCACCAGATCAAGGCAGTAAATGGAATGAAATCTCAGTATTCTCTTTAAAACCAGATGTCTAAATCAATACATGAATATTTCATTGTCCCAGACCTTGTGGGTATTTTAAAAGCAAAGCTGCTATGCATATCCTGAATTAATAGAATATAAATATAAATGATATCCTCCTAGGCAATTTCCAAATCATTTTTAAAAATAAAGGAAAATCCAGGACTCTCTAAATCTGATGCTACTCCCAACGTATTAAGAACTAGCAAAGTATGTCAGTAGAGCCTGGAGAATTATTTATGAATGCACTCTAGGATCAATCCTGCAGGAATAGTTTTGCAAATGCTCTTTAGAATCCGTCTCATATATTTCATTGCTGGATCAAGACCTTCATCAAAAAGACTTTTTAAGTGACCCTTTATATGGTAAGGTGGCAAATACTGCATAGATAATTGATCTTTCTATTGCTTTCTCTGATTCGCAGGCAGACACAGGCACACAGACCTTATTTGTCTGGTAGATAAGCCTTCTTTTAAGCTTTGCAGTTTTGTGACTAATAGAATGCTTGCAGCACTAATTCTTATGTTACCGTAACATCACTCCAAAGTTCTTCTAAATATTTCCTACCTTTCTGTGAAAAAACAGCAAAGAAAGCCAGAATATTGTTTTATTGCTACTTTTTGTCATTCATATTGGAATTCATGCAGCTTAGTGAGGAGCCTATGCATTGGGTACTCCTATCTTGTCCCATCTTTTATTATGAAGAAAAAGAATCACCTCCTTCCCTTTTGATGTACTTTATCTAAGAATGATTAACACACGTTTGCCTTCCAGAAGTACCTGAATTGTGCAAGTGGCTAAATATATTGTATGGTGAAATTTTATCTTATGAGACCAGTTGATAAGCTATTTTGGATACATTTCCAGAACTGTGCAGTTGGAGATGCTGGCTGAAGCTTAAATCTAAAATGGATTGCGAACACCAGCTTACCTGACTTCTAGTAGAGTACGGGGGGAAAGGGGGACAAGATTTGGGTATTAATTGGGAGACTGCATGTATATATATGAGAATAATGTATAACTTAAAAGACAATATAAACTGTAAAGATAAGGTATAAATTATAAAAACAGAGTAGAAGACTTAGCTAGATTATTAACAATTTTAAGGATTTTATCCTGAAGTAATTTAATATAGTATTTAAGTGCTTCTGATTTTTCAGAGCCCTTGCCGCAGTTAAAATGGCTAATTTAGGCCAACAATCCAGCTAAAGAGCTCAAAAAGATAAGGCTGCTCTGAGTTAAGGACAGATACAGACTCTTCCATTGTTGCAGTGCTGAAAGGAAAAACAGGCCAGATTCTATTTCATTTCAAGTGGGATTGAGAAGATGCATCAATTCAAAAAGGATCAAATTGTATTGCTAACAGTGATATTTTATACCTGAAATAAAAAGAAAGTCCTTTTTGTTCTCAACGACTCTTACTGTTATTCAGAAAATAAAATAGTTCAACCTATTCATGTATAACAAAAACAGGTAGAATTTAGTAGAATTAAACTAGTAATTGCCCTAAAGTGCAGACTAGGTGTGTGTGTGGGAAGGTGCTTTTAACATCAGAAATTGATTAAAATGAAAAATTCCAACAGGTGAAGTTTCTTTACATTGTAGAGATAAACAAATAGGGATTTGCCTAAGTTCTCCTTTCTGTGTAACAAAAAACTGCACTCTATTTCAGTCTTGATCCTCTGGGTACTTGAATGGTATCAACATCCTAAATAAACTGGATAATTTAAGATACAATCAAGCAACTTGTATTAAGGATCATGCTTGAATGGGTTTAACATTCTACTTTATTCCCATTGAAACAAATGGGAGCAATGCTAAAGTATAAGAATATTCCTGTGCAGTTCTCAGTCAACTGAAAGGCCAAACAAACTGCAAAATAAATTCAAGAAGAGCTGATTCTACAAAAGTATGGGTGTAGATTTAGTTTGGCATTTGGTGTACCAGTGTCTGTACCAATTTTCTAACACTATAGTACATGAAGAATCTAATACAAGCATTAGATTTATATAATCCAACTGTTGCAAATATTGTTGGAAAAAGCCATATGACTAGACACTGTGAAGTTAAAAAACAATGGCATCAACTGAAGATATATCTTGATTTTAAATTAATAAATATATTATTAATTTTTATTTACATGCTATTTGTCTTACATATTAGCTAAACATTCTGTTATGATCATGGACCTTGAAATAATTGAAAAAAATATGTCCAGATCTTAGTAACAAAATAAAAGTACAGTGGTGCTTGAAAGTTGTGAGCCCTTTTGAATTTTCAATATTTCTGCATAAATTTTACCTAAAACATGATCTGTTTTCCACACTAGTCCTAAAACTAAAGAGAACCCAATGAAATAAATGATTCAAAAACTTGTTCATTTATCTATTGAGGAAAATGATCCAAAGCTACATATTAGTGCGTGGCAAAAGTATGTGAACCTCTAGGATTTCAGTTCATTTGAAGAGGAAATTAGAGTTTGGAGTTTCAGTCAGTGGGATGATAATCAAGTGTGAGTGTGAGTTTGCACTTTTAAGCACTGCTGTATATGATATGGTTTTTAAGATTTTTAAAATCAAATTATTGCAAGATTATTAAAATCAAATTATTACTATGTATTCCTATTCTTGTTTTTCTAATACTTTCTCCCATTCAAACTCTCTACATACTCTGCTATAATTTTATTCCTTAACCAATCAGAGAAAAAAAACCCTTCCAATAGCAATTCACACCCTGGTCAAATCTACTTACATTTGTTACAATGCAATTCCAGAGACTTCTCCTGATATGGACTGGGATTGCACATCATAACATTAAAACATAATCTACAAAGCCATCCATAATAATTTATAAGACAGTTTGTTTCAATTATATGCAAGCAGGCCACTGTGGTTTGGCACAGTATGAGATCCTAGCCATTGTGAAAGCACTGTATGTAGAGGCTGGCTAACTACCTTCAAGTATTTCAAGTGTTCATATATACTTTTTTTTTATTGTTTGAATTAATCCTTATCACATTTATTTGAAATAGGAAGAAGCCAAAATACCTACTTTTTTTTTTAGATTCTTTATCCCACCTTATTTTTATAAATAACTCAAGGTGGTGAACATACCCTAATAATCTTTCCTCCTCCTATTTTCTCTGCAACAACAACTCTGTGAGGTAAGTTGGGCTGAGAGAGAGTGACTGGCCCAAAGTCACCCAGCCGGCTTTCATGCCTAAGGCAGGACTAGAACTCCCAGTCTCCTGATTTCTAGCTTGTGGCCTTAACTACTAGATCAAACTGGCTCTCCTACTTCAAGACATGTGCTTCACATTTCATACACAGACACACACACTCAATTCTTAGCATTCATAATAGTTTTTAGGTATATATTTGGAGAAGAGTAAAGTATCAAAAGTATTTTTGATACTTAATAAGTATCCAGAATAAAATAAAAGTATTTTATTAGAACTATTTTTTTTCCAGGAAATATATAATATTTCCTGGGAAAAAAAATCCAACACACAGCCTGGACTTAAATTAGTTTTAACTTCAAATGAAAACGTAACAGAAACTTATACATCACTGATTTTACTGTATTCAGCTAGAGTTGAAAAACATGTTTGCACCTTGCAGACTAAAAAATAATGATAGAATTAGCTATTTTAAACAAATAGATCTGTTATTTTTTTAGTTTCTTCTGAGCTGCTTTCTTCTTGACCATCTGTAGCCTTTTCATAGCATTGAGCTGTGATTCTTGTGAAGTTGGACCTTTCAGCGATGGAGACTGATTGCCCGATTCTGCACTTGATTTGCTACTGTTGCTCCCACTGCTACCTGTGGCCACACTGCTGCCATTTCCACCAACAGTTGGGCTGCTGCCTGGGGCTGAACTGCTTGCATTAGGAAGCCCTACTTTGCTTACGTTGTCACTGCTCACAGACCGAGAAAGACCCATTTTTCCCAAGGTCAGAGGTGGCAATGGCTTCAACTGGCCAGGGCTTGTGCTACTGGCAGAAGTTATTTTTGACCCTAGCCCTGCTTTGGCTGTGGCCAGCCCTGACAAACCAGTGGGTTTCTGGTTGTTTGAGCCAGTGACGGGCTTGCCACTGGTACTCTGGGTCGTAGATCCCATCTTGGCTGTTGAGGGACCTGCAGAAGATGTTTTTGCTGCAAAAGCTGCCCATCCTGTAAGGCCACTGGTTGAGGAGGAGGAAACACTAGCACTGGTTGAGTTCCCTGAAACTGTTGCTGAAGTCTAAAATAAAACAGAAACAAATGTCACCTTTTATGCAATTGAGCAGAGATCAGCATGTAAAACAAAAGGGCCAGTTTATCTTCCTGTCATCATTAGATGAGGAAACTCAGTAGACTCTAATATTTATTTAATGTCATCAGAATCCAAAAATAAGCACATTAATATTTTTAATGTTTCAGGCCAATCATCACCATATTTTCAACTTTTTTCTTATTTGTACAATGTTGCACAATGATCCATCCTCACACATCCACACAACAGAAACATCAGAATTTCTCAAGTAAGAAAACCAGCTGAATCCATAATCAAGGTTTTTATCAAGAATTATTTTTAACATGAAAATAAACAGTGGATCTCAGAAACATAACCCGTAGTTATTGGGGCAAAAATTATAGCAGTTTAGGCATTTAGATGTACTGGGCATGTTAATAGTACATGTATAAGTTTCAAGCTTGCCCAGCATTGGGACACGGTCAACCACAAATTGTGCTGCTCATTAAAATTAACACAATTGGCATAAGCGCAAGCAATGTTTTGTGAAAGGGCAACAGTAAAAATGAAATGATGGATTTTACTTTTTGGTTCTGCTAGAGAAGGGCAAAATCCTACCAAATTGATTCAGAATTCTCTTATCCATTAAAAATATAAGAGAACTTATGAAAGATTCAACCATGTATCCTGCATATTAATTGGTTTAAAATATTATCACCTTTTTTACCTAAAGTTATACATGTTAATTTTGGTTCTGCATTTTTTGTGACTGATAGTCAAGGCCAGTGATATCTCCAAATTTTCAAGAAACTTAAGCACCGTGGCCCTGGAATTTGTCTAGAAATTTCCTAACCCGGAGAAGCAATAGGATAAGCAATTAATTTTAGCACAATCTTCTTTGGTTATTTCCTTTGATAACCCTTGCTTTCATTTATTCTGCAACTAATATCGCGGTAAAAGACAAACATAGCATTTTAACATTTTTATTGTTAAAATTGTTATAATTATTTTACTATACATAATTTTTAGGTAGAAAAAAGGTAATTTCCCATAGAAACAGACTTCCTACTATTTGTCTCACTTAAATATAAATGCAAAGAAAGAACAATTATAATCTTAGAGACATTACTCTTATATCTTAACTAAATCTAGATAAATAAAAGTAGATATTTCTTCTGAAAACAACTTGTAGTATTCCAATTTTAAAATAAAATACAAATTTTGATTAAATAGAATATTTAATTGATAGTGCTATTTAAATTGTGTAATTTATTCAAAATGACTAACAAAATGGAGCAAAATTAAGAATAAAAATATTTAATGTGGAATTCTAACTGAAAGTGGAGGATGATGCTATGAGGTTAGGAATATTACCAAAACAAAATACCCCCCATTAGAAAAACAGAACAAAAATAAACTTAAAAAAATACATACATATAAATTCAATAAATTAATAAATATTTCACAGAACACTATGTACAGCACCTTGACCTCTGTCCTCTTAAATGCTAAGAAGGCTGGTGTAGTCTCCAACTTTAGCTTAATTTCTGGTTTCTTTATTAGTGGATCTTTCACAGCCGGAGCTACTGACACTACAGCAGGAGCTGGCTTCTGGGAAGGCTTCTGTGTTTTCTGAGCCTGTGTAAATTATAGATTGTATATATGGAAAAATGTTAAATCAAAATGAAAAAAAAAATAGCTTTTTGCTTTAACACTGCTATCTACTAAACACTGCTCTCTACTAAACACTGAGAAATCACAATAAAGGAATGTCTTGACTACTGTAATGCGCTCTACAGTAGGGTATATTACGGGTCACCCCTATTAAGGAGGTCCATCTAGTGGGACTGAGAAGGGTCTTCTCCTTGGTGGCTCTTTCCATGGTGGCTTCCTCCCTGTGGAACATCATCCCTGGAGAGATAAGACTGGCCCCCACCTTGATGCTCTTCGGCAAGGCCCTGAAGACGTGGTTTTGCCAGTAGGCCTGGGGATCCCAGGTCAACTTAGAGCCCATCAAGTGGCTAGTGTAAATGTATTGTTATTGCCAGGGGGGTCGGGGGATGTAGTGGGTTTTGTATTTGGGATTTTTACTCTGTTATCCACCTGGAGACACCGTGAGCGAGTTGGGTGGTCATATAAATTGAATGAATGAATGAATAAATAAATAACAGACATGCAGGAGATCTGATATAAAGGCCTAAGGGTATTTCAGTGATATGTATTAACACTATTGCTATAACAGATATTTATTACAATATTTATACATCGCCATATTTCATATAACTAGGCAGTTTCTAATTTATACATCTAACTTATATATTTAAGTTTCAATGTATGGAAATAAACATTTGAACAATTGATAAAATTTCATCAATTAATTTGACAGAATGGCAAAGAAAATGAGAATGAAAAAAGAAAATTAAGAACTCTGTAAGGTGGATACTTCTAGCCAGATAAAACTAACATGAGGAATTAGGAAGCAAGCTTAGCGTAGATTCAACTAAGTTTACTTCTGGTTCTGACTGCATAACAATCAAGACACTGTGTGACAAAAAACAAAAACAAAGCAGAATATGAACCTATGACTAGTTTTGAAACTATTCATTCCAGAAACACCTACCTGAGACCTTATAATATTTACATAATTGAACAACAGTTTATTAGCAGGTAGAACATGGAGGTGGGGGAGGGGGAATTATTTTATGCTTTAAAAAAAACTAGGACTTATTAGACATAATATTCTATGTTACATTATTCCAAATGGAAGGTACAAGAATTTATCTCTCCTTCGAAAAAGTCTCACGCAGTACTTTGATTTTTAAAAGTTACTCTGTATTTTTTCTAATAATAAAATGGTTCTTCTTGTAACCGAACTTTACCAATACAGGTATAACAAGTTCTTCTACTTGGAAAAATCAACAACAGTTTACATGAAAATAAAGCCCTGTTCTCAGGAAAAGGAATATTACAAAATCTTTCATCTGTTATGGGATTTAAAGATTCTTAACTTGACCCAATTAAAGTCACTCTTTTATTAGTGGTTTACAAATCATTATCATTATTCAAGGTTTAAGTGCACAGAGTAGTGCATCAGATTTAATACAGATTTACTGAACTACATTATTTATTCCAGAGCAATTATCATTTTATTTTTTTAAAAAAAGTTATTGCAATAACTATTTTTGTAAAGGCTATATTAAACTATTAAAATAAAAAAGAGCAGCTAAAAAACAAAACAGCACATTTCAAAACATTTATTAAGGAATTTTTTACTTTGCAATAAAACAGTATTAGGAAAAAAAGAACCTTGTAGCTCTCAACCTTGGTTATTAAAGGAAGCTGTACTTCTTTCTAGTCAGTTAAGAAATCTCTTCCTTAAATTAATATTTCCCCACAGATATAGAAAAAAATGTTACCATTTTTTTAATTTGCCTGGTACATCTAGCACAATACCACACTACACGTGGATCATTCATTTCCTTGTCTGTCACTTGAGGCTTGTGGCAGTCTTGGTGATAGAGGTTATGACATTCCTGGCACTCCACTAATGGATTTCCAGAAGTCACTGTCATTTGTCTATAAAACACAAAGTAATCAGATTAAACATCATTTCTTGAAACAATCTCTCGAAACATCATCTCTTTACAAATTTGTCTCCACGTATCGTTATGCTATGGAGCCCTGGAAACAGAATTGGGAATAGCTGCAAGATCACAACACTGTGAAACTGGACAAGGTGGACAGATGTGTACAGGGTGAGTAGCGGAGGCCAAATTAATGCTTTCTAATTGCAAGCAAACTCAGGCCCACTTCTTTAAACCAATGGTCTACCAGATGTTTATCAATGGGCATAATGTTTATGCATGACCTGTTGGCATATAATCTAATGTTTATAGGCCAAAGCAACATTTTAGCTTTTACCAGAATATACCATGCCTTTGGGGAATAGGTTTCTTCATCCTAAGCAAATGTGATAGCTGCATGGGAATATATCATATGAGACAGGGTTACCTGGTAGATAAGAGGAAAGATATGCTCTTCCCTCCCTATCTTAGGTTCTCAGCAAAACAGAACAAAAACAAACAGACCAAACTTGTCAGCAAAATTGTAAGCAAAAGGTTTTCTAGCAGTCTCAGCCAGAATGCCCAATGACTGAAGGTCAACAAAATCAAGATAGCCACTCTTCCAATTCCTGATTAATTCAAAGAGCAAAAGGCACTAAAGCAGAATGAATCTCAATTGCAGCATATATCTAATTGGGAATGCTAAATGTTAAATTATGAAAAATCAGATTTTTTTGGACAACAAAAAATCTACACCTGGTATTACAGAAGAAACCGCACAGAACCATAACAAGACAGTATTTACTAAGAAAATGGTTAAATCTAGCATCATTTTGTTTAAGGAAGTCAAAGTAAGAAAACTGTTCACCCATTAATGTATTTAAACAATATGAAATTTAGCACAAATACAGCATTAAAATGTTGTACAACTGACATTGACAAAATCACGCCCTTCAGCTTATGCAGCAAACAGAAATAGAAGGTAGTTACCAACTGAATCAGAAGAAAAGTTAAGCCTTTAAGGCATAAACATGAGAGTAAGGATGCGTTAGATAAGGATGTGCTAGATTAGTAAGAAAAACATATGTATTAAATTTTATCCTACTGGAAACATATAAATTACAATATGATACCTATATATGAATGGAATTATGCCTTCAAGTTAGCAAAACACCATTTCCCTAATGGCTATTTTTTTTAGATAACAAATCAGGTTACTTAATTGCTAAGTTGCTTTTGTGTGTATCCCTGTGGAACAGGTACGTAGGTAACCATGGAAACTATTTGCAGAAGGGTAGGTATTTTTTTTTTATTCCATAGGAAAATGTTGAGTGAGGGTATTATCTAGATGATTTTGGGAACGTTTTGCTGATATAAAAACCAAATGAAGGCAAAAAAAATCCTAGAGTTTGTGATTCTAAGTAGCTTTACTCAGGAGTAAGCAGCTTTGATTCCCTAGTAATTGTCCTTAGATCTAAGATTCAAAATAGAAGCTGAAGATTTCTCAAAATTAATTTGAACCAGAAAGAGTGAATATTTGCCAATAACATAATAGATAGGAACAATTTCATATATATTGTTGCATATATAATATTGTTAAAAAATTAAAAAACAAATGGAACATAAACAAAATCTTTCAAAGCCATTTTTAAAGCTGCTGTTGAAATGGAAATAGTTAAAATGGTCATAATCCTGAAGGCAGATTAAAATACAAGTTATGATTTAGAAACATTTCTATCTTTAATCCCTATCTTTTGGTAGACTGAAAGATTATGCCTACCACCCCAGTACCTTCTAGGCTTCCTGTCTGACTTTTTAAATAAAAGTTTTTAATTATATTACATAAATACAAAGAGGATTTGTGGCAATGCAAAGCCCACTGGCTCAATAATGTGTTATTTCCAGATTAAACTACCACATGAAAACTGCACACAGCATATACTACATTTGAAAGTTGGACAGTGGTTTAAAAAGATTTATTTTGGACAACAGATCCTTAACTTTTATTCTGTTGCTGCTGGTTTCATACTCTTAGTTAAATGCAACTATCGTTTATGCACAAGCTGGTCCCAGAGTTATAGTTTTTCAATAGCACTTATTCTGAATCCAACAAATAGAAGTCTGAAGGCTGAGTCTTTGAAATGCAAAAAATCACACTGTAATTAGATGTGGTTAACTTACAGGGTTATTGGGTTTTTTTAGTATTTGAAACACATGAGAACTGAACAGATTTTTTTTTTCTTCTAATCCATTAATTTGTAGGGACAGCATTATGCTTGGGATAACTCTGTAAATCTAAATACTGACACAAAATGTTTCATAGAAAAAACTATCAACAGGTAAAGTAGTTCGATACTAAAAATTGATAACTCAGAAAGTTGTGGGACTTTCTTTATTGGATGTGTTAAAGCAAAGACTAGATGACAGATGTGAGGAGTGCTTTAATCTGGATTCCTGTGCCTCCCTGGGTTTGGACTCAGTGGCCTTATGTGGTTCCATCCAATGATGATTCTATGAATTTTGTATTTATACTGTAATCTCACTGCCATGGTATGTAAACATCTTCCAACAGAGAAGTACAGCTTTAGGTACACATAATGTATGAGAAATCAGAAGTATTTTGATCTCACGAATTATGAGAATTAGGAGTCAAGGCTTCTGTTTAAACAAAAGATTCCATTTACAACAGATACAAATATTTGTATGTGCTATAACTACTAAATTTTAAACAACTCACCTGCAAACAACACAAGCCAAACCCATCTCCATTGCAAAATCATCAGCACTAGTTTCTTCAAAACTAGAAAGGTCTGCCATGGCCAAATCTTTGCTTGTTTGCACTGTGATTGATGAGGGATGAGCTTCTGGCTTTTCTAGTCTTGGTTTTTTTGCAACATCAATTCCTTCATTGATTTCCACTTTTATCTAATAAATAATATTCACATATAGATTTAACAAAAAAAAAATGTAACTCTGAGCAAGTAAATAGAAAACCAATATAGAAAAGTAACAAATTATACACTGCATAGTGAAATGTAACTATATTACATTAGTGAATACAATATATTCTATCACATGAATATTTCCTCCAAGTAATTACAGGTACAGTAATACCTCGGTTCACGAACGCTTCTGTTCACAAACAATTCGGTTCACGAACAGCAGCATTCACAAAAGTTTGCTTCTGTTCGCAAACTCCGCATCGGGTGACGAACACGACCCGCGGCCATCTTCCCTGTTCTGACATGTGGTCGTGGCTTCCTCTAGGTGAGATTGCCTGTACTTTGTTTCATATTTTTGTGGTTAAAAAAAAAATACATATGGTTCAGAATGGATTAACCTTATTTACATTGAACCTTATGGGAAAATTTGATTCGGTTGGCGACCAATTCGGTTCATGACCACGTTTGTAGGGGTCAGAACGGATTAACCTTATTTACACTGAACCTTATGGGGAAATTTGATTCGGTTCGCAACCAATTCAGTTCGTGACCAGAATCGTGGAACGAATTAAGTTCATGAACCGAGGTACCACTGTACTCCTCACTTAACAAACACAACAGGGACTGGAAAATTGGTTGTTAAGAGGAGCAGTCATTACGTGAGTCACCACATGACTGGACCTGATTTTACAATCATTTTTACGATGGTCATTAAGTGAATCACGTGGTTGTTAAGCAAATCCAGCTTCCCCAATGGACATTTTTTGCCAAAATTTGCTTAATGACCACATGATGCACTTGAACGTGTTGATTCACTTAACAACCATTGAAAAAATGGTTGCAAATCGTGATCATGTGATCGCGGGGGGTGGTACGATAGTTTGCGATGGTCGTAAGTGCAAGTACAGGTTGTAAAATGCTTTTTCCGAGGCCATTGTAACTTCGAACCATCATTAAATGAATGGTTGTTAAGCAAGGACTATCTGTATCTCTCTATGGGGAGGGGAGGAAAGAGTGTCTTACATAAGCAAAAAGCTGCTGCTGAAAACAAAGGAATGAGCAAGAGTACAAATACCTGAAGATGTACCTGCTGCTAACCACAGATACCTCTGAAGCTGAACCTAAAGATTTGCTGTAGGAACTTAACCCTTTCATAACATCTACACATGTTTTTCCTCTTTCTTTTCCTTCTCTATCTAATAAAAATTGTTAATCAGAAAAGTGCTACCAGGATCCTTCTGATATATGTATGAGTGTACTCTTGAACATTTCTGTATCATACTTATTTGTGTATCTTTGTGAGAGAGAATAGTTAATATACAGAGATGAAGATAACTTAATTTTATAAAATAGGTAACTTATTTTATAGACAATAGTTTTTAATTAGTAGTTACTAATTTACTAATAGTTATTAATTCACTGTAGTCCTACTCTTCTGGGAGAAGCTGCACTCCCAAAATATTTACACATACGTTAATGTGACACAAGCAGACATTTATGGGGAGAGATGATTTCTAGATTTTTGTTAATGTTTATATTTTTGTCTGTCTACTGTTATTTTGGGTCATCTTCCCTTCAGGTGAATACTACATTTACAATATCTGGGCTGCAAAAATCCAAATAATAACTAGATAGTAGTACAGAGATACAGAAAAACTCTATTTTGCAGTGTAGATATGGTAGATTCTACAAATGTCACAGATTAGAAATTCAATAATTCAGAGAAATATGACAATCCTAAGAATTAAAGTGTACTGCAAATTAAACCCACAAATATATTTGTGTTGCTGAACAAAATGCCTCTGAGATTTTCATCCATGAAATATACAATTATCTAATAATAACCTTATTATGGTACCCACTTACAGACCTAAGATTTAGAGACAGGGCATATTTCTTTGTACTGCAAATGTACATAAAAGTGTTTTCTGAATTAATTTCTTGACAATTAAAAAAATGCCTTTCTTATTACAACTAAATTATTTTTCTGTCTTATTAAAAACAGATAATTGTTACAAGGGCTCCATATAGCTTTATTAGATCCAAGTATGCAAAATAGATCACATTCTTCAAATGCGTCTTTGTAGAGTCTGCTTGGATTGAGGCAGCAGATAAATCAAATAAATAAATAAATGAGAGAGAGAGAGAGAGAAAGAAAGAAAAATCAAACTTTAGGGCCAATAATAATAGCTTGACTAAAACTACCTATGTGGCTCCATGTCTAAGCTAAGTTTTGAATCACATCTTTCAAGTTCATCACTCTTGTTCCTGATTTCCATTCTATTTCCAGATGGATTTAATTAGTCTTGTATTAAGCAGAAAGTGCGCTGTCAAAGTAGCAAAGTGAAATTGCAAGGGAACCTGAAATAAATGCAGTCTGAGTAAAACTAACATGTGCTCTTAATTAGCAGGCAACACTGAAAACAATGAAGCAACTTGTAGACAAGAAGGGCACCCTTTTAAAACTAAATGATCGTAGAGAGGAAAGCTCATACTTTTCAAAGCAATTAACTACTGTTATGTGACAATTGGTGAAGACATCGTTTGCAAAACAAAATATATTAATATTTCAAGTAGTGATTTTCAGCCTTTTTCATCTCATAGCACACATCTCATAGGTGGAACTTCCGTATAGTGAAACTGGAAGTCCTGTGACATCACAGGCTGCTGGGACTCCAGAGGAGAAATAGAGGCAGTCTGCCCTGGTGATGTCATGGAGGCAGGATTCTGGTTGCACAGCACTTCCTGTCTTTTACTTTGGCTCACTGATGCAGTGCACCTATGGATCTTTCGCAGCACAAAAACGTGCAGTGAGGTGGTTGAAAACCACTGATTTAAAGATGAATGTGTGGGGAAAATTTCTGTGGAATCAAAATGCAGGACTCAAATGCATAATAATCAAGGCTTCACTGTAGTGTTCTTTAGACAGTACATATTGGAGGGATAGTGAGAGACACCCCTTGCAGACAAAAGAGATGCTCTGATATTTATGCATCTCAGGAAAGGGAAAGGGAAAAGGATTCATACATACATATTCATGTGATGATGCAGGCATACATAAGTAAGTAATAGCTCTCAAGTTACTTTCTGCCCCTCTATTATCTACTGTCTACAAGGAAAACAATATCCTTGCTGAGAAGAAGAAACAAATCAGTTC
Organism: Python bivittatus; assembly: GCF_059951505.1. Lineage (NCBI taxonomy): Eukaryota > Metazoa > Chordata > Lepidosauria > Squamata > Pythonidae > Python > Python bivittatus. The sequence goes on along the minus strand of NW_028277034.1, from coordinate 38,689,183 downwards.
AAGGTGCCAAATGCCAGGAAGAACACATCCTCCTTCAAGACAGATGCCTTGATAGTTCACACCAGCTCCAAGAGTGATGCACATTCTTTTATGTTTCAATTTTATTAAGGCACTCCCATTCATCAAAAGCCTCTAGAAATTTACATTCTTCATCCAGAAAATGTATTTTCCCCACAGATCCTACCCAGCAAGAAACAATGAGTCACTATTTCTACTTTTACAAATATGTAACTTTATTAGAACTTTATTTCCTTAATATACCCACTCCTCATTTAGCAACTACCTTGGTTAGCAACCATTCACAAATACGATGGTAATAAAAAATTCATTTTCTGACCAATGTAGAAATTTATGACCAAATTTTGTGTGCTTGATGACAACGCACATTAGAGTGAGTATCGCTGGCATAGCTGTACAAGAGAATTTTATTTGAATGAGAAGGCAGCAACCAGTGATCTTCATAGCATCTCTCTCTGTCACATGTTCACTTAGCAATTGTTTTGCTTTACAACCTGATCGTTGGAACAGAACTCAGTCAGTAAACAAGGAGTGGATGTAATGTTCAAAGTGTAACAACAGAACTTACCTTATCCACAATTCTTTTTTCCACCTCTTTTTTCACCTTTTCAACTATAGTGGTTTTCCCATTCGTATTACCTGTGGGAAGGCTTGGAGAAGTTTTAACAGAAACTGGTTTTGGAATAGATACTTTGGGCTGTTCTACTTCCTGAAAAATGCATAAAATGTTACATTAAGAGTAAAACTGGAGATAATTGGCGCATCACATCAATCCATTATTTTTTAAGGTTGCTTTATTGAATATATAAATGGCTGGGTTCACAGAATTTGCTAAACTGAAATCAAACAAACTACATGATGACTTAGTGTGCTAGGTAAACCAGACCTACTTCTGAAATAGGTAATAAATAGACCTGTCCCTCAGATGTGATGTGCTGCTCATAAACTAAGCCATGAACAAGACATATTGACTTAATTAGCACATAAACGGGTTCACACGTCGCACTTGACTAAAACTAAACAAACTGTGTTATGGCTTAATGTTATGCATGAATCAGATAAATCTCCCTACATTTATTAAAGGAAGGAAATTCTGTTCCTCTAAAAATGAATATATCACTTCCATCTGAATCCTGTTGCAGTAGATGGCTGTAGTAACTGGTTAGCCTGTGAAATGCACTATATTGGCAGTGTCTGCACTATGCAAATCCATTCTTCTCACTCTCCTGCTACTGCACATAGATACACAGCTAAAGAATTCTCAGAATTAAGAAACATGCCCCTAATCTTTAAAAGGAACTGGAAGGAAGGAACCATTAGCATGATAAAACTGTAACTTTATCAGATGAGTTGAAAAAGATCAAAGTATAAGACACAGATCCTGCCTCAGAATACAGCAAAAAAGTTCAAATGGCTGTCACAAGAGATGGGAAGCAGTATTACACTGACATCTGTAAAAACACTGAAGAGGAAAATAGATACAGGAAAACAAGGAAAGTTTCCAAAATAAAGCAGAGGTTCCAACCTTGAATTGCTAAAGGACACCAATGCCCAGATAGTAACTGATTCAAAGAAGATCAAACAAAGCTAGAAGGAATATACCAAAATTCTGTACAGTAAAGATGTTAACATCTAAAATACTTTAGAAGATATTCCGTATTTAAAGAATCTCTAGTACTAGAAGATGAAGTTAAATTAGCACTCCAATCATTACTAAGTGAGAAGGCTACAGGAATTGATGGAATACTTATTGAATCATGGCAAGCAACAAAGAATCAGTATAAATTCTAACTAAACAATGTCAGCAAATATGGAAAACACAATGACCAATAAATAGGAAGAGGTCAGTCTACATACCAATACCAAAGAAAAGGCACTAAAGAGTGTGGAAACTATTGTACAAGATCCCTAATTTCATATGTTAGTAAAATAATGATTAAGATTTTTCAGTGCAGATTAGACCCTTTCATGGAAAGGGAAACGTGAGATGTTCAAGTGAATTTTAGAAAAGGCTGAACAAGAGATATTATTGATGATGCATGCTGGATAACTGAGAATGCCAAAGAAAACAAAAAAGTCAATTTGTGCTTCACTGTTCCATAATTATGATTATGGTTGATTATGTTGACAAGCTGTTCAATGTCCTTAGGAAAATGGGAATCCCAGAACATCTCACTGTCCTAATGTAAAACCTATACAAAGGACAGGAAGCCATAGTCTGAACATGGTGAAACAGGCTCACTCTAGGAGTAAGGAAGAGATAAGCCTATATACTCTCTCCATATTTATTCAACATACATTCTATATATAATGCATTCGGAAAGTATTCAGACCCCCTTCACTTTTTTCAATTTTGTTATGTTGCAGCCTGATACTACAATTGTTCAAATTCATTTTTTTCTCTTTAATCTACACTCAGTACCCCATAATGACAAAGTGAAAACAGAATTTTAGAAATGTCTGTAAATGTATTAAAAGGAAAAACTGAAATATCACATTGGCATAAGTATTCAGACCCTTTGCAACAGCACTTGAAATTTAGCTCAGGTGGCTCTTGATCATTGCTGAGCTGTTTCTACACCTTGATTGGAGTCCACCTGTGGTAAATTAAATTGATTGGACATGATTTGGAAAGGCACACCCCTCTCTATAGAAGGCCTCACAGCTGACAATGCATACTGTATCAGAGCAAAAGCCATGAGGTCAAAAGAAATGCCTGCAGAGCTCAGAGACAGGATTATTGCAAGGCACAGATCTGGGGAAGGCTACAAAAAAATGTCTGCTGCACTGAAGGTTCCTAAGACCACAGTAGCCTCCATAATTCTCAGATGGAAGAAGTTTGGCATATCAGGACTCTTCCAAGGGCTGGTTGCCTGACCAAACTGAGGAATTGGGGGAGAAGAGCCATAGTAAGAGAGGTGACCAAGAACCTGATGGTCACTCTGACTAAGCTCCAGAGATCCTGTGTGGAGATGGGACAAAGTTCCAGAAGGACAAGCATCACTGCAGCCCTCCACTGATCTGGGCTTTATGGCAGAGTGGCTAGACAGAAGCCTCTCAGTGTAAAACACATGAAAGCCCACTTGGAGTTTGCAAAAAAGCACCTGAAGGACTCTCAGACTGTGAGGAACAAGATTCTCTGGTCTGATGAAACCAAGATTGAACTGTTTGGCCTCAATTCTAAACATTATGTCTGGAGGAAAGCAGGCACCGCTCATCACCTGCCCAATACCATTCGAACAGTGAAGGATGGTGGTGACACCAACTTGATGGCACTTAATCATTCAATAATGCAGTGTATGGGCAGGTGGAACCAAGGATGTTTTGCAAGGATAGAGAGGTATGGAAGTATACAGTGAATGGTGTTGGTATAAATTAGTTTTAACTATGTTTTGCATTCTTTTTATTTCATGCATTTAATTTCTTTGGCTTATATTTCTTACTTTTTCTGTGCTGTAATTAATATTTCCTTTCCTGAAATAGAACAGCATGATGAGTATTTATGTATCTATGGCTCTAAACCTGATCCTTATTTATAAACATTTAACATATTTTTTTCTAGTAATACACATTGATGATAATGTGTCAATCAAGTCTGTGTGACTCTTAGTGACCACATAGATTTTTTCCCAGAATGATCTGTCCTCAACCTGGTCCTTCAGGTCTTTTAGTAAGGACAGGACATTATTTATCCATATTTTGAGTCAGTGTTAACTTCTGGCAACTGCCTGGACTAGTCTCTGTAGTTTTCTTGGAAAGATTTTTGGAAGTAGTTTGCCATTGTCTCCTTCCTATGGCTGAGAGAGAGTGACTGGTCATTCAGTTGGCTTTGTGCCTAAGGCAGCACTAGAACGAACTCCTGGTCTCCTTGTTTCTAGCTTGGCACCTTTAACCACTAAACCAAAATTGCTCTCACTTATTGTTATATACCATGTAAGACAACATATAACATACCTTTTGTGATGGACGATAACATGAATCAATTCCTCTAGACAAAGATTCATCAAGAAGTGCTTTTAATTTTTCGGCAGAATCTTTGCTCTTTGAATGCAAGAAGCCCAGAGCTTTCAAGAACACAGGATCAAGTTCCAAATTCACAGTAGCAGCCATAGTAGGATCTTTAATTGAAAAGAAAAGGTCAATTTCAAGCAGGCATGAACTCATCTGTTAGATAATTCCTAACTAGTTCCTAATTTCCACACATTTTTAACAGGGTTTGGAAACAATTACAGTGGTGAAATCATCTTTTTTTTCTTTTCTTTGAAAAAAAGCAAGATTCTTCCTGTGTCTTCACCAGATCACTGCCACAATTCAAGGCTTTGGAATCTAGAAAAATGTTTGTAGCTCCTGACTTCAAGGTGGTTCTCTCTCCTGAGTTAGAATACAAACTCTGAAACTCCTGAGCCACAGCTGTAATATAATTACATTGAACTAAATTAAAGCAGATATACATCTGCCCTCTGGAATAAGGTTCCCCCCAAGATCCAAATGACCCACACTCTGTTGTTGTTTAGAAGAACAGTGAAGACCTCACTCAGGCCTCTGGCAAGGGAGAATGAGACCCCTTGCTTCATTCCGTCTGGTCTGTCACACTTGCCATCTTTTAACTTTTATTGATTTTATTGTAATTTCTTTGATTGAGCCACCCAGTCATTGGGAGTTGGGCGGCATACAAGTTTAATAAATAATAATAATTTACAATTTGATTTTGAACATTTTATGAGGCAGGCTTAATATAGCACAGATTACTGTACTTTTAACTGCTTAAACATAAAACGCAAGCAATTATTTCTTCAATTCAGATATAATTCCTGATTTTATCAATTTGAGAAACCCAATGTTGATTTCAGAACCTAGGATACCCTCAGGAAAGGTTCATCAGTAGTTGGCAACTAGCAGAGGGATTAATTCATTCATCAACGTGCATGTAATACATGGTCCTGCAATATAGAAAATACATGTTCAATGCATTTTACTTGACATCTGGTCTTGGGGTGGTGATAAAGCTGCCACAGAACCTGAACACTTATTAAGTTTTTTAAAAGTCTTAATAGAGAATGGCTGAAATATTATGACAGTTCCCTCTTGAGCTGTTCCAAGCTCTGAAAGGTGAGATTGCTGATGACCTGTCAAATGTTATAATCTCATGCAACTGCAGCCACTTTATATATTTGTACATTTTGCTGATCTCACCATCCCATAAGATTTCATAATGAGACCTCCTGCCTGGGAAAATTTTTTCCTCCTTGTATTTTGGAAGCAGAGCTGGGTCCGCTCCTTGTGCCAAGCCAGAAATCCTGACTGATGAGACACGGGCTGGACTGGCAGAAGATGCTACACAAACCACCTATCGACCACGGTTCTCCTGCCTCAGGAGGAGGGTGGGTGAAATAATCTTTGGTTTTATCTCCCAACGCTTACAATTCTATAGAGAAGTGACATTTTCCCCAAGAACACTGTTTCCCCGCCTTTGCTGCCAAGTTTATTACCCATCATAGATACAATAATGATAAACAATCATCTTTATTCAGAATAGCAGAGGGGCAGCGAGCGCAGAAGCGGGCCGATCCTTCGCGTCGCTGCCCCCGCGCGGCCGCTCCCATTGTCCCCCCCCCCCACTCCTTCAGGCCTCGCGCTGACTTTCGGAAACCCCGTAGGGACGTCCTCTTTTTCCCGCCAACACCGCGCCACCCCGGCATCTACCGCTTTGGGAGGCTCCGACTCCTTCCTGCTGATGCCGGTCGGCCGCGCTCCCCGGCCTGACACCGGAAGCGACGATCTCCAACCCGGACGGAGCGGAGGAAAGGGTGGAGCTTCGGGGGAGAAGAACCCTCTCGGTAAGCCCCGAAGGGATCCCCGGTGGGAAGGCGGCGGCGCTCAGTCCCCGAGTCCTCGGTTCAGGGCTGGGAACTGAGGAGTCTGGGCCCGCGGACAGCCGCTCGAGTAAGACGCTCCTGAGCGAGTGCAGAGTGTTTTTCTCCCCACGCCGATCACTATATGCCCTTCTAGCAAGTGTTTCGGAATACCCACTTTTTTAAAGGATGGGGGAGAGGATCGTGATTAGGCTTCCCATCCCTGATAAAAATAAGCCTGAAGGCTGCATATGCTCTGTTCCTTTTGTGGTCGGCATGAAATGGAAATTAAAATCCAATTTCTGATTCTCAGCTATCTGCAGCTACAGTATTTCCTACCTGTAGCCATCTCTTTTCCCCAGGCTTCTTTTGCGTAGGGATGAGTAGTTGAGAGGATGTTATACAGCTAAAGTCTCCTTTGAGTGGACCTGATTCCTATTTACTTCAAGGACACATCTGTTTACCTTTTTGGGCAACAAAGATGATTCGTTATTGCTGTCCCCCATTTTTTTTTTAAACCCTTCCTGGTCTAGCCTGTAGCTGTGAGATTTCCTAGTGGTTCCCCATCCAGATAGTGACCAAATCTGATCCTGTTCAGGCTTTTCATATCAGCCCAGATTGAGAATAGTCAGTAGGGAGATACAGATATCCAGTTGGTGACCACTCCGTTGCTTTTCAAATAAGGTTGAAAGTGCAGTCCTGAGAATTCCTGAAGATAGAGCATAAGATTTGTGGAATAATTACTAAAATCACACTGACTGACTTCATATATTGTGATAAGCCCTACAGTGTATGGTGTGTGTTTATTTTTTGGTTTAACATGCTGACTACTCAGTGGAACCTCCAATACAGCCAGGAAATCTAGAAAGCTGTTGCTAATCGCTGTAGTTTAGCAATTTACTTAATTTCATTTAATTAAATAAGCCTTAACTTGAGAATTTGCTTAATTTTTATGCAAAGGCTTAGAGTCCAACAAATGGTTCCTGGGAGAGGGGATGAAGGTGGAATGACTCTTGGGGACTAATGAAGGCATTATTTACACTACATCAAACATTAAGCCGTAGTGTGATTTCTTTGGTTTTATTTTCCTGTACTGCGTGAACACAGCCATTGTGGTTTGTGCATATCCAGCCAGAAACCCACATATCCAGTTCAGGTTTGTTTCAATAATTATATTGAGATTACAGTTAATTTTATCTAGATGTGGTTGCTCTCTCTCTCTTTTTTTTTTTGGAAAAACAGCTGCTGACCAGTCAACTAGGTACTGTCAATACACTGAACCTGTGTTTCTTAAAGTGTGGTCCTAGAACCCCTGGGAGTTCCCCAAGACCCTCTCAAGGACCTTGAAATCAGAATTATTTGATAGCCTATGTTGAAAAATGATATAATATTAAAATCCCATCAAACAATTGTAAGAAATGATAGCAGCAGCAAATGTGTCAGTTTTAATTTTTAATACAGTAAATATTGATAAATATAACCCATACAAACAAAAGCTTTTCTGGAATCCTCCGAGTGGGAAAGGGTCCTGAGGAACACTACACTAAACCAAGCAAGCCATATTATGATTTAGCAGTGTGCGTGAACCAAGTCACTCTTTCTGTGCCTTCACATAGCATGGAACTATAATGATTTGTAGCCGTTAACAGATGTATCCTCTGTGAATGTTTGTAATTCTGTTAATAGTCATGTAAAAGGCATGCAACTCTAGTGTGTATTTCAGTACAGTTTTCATTTCAGATCCTATTTCATAGTTTTTCATTTGTTGAACTAACAAATGAAATGAAACAAGCAACAACATTGCATAGCCAAGAGGGCAGACTTAGTTCATAATTAGGTTTGCAGGTCCTTCAGTTCTTATCCACAGTTTGGCAACCCATGCAGCAATTATTACCATAGATGACATATTTTCTCTATAATATGGTGAAAAAAAATGTTTGTGCAGTCTATATTATTTTGTTGTCAGTCTTTTATATGGGAAACATGAATTATCTGCCTGAATTATTGTAAAGTCCTTATCTTGAATTTCAATTTTGGAACATCTCTTTCTTATTTATTTATTTATTTATTTATTTAGAATAGTTATACAAAACCATCTTTGCCAAGATTCTGGCTTATAATTGAAACTTTGTGGTAAGTACAATCTTCTTCTGGTTAGCTCTGTAGATTACTGCATTTTTAAAAACATTACTTATATTTTTTGGTAATTTATATTTTATAGTAGCAAAAACAAATCTAGTCACTGAGGTGAATAGTTCAAATTTTTCATTTCAGGATGAGACCCTTTTGTTTGAAGGACAAGTCACATTGGTAGAAAGCAAATACCTTTTTGAACATACAAGAAGTCTTGTGTTGGTCATTATTTCCTACCTTGATTTTTTTCCTAGATGAATATTTTATGTAACATCATTGAGTTGTTTACATAATAATAGAAAGGGCTTTAATAGATTTACAAACATGAACATAATATATAATGAGACCAAATAAAGGTGCTAATCTTGCAGTTGCTATGCCATGAACTGTGATTGTTAGTGCTACACATTTTATTTTAAAAAACTACATTATCAGCTCTTATGTTGATGCTTACTGGTTTATGTATTGATGCATGCAGTATTCTTTAAATAAGATGAACTATGCATTTGCAAGGTATCTTAGATCCTTTGTATGGGGTAAATAATATTTGCAAAGAGAAGAAATGCATTCTAATATATGAGTTTGTATATCAAACAAGGCCAGTAAGATAAAACATGTATAATTTCATGTGGAATTCTGCATAATGCATCTGTAAGAGAAGTGAAAGAAATATAAATAAAAAATCTACTATGAAACTAAAAAAATGGGGTTACGGTTATTTAGGTAATAATAACCATAAGGAAACAAATCTAGAAGGATGAAATGGAGAAGAAATGCCTTTCTAATGGTTTTCTTGTATTCTGTTAGTATTTTTTCTCCACTGAAAGGAGCTCTTATTGCTTGGGACCCACCTATGAATAAGGAATAATGTACTTGCCTTGGACATCCTTTTAATTGAGAGCGTCACGTCCTTGCTTTCTATGAAATGAATTTAAAAGTAGTGTAGAGAGCTACTTCTTTCTTCAGCTAACTCTAGTAAAGAAAAAGTGGAATTAAAACATTGGCTGAAAAGGATCATCTAGAAAGCTGCGGCTGTAGTTATAGATGTAAGACGATCATGTCCTTAGGACTTAATGAGCAGGAACTGTAATTACATAGTTCATGCAATATTAAGCAAGAAAGGGAAGAACTAGCAGTTAAAATGCTGCTGGTACATCGCTTTAAAATATATTTGTGGAAACTCTGGATAATGTGTTGAATATTCCTAATTAAAACAGTGAATCCCTTACAGTATTCCATTTAAGAATCAGGTCCTGCTTCAGAATATGTACCTATGTAGTACATATTTAGTGTGTTTACTTGAATGCATATCCCATTGATTTAGTGTAATTTATTCTCAAACAAGCTTTGGGTGGCTATTCCTCTGTACAATTCTGGGCATATTTATTCAGGAATAAGTGTTGTAACATTTACTGGGATTTAAAGTGTGCTTAGAATTGTAACCTCAATATTGTATAGAGGTGAAATTCTGAAAAATCATTAAACAAAGAGCTAATGTTTTACGAGCAATGTTTAAGGACAGTTGTATATTGTACATGGTGGTGTAAACAAGCTTGGCTCCTGGGCCTCAGTGTGTCTACAGATACCTCTTCCAGAACCTCTGACTCACTATTCCCAGGTGCTTTTATTTTTAAAACATTATTTTTAAAATAAATAATATTGATGTTTTAATTACTGTAAGCTGCCATGAGTTTGACATGTAGTTTTGATAAATAAGTAATTTCCATTCCGTTCTTTGTTACTAGGAATGCCTATGCCTCCTTTCCCATCAGGCTCCATAAGTATTCTTAGAAAATAAAAATAGTGAAGGGCTGTTCATCTTCTCAGCCGAATTCAGATTTAATCTGAATTTAAAGAACACCCTTAGAACTAAGAAGTCATAGCAAGGATCTATCTTATCAGCTTGCTTTCTGATAAATAATTGTTTTTGTGGCTGACCATACTCATATCACAGCCATTTTGTGAATAGGCCATCCTCCCCAGATACTGTAAATTCCCTATTTACAGTAAATTTGCTACTAGCTCCTGAATGAGATGCTCTTACAATATATAAACAATGTAATAAATTACTACTCTAGTAATGTGTACACATAGTATGTTCTAAAGAGATGCTTCTCACACCTTAATTAGTATACAGCTCCAGTATAACTATATTGGCTGATAAACACTTCATACTATCTTAAGTCCAAAACACCAAGTACTGTATAGTTATTCTTGCAAATAGTAACTGGCCTTGTTATAATGTCATTTTATAACAATATTATGGTCTTTAGCTAAAACTGTTTTGAAAGTATGCTGTCTAGTGTTAAAGTATTACCATTTGAAAGTTGTAAAATGGTAATGCATCACTGAATAATTCTTTTTGAATTTTCTGCCTTCCTAGAAATGTGCAAGAATATATCTCTGTTGCTCCTAAATTATTTTTAATTTAATTCTAATAGATAACCAATAATGTGAAGGGTGGAATAGCATAAGGTAATGGTGTTAGACTGAGACAAATAAAATCTTAAATGTTTCAGAGAGAAGAACACTCAGCATTGGATTGCTCTCCAGACATAACACGAATTAATTCTACTTTGTAAGTGTTCTGAAAGAAAAACAGAGAAATGATATATTTTCCTCTTAGGGCTCTATTTTAGGGTATAGTACATTGATTTGTAAATATATAAGACTACCTCTTGTTTTTTAAAATTACATTTCTTGTTTTAAGGAAAACATGAAAAGTGTTGCTGAAGACCACCTATATCTAGACTACTTCAGTCAGAATGAAGACTGTATCTACCCTCTGCACACATCTATATCCTTGTTTCTGTTGGCATATTGTGATTGTAAGACCTTCAGGATATTTCTAGTATCTTCAAGTGAAATAATTAATGATGCACAACATACTGAACAAATACTGTCAAAGTACCCGGAGATTAGCTTCGTCAAAAGATGTGAACTTCCTGTGGTGGCTCAAAGCTGCTGTTTACCTGTTGTTGTTGAAAAGAATGGAAAATTTTGTCGAGCAGGACTTGCTGTGGTACTGAGGTATATAGTAGAGAAAACCTATGAGGCAGATCCATCAAAGAATGGAGTTTTGGAACTTTTGGGCTTTAAAAAGACCTGTTTGAAAGCTTGTGCTGAAGTAAGTTTATTATTAAAATAGTAGAATATGCTTTGCAATCAAGATCAAATATATTTCTACATGATCTTCTAGTATATAAAAGCAAAATATATATCTACATAGCACAACAATAGATGTTTAAAACAAGCTATATAAAATAGTTAAGTATACTACTACAGAATATCCCCTGGAGTCTTGTTTTTCTTTGAATATTAGTCTTAGTGATATATCTTAAAGTCTTATGAATTTTAACTCAGCTTCAAAACTGGTTTGCTGTGTGACAAAAAGTCCATTTTTTGAGTAATACAAACTTGGAGCTATTTTAGGTATACGATGCTAGCTTTTGAATCTGATTCAGTGAGTATGTCTAGAGATTTATTTCTGTTGCTGCAAAAACAACTGAATAATTTATGTATGCTATTTCAATAATTTGTTAGAATGCTTATGTCTTACAGCTGATTGTTATTGTCATACTAATCCTCAGTAAATGGTCAGCCTCTTTGTAACATTGATGTTAATGATGATTATAATAATAATAATGATAATAATAATAATAATATATCCCATATTTTGTCCAGGAACTCAAGAGTTACATCTCCCTTCATTTTATCTTGTACGCCTTTCTGTAGGTTGGGCTGAGAGACAATGCTTACCCCAAAGTCACCCACTGAATTTACTTAGTTGAGAGTAGACTAGAAACTGAATATTCCCAGTTATAATCCAACTCTTTAACTGTTGTATCACACTGACATATATTTATTTCTAGGTTAGTGAATGGACCAGACTTTGTGAAATCAGCATTCCTCTGGCAGTTGAAAACTTTCTGAAAGTATCTCATAATAATCAGCATCAGGATCTTCCTGAAGAGATACTGCAGTTTGAAAAGAAATTGGGGGAACCTGTAAGAGTACACAACGATGACAAAATTAGAAGACAGAAAGTTCAACAGCAAAAGATATTTGACAAGACAGCAAGGACTGATCTTTCCCCAAAAGAAGACAGGATTGTGGAAAACCAGGAATCTGCTCCTGCAGATTTGGAACTGAAAATAGCTTTTTCTAAACTAACTTTGCAGAAGATGCCAGTTGCTACCAACAGGGAGCCATCTCACATTAGGAAAATAAAAACATCTGAACTTCCACCTTTGGAGCATGTGTTTGCTGAAGGGCTTTATTTCACTTTGACAGACATAGTTCTCTTGCCATGTATCCATCATTTTTTGGTAAGAATGAATACATTTATTCCTGTTCTTTGAAAGTAAAAGCTCAGCAATAATAAGCTGTGGGAAGTGCTCAATCCTTGCAGCCTATGCATGGGTTTGTTCATCTTTATCCTACAGATAGTTTCTTCTCTTGATATATACAGATCTGGGAGTGAAGACAGTGTTAATCTACTTAGATATAACTTCTAAATAAGTGTGTTTAAGATTGCTGCTGCCTCTGCAGGTCAGTATAATTATAATTCTAGATCCTTCTTTGTCTACACTTGCCTAGGACAGCTTAACTAAACAGGATTTATAACATCTAATATTTTCAGAGTAGGTCATAATTTTTCATTGATAATCCTGCTTGAAACAAATGGTTTCGTCTGTTACATGGATGAACAATATAAAGACATTTTCCTATAACTAATCCTAATTAATACATGGCAGTAAACTTGCGTGTGTTATTTTCCCATAAGTTCCACTCCATGTCTGCTTATTTTCTAATATAAAAAACAAACTGCAACACCAGAATTTTTCTGTTAGGATTTTTTGTTTGATTGTTCATTTTAGTTGCATGTTTCATTTTTTTTTTTTTTTTTTTTGGTCTGCGCTCAGTCATTGCTGACCCTGCAGTGACTGCTTGGACGAGTCCTTGCAGTTTTCAAGGCAACTGTTTTTCGGAAGTGGTTTGCCAGAGCCTCCTTCCTAGGGCAGAGCCCAGCTGGCGAGTGCAGGAGGCGGGGTTTCCGTTGCTTCGCGCTCTTTTCGGGCGTGCACGGTTTTTCGCGCTTACCGGCAACTGCTCCCAACTCCTTTTTTGCAAGGCGCCGCCAGCATTTTTCCTCCCACCGGAGTGAGAGTACCCATTTATCTACTCACGTAAGTTTTCGAACTGTTGGGTTGACAGGAACTAGGGAGGAAACAGGAGCTCACCCTGTTAACGCGAAGGCTGGACTCGAACCGCTGAAGCGTCGACCATTTCTGGCAGGCAACTTTCAGCGTCATTAAGCCGCTGCGCCACCGTGTCCCCGCATGTTTCATACTGTTTAATAAAAGTCAGAATACTGGTTCTATTTAGACCATAATAGTATTTCATCCAATCTTATCCAATATGTTTGTGACTAATACTTGTCTTATTCCTTTCAGTAGCACTCATTCATGAACAGCATTAATTATTGGATGATTTAGTAAGGCATAAGTATAATTCCAACCAAGCTTTTCTGCAAAGTTAACATATCCTGCCCATATGGCTTTAGCTTGGAAATGCCTAACTGGAGCCATAGGAGAAATGAAATATTTATTAAATTAAGAAATGTTTGCCTTGCCTTCCCCCTCCTTCCATCCTCTGCAAAAGAAAAACAGTCTGTGAAATGTAAATGCAGCATAAAGATAAATGCTGAACGGTAGCTTACTTTGAGTAACCCATGGAGGAGACAAAAAATAAATGGTAACTCTGATAGTTGTAGGGTTTTAGCAATAAGTACAAATCTCCATTTTTCTTTGGAATTTTGAGCTCCCTAAACTACTGAACATGAATAATTATCCCATGTATGAGAATAAACATCAAGAAAACCAACATTATTGGGCGTATGTATTCAATAGGGAAGGCACTTTTTGTACATCAGTTTGATTCATAAACTTTTTGTATCATTTTAAGGCTGTCTGCAAGAAACACCAAAACAACGTATTACAACTGCCTTTAATATTGGGCTGGTACCAAAGGGTTCAAGAAGTACCTGGGATAAAGGAAGCCACTGTCAAATGCAATATAAAGAATTTCCTGAATAGTGGATCATACTCTTTACAAAATGAATGCCGTCGGAGTGCCTGCACAGTTACCTGCACAGTTTTTAAAGAGCCAGAAAAGGTTCCAGAGGACACTCAGTTTATAGGTGGACCAAGACGAACAATGACAAAATTAATGGTAGATAATTATTTTATTAGATTAGATATAATAATTATAAAAATATTCTGTCTGATGTTTTAAGACCATACCATTAGAGGCATTTTCAAGAACTCTGGATAGTTCAGTCATATTTGCAATGTTTTAAACTTTTTCCTAAATTATTTTCTGTAGTAAAATAAAATAATTTGCTTTTGCATCAATGACAATGAAATAACCAGAAAATATGTTGAGTTTTGGTTGCTGAGGGAATTCTGTACTGTAATGGAAGAGATTTATTAATTACTTAAGTAATTAATAATTTATATCTCAAGTGCTAAAATATTTTATATAAACTTAATTTGTAATTCTCAAGGCAGAGACATACATTGCAGAGTGACTTCATGATTGAGCGATGATTTGAACAGAAAATGTTTTGGTTCTTGTGAGAAAATGCCAGCTTTAGGCTAGCTCAACTGCAACTCTTCTGAGGCATCTACTTTGATAGATACAGTGGGGCAAAAAAGTATTTAGTCAGCCACCAATTGCGCAAGTTCTCCCACTTAAAAAGATGAGAGAGGCCTGTAATTTTCATCATAGGTATACCTCAACTATGAGAGACAAAATGGGGGAAAAAATCCAGAAAATCACATTGTCTGATTTTTAAAGAATTTATTTGCAAATCATGGTGGAAAATAAGTATTTGGTCAATATCAAAAGTTCATCTCAATACTTTGTTATATATCCTTTGTTGGCAATGACAGAGGTCAAACGTTTTCTGTAAGTCTTCACAAGGTTTTCACACACTGTTGCTGGTATTTTGGCCCATTCCTCCATGCAGATCTCCTCTAGAGCAGTGATGTTTTGGGGCTGTCGCTGGGCAACACGGACTTTCAACTCCCTCCAAAGGTTTTCCATGGGGTTGAGATCTGCGGACTGGCTAGGCCACTCCAGGACCTTGAAATGCTTCTTACGAAGCCACTCCTTCGTTGCCCGGGCGGTGTGTTTGGGATCATTGTCATGCTGAAAGACCCAGCCACGTTTCATCTTCAATGCCCTTGCTGATGGAAGGAGGTGTTCACTCAAAATCTCACGATACATGGCCCCATTCATTCTTTCCTTTACACAGATCAGTCGTCCTGGTCCCTTTGCAGAAAAACAGCCCCAAAGCATGATGTTTCCACCCCCATGCTTCACAGTAGGGATGGTGTTCTTTGGATGCAACTCAGCATTCTCTCTCCTCCAAACACGACGAGTTGAGTTTAGACTAAAACGTTCTACTTTGGTTTCATCTGACCATATGACATTCTCGCAATCCTCTTCTGGATCATCCAAATGCTCTGTAGCAAACTTCAGACAGGCCCGGACATGTCCTGGCTTAAGCAGGGGGACACATCTGGCACTGCAGGATTTGAGTCCCTGGCGGCATAGTGTGTTACTGATGGTCCCAGCTCTCTGCAGGTCATTCACTAGGTCCCCCCATGTGGTTCTGGGATGTTTGCTCACCATTCTTGTGATCATTTTGACCCCACAGGGTGAGATCTTGCATGGAGCCCCAGATCGAGGGAGATTATCAGTGGTCTTGTATGTCTTCCATTTTCTAATTATTGCTCCCACAGTTGATTTCTTCACACCAAGCTGCTTGCCTATTGCAGATTCAGCCTTCCCAGCCTGGTGCAGGTCTACAATTTTGTTTCTGGTGTTCTTTGACAGCTCTTTGGTCCTGGCCATAGTGGAGTTTGGAGTGTGACTGTTTGAGGTTGTGGACAGGTGTCTTTTATACTGATAACAAGGTCAAACAGGTGCCATTACTACAGGTAACGAGTGGAGGACAGAGGAGCCTCTTAAAGAAGTAGTTACAGGTCTGTGAGAGCCAGACATCTTGCTTGTTTGTAGGTGACCAAATACTTATTTTCCACCATGATTTGCAAATAAATTCTTTTAAAAATCAGACAATGTGATTTTCTGGATTTTTTTTCTCATTTTGCCTCTCATAGTTGAGGTATACCTATGATGGAAATTACAGGCCTCTCTCATCTTTTTAAGTGGGAGAACTTGCACAATTGGTGGCTGACTAAATACTTTTTTGCCCCATTGTATAAAGGCCAACACATGATTTGTCTTTAGTAAACCTGTGTTTTACACATAACTGATATCAGGATATCTTTAATACATAATGCCTTACATTGTACAGATAGGATATTTTTGGACATTTCTAGCAGATTTCTGAATTGCTGGTTTCTTTTCTTTTAAATGCAGGAAAAAGGGATCGAAGCAATGTTTTTTCCTCATCCTTGCCCTAAATGGACTCTAGACTGGGGCAGTTTACCTGCTGCAGTCAACCCAGGAAAAGGCAAGAATCTTACTATTTCTATAGAATCATGTTTTTTTTTTCATTTGTCGAATGATGATTTCACATTCATATAAACTAAATTGTTATTTTAAAATAATTTAGGGAAATATGTGATGTTACTGTTAGCAGTAAAATTATTAATCATAAATAATATATGGCCTGAAAACAAATAGGATAACTATTGTGTTCCACTAAGAATGTTCTTAGAGGAATTGTTTGAATGATCGATTATGTGCCATCAAGTCATTTTTGACTCCTAGCAACCACATAGATAATCAAAAATGATTTGATGGCACATAGTCAATCAGTTCCCCTAAGAACATTCTTTGCTTTCATGTTCCACCATGTATTTCATCTCTATATACAGGTTCGCTTACAGACATTAAAAAGTTGTTTATCATTGAAAAAATATTAGCAGAATGCAAAAAAAAAGTTACACAGCATTTGCTTTTGATATTTTTGTCTTCTGGTCTTAGTGAAGTTCATTAACTTTTCCAGAAATGGAGGGCGTATTAATTGAAAATATTCTTGGTTGATTTAAGAATGTAATGAAGTCACCATAAGTGGGATGCTGATTTGAGGACAGTTCAAAGGAACATCAAGCTTAAATCTTGAATTAGATCGCTTTTGTGAAAACTTAAGTCAAAGAAAACAATAAAAAACATTGCACCATTGGAAGCAGTAAATTTTCAAAGATGATTTATGGAATTTTTGAAATAAAGTCTCTCTTTACTAGAATTTTTGGGGAATATAATACATTGTTGCTCTTTTATTTTCTTTCCAGTTTGCAGCAATTTTAGACCACTAGAGGGCAGTAAAATCTGTAGAAATAGTGGTCTATTCCTTGTATTTATTCCTTGTATATTTATTCCTCAGATAAATACATCTGATAAGATTAACCCCACATTATATAATTATAAATGAAAAAGAACTGGTTCACTCAAACTCTCCTGAATTAGTTAAAATGGGGGGGGGGGATGCTACATGAAATGATTTGAAGTCAGGAGATAAACTTATTTTTTTAAAAATACTATGATTGTTGTATGATTTTTGTGATATATTAATAAAATAAATAAACTCAGTGATTTCCTATTGGGCAACGTTTTTGAGGCCTTGCTTTATTATGGCACATACATACCTAAGAATAGAATATGTTCTAGAAGGAGTTTCACTTTGATGCAGTATGCTAAGTTGAGTTGCCCTCTATAACTGTAGCACAGGAAATTCTATGTACAAAATATATAGATATCTTGTGGCACAGTGGATACTATATAAAAACACTGAGTTATGTCCTATGGTGTTCATCCAGTGATGGAATACTATCACTAGCAAAAGAGATTCCTCTTCTCCCTCCTTGCTCTAGGTACCCTCCAAGCCTATTTCAGTTGACTTGGGGACCATATAGAGCAAATTTTGAGTATGTAAGTAAAGGAGATGGAGAAAAGTCCCACCAGGTGAGCAGCAGTTCACATGTGTAAGCTTAGATGGATCAGGAATTCTCTATAAATTATGGTAAACACATTAGTAGTTCTGTTAACACTTCATAAATAGTGTGAATTTCTCTAAAGGGCTCTTCTTGTTTAAAGTTTATATCCTAGATAGGATCATAACTCAGCAATCAGGAAATATTGGCAAGTGTTCCTCCTCCTGGTGATTTTAATTAGATTAGAGGTCAGTAAGTATAAATAATACTTTTTTTTTTTTTTTGGTTGCCATGGCTTATCCTAAACACTTGATTGAACAGCTTTCCCAAACAAAATGGAAAGTCAAGATTTCAGCTAAGCTCTTTGTGATTTATACGAAAGTTTTTTGTTCTCTCAGGGAGGTAAAAATATGCTGATGGTTACCCTCACTTCATACCTCCTGATTGATTGTCAGAAGGACTTTGACGATGTTGGAGGCCTCTGATTTGTGTTCAGGATTGCTTTGACAGAACAAGACAAGAAGCCCTAATTATGATTTTTAGACTTTTGTTTAAAAATTATTAAAAAGAACTTTTAAGCCAATTAAGTTTTTCTGTCAGGAAACAGTATATTCATTATCTACTGTTTCCTGACAGAAAAACTTAATTGGCTTAAAAGTTCTTTTTAGTAATTCTTAAAAATAAATTATTATTATTATTAAAAGTAAATAATAATTAAATGTAAGAAGGTCTTCAGGAATTTAGAGATAAGCAGAGATAAAGGAAATCACATCTGCTGCAGTTGTTTATTGTTTCCATCTGCCTTTGCTGTAATTTTAGCTATCCAAATTAAGAACTGCAAATTGGAACCAGCTCACTATTTAACAACATCAAACTTTTATCTTCATTCTTCCTTCAGATGTAAAAGTGTGATAATATAAATTCAATTTCATAAAATTTATTAGCAGATTCTGGAGAAGCAGCATTGCTTTAACACAGTACATCTTAAGTGTTTCATTATCTGTAGTCATAACTTGTTCAAATTGGCTTTTAGACACATTAAGGTTTTTCATTAATTTAAAGTTGGGCTACTGTATACGTACAAAAATTTAATAAAGATGTTCAGCTTCAGAAAAGTTATTATTTACCTCAATTGACCGAAATAAAATTGATTGATTGATTGATTATTATTTATTTCCAGATATTATAAAATATAAATATTTAAAATAAATAAATATTTCTGAATGTTCAAAAATATTCAGGAGCAACATACTTTTGTAAAATAGCTGATCGTTTTAAAATACATGTCTTTAAAATTACTAAGTATATTCCCCCTTAATTTTGTTGTTGTTAAAACTAAAACATTTCAAAGCATAATGTATGCTGACAGTGTGCAAGTAAATGTTTTAGAAATACCTTTGAGTATGCTTCTGTGTAACAACGATTAGGAAGAGGAATTGTGGGCTTGTATATATCATACCAGTTGGGAACAAAACCTCTCCAAAGGTGTTCCAAATAATAATTTTTTAACATGCAATGTAGAAAATAATTCTGCCAATTATATATAATTCAGACAATCTGTTTGAAGTTAGTTTTTCTCCTGGCTACATTCACTTATTTGTTTTGGCCCTGCCCATTTTTTTAGAATGCAGTCCATTCAGAGACCAGATCTTAGTCCCAAAAAGGTAACACACCCTTTTTATATAATAATTAAAAATTACATAAAATATGCAATAGATAGTAGCATTCAGTATACTGAGATTTCAGTTTGCTTTTCTAAAGGAAAAATCATACTAAAATTGCTGTAAGTATCTGAATAATTTATTTATTATTTATTTTATTTATTTCAAATGTATATGTGCCACCCATCTCACTATACAAGTGACTCTAGGCATTTTACTAGTGAAATCTCTGAAACAGCAAGGGTTTTAGTAGTTAAGAAACAAGATTTCCTTGCCAAAAATAATATAATAAATTATATATTTAAATGATATGGGTCAGCCATTTTAATTTTACACATCTTGCAGAATTTAGTTTTTTTTACAGAATCGAATGTGGATTTTTTTTTTACAAAAGACCTCAGTTTTGATGGGAGGCAGAATGTATACAGTTCTGGTAGGATTCTTAGTAGTTAGCAAGGGGGCAGGGAAGTGTATCATGCTTATGGGCTATTAAGAATTCTGGCATTAAGTTGTGGTTGAAATGGAGGAAAACGTATCAGAAATCCTTTGAATTAGTAGAATAAAATAAATAGTACCTTAGTTGGAGTTACCCAGTAGCACAGCAGGTAGAAGACTGTATGATGCAAATTTAGGTGGAACTCCCAAGGAAGCTAGTTGTTGATCCAACAGGTTTCCCATCTGGTTTTAGCAAGAAGAAGCTGATAATT
Source organism: Python bivittatus (assembly GCF_059951505.1). Taxonomy (NCBI): domain Eukaryota; kingdom Metazoa; phylum Chordata; class Lepidosauria; order Squamata; family Pythonidae; genus Python; species Python bivittatus. The sequence continues at coordinate 38,668,844 of NW_028277034.1, read as the reverse complement.
ATCAGCACCCTTTGACTTCAAGTATGCAAAGAATTTCAAAGGGTGGTGATACGACATGGAGCCAAGCATTGTGTCTTCTCTAACTGTACCCTCTAACTTCTTCAACTGGGACCCCTTGGAAATGAAACGACCTTAAATGATGGATGTGCTGATGTAAAATCCTTGATTAATAGTCACAAGTTTAGAATCTAGTTAATCCTCTGAGAACTCTAGTGATTCTCCTGGGAGAAGTGACATGAAACTACCTAGTCAGAAAGTCCTTCTTCAGAATCATAATTGGAGCAGTTACTACTACAGATGTCTACAATTACATCAGTAGTCATCAGTAATGTATCACATATAGTAAATACAATGAATAAATAACACCACCAGAGGCAACTGTATCCAGATTCCTATAAACCATGTGTTTTGATATTCATCAGCATATTTTTCAGTAAAGAGAAATTACATTAATTATATGCATAAGATAGGGTATAATGATTAAGATTTTTTAAAAACAATTATACTAAAATAGTTAACAAGAGGAAAGTATAAATACACAGAACTGTATCCGTAAGATAATAGAAGTTCAAAATTAATAGTCATGTTGCTGTAGGACTAACTTGAAAAATAGGTCCTGGTCCAGCCATAGCCATAAACATTTACTGGGTAATTTTGGGCCAATCATACACTCTCAGGCCAGCCTACTTCACAGATTTGTTTTTATGAGAATGAAATGGTCATCCTATGTAATCTACCTTGAACTCTTGGAGAAAGGTAGAATATGAATCAAATAATTATGATTACATCTAGCTCCACAGTGTCCCTGTGGTCACGTGATCGTGATTTGGGCACTTGGTAACCAGCTCACAATTACAATGGTTGTAGCATCCTGAGGTCATGTGATCACTATTCGCAACCTTCCCTGCCGGCTTCCCACAAGCAAAGTCTATGGTGAAGCTGGCAGGAGATCGCAAGTTGCTCCTGCTCCTGCCGCTTTTTCTCCTGAGGAGCCCCTGGGCAGCATGGGGATCTCGTATTCCATAGTACCTGCCTGCGGCACCTGCCAGCCACACTCCATAGTGCGCAACCACTTACTGGCCGCCTTGTCTGGGACCCAGTTTCAGCACCTCTTCCCATGTCGTGGTCACATGAGGTCCTTGCTTAATGATCTGCGTGGTCCTCACTTAATGACAGCAATGAGGACTGCCAGGATTGCCATCGTGAAGTGTTGCGGTCACATGACATGTTTTACAACCACATCGCTTAGCAACAGAAATTCTGGTCCCAATTGCCATCATAAACCAAGGACTACCTGTACAAAAGAATTTACAGTTCTAGGGCTTCACTGGTACCCAGTCAGAGAAATAGTCTTGAGGTGGAGAAGAACGTGGATCAAAATCCAACTGTGAGATTTGAGATAATAACAAAATCTTTCCAAAGTGGTTTTTTTTATCAAAATTCCTGAGACTCTCAGTGGTTTACAAGAAAAATACACAAAACAAATTCAGCATAAAATTTCAGAAAGGCACAAATAACTACAATCTACAGTCTCATCTGGGCTAAAGTCAGCATTCATAACTCATTCAAACAAGCATTAAATGAAAATAGAATATATGGGAGTGTAGCAAGACTGGAAGCAGTTCCTAGGAAGAACATTGATTCTTATCTCAAATTTGACATAAAGTACCTGGATGATGCTCAAACTTTTGAAGGGGTATTCTATGGATGTATGTATCAAAAATTGGCTATGCATGTATTATTATATCCCCTGGAAACAAAACGCCACATTCTACAACCACAGTAAGTTCATACCTATAATCAAGCATGAAGGTGGTAGTATTGGTTTGGGGATGTTTTGCTGTCTCAGGACTTGGGCAATGTGCCATGAATGCAACATGAATTCCTCTGCTGTGTTGTGAGAGAATTATTTATTTATTTTTATTTTATTTATATGTCACATTTATATAACCGCCCATCACAAAGCAACCCTGGGCAGCGTGCATCAATTATAGGAAGCATTTGGTTGCAGTTATTGCACTAAAAGTGGTAGAACCAGTTACTGAATCTAAATAAGCAATTCCTTTTTTTCATATTATCACATTGCATTTTTATGTATTATTTATTACTAAGTCTTAGATACTACTTTCATCATGTGATTCCTAAGGAACTTACATAATCCAATACAGTACAATATAAACATAACCAATAACAGACTCTGTAATCAATCAGAACATCAGTAATTATCTAAGCATCAATAAATATCCAAATAACCTAACACTCATAACAGCACAAGTTTCTGTGTTGCTATAAAAACATTACAGCAGATGTAAATGTAAAAACATTCTCATAATTAAAATACTCCACACTTCAGTGCCCAAAGACCTGCCTTAACACTATTTCAGAATATCAGGGATGAGGTCATCATCTCAGGTGGCAAACCATTCTAATTTGGGGGGGGGGGTTCATAAGAAATGTTCAGTTTCAGACCCCCTCCTTTCATATCTCTCAGTGATCAGGGCTTGTGGCATATCCTCTTTGTTACATAAGATCAGTTTGACAGGTTGTACCTGGAGCAGATGATCTCAATGCTACCTAGGTGCCAGGTCATATATGGCTTTATAATTGATAAGTGGAACCTTGAATTGTACCTGCAATTTACAATTTAGGGTTTACATAATTATACTCAGTCTTTCCTCAATGATTTTTGGGGGTATCTGAATCGTCTTTGTGGTAGTTCCTTGAAGACTGGCCTTCAGTAATCCAACTGTGAGATGACAAAGGCATGCATGACCATTGTTAGTGCTTCCTGTTCCAGGAAAGGCTGAAACTGGTGCATTAGCCAGAGCTGGGCAAAGGCTCCCATGGCCACAGCTTGCATCCAATCTTCTAGCAGTAGCTATTAGTCCAAGAGAATCCACAGATTGTGCATGTTGAAATACTTTGTTTATGATTGGCAAATTGGCATTACTTGTTCATACAGATTCCTTTATATATTAATGGAACTTACAAGAACTCCAAATACTCTGGATGCGTTTCAAAATGTATTATTTTAAAGAAATTTGATTTTGAAACTTTGCCTATGCAAAGCATAGTGTGATAGCATGAACGAAGTATACTTCCTTGAAGCATTAAAGTAGCCATTTTCTTGGAAGGCCATTGGCACATATATGGTGGTCCTGGTGGAAATGCTATCTGCATGCACAGAACAATAGCATTGCTTCCTGAGTGAACTCTGAATCTTTTTGGACCTGCATTCTCGGTGGTTAATCATCCAGTTTGGGATCAATGCACTCAGATAGCCTGATGGTATTTTCCCTGGGGATCTTGGGTCTCTGAATTATCCACTGAAAAGGATTTCTATAGAGGCTCATGATACTTATGGATTTCTTCCCTCATAGTAATTAGTGGCAAATGGTGGGGTGAAGTTGGAAGAGAGACCAAGTTGGAGTCTGCATGTTGTATCAGTAAAATAAATAAATTCACATTCTTCAGCTTCAGTCTCTCACTGCAATGTAAGATAGCTTTTCTATGCCATAGGTTTGTCCATAATAGCAAAGAATGAATATACTGTACCTGAGTTGCGTATGAACCTTTTTAGTAATCCATAGAACCCCTCTAATTTCTAAAAACAAATTGGCAGCATGGTTTTGCACCATTTTAAGGCATGCAAAAAATTCTTGTAAAATACTCAAACTTAATGCAGATATAAAAACAGGAGGAGGGAGGCTCCCACTAACAACCCAGGAGAAAATCCTCAAAAAACTGTCTAATACATGTCATAGTCTCTTGGTATTGCAGTCCAACCTATCCTGTCTCTCCCTGTATAGGAAGGATGAGAAACTAAAAATGCCTTATTTCATTCTGTACAGGTTTTTCATATCTTTGGTTTACAAGAGAGCAGAACCAAGGAACAGCATTTGTAGATGAGTTACGCATTTAGAATATTTCCAGGGCATTCCCATGGCTCCATGTTACCAGCTCTGAATGAGAATCTCTGGAAAGGCCTTCAGACATCCTACTCAGACAATGTTGGATTTGTCATCTTTCACTCAATATTCTAATTCTACACTACTATAAGAATTTGTCAAACTCATGTTACCATTCTTATATTTTCATCACCATTATGGATGAAATCTCTTAAAGTGCAAAGAGTTTTTGTTTGCTTGCTTGCTTCTTTTGATACCATTTCAACCAGTTTGATAGACTCAGATAAAATGTTCCTGGAGAGATTAGTTCTGTCCTTATTTTAACTGGCAACATGTAAAATGCAAAGTCACTTCCAAGCCTGTCTTGCACAATTTTGTGGTAGCAAGATTTCAGTTTATTTCTGCCTAAATCGGGTGGTGAGCAGGGAGGAACAGCAAGAAAGGAAATTCTGCGGTGCATGTAAATGTCTGTTCATGTAAGGTTGGATGTAGCCCAATTGGTTTAGCATATTTTTATTGCCATTTTTAGTGGTGGTATGTTTTATTATTAACTTCTAACTGTAAATCAAAACTCTAGTAGGAAAGTAAAAAAAAAAAAAAAAAAGCAAGAATATTCCTAGCTTTCCTAAACGCCCACCCTGTCCCAAAGTGCATTATCTTCTATAAAATAAATCAAGTTTGTTTCCAGTTGTCTCCAACAATCAGGGGTGGGGGGTAATATTCAGAAGCTTAGTGGACACACACACACAACTGAAAATGACTTAGTTATCTTTTGTCATACATATGATTATTTATAAAATTTGGCAACATTTTAATGATCATAAGAAATTGTTCATACATATACCGAGAAAACTGGTAATTAAACTCTGGTGGAAAAATTGTTTAAATGGTATTTTCTTGTATACAGAGGAATGATACTGGAAAGTCTGGATTATAGTAATATAGTAAAAAATAATTGTTTCAGGTGAGAGGTACATTACATTAGTAGCAAAAAATATTTGTTCCAACATTTTGTTTTTGAACATTAGAAACAATTCATTAATGCATGTATTTCCTTGGAAAAATTCATTAGTTGCAAACTTGATTTGATACAAACCAATTTCATGCCAATATTTATGACAAGAAGGACTATGTGCATAAGACACCTTTTCATACACATATAATATTGCTTTTTTAGGCTCTGCTTCCACTGCAATCTGTTTGATATATAAACAAATGAATATAGGTAATAAAGCAAATATATTTGATTTTTAAAACCATAGTGTTCTTTAGACACTAATGATTCTTTTTTTCTTCACATAAATAATTATTAATTAATAATTATTCATGAGTGCTGTATTTTGAACATCAAATATTAGCATCTCTGAATAGCATAGCTATTGATGGGAATTCTAGGAGTTGAAATCCACACAGGCCATGAAGTTAGAGAAGGCTGATTAGCCCTACTTATTAAAGTCAGTTGACCTAAGTTGTTTTCAAGTATAACTGAGACAAGATTTAAATACGCAGATTTAAACTGAAATAATGATAGCTCGAATCTTTCTGTTACATAACTGGGAAGTTGCTTGATGTGCCTGACTGTAATAAGATTATTGTTCTGCAGTCAGATCAAACATTTAGCACTCTGTCTTATATAGTGACTAGTCACAGTCTTATGGATCTCATAATATCACTATATTTTCCAGTAGTGAATTTTTCAAATTATATTATTTATTTATTATTCCAATTTATATGGCTTCCCATTGCAAATTCATGACTCTGCATGGCTAACAGCAGTTAAAAACTATACAAAAACATAAAACAATAAAAAACAGCATACAGTACATACAATCAGCAGTCAAGATAAAAGAGCCAACAACAAATCAACACAATCACTGCAACAAATCAACATATAATACACACTTTATGAGTAAAATATATATGAGTAGTTTCATACCATAATAATAAGGATACACACAAAATGATGTATTCTGAGTGGACAATTAATCTACCTCATTCAGGGATTATTATTTTCTGTTTCCATTTGAAATATTTCAAATTTAATACTAGTCTTCTGCTCAACCTCTAATCCAGAACTATTTCATATGACAAAGTGAATACAAATGACAATTGATCAGAGATAACTAGCCATGCTATGCATGAAAGCATCTGAAAGAACATTCTCTTATCATGTTATCTATCCAAATGTTCCTATTGGTGCCAGTTCTTCTGTGAGGCCAACATTGCTAATGCATCTGATGATAGGTTATGACTGCTCAAAAAATGTACAGTGGGAGTAAATTCCCGCCTTCAGGTGTCATTTCGTGTAACTTTATTCAAGAGAAAGATACTTGTAAGATTCTTATATTCACTGCTGGCTTGTAGGGTGAAGACATGTTATGGTAACTCATGGTGGCCCACCAACCATGCTTTTCCCTATTTTGTATGTTAGAGATAGTTAGAATATAATTATTCATCAATCACTCTCACTCCCACATTAATGGCCCATAGGGAATCAAGATGTTATCAAGCACTCTTCCCTATATTTCACAGCTTGGAGGACCCATTCCCTTGTATTTTTGTAAATGACATCTTGGAAATTGTGACTGAAACTAAAGCAAAAGTCAATCCACTGATAATGCCAACTGGAAACTTTTCACAGACTTTGTGAGTGGAAGTCTTTTGCTTCACACAATTAAAATTTTTATCCATTTCAATTTATCTTTTAGCAATTACAATATTTCATGCTCCAGTGGAGCATTACTCTGTGCTTTCTCATCCCTTTTCCGCAGCACTTTTTAAAAGGGTTTGCAAAATATCTACCTTGTACCCCTGTTCCTCCAGCTTAGAGCTTATCAGACTTTTATCTGTTTTCACAAAGATTTGCTTTTTATTAGTAATTGCCTTTGCTCATAATGCTTTAGAGTTTGAGGATTAAAAGTAGATCCTACGTACTTTTATAGGGGAAAACTGGTCTTGAGACTAGGCATTAACTTTCTGCATAAAGTTGTTTCCAACTTAGGGCATTTCTTTTGGATCTGACCTTTGACTTCATTTGTAGAGTCATAATTTTATTGTATGTAGAGGCATACAAGTTTAAAAATAAATAAATAAATAAATAAATAAATAAATAAATAAATAAATTTGGATGCCTGCCACATTCATGTTTTATGTGAATAGTTTGTTGACTCATTATAAATCTTTGCATCTTTTCGTTTGTCATGGCATGCTTAGAAAAGGTCTGTCAATTTTATCACAGTTTATAATATATTGGGTGAATTAAATATTTGCAGTGTCTTCTATTACCCAACCTTCTGCTGCTGACACAATTGTGGGTTTCTTCTACTAGATATGTCATTATATCAATTGCAGCTTTTTGAGGTATTTTGTTATGTAACATCTTGAAAGCTGCTTTTTGGGTTCAGCCATCATCCTTTGTTAAACATTATCAACTGGGCACAGGAGCTTGATGGATGCTGGATTTAGGCTGATTGCTGTTTTGTTATTATTAAGTTCTCATTAAGATAAGGTGACAGCAGTTCCTCAGAACACATGGACTGGAGAAGGCATGTATCTGGGTCTGCCCAAATGCAGTTCAGCTTTATAACCTTTCAAATACAGCTATGCAGGTGCAGGATTATTCTTAACATGTGAATACCCAGTTGAACATTTGATGAATTCCAGTTACAATTAAGCAATATGTTCATATCTGCTACTCTTAGGCATAACAACATTTCTTGGGATATTGTGTGCATAGAATTCATACAACTTCCTGATGTTTTTTAATCTATTTATAAGCACAGCAGCAAATCAAACAGTAATATGTCATAATTTGTGGGCCTGATTCTGTCTTTCATATTAGCTATTCAAATATAAGCAGGATTAAATGCTATGATGCTTTAAAATAGCATAATATAAAAACTTAACTAGACTGTTTTTCCTTATTTTCCAAAACTGCCTTTTGGAAAAAAATAGCTTCAAGGAATGGATTTTTTATTTAGAAAGCGCATTAGGGAAAGCATTAAAGTGTCTCTGCTGTGTTGTGCTTCTGATATGAAATAGGTCTACAGACCAAACCAGTGGGATTATCAGCATCTTGTCGAGTTTAGACTATAAAAACATTAACAAATACCAAACTTTGTTCTTTATTTTAGTACGTAAGTTGAATGTTAAAATATACCAGATAGCCTAAAGTTCCAAAATAGTTACTTCCTTTTGTAGTTCATCTTGTCCTAATATCTAAAAGAACAGAATGTACTGTTAGTTTTAGATACTGACAGTTACATTTAGCAATCCGATCTAGATTAGTTCTCTGCAAAGTAGCTAGAAACAGATTAAGCCTATTTCAAAAGCCTCCATGTCTCAGACATAACACAAGAAGTAGATATAGCATACATATAATTAAAATAACATTTTGTGTAATTTTTTTTATTGGTGCTTCCAGAGAATGGATATCTGCTTATGCATATTTGTAAGATACCTGATCAGGTATTACAGTTATAATTTATTGTTTCCATTGATATGAGTAAAACAGAAGCCTTTCAATATATATTTTATAGGCCAGATTAGAAACAAAAACATTATTCTATTATATCCTAAGTAGATAAGTAAATTAAAACCCTCCCCGCAAGCCAAACTTGTAGTAACCATTTGCAAAATATGATACAGTTGTCATTGACAGAATTAATCCTAGAGATGATTATTTGTTATAATCTGAACTGTATGTCATTCACAAGCATTTGTACTGCTGAAGTCTACCTCAGCTGTTGTTTCTAAAGTATATGGAGTGCATACAGTTGAAATCTACAAATTTGGGTGCTTTTTGGAGAGCAGCTATTACCAGTAATTGTCACTAACTCTGTTCATGCCATAAATACTTTTGCATGCAAATAACATTCAGGAATGAACAATTTCTTGGCTCAGATTTCGTAATACACTTCAGAGACACCATCCTGGGCTTGGGAAGAGATGTGTGTGTGCAACTTGCCTTGGATATTGTGCCTCAGTCTAGAGGCATACCACTTTGTTACGTTTTCTGTAAATCTGTCTAGATGTTAAAACATTTATAAAACTGTTTCCGATAAAATATAGTTTCCATTTTGAAACATAAGTATATATATTCCTGGAATGCATGCATGAATGAATGAATGAATGAGTTCTATTTCCAATCTTATGAATAGTGAAAAGCAGAACTTTTTAACTATTACAATAGCCCTTCCACATTTCAATTATTTCATAAATCTAGATCATAATATTGTAACTCAGCATAACCCTGTGTGCCTATGAAGTAGATACTTTCTATGAAAGTATATTCTATATTTACACACACACACACACCCCTTCAAAATGCCATTAAAAGTCTCTGCTTTGGGCTAAATTATTTCTCTGGAACTGAATGTCTTCTTGAAAAGATGCATCAATCAACTATTTTGATTCATGCTAATCTTGGTTTTATGCATATCTGCTAGAATCAGCTGTTTATATCTGGCCAAAGTTCTTCCTGAAATGTAATCTTTCCTTGTGACAGTTGGATTGGGGATGTTAGAAGTTGTTGGCGTTCTGGGATATTTTATTAGGTCTATTATTAATTATGGTGACAATATGATTTTATTTTTGGCTGTTGACAGTAAGAAACATTACTTGATTTTCGGTGACTAGTAGGAACTGTAGAGGTTGTGTTCTATCATTTTGGCTTATACTTTTAAGGGCATGGTGAGTTAAAATGCTGCTCAGTGTAAAATGATCCCAAAAAGATGAATGGGCTCTTTCCCCCAGACTTTGAAAATGCTTTTTAACTGCCTAACAAAAGATGATTAGCCATAGTAGCTAGTAATTCCCGCAGTTCTCAAATGATCCATTAGTGCTACTCTCTTGTCTCTTTAATTCCAGTTCTACAGCGAAGAATGAGCAACTGGAACACTGGACAGCTGGGGAAGGGGTGTCATTTGTGAAACTCTTTACAAAGGTTTCACTGTTTTCTATTATTTATAACTAATAATCTATAACTATCTACAGATAATCTATAATCTATAACTATATAAGTTAAGGTTGTTGCCTAAAACATTTATTCATTTACTATATAGTAGGTATAGCAAACCAGAAAAGGGGAATATTTTATTGTTTGGTCTCTTGGTCATCATATGTAACTTTTTATTACAAGTTATAAACTTGGAGCTGAGAATTGGGTTGATATCCAAACTCATTTGTAATGAAAAATCTTAATTTTCCATCCACATCTTGATCTTTTTTTCCAAAGCCAATAAAAGGTTTTACAACTGGTTTGGCATTTTATCTTCATTTTATCTTCACAATGAATCCTGAAAAGATTGCTGAATGCAAGGCTTCTAACTAATTAAAAAAAAATTAACAGTTTGCTATGTTGGGAGTACCTATAAATCACAGTATTCTAAACTTAGAATCTCAAGAACTTGCTCTGATTCTGTCTTTATTTTTATGGAATTAACTGAGCTTGATATTTGTAGGTGAATTATTATTATATTTCAGAATTTGATTTTTGGGACTACATTATGCTTAAGTAGACTATTTTATGCCAAGAGAACAATTTTTTGGGAATTATGAAGCAACTAGCTTTATTAATCCATATTAATTCTATGTAAGAACAGTTCAGAATCTTATTATCTCTAGGCCAGTTTTAGCTGAAGAACAAATAGTTTATTTGTACTTTATATTAGAAAATAGCATGAGAACTTGGGTTTATGAAGTTATAAATAAAGTGTATATCAAAAATGCAGTCATTTTAAATTTTAAAAAGATTTAGTCATTCTATTCTTGTTGCCCATGAGTTAATTTGACACTGATGATTATACTAAAATGTGGTGATTCCTACCAGCTCATTATAAGACAAACCAACTTTGTAGGGTCTGTCATATAGTGATTTTGAACTAGCACATCACTCAGATTCTCTTTCCATTGAACTCTGATGCCAGAGCAAACTCTGTGAATGCAGTGTCAGCTTTCCTTTTACTTAATTTGTCCCAACCAAAAAAAGAGGATTATTGTATATATCTTTTCATCTCCCTGCTCCCTGATGTGTAGGAAAAGGTAATTTTCTCATGCTTGAAATGATAAGAACATTTAACTGAACTTACCTTAATAGAAAACAATTTGGCTAGTAGAGCTAAAGGAAACAATATGAGTTAAGAACAACAACTTAAACACATTGTAATACCATTCTGTCCTGAATTACATTTTAAATCAGCTTTTCAAACATGATCTGCACCAATTGCCTTTCCTGGTCCCTCTTCCATACCATACCATGTAGAGAGCAGGCTAAGGAATATTCCCCAAATTGTTATACTACAGTCACAAGCATGTAGTTAACTCAGAGGCAATTGCTCTTGTTCTTGCATGTCAAGTTAAAGCAGAAGTAATTACAGGAGAAGAAAAATGTTTATCTTAGTGCACAAATTATTCTTTTAATATGCAAGTCTGGTTTTTATTCCTATGTTATAAATTACAGTTCCTGTTTATGGTCATTGTCTAAATTGCTCTCAGTTTGCGGTGGAAAATTCTGCATTTCACACAGATCTAAACATTAAATATGGGCTGTGTTTTGCAATAAGTTATAGCCATTTGCAGAACACCACCAAACATGGTATAAAGGCTAGCTTTTTCATAAAGCTAGATGGGGAGAAGAAAAAACCTATTGAGGTTGCTGTGGGAGTAGGTTTCTTTTTCCTATTGCTGTTGCCATTGTTTTAACTGAGTGGTATTTTATCAGATTTGTATTTTATAGGGATTTAAAATCTGTTTTTATACTATGCATATTGACTCTGCTGCCTCAAGATAATGCATTTTTAAAATAAATAGTTTTGCATTGTATTCCCTAAGTTTACTGCTACTATGACAACAACAAGCATCTGAAATAGATAGCTTGGAAGCACCCAAAAAAATCCTTTCTGTCTTTTCTGAGGATCTTTTTGTAAGCCATTCTTGCTCAGTAGTGCTGTAAGGATGAAGTTTGAAACATAAGCTTCAATGGAGTGATCATAGTTGAGTGTAGACCATGTGCTTCATGCAAACCTCTATAGGTTTAATATTTGCATCTTCAATTAAAAAGATCTTATGCAGAGTAGGACCTCTGCTGGAGATAAATAATTTACAGTTTTCTCATTAACTGTGGATTTCTTGAATAAAAGAAATCAAAGTGAACTGGACCTAATTTTAATTAACAGACATTTATTGTTAAAAGTGAGGTAGAAAATATTGCAATCTGTTATGTAGCATATTTTTTGATTTCTGAATCTTGTGATTCTACTAATGAACCAATAGTAGGACAGACTGACATTTAATGCTTGAAAAAGTTGAAATCACCTAAACTTATTTGTGTGTAGATTACTGCAGTGTCAGATTATATTGTCAGTTGGAACCAGGGTTGTAGAGATAAGGAGGTTCTGTCAACTTTAGTTGATCTCAAAATGCTAATCAGGATCACTTAGTACTTGTGTGGGGATTCCACAGGAAATAATAGCAAATAAACAGAGAGCAAACCCCACTCGCTTTAGCACTGAAGATGTTACCTAGATGGGTAACGAAATGTCTGCAAAGAAACAACCAAGCTCAGAGAACCCCACGGACTCCACAGGAAATAATAGGGTTGTAGATTAGACTGGGAGTCAATAAACGTCTTGGAACAATGCAGTGGCAAACTATTGGATGTGTCAGTGCAATCAACACAATTTGAGCTTACTTGGAAAGCTAACTTACATTTTTTAAGCCTTTTTTAAGCCATTTTCAGCCATTTTCAGCAAGTGCTATATTCTTTATTCTTTTTCTCCTTTTTTCCCCGTTTGAAATCAGAGTTACTCCTGCTAAACTTTTAAAATAAATCAAATGCAGATCAGAATAATGAATTAAATAATTGATTTTAAAGATTTAAAGTAAAACTTTTTTTCTCAGTAAGTCCATTTATATTTCTTTTTGTCATTCTTAGGAAAGATGTCTGCTGATCGTGCTTTGAGGAAACAGCAGCAGTTGAACAATCTAATAGCTTTAGTGACGAAACTGGCTAAGCCTGGAGATGTAATTGTGGATTTTTGCAGTGGTGGGGTAATGTAGTAAAGTGCAATCTCAGTTACTTTTCACATATACAAGTTGAGTAGTACACCATCAGCTTTCAGGACAGAGGCAAACAAATTGGAGGTTGATTGGCTTTCAGTGTCTCTATCAATATTTTGTTGCAATACATTGCACATAAGTATATGCAAAATGTTCCATACCTGAACTACAGGTTTCAGTATTCCATGCCCGAGATGAAGCATCCATCTCTTGGATGTTTGATCCATACATGGCTGTTTTGTTCTGAGATATAGGTTGTTCTGAGCATGGTTCTGAGCAGAAGTGGTTTGGGAATATACAGTAAGGGACCATCACCCTAAGGAACAGATGCACAGGCCAGGATATTGGCAGTGCCAATTTCTGGGGGAAGGAAGAGACTTTGAGAAGGTTGGAGGCCAGTGGAATATGATGTGCAGAGGGGGAGAAGTGCCAGGCAAAATCATTCTGGGATCCCTCCAGATTTTGTTTCTTTAAAACCCAGAATAACCAAACATTCCAGTCTTTCTTTTTCTGATGAACCATGGGTAATCCAAAATTCTTCTGCAGAACTTCTGGAATGTGTTAATTTCTTCTGAGATCAAAGTAAAGCATATTTTCCATTTCAAGCACGCCCCCCATTATAAAACAATGGCTGTGTAGAATTAAGATTTATTTCTGCATTTCTTGTCTTGAACAGGGTCATGTTGGAATTGTTCTTGCTTATATACTACCAATGTGCCAGGTAAAGTATCAATAAAATAAACGTTGGTAACCCAAAATTTGAAGTATGCAATTAGGTAAAGGTGGTTTTAGATGCTGTAGTATGTTTTTCAAGCACCTATTCACCTTTTTCTGGATAATTTTCCTAACTTATCATAATGTACTGTCTTTCAATGATAACATTCTCCAAGTTTGTAGAAAATTATTTCTAGGAAAAACTCATCTTCCTATGAAAGACATTCAGTCATAAGGGCAGTGTCCTAATTATGTTTTCAGCTGCCTACATTTTTTTAATCACACAAAATAATAGTATTTGGGAAAACATATATTTTATTCCCCCACTTCACTGTTCCCATTTAAAGTAACTCCTATAGATAGTGAACGAAAAAGACAAAATTAGTATACTCAGGCCCAAAGCAAAGTTAACATTTAGGTTAGACTAAATATAACAGATTTTATCCACAAAGGTTCAGTTGATTGTGGCAAGGTATCATTGTAATAATTAATTAGAAATATTAGAACAAGCCTCAGAAGATTCTTTTATAGAACTTTGGGGATCCAAGTCAGTCCCCTCACAACCTGAAACAGCTCAACAGTCTATGAACTTGCAGATACAATATGCCCAGCAAAATACTGCTTCCTTGTGTTGTCCCTGAAATGAGCTTGACCGCCTGGCATGCAAATAGCCAATCAGCACACACCAGGAGTAGAAAAATTGGAAAAGTTTATTCTGCGCAGAAGAAAGGTGCAGGTGGGATATCTCCGAAAAGCATGCACAAACAGTTAATGGGATAGGGGTGTTTATATACAATTTTACATACAGTTTCTACATACAACTTCAACAATAGTCACAAGACTGAAGAAGTTACAAGTCATTCATACATCAATAAGCTTCAAGATATGCCTCCCTCTATAATGTTCCTTTGCTATCTTACAGAGACTACAAGTTACTGTTTCAACAAGGACATTCCCTCCTTGCACACACACATGTTGTTTTGCTTCTGGCAATAGGGGAAAATCCTTGGCAAGGCAAAATAGTGCACTGAAGGTGTTACCTAGCTGGGTAATGAAATGTTTGCAAGAGAACAGCCAAGTGCAGAGAACTCCAAGGACTCCACAGTTCAACCCTGAGCTACACATTTTCTCTTCTATTTATCAAAAAGTGTGTGACCACTCAACCCACTGCAGCACAACCAACACAAGCTATGAAAAGGATAACACTACCATACATCAGAAACATCTCAGAAACAATCAACAGACTATTACAACCACATGGCATCACCGTAGCACACAAGCCAACTAAAGCCCTCGAAAACATCTTAAGTAAGCCAAAAGATCCAGTAGCCCAAGAAGAAAAAACAAGAGTTATCTACAACATACAGTATAAGGATTGTAAAGCCATTATGTAGGACAGACAGGCAAAAGACTAGCAGAGTGCATCCATGAACATCAGTTAGCAGTCAGAAGACACAAAAACTCCTTAATCTCACAACATATGGACAGACTCAACCACAATTTCAGTTGGCAAACTCTGAGCATCCTAAATCAAGCCAAATACAAAAACACTAGGGAATTCCTGGAAGCTTGGCTTTCAGACAAATCAGCCATTAATAGACACATAGAAATAAACCATTTTTACACACCATTCAAAAGAGACAACAAAAAGCTAAGGAGGAAACATCCCCTCCAGCAGCCAACACCCAGATAAGCAGGATTAACACCAGATAATCAAGCAGAAAACAATACCCTAATCAAGGAACTACCAAGGAGAAAAGCACGCCCCCATCAACACTGGCAAGGCAAACTACTGTATATAAACACGGAACAAACCCCACACCCATTAGCACTGATGATGTTACCTAGTTGAGTAATGAAATGTCTGCAAACAAACAACCAAGTTCAGAGAGCACCAAGGACTCCACATTGCTATCAGTACTGCTTATACAATTATTGTTCAATATCACATGAGAGTGTATTCTACATGATACTTGTAAAACTTTTAAATAAATTATATAAATCTAATAAATTAAAAAAGCTAAATGCAATTTGCTTGAATGTGTTTTAGCTTAAGCCCATTATAAAACTTAGCATAATCTCAAAGCTGTTGGTGCACTGGAAGTTTTGATTCCAGTTTAATTTTTTGAACTTTTTCTGCCCAGTAATGGAAAACATGTAATAGTTTTGTAAAAGTGTAAAAAATTCAGTTTTTTAAAAACCGAATCTCTGTTTTTCTCCAATCTCGTCAAATGTAGAAGTTTTATCTGAGAAATACTGTGATGTAGTTACTGTCTCATAGTAGTAGAAGTGTGCTTCTCTGTGAGCAATATGTCTCTGTCGTAAGCCTCAGAAATATTTTCCCTGGGAAATCTGAGTCGATCATGCTGAAGCCTACAAGTGAACCTGAAAAAACAGGCTTTTTTCCAAATGCTTGAAAATGAACCAAAGAGGTCTGCTTGCAAATTCTTTTGGGTACTGCAGTTGCAAAGTTCTGCAAAATGTGAAAATGATAACTGGGCTCATCTGGTATAAATGTGGTCATGTATGCTTGATATGAGAGACAGCGCATATAATAATTAGCAAACATCTACTTTTTGTTTTTACAAGCTAACTGGATAAAAACACTGTAGAATTGGCACATATACTGTGGTTATTACAGCGGTCTTGTATGGTACTGCACAGTAGTAATTGCACACAAGAATGGATGCTAAGTTGTGAGAACTGTAACACAAATTTTCCTCAACACTTTGACCCTGGGAAATACACTGTTCTTTTTGAACTGGAGCAGCCACAGACATGGTTATATTGCTGTATCAGTGTCAGGTTAGAAACTCCATTCTCTAAAATTAGTATAATTTTTAACTATGAAAAAAGTGACATTTTAGTTTAATGATATATCTGATTTCTGTGGCACGCTCAAAATAATGTATTTTTAAAAAACTAAAAATTCAGGTCAAGTTTAATTGCATTTTATTTATGTCTATAATGGAAACATTTCTGTTCAAGGAAAACTTTGTGCATGTGCTTCAGTCTTATGATTGTAAGATGTATGTGTTGTTTTTTAATCCAGAAGTTGAGCAGGATTATTTTTTTTCTTTTTTAATATAGATAGTACTAGTGGAAAATAAAGAACAGTCACTTATATGTGCTGAAAAGAGAAGTGATGAACTAGGATTACATAATATTTGGTTCATCCAAGCAAATATGGACAATTTTAAAGGAAATTTTAATATTGGGGTAAGTGATTTTAGCACTGTAACTGTGACCTTTTTTGTGTTTGAAAACCAAAGATACTATCTTAAAACAATGTTTATTTAGAAAAAATACAAATTACTTTTCCACAATACCTGGGAGTTTTGATTTTATTAAACTTGCAATAATGAAAATTCAAAAATGTGAGAATTTCAGATTCAAAATTCAGAAAGGAGCTATTAACAAATTGTTGGTTCTCCACATTATTCTCATTGTACAGAGCTATTTCTCTGCTGCTGTAGATGGCTAAAGAGCTCTTAAACTATTAAAGCTGATTAAAACTGCAATTGTAGCATGGCAAATGAATAGTAATAATAATGCTGTATTTGGAGTTGGTTGATACTGTAGTGAGTTGAAGACCAAATTATTTTTTTTCCTTATAAATTTTACATGATTTAGTATTTGAGGTAAAGCAACTTGACTAGGAGCAGCAAAGAAGTACGTTAAGAGTTTGTTCAAATATAAAGCAAGTTCTTTGTAAAGCATAATTAAAGCATTGAGAATCATATATGGGTCAGAATATACTTTTTCCTTTTGAGCATAAATTCTTTGTCCTTTCTTTGTCTTAACTATTGTTAAGTGCTTTTTAGCAATATAGTTAACCTTGGATAATGATAACTGGCTTATTCTTAACCAGGGTTCCACATTGTCTTCAGATCCCAGTTAAAAATAAGACCTAGTTAAACATTAACTGTTATTAGTGGTGGAGCGAGCATAACTTTAGCTATTAAGGAGTTTGGAGGAGGGCATAAAAGAATTAGTCCTTAGAAAGAAGAGTTGCTGAGTAATTGCACCAAGGGCTCAGTTGCCTTAAGTATTGCATTGAACTAATACATAATCTCTGCTTGCAAATAAATCCCATCTAGACTTGTTCCAAGTAAGAGAAAATGAAATTATAGTAGCAGAGTTAGAAGAGAGAGATCAGTAGCCTAGATGCTTGAATAAAGAAATAGAAAGTAGTACAAAACATAAGAGATCTCCAGCAACCAACTGCAGAATTCGGAGGCAATGCATATAAGTATAATTAATTGCACATTAACAAACAATGTAGAAAAAAATTAATGGAACAGATGAACCAAAGAGCATCTTATGTGATTAGAAATGATTTCAGAAACTTAAAATGAGTATTGGAAAAGGTCATGAGATACTCAAGTTATATCATGTCATAATACACATGCTCTGGATATTGTTGAATATAGGTAGTCACTGGCTTACGTCCATTCGTTCAGCGACCGTTCAAAGTTATGGCAGCGCTGAAAAAATAGACGTACGACTGGTCCTTGAAGTTCCAGCCATCGCAGCACTCCTGCAGTCAGATCATCGCAGTCCGGACGCTCAGGTGTCCGACTTGCGATTACAATGTTGCAGGAGCTGCCGTCGTGATCGCTATTTGTGACCTTCCATGCCAGCTTTCCACAAGCATTCAATGGGGAAGCCAGCAGGGAAGGTCGCAAGTTGCTCCAGTAAGTCATTCCCGCTTTTTCTCCCACCTGCAGCACCCTCCCCCCGCCCATGTGCACCCTCTGCAGGCCCTCCCCTGGCCTCCCGTATGGCCTGCGCTGGCCCTCCGAGGCTCTCCTGCGACTTGGTCACAGCCTGCACCACCCCTCCCATGCCCTCCCTTGGCCTCCGCCACTCCCCTGCAGCACCCCCGTGCTCTTAACTGGGACACCCCCCTCTTCCCACTTAACATGACTTGAGGTTATGACAGCAACCAGGACTGCCCCGGGATTGCCACTGCTAAGCAATGTGGCCATGTGACATTGTGCTTTATGACCACATTGCTTAGCAAAAACAATCCCAGTCACAATTGCCGTTGTAACTCAGGAACTACCTGTATGAGACTCTTGCTACAAATTAATTGAAATGTAATTTGTAAACTGGGATAGCATAGTATAGACTTCAGGGAGGGGTTTTTTTTCATGCTATCTTGGGTTGATCAGCCAAACCTGAGCATTCTTTAAAGACTGTATCATTATCAGGTTTAAAGAAATAGGTTTATTTTGTTAATTTGTAGAATTCTGGTCAATGACCAGAATAAAGACTACTTCATGTTGGCTTGATAGCTCTTTCATTATTTAATTTGAGTTAATATTAAAATTTATTCTTGTGTCAACTTCTGTAACATTTTCTTTTTCTTTTTTATCTAAGTATGAATAATA
Organism: Python bivittatus; assembly: GCF_059951505.1. Taxonomy (NCBI): domain Eukaryota; kingdom Metazoa; phylum Chordata; class Lepidosauria; order Squamata; family Pythonidae; genus Python; species Python bivittatus. Next base: position 38,649,769 of record NW_028277034.1, on the reverse strand, counting down.
AAAATAATCACAATTAATGAGAACTGATGTTCCAGTAGATAACTCAGCTGTTCAGAAAATGGCATAGCAATGATTGGTTCCTCAATGAACGCACAGTATTCATTATATGCTTTCACTCATGGAAACATTTATCACTGACAAAAGAGAGGCTCTTCCCTCTCTTACTCAGTGCACCCTCCAAATATGCTCAGTAGGAGTCCACAGTTTTCAGAGTTTGTAGACGTGTTTAGTAAAGATGCATAGAAAGCCTTTATTTCCAATGTAAATTTGCTAGTGGAACAGTAAATTCCACTCATATTTAGTTCTTTTACTTTTCCAGGTGGCATTGCATGCTTGCGGAGTGGCAACAGACATGGTTATTGAACATTGTATCAAAGTTGGTGCAGCATTTGTTATTTCTCCTTGCTGTTATGGCTTCATACAGAATACATCCAAGTTTGCATTTCCACGAAGGTCAGTTGCTTTTCCAACATGTTTTGAGAGGAACCTTGTTAAAATCTATAGAGTTTAACTCAACATTTGAAACTACACTTTGGATACATGAGGGTGCACTGGTAGAAGCTGTCTCACATAAGAAAAACAGCAAGTCAAGCATTATATTTAACAGCTGGCATTTTAAAATGTTTAAAGTTGCTTACAAATGATATCAAACTATTTCAGATTGTGTTACTCAAAAAAAATAGAGGCTACTAGTGCTATGTTCTGTAGAAAAGGAATATGCAGTCTCAATTCACAGAATCCAGAAACATACAATTGGAAAGAGCCATTTTGTTTATAAAATCCAACCCCCTGCTCAGTGGAGGAATCCTTATTAAAGCATCCCCTGATGGATGACTATCTGGCTTCCACTTGAACACATCCAGTGGAGCTCACTGGTCTTACTCTTGAGAAGCCTTTTTCTGACTTTCAGTTGGATTCTACCTTCCTGTAACTTAAATCTCTTCATCTGGGTCCTGCAGTTAGAACCAGCAGAACAGGTCTTGTCTGTCTGCATGATGTCCTTTCAAGTTTATGAAGAGTGCAGGCTACCCTTCCACTCTCTTCTCAAAACTAAACAGGCCCAGTTTCTCCTAAGTCTCATAGGAGTCTTAGAAGATCCCTGATCATCCTTGTTCTCTTCTCAGAGCCCATTTGTTCTAATCCTTCTTAAAATATGATGCCTAGAACTAGGTACAATATTTAAAATGTGGTTTGACCACTGTAGGATAAAGTAGAATATTCCTTCCTTTTATTTGGAAACTCTACTTCTGTTGAGGCAGCCTAAATGCCTTGCCCTTTTTATTGCAGCCACATCACACTGCTTACTTGCAGTCCAATTATTTTCAACTATTGTTCCAAGATGTTTTCCACAGGCAGTGTTACCAGTGAGGTATCTCCCATTTGATTACGCTAAGCTTTAATTTCCCTTAAAATTAAGAGCTCCAACATTATGTGGTCAACTTCTTCCTGTGTTCCTCCTACTGTACTTCCTGCAAAGTTTTCCCTGTTGATTAGTATGAAGTTAAGGCAGCTTTCCTCCCTCTGAAGAAGAAAACTGTTAGTAAGACAAGTCAGGAATTTCCTGGAAGGACCATGTTTGGCAGACTTTGTCTCCCAACAGATGTCTGGATGGTTGAAATCTCACAGTACTATTACTCTTTGAAAGATTTGCAGATTTATTTTAAAAGGCATCATCCACATTTTCTCCTTGAATGGGTAGACAACAGGAGACACCAAGAACAGTAATGCTTTTATTTGTTCTTCCACTTATTTTAACCCAGATGCTCTCTAGAGCATTGCCAAGTTCATTCACTTGGATTTCTGAGCAGGAACAGAATGTAGTGCATAAATATTTATTTGAACTATTTACTTCAATATTCACATCTTTAACCCACCCCCCAGGAGTCAGTTTAAAGCTCTTCTGATCAAACTTCCTATGCCAAGCAATTTTTTACCAGTTCTTGTAAGTTATTAGCTATCTTGTACCATCAGTCCATTATTTAGATAATTCAGATTATGGTCCCAAATATCTTTTCTTTCCCTGTTAACACCATTTGCATAGCTAGTTATTCACTTGCGGTTTTCTAATTTTCCTTTCCAGACTCTTCTATTGCAATCTCTGGAGAATGTATTCTTGCAGATGTTATCATGCATGTATATCTATGGCAAGATAAGGCAATAAGTGCAACTAGGCTAAAATATTCCCATTTATTCAGGAACACTTCCAAACTAAGATTTTAAGAGTGCAACGTTATTCAAAACAAACTGAACTACTAATCTGTTTTCAGAGCAGGATAGCGTAGTAAATAAAGAATATTCTGGAAGTTTTCTCTCTCATATTATGTGCAATAACATAATCATAGTACTGGATTAAGAATTTGTTTAGCATTTAAAATAAGAAGTGGCTATCACAAATGAAATAAACTCAGCATATTAAAAACTTACTCAGATGAATAAAATTACCTTGGCTACTTCTGTATTCTGCTAAATCTCTGTTTTAAAATGTTTCTCATGATGATTAAATTCATTTTCTATTATAGCCATCAGTTCAAGAAAGTGCTGTCATACAAGGTAAGGAAAAGATAGGCTTTGGGCTTAGAATTTTTTTCTGCATATCTTTCCTGTTTAGTTTTGTTTCACTGTAAAAGAAATATTCCATTAAAATATATCAGAATAGCAAAACTTTAACATGCATAATGTCCTTTTTTCCTTTTAATATTGGAAAAAACATTTAGTAAATATAAATTTATTTTAATTTAATTTTTATCTTGTTTTTAAAATCCAAGAATCCCTAAGGAAGGTCATAAAGTGGAATTTAAAACATCTATTAATAATTTAAAATATGGGCCATAAAAAAAACTGAATTCCAGTATAAAAAACCATATTCATCCGTCAACTCTACATACAAAGAATAGCTGTCAAATTGGAGGTTTCTTTCTAGTGCCTCCTACAGTATCTTAAATATGCCTGGAGGCAGTTTGACCCCACCCAGTAGTATTATGCCAGATACAGATCTGTGCATCTTTGAAACAGTTTCCTGTTTTAACAACCATTCTGTTTCCATATGGTTTTGCTATTTCCCTCCTTGCCTTCTGTCCAGATTCAGATTGGACATTGCTAGTTTCTTAACACTACAGTATTTTGAATTATACTCCAAGTTTTATTTAAAGAGTTGAATATAACATGTTAGTGAATAGTTTAAAAGTTTCTAAATGAAAATATATTTTAAAAGGCTAATACATGCTACTGCTTAAATCAATAATTCATACGGAATATGAATTTCTTTAATCACAACTAAGGAGGTAAGCATAGGATTAAATATTTTCATATAATTTATCGAATCTGTTCTGAACACTTATCTAGATGAAACCACTTAAAAGGCATTTCACTGCCAAAGATATTTTGTATATATATTCATTGCAATGGTAATATCCCAACCTTTGGACCATGTTCTAAAATACAAAAATTAAAATATGTAAAGAACTACATTCTACCTTTATTTTGGTGTATTGTCAACATTTTACTTCATATCTGTTTGGACTGGAAATATTAAACCAGTGAAAAAATAAAACATTACTAATGTGCATTTTAAACTTTTTTTTTCTATCATGGGTGCAATATATTTTCCAACCTCTTCATGAATTTCTGAAAATTCTTCTTTCATTGAATTTATTGAACATTGGAATTATAAAAAAATAACAAATTCAGAAGTTAAGAAGATGTATCGTATTGAAACATCACAGGTTAAGAAGCAGATTGTTTTCATAAATGTGCAGCCATTTTTTTTAAAAAAAGGACATTTGTGCCAGAAAGACATTCTAATATCAATCCAATTTATTAGTAGCATTTTATGTGAATCTATACCAGATGGTGTCCCAATTCCAAGTTTATATCTGTATAACTTGGTTGTATCAGCACTAATGAGAACCCTTCTGTATTGGATTGATATGTTTTCAATTATTCACCAGAAGCCAAAGTAGTGGCTAGACACTGTCACACTCTCCATAGTTTATCCCAACCTTGTATTTTGTTTTTCATTTATCAAATAAAACTAGAACCATTGTGGGGACTAGATATTTTTTTTTCAAAATGGCAGTAGCAACAACCCATAGTGAAGAACCAAGTGATTGTTGGTCACTGAGATTATTTGTAGTTGCTATTCTTTTCTTATAGAAAATTCCTTGTATTACTAAATAAAGTTACTTAAATATTAAATTCACACATATGTAATATAGAACAATGCATTTATAAAAAAGGAGGAGCAAGGGCAAAATAGTGGGATGATTAACCATTAATCTGCCAACTTTTCCACTTACAGGCCTCTTTTTCAGAAAAAGTGGCCTTTCTGTTTGCATTGAAAGTAATGCAACATTTGACTCATATCTTAAGATATATGCTAGGAAATAGAGGCACGCAACCAGTTTTTCTACACTTAGAGCATGAGCTATGTGATATCATTTATGTATGTATGCAAAGGGTACCAGAGAAGTTAGGGAAACCTGTTGTGCAAGTTAATAAGATTATTTGGTCTCATTAAGGAGAAAAATATGCAGACAACAATTTTTTTTTTCATGAATAGCAATTCTCAGTTTAAAAAACTAGTTTTCTCGCTTAAGCTGATGTTCCCTAAGAGGCAGCACTTTACACACATAAACCCATAAACATGTCTAAGGAGGCTTTATTCCAATTGTGTCACTTTTTTTAAATATTACATTTATCTTTTGCTTCCCAGATATTTAGAATCCAAAATACCTAGTTAGTGTTATTTCTGCCAGTGGTAGGAAAACCATCCTTTGTTTTGAAATTATATACTGTTAAATAAACATACAAACAAAAATACTGTGATTTAAAATCAGGATATGTATACGTAGTTCCAGTACTTTTTCCTCTTAATTTATTGGTTTCCAACTCTATCTGTGTCGGAGTCTCAGGGCCAGTACTTTGTATCTAAATCAATATAGCTTCAAGCAGTGTAATTTTGAGAACAAAGTCAGGTGTTCTATAAAATAAAACATTCTTTGTTGAAAAAACAAAAATAATACATATGTTATTCTTACTCATTTGGAAGAAATTGTTTTTTCCAAATGAAATTGTTTAAATGCTATATATTTTGTGTCCTTGTATTTATCTTCATCTAATGTTACAGGCAGTTCTGTCAGGACTTAAGTTCTGAAATGATTACGATTATGGTGACTTGGCAATTGAAATTTCAGCTGTCCTAGCTAACGCAGCTGTCAGGAAAAATACTGTCATGGCTTTTTTCACCTTTTTCCGCCTATAGAAAGTATAACCACCTCTAAGGTCTTCTCTGCAGGAAGCATGTTATGCTCAATGTATTCAGTCAATTACAGCATGTGACTGACATTAATCAATCTCAGTTCACAGAATATAGAGGTGGAGTTTAATAGCCAGACTCCATAGTCTTTTGTACAAATCAAAAGTTCAAAAGCTCATGGTATAAAAGCACAATGTTGTGAATTCATCTGTGTGTCCTGTGCACAATCTTAGAGTAGCATGCCTATCCAAGAGTCAAGAATAATGGAGTAGAAGGCACAAAATAGTAACACAGAATGCATTACAAAAGGACTAAATTCATTTAATGCTTTAAAATTAAATGAAAGAGGCAAATATAGTCAGGGAAATGTTTCTTGAAGAAACCCTTCCCTTTTCCAAAGAGTATTTGCCAGTAGAGAAATCCTACGGCTTTCATTTGTGGTTATAGCGGCTGTGCCCGATTTTGACTGAGTCAGAGGAACATTTGGTTAACTTGCCCTTGCGCTCCTTTCATTGGCTTTCAGAATTAATGACAAGAGTATCATCCAGAATCTGCTGATATAATGTTTCATAGAAATACAGATAGACCTACTTTTCTGGATACTCCTATTAAAATAGTTATTTTTGTAGAGTAAAAAATGTCCGTAACATCTTGTGTGTGTGTGTGTTTTTATTCTAGGAGCACATGATTCTTTGCAGATTTGCTGATCAGACAGCTGTCCAGCTGCCCCCTGAACGCAGGCAAATAGGTATGCTTTTCTATAGAGCAGCTGTTGTGGAGATTACATACACTGTATTTGGTGATGTGCTTAGCTTACTATTAATGGGTAGTTGTGGCATGTTTATCAACAAGGAGTTATAATAGTGCATCTCTGATTCCAATCTCCTGTCAACCATGAAGAATCTTGGGAACGCTGCTATTCTAGCAGCCTTGGCCTTGCAGATGCAGGTTTCATTAAGAGTCACACTAGTTCTGTCTCCCTGTCTCTCTCTGCAAAATCTGTTTCCTGATTTTTGTGATCGATGTAAAATGGGTGTTATCTGTGAAACTGGTTTTCTTGCAATAATCTCACACTCAACCACAGTCCATTCTTTGTGCTAAGTGCTTATATCGTCAAACAACTTTCACAATTTAATTATGTATAATAAATATGTGGATAGATATCCAAGGTGGTCAATGAATCATAAAAACAAGCAATAAGTCTGGAAATCATATTATCAAAATCAATAAATAGGTCATAAAACATAGCACTATAAAGTATTAAAAAGAATGAAATGCGACATAATTTACAATAACAATTTAAAGAGAAGTAGGCTATCCAACTTGGATAGAACAGACATTATTAGGCTCACTGGTAAGATCTCAGCAGTTTTCCAAGTACTTGACAGCATGGCTTGACCAGGCTCTAGGTTCATCCTTAGTTTAAGTCTTTCAGACACATAACGGGCACAGCTAGTTAGGAATCTTTATTGCATACCAGTAAGAACTCACTAATGGTTGATGGCTGTCTGTTAGCATGAAGGTGCAGTTCCCTATTTATCCCCACTCTAATTCTAGTATCTCTTTCTCCCATCTTTCACATTCTGTAACAAACTTTTTGTCCTGTGCCTATTAGCCTTAAAGCTTGGTGATTGGTTTTTACCAAAGCTGATTCTTCTGCCCTGAGAAACTCTGGCTGTTGACTAAATTCCTAACACTGATTTATTTTACTGTTTTTCAAACTCTTCTACAGATTTGGGGAGGGGCTTCATTCTTACTAATTTTACATTCTAGTCATTATTAAATATCTTAGGGAACTACAAATATTTGAAGTAAAATATTTGGGATAAGTAAGGGAAAAATCTGTCTGTCTATCTATCTATCTATCTATCTATCTATCTATCTATCTATCTATCTATCTATCTTTCTTTCTTTCTTTCTATCTGGTTGCTAAGAGTCAACAATGACTTGATGGCACATAATTAATCAGGAGAAAAAAATGAGGATGGATATTGGTGAAAGTTTTAGTTACAGGCTATATCACAGAAGTATTAACAATAAATAAAGTGCTTCTAAACACCTGCATATAATATTCAGTCTCTGTGGTTAAGAGTACATGAGGTAATGCTAAGGATAAGATATTCTAACCTTTTGTATCTCTCAGTAAATCTGGCAGACCTTTAAAGCAATCCCAATATTTGTTAGCAAATTATGCTGTTATCATCACAGCTGTGAATTTGAAAGGTGTCATTCACCAGGTGGGAGTGAGCCTTTTTCCAGTACTTTGGTGATACAGAAAGGAAATGTGTCACATAAGGAAGGGTAGAATGGGTGGGTCTTTGTGCGCTTTTAAATGTTGATTCAGCATTTCAGGCAGTTCTTTTTCCCTTCAAGGATAAAATAGGGAAAGCAGAAATTTCTGAACCTCAAACATCTTCTTTCCCTCCCTCTCTACCTTTTGTGTTCTTCTTCTTTTCTTGTTAGTACTGAAGTTATACTTGACATTAGGCTGATCCACTCCATTAAAAGTCTTTTCTATTTCAGTCATCTTTCTTCACCTTTTAAACTTGCAAATGGGTGTGTGGTTTTATTTTCAGATGACTGGGGGGGAAAGGTCAGATCAGATTAGCACGAAACACATGTTCCCTAAAAACAGGCACTGAAATGCGCTGGGGCGCAGTTAAGCTGTAATCTTGACTAGCCTTACCTGAAAGTAGTGCTTTCTGAACCAGTGGAACTTACTTTTGAATATTTACCATTGAATGCTTAGGACTGTGCTGTCAACATTCTCCCTTTGTTCTCAGTAAGACCTTTGTTCCATTTTCAACCTAAATTACTGTTTCAAACAAAATGATACATTTTCTTTTTGCTACTCCTCTATTATTTCTACTTTCTCAGCCTCTTAACAACATACAAATAATTTCTATACTATTCTGTCTCTGGATATAACTGTTACAGGGATTTATTTTATGTATTTACATAATATAATCAAGGTAGTCACTAGACATATAAAATTGGTAGATGTCTAAAATTTTATTTTCACCTAACATTGATTATGAAGTAGCATACAGTGTTATTAGTATTGTTGCTATTATTATTATATCTTGCCTTTCCTCCAATTTCCTTCCAACTATAACTCTATAGGACAGGTTGGGATGAGAGATAGTTGCTGGCCCAAGTTAACCAGTAAGCTTCTATGATTGTGGGAGATCTGGAGCTTGGGTCTCCCCAGTCCTAGTCTAACACCTTAACTGTCTGTCAGCATAGCAGGTACAGTAGCATTTAGATTGTTTTAACTGCCTGTAAATTCCTATGGAGTCTGGGCCTAGAATACCAGAGACAGCAATATTCCTACATGAATCCTCTCATAAAGATTATTATAATTTAATTGCTGTCAAAATGCTCATTTCTATATCACATTATCATATATATATATCATATACATACATACATACTCTGTTCATATATTTTAGGTAAACAATGCATGGGATTGGTGGACCTTGACCGGGCTTGGAGTGTGGAAAGAAGCAACTACTCAGTCCAAGTGATAACCATGGAACCACAGTCATGTTCCCCAAAGAATAATTTGATAACTGGTGTCCCAGTTTAGTTCAAAGGTTTTTCTATCAAGTTGAATTAATACTTAGCTCTCTTGATCAAAGGACAGTAACATTTTGGAGACTGGAAAGGAGACACTGTACATCTTGAATCAGTTGTCTCCAGAAAAAGGAAGGAAAGGCAGTGGGGGCTATCTTGCAAAGCTTCCTAATTCCTGCTTGAAATGTGTGATTAAATGACAGCTGGCTCTCCCAAAATTTTCATCTGTCTCCCATTATGACAGCAACCAATAAATTCTGGAAAAATGATTTCCTTTTCTGTGAAAATTGGTCTTGCATGTTGGGAAATATATTTTGCAAGTGTTTTGGGCTTATCAATATTCAACTAGAGAACAAATCACAGTATCTTATTTTCAAAATCTTACAATTATATCTTCTCTGCTCGGTAATAACTATATTACTGTAGGTGCGAAGTATCATTTTGGTCAAATGTTTTAATCTTTTTTTTCTTAGAAAAGTATATTCTAAATAAAAAAAATCTCACAACTTCTGATCACTGTGTGGTCAACTTCGATGTAGTTTTTGCAATTTCCCAGTCTAGCCTAGAGTCTTCAATATTTCTGGTAGTCTCCCATTAAAGTACTAACCAGGTCCAATTTTCCTTAGCTTTTTTCAAGATAGCCAAGGTCATCTAGGGAATGCTTCAGGTCAAATTATGTACTGTATTTACAGTATGTAATTTACAGGTAGATTCATGCATTAACTTTGATGACTGTCCTTTGTAGGACAAAGCGAATTTGCAATACATTCTTTAAATGTGTATATGTGCATTTACCTTTTTTTGCTGCAACTCTTCTCTTTCTTCCTTCAGTTTTTTTTCCCTGTGAGGATTAAGCTCCATGCTTTCCATTGGGAACATGAATGTGGGGGAGGAAGAGGACACAGAAAAGAAAACTACTGTGGGAAGGACAGTTGCAGCAGAAAAAAACCCACATGCCTCTACTTCATTTTTTTTTCTCCCTTTTCTCTAGGGGAACTCATTGTTTGTATTTTGAGATATGCGGTCATGTGTGAGTTATAGTTTGGTCCCCCTCAAAAAACACTGAAATAGCGCTGCTTTTCCTTTTCCTTTTTTCAGGCTTTAATTTGTTTCAGCTCATTTTTTAAAACTCATTTTAACTTATGTTGTCATTAGTCATTCAGATAGATTCCTCAGAAGGTAAAGTAGTATAACCAAATACAAAACACTCTTCAAACTATTACAGTGTTTTGGTTTGGTTTTGTTTACCGAAGCAATGAACTGTAAACCTCCTCCAAAATTAATTCATTTGAGTAGACTCAGTTGCTCCTACAGCAATGTCAGGGCTGGATAAAATATTCAAAATTCTTATCCTCTACAGAGCTCAGAAATCTCTAATATTTCAGGCTAGATTTTGTTTCTTCTCTCATATTTCTTGCCTGAAAAATTAAAGATTTCTTACACTTAATCAAAGAGAGAGCAATATGTTTAATAATTCTGTTAAGAAACATTTTGTTTTGAGTGGTTTTTGTACCTGTTTAGTATTTTGATGGTATAACCTATCAGCATATTTTTTTTCTTGTTATCTTTCTGTTGTGTTAACTTTTTTATATCAGTATAATGTATTTTTGAGACTATTTTTATTGTATTCTTTCAATAGGAAATGTATACAGAACATTTAAGATGGTCCATTTCACATTTAATGATAGTTTTTGCTTTTATTACTTTGTACTGCATATTTAAGACAGTCCCAAGGCAATTTGTTCACACTTCATTCCTGTGAGGGCAAAAGGAAGGAAAACCCACATGTATGCAGCCTTGAACTTCCAGAAGAAAGTCAGAACAAATCTACAAGGAAATATCTCTGGTATTACCATTCTGTTTCATTACCAAAGCATTAAGTGACAAAGGTGTGAATACAGTATTATAAAACTGATGGCTGTAGAAAGAAGTTTGATACGTAATTACTGAAATCAGCTTTTTTTTTTTTTTTTACTCTAAAAGCTTATTATCCAAAACAACTCACACATCAGAATGAAAAAAAATGCTGGAATTTGGTAGCAGTTGGAAACCCTGAAAAGTACCAAGTCAATGTGTTCGCTGTTTACCTACGCAGTGGAAGAAAGAGAGAGAAGCAGATGGCTAAGCAAAAGGGCTCAATGATATTTTATGAGCTTATGAATGAAGTTTCATAAGTGACAAATCTGCTATCCAGATCATGGTTGGAGAAAATCAGATCTAGAAGCACTCTGGAAGTTCCTCAGTAGATATGGGAGAATATCTTGCACATTGGCCACACCACAGTACTACAAGATGAAAAAATCAGATGCTTTTTTGTGGATACCTCATATAACAAATATTTATTTATTTAACATTTATTTATTTAACAATAATCTGCCCCAATTCAAATGCAATAAAAATTACAGATAATAAAAATCAATAAAAATCTAACACATCATAGGCACCGTTCAATTAAACTATAATAAAGGGTAAATGCCTGTTGGAACAACACTCTTTGCTTAGTTTTAGAGATGTCTGTAGAGTAGAGGCTGCCTGTACTTACGAGGTGGGGGGGGTGCTTGATAAAAATAGGACCGCCTCTGGGAAGGTCTGTTACTTGGTCTCTGTCCCAAAAACTTCACGAGGAGGAGTGGATACCTCCTCCTCACTAGATGACCAGACAAGATGAGCAGATTTGATTTTGGCAACTTGCAGATTTGAATTCAGTGGGAGACCTTTTAACAGATGTGTTATTTTCACATGATGGAGTTGACCTATCAGGAATCGATCTTCTACGTTTTTATAACTCTAGTTTCTGGGTTATCTTCAACAGTAGCCCCACATAACGTTCATTGCAGTAGTCCAAAGAGGTATGGTGATCAGAACATGATTACCATCACCAGTTAGGATCCTGACACAACACACGTGTTTCTGGGCAAGAAATCATCTTGCTATATTGCACTTTTTTAACGGGGCAAAAACAAATTAATTTGATATGTCAGGATTACTTCCTCTGCCTATGACAACAAATCCTCCCATATTTGTTTCTCCCTACTTAAACACATTTATTCCTGCCTGAATAAATTTCTATTTCAGTCTTAATGGTTAGAGAATGCCATTTGGGAGTGGAAATGAACATTTTCTCTAAAAGTATTATTTTGTTAATCATCTTATGCTGTCTATTACCAAGGTGAACTGATGAAAATCTATATGAAGCCATGAACATTTCAGGATGCCCATTCAGTCATTTCACCCTAATCAAACATTGTAAATATAACCTATTATTGGAATTTTTCTGTTTGACATACTCGGCATTTGTTCACCATCATGTATCAGCAACTAGAGTGGATGCTTAAATTATAACATGATTTCCCAATCTACACTACTCGTAATTTTATCTGCTCAACTGTGCTTTCTAGGTTATTTTTTTCTTTAAGATTGTAGTGTTCCAATTGGGGTTGTGGTTTAGGGTGTATTAACACAGCATTCCAGGGGTACATTTTCAAATTGGCAACTGGCTTTCAAGCATTCTTTTTTTTGCCTTCAAAAAGGTCACAGCACTTTACGTGCTTTATTTTTAGCTCCTAACTTTCATGCTGGCATAAAGTTTAATGGTGCAAGTATGTGTTACAGAGACTGATGTGACAACCCTGTCAAATTTATCTGACAAAGGCCAAATTACAGAGTCACAGAATTCGGGCTAGGTCTCCTAATTTATTTTTCTAAAATTGCAATGCTCAATTGCTTGAATGCCATACACAAGCATGCAGATTTAACTTTTTTTTAAAAAAATAGGCATTTTCCCTAGGCCCCATGCATCCAGAGTATGGTTCAATATTGAATATTTAAGATTATCAGATGGAATGATACTTTTTTTATTAAAAGAGATTTTCAGTTTACCTATTCATTTACTTTAACTGATTTAAAAAAAAAAAAAACCTACACCAAAGAATTGCAATAAGAAGAAAGAGGAAATTGCAATAAGAGGAAAGAGGGAACATTTTCTGCCTCCCTGCCTCTTAGAGGTCCTTTGTTTATCAGCTTCCTAGAAGGTGAATTTGTTAAGAATTTTGTTGCTGAATAAGGCAGGTACATCTACTTCATTCCAATTCTGACAGTGAGGGATATTTTTAGGATAAGCAATACAAAAGGCCATACAAAATTAATCATATATCTTTCCATAGTTGTGTATCAATTTATATTTGCAATTTTTATGGCAGGCTGGACTGTAAATAAATGCCACTATGGCTTTCATGTATTTAACTATTTTCAATTCTAACATGGAGCCCAAATAAGTTGTTAAATTAATTTTTGTGTGTAACGTGCATGTCCTTTAACATGCAAATAATTGCTGTTGAAGGGCAGCAAGTTATCAAGATTGCAGCAGACAGGAAGGAGAATTTGATATTCCTGCAGCCCTGATGAAAATCACTCTTCTGAAATTTTAAGTTGTTTAACCAAAGTCTACTGGACAAAACTCACTATATTCTCTTAGTGATGTCAAGGATGATATGCACTGACACAAATCAGAAGATTGACTCAACTTTCCAGGCACTTTGGAGTCTACTTTAAGTTTTTGTTTGGGCTCATATTGTCCAAACCACAATAGCTAGTTTGGTGCAACTCTCTGTACCAAAATCAGCCAAATCACATGTCTTAGTGTGAAAAGTGAACTCGGTCATAAGTCTTCATCACTGCACATGGCAACAGTGAAAGATTTAAGGTAAGTGTGGATACCACATTAATTATTGAATTGATATCCTACTATCCTATTAACTCCAACACTCGAAGCATCTTGCAACAACTGAAGATAGAGAGTATAAAGCATGACAGTAAAATAGATCCAGATTAAAGTAAAACCAAAGTTAAATCACAAAATAAAAATTTAGAATGTAGAAAAAGAAATGTATTTTTGCCAATTGCCTAATTACTGGAAAGATGGGAACCAAATTCAGCTTCTTAGGGAGCCATTGCCACCACCTGCAAAGCCAGTGACAGCAGACTCAAAGAGTACTCCCTAACTGCACACCTGCCCCTTCTGCAAGGGCACAACTCCATCGAAAATAGCTGGCACCTCCATTGTGAATTATGCAATCGTAAGATGTGGAAACTTGCCCCTTTTAAACAGCCTTTAAAAATCTGCTTGTTTAGGCAAGGTTTTTTTTCAAGTATTAAAGAGCCTCTGGTTTTATTACTTGCAATATTACCCTTATTCCCCATTTTATCACCACCTTTAGTTAGTTTTATTGGGGCTTCTTTTTTAAAAAAAAGTTTTTAAGCTTTACAACCCTGAGAACACTTTAAAAATTACTAAAAGAGAGTCTGCCCAGCTACTGGCTGATCTAAAAGCTAAGCAGTGTTGGACCTGGTTAGTACTGGATGGGGACCCAGAAATACCAGCCATAGGCTACACTGGGAGTCACAAACCACCCCAGAAAAAAGACAGTGACAAAACTACATGATGTTTGTCCAGAGGCTGAGCTCAACTTGAAGAAGTCTTGGCTTGATGGAACTTGCTAAATTTTCAGGGCAAGAAATGGGGGCATGAAGGATAGGGATTCTCCTGTCAAAAGCAGCTGCAGGATTTGGGTGCTTTCTTTTAGAGTTCTGTCCATGACCCCATCATTGCTGCAGTTGCTCAACCCATCTGCATCTGCCTAGAAAAGTCACAGCTGCACCTCTTGACTTGAGCTCCCATTGTTCAAGAGGTGCATACTGTATGCTATTTCACTGGTTTTTATTTTATTTCAGTGGTCTTGCTTTTAATAATGTGAACTGCTTTGTATATCAGATAACTGAAAAGCAGCAGAAAATTATAGTCAGTGCAGTAAGTTAAATGAATAAATATAAAACATATGGGTAGAGGAGGGAAGTTGTAAACAGTGTGGCCAAAAGATGTGCATATGTGAAACTTGCCAGCTGAATACATTTGTTTTATCTGAGGCAATCTGGTGCACTTCAGACTTTTGGGGACTGCAATTTCAATCAATTCCAGACAGCTTAACATGGGTCTCCTCTTAGGGATCACAAGAGTTTTAGAAGAGCCCTTATTTCAGAGCTAATCTGACCATAGTAGATGTTATGGAAAGCTTGTAGGATTGTGCAGCTATTCAGATCCAAAGTAGAAAAAGCTTTGAAGGGATGTGGTTATGCTTGCTGCACCCGTAGGTACCTTTTAAAGAAACTGCACGTTTTCCTGGTCTCAGGAAGGAAAGCATTGAGTTAAAGAAGCATTAATGATAATGACATGCACCTTTTTAATACCTCCTTAGTGGAAGCATTTATTTTCCTGGGACCATGCAGCTATCATACAAGCCCAAGGAAAGGCATGAGCCAACAGGTGCCAACAGGTGCAGCAGCTGTATTCATCTTGTTGACCAAGCTCCATCTGACATGTCTGCCAATTTTCTGTTTGCTGCTGCATTCAGAAAGCTGAGACAATGTAAGGATACACTCAGGATACTGTGCACTTGTTGATCAGCACACTCTCTAGCCAGGATGATTGTTGGCATTGCTCTGGACTTTTTGTCTTGAGGATTTCAGTGTCCATGCTGAGGTTGCCCCAGGAGAAATGGGTCAGGATTCATGGATTTGTCCTAGTTGGTATCTGGCTCTGCACATCCAGGAGGACACACAATGGATCTGGTATTCTGTACTAATGATCTGATAGAGGATCTTTCTGTAACTCCAGGATAATGGGCAGGTCACTCTCTGGGCATACTTAGACTGGCAGCTGCTATAAACCTTTGAAGTCCTTGGGGTTCTCTGAGCTTGGTTGTTTTCTTGCAAATGTTTCATTACTTGGCTACGTTTGCAAGAAAACAACCAAGCTCAGAGAACCCCAAGGACTTACAGTTCAACCCTGAGCTACGTATATTCTCCTCTATTGGTGCTATAAACCTTTGTTAAAAAGATCCAAATAAGGTATGAATGAATCTGGATGGTGTTTTGGATGCACTTGAAGAATTTCCCATCTAATCTGTCTGCATATTACCAAAGTCCTGCCTGATCTGGAATACAGTGATGGCCTGAATAGTTTGTACTATAGCATCTAAATGCCCTCTTCTCTCTAGCAGGAGTCACTTGGCGTCTTAGTTTATTGGAGATCTGAGAACAATGAAGCAAATAGAGAGTGGAAGTACAAATAGAGGAACTATAGTGATCAATCAGTCAGAACCATAGAGTGGCTTTTTCAGGCCCATTTATCTTCTGATTTTTAGACTGTTGCACTCTTAAGACACTTGAAATACTGTCTGTACCAGCAAATGCCATAAGAAGGCACCTCTCTGCCTCCATTATGTCTGCACAGGACAGTCCTGTGATGCTTTTCCATATGGTGCTGCATCTCAATCAGGATCTTGGGGGAGAGAGCCAAATTTGGAAGCCTGCTCTGAGCAATTTTCATTTTTTTTTTTTTTTTGCAGATAAAATCAGATTTGCTTCAGTTTGGGATCCACTATTGGGGCAAGTCATGTTCACATTGGTTCTTTTCAGCCTGTAGAACTTGAGGATATGGACAGGGTATGTGGAGAGATGAAAGCCATCACTTACTTGCTCATTCCTTGTCTTTTCTGGCAGAGTAAAACAGCCAGGTTCAGACAGACCTCACAATTAAAGGAGGTGATCAATTCTTCCTTGAGTGGGGGATGTGACCTGCATGCTAAAGGTATGCAGAAATCCTCATTTAATAAGCGCCCCCCCCCCCGCCCTGGAAGATCTTTCTAGTTACAGGCCAATCTCAAATATTCTATTCTTGGATATGGTGTTGATAAAGTGATGACATAACTCCAGATGCATCATTTCTAGACCCATTTCAACAGTGTTTCTTCCAGGATACAATATTGAGACTGCTTTGGTCATCTGGATTAATGATCTATACCAGAGATCATAGCTGGGGGGAAGTGCAACCCTTCACTTCTCTTGGACCTCTTGACAGCTTTCAACCTTTTGGGCCTTCTAACAAGTTGGGCCTTGGGGACATGGTTTTGGATGGACACCAAACCTTATTTCAGAATGTGCCCAGAAGGTGGTGCTGGAGGAATATTGTTTGACCACTAGGTATTGACCTAGGGTATGCCATATGGTTCTCTCATCTCCTATGCTGTTTAACATCTATGTGAACCCTTTATGGGGAAATGCTACCAGGATGCCAGTGACACTCTATTCTTCTACCCCACTCTATTCTACCTGCCTCTTAACTCCAAAGGAACAATCAGTACCCTTGAATGTTGCCTCGATGAAGGGCTGGATGAGAGAGAAGCTGAAATTAAATTAAAAGGAGGTGCTTGGCTGGGGACTGAGGTGAAGCTTGTCCTAGGTGGGACTGCACTCTTCCAGAAAGAGCAGGTTCACAGTTTGGGACTGCTCCTGGATCCCCAACTGTTTCTGGATTTGCAAGTGGCAGCAAATTTTGCACAATTATGGTAGTGCACCAAGTGCAACACTTCCTGAGCTGCTTTG